>NC_064231.1:1368750-2053125 GCF_023101765.2 Spodoptera frugiperda | reverse complement strand
AAAATGTAATTAAATAAATTGTAAAAATCCACTTTGCTGTGCCCGACAGGGTCCATAATTGATTCTATGTTTAACATACCAACTGTTTTTATGTACACATTATGGCATGCAATAAAGTATTGAGTATTGAGTATTGAGTATCAAATGACCATTTGTATGTATAGCCACATGTAAGGCAATAGTCTTGCTCTTTAAACTCATGCGTAGTAGTGCCATATCCAGTGAAATATATTGATATAGCCTACTGCTACCTACGCATTCAACCATAAAACTCAGTTTGGAGTGTGTTGAATAATAAACGCAAACTGATTATGTATTAAATGTTTATTTGTATTGTATCTATTTAGTGTAAGTTTCAAACCAGTTCTTTATTTATTCATCGATGGGTTATCATCAATTTTGCTGTATAAGAAAAACAAGCACCGGGTGCTTTTCTACTAGAGATGTTCCAATTATATTCATTTGTACCTACTCAGTTAACTATGTAGCTTAGCAATGTAGCTAAGCTATGTTTTTATATGGAAAGATGCATGCTATGGCGATGGCGATGGCTTCCCTAAAATCAATAGATCGCATACTCGAGCTGCGTATCTTCCTAGAACAGCTACATACCTATCTTAGTATCAGTGGAAATGGTAACTAAATTTCACAGCTTAACAGTTAGGTATATATCTTCGTAGCATAGCACATCTCTGTTAGAAAAGTAAGAAAATAGATATGTAAAATAAAATATAAAAAGAAATCTTCCACAACCACAATACATTGACCGCACTAGTTAATTATTTGGCAAACATTGGCCATGCCATCCATAATACGAGCCGGTACTTGCAAGAGTAATAAAATCGGACAGCCACTGACAAATGTGTTTATCCGCTATGCTTGCAATTAATTCGTTTCGTGTGTGGTTGAAAAACATAGCCTAACATTTTAATCCACAGTTTTATATTCAATCCTCGTGTTTGTTCCCTCTGGCGTTTTGATTTTCTGTGTAAGTAAGTACTATGTAACAAGACATGATTATACCTACCATACACCTTACACTTTAGGCACAATACAACATTCCATGTTAGTCAGGTAGGTAGTAACTATTCAAAATTTCGAAATGCTCTAAAAATATGTAATTGCTTACTTTTTATAGGACATGTGATACAAAACGTTTGCTGTTTCTACATAACTGTATTTCTAATTACACAAAGAAGTTGAAGCAAGTAGTAACTCTTCTTATTTTGTTTCTAGCGACGAGTGGTAAAATAGTCATAAAAATGAGATAAACCCGACACATTAACCTTTTAAAAATGTGGTGAAACTTGTCCACAATCCATCAAAGTGATTAATAGAAGATAAGAGTGTCTAATTAATCCCCGTGTCACTAAGAGAAAGGACTGTTAAAAAGGTGATAATGTTTTATTTTTATAACTGTAAATATCTACAGATGAAGAAATTGTTTGTTTTTTGGAACGCGTTAATCTTCAAAATTGCTGGTTCGAATTAGATACCTAGTTTTGTGCTGGATAGTTTATTTATCAAGGAAGGCTATATACAGCTAAAGAGTTTGTTTAAACGCGTTAATCTTCCAAACTGCTGGTTCGAATTGAATAATAATTTTTGTGTTGGATGGTCCACTTATCAAGGAAGACTATAGACTATAAAACCTCACAATACGATTAATAGAAACCTAGCAGCAGATGAAATCACGCAGGAGAAACTAGTTAGTATTTTTTTCTACTAAAACGCTTATATCTTGTACCACAAAACGAAAGTTGGCAAGAGGGAGCTCAGTGAATGAATCATACAATCGATCTGTTTCGCCGACGATAACTTGTTAACACAACTTTATGAGTCAACCTAATCTTTTCGTTGGCTGCAGTCGGTAGTCTGGTGGAAAAACATGTATTAATAGGGAATTTCTTGGTAGTTTTTACCCGACTGCGCCAGAAGGAGGGTTATGTTTTTCGAGAGTATGTATATATATGTATGTATGTATGTATGTATGTATAATTGTTTGGCACGCTCTGCAGCCTAAACGGCTTGATGGATTTTGGCTTGAGAGGTGTCGTTAGATTCGTATTTACTGTGAGAGTGACACTGGATATATTAAAATAATAAAAAAACAAAATGGCGGATTTTTGGCGCCAAATTCGAATATTGTTCACTCTCTAGCCTGAACGACTCGATGGATTTCAGCTTGATAGGGGTCGTTAGATTCGTATTTACTGCGAGAATAACACTAGATATATCAAAATAATAAAAAAAAAACAAAATGGCGGATTTTTGGCGCCAAATTCGAATATTGCTCACTTTCTAGCCTGAATGACTCGATGGATTTCAGCTTAATAGGGGTCGTTTGCTTCGTATTCATTGTAAGAGTGACACTAGATATATCAAAATATTAAAATAATAAAACTAAAAGAAAATAAAATAAAAAAGGTAATTTAAAAAACTAAAAAACCCGACTGCGTTACTTTATAATATGAAAATGAAAAAACCCTAAAACAAGAAAGTCATCGTAAAATTGAAGCAGTCGGGACCCATTCTAAATATGAAGACTTAGTGAGGGCACATACGGCTGGCTTTCTAGAATGGGTCCCGACTGCTTCAATTTTACGATGACTTTCTTGTTTTAGGGTTTTTTCATTTTCATATTATAAAGAAACGCAGTCGGGTTTTTTAGTTTTTTAAATTACCTTTTTTTTGAAGGGTATATTGGAGCAGAATTTTGTGTTTGGGTAGGTTATGCATTGGATATTAATCTGTTGTATACGGGAACGCAGATCTACGCGAGACAGAATGTGTTTTCTATTGTGTTTCATATATCAACAGACAAGAGGTTAAAGTCAAAATCAAAGCATTTATTTCAATTAATCCTAAATTAACCCTTTTGAAACCTCAAATTCAATCGTCCGTCAGTCTGTCTATCAGTGAAGTTAGGTGCAGGTTAAACGTGATATACCTAAAAAATAGATGATACTTTTTACAAAATATAATGTCTTTTGCTCTTAGAAACCTAAAGAAAAGTGCATTAAACGTAGATTTAATATAAATTATTATTAGGGGAAATTTTATCTCTGGAAAGTGTGGAAAAGTAATAAAGCTAAAGTTTAATATCTAATTATAAATTACTATAAAATATCCATTACTGCAAGAGATATAGCAAACAGAATTATAATTATTTATGATATTAAAACACATGGACAGGTTACAGACACACGGGACATAAAGTCACGTACAGACTGACTGGTTCAGCATAATGATGAAGGCATCCTCAGCGTTATATTTATTGGGTGTTTCAAACTGCCTAGGGTTTACTGTGTTGAATAGAATATATTATTATTCTTCTAGATTCTAGAACATGAGGGAAATAGTTTCCAAACATAAATTGTATCATAAATTATATTAATCTCAAGAAAATATACGGAAAGTTACTAATTATGTTATGAGCTTACTGACTTAATTATTTGATGAGGAACTCGACTAGACAATCACCACGTCGTGTGTTGCGAATGCTGCTCAAGAATATGAGCCTCTAGTATGGCTTGAAACTAGTCGAGTTCCTCGTCAAACGGTTAGGTACGTGAGTAAGCCGATAACATAATAATTAATTTAGTATATCTCATGAAAGTTATAATAAAATACGGAAAGTTAGTGACACGATTTTTAAAACCATTACAACAAAGAGACATATATTACATCCACACAATACGTCACGCAACCCAACAAAAACAAGCTAAGTAAAATAAAACATGTGTGATATACGCCTTTTCGGTTGTAATAACATTATTATTATCCTATGTGAGCTAACACGGGCGGTATAAAAGTTTAACGTATGTATACGACTATAATTTCCACGGAAGTCGTAAAGAGACCCGTTCGCTCGGTCCGCCATATTGGAAACATGGCGTGTTGTTGTGTTTTGGCGGGAAAACCTGACAGCTTAACAATGACAATGTCGTGTTTTCTTTCTTTGATAAAAAATGAAAAGTTACGGTATCGTGTTCAGTTAAATTAAATGTAGTGTCTAAAATTAGAGAAATTATTTAGATTTACATTCAAGATTATTTAATTTTAACATTAGAACTTAAGACGGGATATTTACCATGTTTATTAACACAGTTCATTTGTGATCATGGCGCTTGCAACAGTGACGAAATATCGGAAACTCATAGACATTAATAAACACGGTAAATATCCCGTCTTAAGTTCTAATGTTAGTGTTAATGACCAGTTTAAAAACTTATTTAATTTTGTCTTCAATTGCAATTTTTTAGCAGTGACAATCGTATGGAGATTTTAATGGTCATATGAAACAAAATGGCCTCTAAACAATACGCATCATCAAGTAACAAACATTAAACTTGGTATATTTTCCCCCTAACATTATAATAGCAAAGTTTCGTACCATAAATGTTGAGTTTCACGTTACAATAACAGACCCCAAAATGCAATTATAAGTTCAAATGTGTCAGTATCATAATCAAACGACTGTCCTTGTAATTAATTTCAGATAAGCGTACTTACACCGCCAACTTTCATTGTAAAATTAAATAGAACATCAGAGAAACTGAAACACAAAACCGTACAAAAAGCATATGCGCTGGCAATAATATAGAGACAAATAATAACTTACTTTATACAATTAAACAAAACAGGAATTATGAAAGCGTACAATAGTTATTTGCATACAATTTTACACTAAAAGGAACAAACAGAAAACTAGCGCTTTGAAACTTTAATTTCGTATGAAAAGGTAAATAAAACAGCGTTATGTAAATTCATATTTGTTTTAAGCATATATTTACAGTTCTCGGCACACAACCCCACAATAGTTATTTAAATGAGATGTTGAAATGGCTGAATAAAGAGGGTTGACGTAGTGTATCCATATTAATAGATGGGATGCAGTGGAGCGTGATATTTTATATTATCATTGCTCCTGCACGCATTATTATTCATAATGTGAATGCTAAAGGCAACGTCAATCAACAATTAAAATATTGCACGTGCTGCACATGAACAATAGGTTTGGTTATAAATTCGATCGTAATTGGTAAAACAAACTAAATAAAAACTTTCGTTTGCTGCACAATTTATGGATGTTTAGGGGGATAGAGGTAAATATTCTACTCCAATATGTAGAAGCAAAAATATTAGATATCCAAAATTGTAATGACATCAATCAATTTTGGACACCCATATACTTTTTACCCAGAAGTAGGTTTCTAATCCAACAATCGAAGCAACAAGTCCAAGAGACAACAAAACAAAGAAAAACCGCAATACTATGACAATGACATACTGAATCTAATTTCGGTGATAACAATAAAAGAATACGATATCTTCTAGTCTCACGAGTGAAATATTGTAAAGTGCAATGCAATTCAGTTCCCCTAAAGTTTGCACGAGACATTTCCTCAAAGCACGCGAGAAAACTTTTTTTTTTATTACGAATATTGTTCGAGGGGCTGTCTTTTAGCCGACATTGAATAGGGAAGGAGCTTGATTTGGCGGTTTTTTAAACTTTGACGTCTGTAGTCGTATCCAGTTACGAGGGGCGTATACAATTTCATTATACAGTATTATGTTTGACGAATGAGCTACGATTTGTGTGATTTTGTTGGATTACAAATTGCACCGATGCTCTAGTATGATTCAATTAGGTTTTCTTTTGTCTTCAATGAAATATTTATAAGTTAAAATATGTATTTCTTTCATATCTGTATTATTAATCGAAATCATTTCCAAAAGCACTTTATTTGAAACCGCTACTAAAAATCTTGAATCCAAAAAACCAGTTCGCTCAAATGAAGTCCTTAAAACGGTCACAATAATAATATTTTATCAATACAATCTAATGAGCGGCCGACCAATCCGGTTCTCTACACGCCGCTTAAGGCATTAAGCTTGGTAAGTAGTACATTGATATAGATTTATTTTAAAGGATTAAAGCATTAATACAGTATTTTATATGTATAAAGATAACTTAATAAGTTGGACACCAATCCGCTCACTTTAACCAGTTTTTTGCTAGTGTTATTTGTTCACTCTATTTTAAAAACCCATTTTAGATCTTACTAAAGCATTTTCTTGAGTACTATAAATACTGTTACGTGTCTACTGTCTAGTATTAACCAATTTCGATGTTCGTTTACCCCGGTGTGACAGCTGTGACGGTACAACGTAGAAATATGCTAATGAACAAATCGACAAATACATTGCCGCGGTCCATTCCGACAAAATCCAATGGATTGCGCATGGTACGCTTTTAGGACCGATGTTATTCACACATAGTTTTGAATATAAAACAGTTTGTTTAAAAAATTTAAAGGTGGATAAAATAATTAAAGTTATTTTAAATTACTTGTTGTTTTAGAAAATTATAATCAAGTACCTATCCTTTGTGTATCACATTCGTAAGTAATAAAGTCGGCAAAGAAAAAATGTACTCTGCACATACAAACTTCATAATATTTTATTAAAACACAAACTTATTAGCAGATCAACCAAAAGCTCAGATCGATAGATATGAGCGTGGGCCGTGGAGTGCATGAGTCGTACTGTACTAAGGGTAGGTACCGCAATATCTACGTGCAAGGGTCCTCCCCTCTGACTCATAAAGAGGGTGGCTCTCCCTCTCACTTTTGAGGGTTTGGTCGATATTGCTCTCTTTTGTTTTCGCACTTTGAACGCACTGTGTTCCGTTGAAACCCGATTTCGTGATGTGTTAACTATTTAAAAGGTCGGGTTGTAAACTCGATAACAGTTAGAAAGATTATTTAAAAAAGAGATGCTAGATATTTTGTCTGTAAAGTTTGGTAAGGAAAATAAAAATGTTATTTGTTTTATAAATATCGTCTTAAGCAATTGTAGTAAAATATTTACTTTTCAAAAATGAAAGTTTAAAATAATCTATGAATCACAATTTTAATAGTAAACAATGTATGGGATGAGTCACCACACCGGAGCAATGTACGAGATGACCAAACTTTCGCATGTTTGTCAACATTGTAGATGTCTATAAAGTTTTCCCTACAATTCGAATCTCGGTGTAGAGACCGTTAAGTTGTGTAACTTTTTGGTTAAGAGAAAAATAGTATACAATAGACAAATACTTAAATAGCTATCATAGATAATTTGAAATGAATTAAAAGACATGTGCAGTTTTTTGTTGTATAAAAAACGTACACAAATATTATTGAAGTGCATTTTTTATTAATAGGTTGTGCAGTTAAGCCGAACCACCCTAAAACTTTTGGGGCTTTGTGGTCATTGAACTTTGGGGTGCAATCATCGATGCGTAGACGGACAGGGTACAGGACATTACACTTATAGATCACTTGTAGTGATTTTGTATGCAGTAACGAGCTTTATTTTGTTCAAATTAAAGTTAAACAATTATCAGAATATTTACGGATCTAAACACTGTCTGTGAAATAATTAAAATACAGATAGATGATATAAAATTTATTTTGAACAACAACATAGACACAAAAAAAAACCATCACATTGAGCTCTACATAGCTCCGAACACAATACACAAGACCACACGGCAACTACTAGTAACAGTACAGTACGACATTCATAGACTTCTTACATCCAAGGACAAGACTAGAAGACACTCTTAGAATGAGACATAATGTGGGTAGAACCTAGGACTATGTAAGGCTAAAATTGCAAATATGGCGTTGATTTCCATCTTGCTTTATCTTGCTTTGATATTTCAAATTTCAACTTGACTTTGAGTCGTGACTATTACTATATCAACCTTGACCGGACTAAAAATGAATTTGACTGCATGTAACCTCAATTTGAATCGCTTAAGTATTGCAGCCACGGGGCCGTCCTTAGTTCGTTTAATCAAATTCTTCGATACTCGAACTGGGCCTCGCAAATATGGTTGAAAGTTATGGTAAATGTATCGGGGAATAAATACTACCCTGTGCAAAGGTAGAACAGCTTTAACATTAGGAACTCCTAATTTATGAAGTCCTAAAATTGGTTTAGTTACAAGTAACGAGCCGAATGTATCTTTACACTTTTTCATTCTATTTGTCACGTGCTTTTTGTTCGCCTTACACAACTTTTTAATTTTTTTTCCTTTATGTATTTTGTCGCAAATTTTTGGTTCGGTTAACTGTTTATTTTTATTATTTTTTCTTTGAGGTCGAATGTATATGTATTCTAATGCTGGTGCTTTCTTTTTTGTTTTAACTGGACAAATTGTAGTTTCATAATTATATTTATTTTTATTGGCTTCCAAATGAATCATTGCGAATCGTGTTTCAGCTTCTTTATTACATATGGGGTGTCCAAACACGCTTGAACCATCTTTTTTACCATAAACCCTAAGCATAGATCTATCCATAACCGATTTATGTTTCCGACAAAAGCAACGAGGACAAGGTAGTTTATGTCTTTTTCTAATTTCTTGAAGTGCCATGGTTTGTTTAACAGGTTTACTAATTTTAGATGTTAATACAACTGAGTTATTGAAAGTTACAGCTTTTCTTGTTTTTCTTTTAACACGTCCACAGCAAGAACACAATTTACCATTATTCTTTTTAAAATGTTTATTTTCGAACAGGAAGATTACGGGATTTGATTCCTTTTTTTGATTCCTTGGTATGAGACAGTTTGTAATATTACTGCACACTGAGGCAAAGCGAACCTTTTTCTTAACGGCAACAGTGTTCACTAACGGAACTTGATAATTTGGACAAACCTGTCTGCTATCTATTATTATGCGCGAATCTTTTTCAAATTTACCAGCGGCATCTCCAGATTGAAATCGAGAATATTTCTTTATGATATTGATCTTTCCATCCATTTTGGCTACTTTAAGACTTTTCGATTTTTTAATACATTCTTTAGTTGCTTTATTAGATTGGCGTTCGCTTTTCGAAGATTTCAAAATGTCAACCAACGGCAGCTCATCATTTGGTTTAACTAAATAATTGTCCTTTTGGTGATTGAGATTATCAATATATTTTTCATTTGATTGCTTATTGAATAAATTATTGCAACGATGGAACATTTTTTAAAAGTTAATTTGTGTTTTTCTTCATCTGCAGGATAGCACAAATTATTATTTTTGCCATGTTTACTATTTTTACCCGACATAATGGTTTTTGATTGTGGTGGGGTCATTTTAACAGATTTTTTAGTAGGCTGATTTATTTGGTACTGAACTTGGTATTCCCGCGGTCCAAATAATATTTTAGGCCTTATTTCTTCTACTCTATGAACAGTTATTGGTTGAGGTCGAGTTGACTGGGACACATGTGGTCTCTGGAATTTAGCTGTGCAAAAGCACCGTTTAAATATTGAAACGGTGAATGATTTGTCTTTTGTAGCAGGGGTTTGTGATTGACATTCGCGATCACGACAATATTTTCTTGTACACGAGTAGCTATTTCTAGACAGCTTATTCGGATTTTTGCATTCTATGCAAGCGTCTTTATAACAAATTGGTTTTTCTTTCACCGCCTCTTCTTTAATCGTGTAAGGTAAGGTTTCTTTGTAAAATTCAATATTGAATCTGAAGTTGGAAGAAATTTTAACGCCTTGTCTCATAGGATGTCGTAAATTGTTATGAAAGAACGGGAATCGTGGCTCTTCTACAATCGTGTCTATTTTGTATGGCACACAGTATTGTTCATGTTGTGTTTTTACGCATTTATAGCGCGGGACGAACTGTGCATTCTTACTTGATACGGATACTTGGGAAGCTCGTCTCCTACGAGATATTCGTCGGATCCCTCCTCTTTTATTTCTCTCTAGACACTGAGATGGGTCACATTGTCCTGGCACGCACACTCCAGGTTGACATTCTATGGGCTCATAATTGTCTATCCGCTTTATTTTATGGTTAGGTGGTTGTGGTGGAAGAGGAACTGCTTTACTACTATGTCTTTTTTTAGTAGATGTTCTTTGGTCAGTGGTTTGAACTTTTCCTTCATCTTTGCTAGTTTTATGAACTTTTCCTTCATCTTTGCTAGTTTTATGAACTTTTCCTTCATCTTTGCTAGTTTTATGAACTTTTCCTTCGTCTTTGCTAGTTTTATGAACTTTTCCTTCTTCTTTGTTATTTTTCTGAACTTTTCCTTCATCTTTGCTAGTTTTAGGAACTTTTCTGTCGTCTTTGTTCGTTTTAAGAACTTTTTCTTCATCTTTATTAGTTTTAGCTAATCGAAGTCTATGTTTAAATTCAAGTCTTTGAAGTGTTGTTAAAGTACAAAAACACCGTTTTAGTATAGGTATCATGGTGGATCCTCTAGATTCCTTTTTCACGCTTGCTTGTGACCATACGTCTTGTAAAAAATCTTGAGCTTCTGATCCTTTTGATATGATTTTATCTGGATTTTGAATGCCTTTTGATTTATATTTAACGTGGCTGATTGGTTTCTCTGATTTATAAGTTTTCCCAAACCTTGGATCTTTCATAACGTCCATGTTCATTCTACATCTAGATTTCCAACTTCCCAACTGGCAACGGTGATTATTTACATGAAAAATTTGTTGTGGTTGCTTATTTCGATAAATGGTTTCCGTGGAAGCAGTTCGTCGTTTATCGTGCTTTTGTTTATACAAATAAGTATTCATTGCTTTTGTGTCTACATCTTTTGATGTTACACTTGACATGGACTTTGTGATGCGGGGAGATCCGACTCCTGGGTGTCTCATATTTTTTAGTTTTTTTCTTTTTCGACAATCATAAGGGTCGCAATTTCCAGGGACACAAACGCCTAATCCACATTCGTAAGGCTCGAGAATATCTTGAGGATATTTCTGTTTTGTTTTGGTGCGTATGCGAGTTCCTGATACAATTATTTGTTTTTTAGGATCAGTTCCCAAAGAATTTGTAGGAGGCGTAATTGCGGTTTTGGCATGTTGCTGTTTTCCTTTTCTTTTCAATGTAGAAAAACATCTTTGTAACAATGATGCACGAGATGCTATACCTTCTGTTTTTACGTAGTCCGATTGGGGTTTGCAATCCCGAACATAACTTGTTTTACTACTGCTGGAAATACTTCTGGGTTCAGTTGATGTTGTTCCGGTACCTTTCATTTCTCTTTTGATATTTTTATTAATATCGCAGGCTGATGAAATCTGTGGTGATCCGTTTTTATTAAACTCAATATTAGAATTAAAACTTGATCTTACTTGTACGGCTTGTTGATAGGCTTCTGAACCATATAGAAATGGCTCTTCTCGCAAATATTCATTTTTGTATCGTGAATGACCGTCACCTCTATGATAAGTACGAACATTTCTTTGAGTTGGGCTGCGAAAGCCAGATTGAGTTCTTTTACATTTTGTTTTGACTTGTATAGAACTAGATTTTGATCGCATTCTTAACGGATCAGTGTTCGAGTATTTAGATACCATTTTTCGTTTTTTACATCTATAAGAGTCACACAGGCCTGGCACACAGTCACCAGGCTCACATTCGTAAGGTCCAAGTTGCCTACTATGAAATTGATACGGCCTTCTAGTATATGTCGCACTTTCTGTACTAAAGGCTTCCAATTTTGGTTTTGTTACAGTTTGTGGTGCATTCATAGCAAAAGAAAATTTATTGGGTGATTTATGCAATTGCAAAGTACAAAAACATTTTTTTAAGAAAGGTCCCACTCCAGTCATTTTTGAATGTATTTTTCGAGGCAGAACTTGAGAATCTTGGTCATGCAGTGTTCGTTTATGATGTTCTTCACTGTTTTTGTAAGAAACTGGGTTATTTGTTAACTTATTAGGCACCCTTCTCGACTTCTTGTGCGCAATTGGTTGTTTTATTGCCCTGGAATTTATAACACCACCGTCAGGTGGTTTATCTTTTAAAAAATCTATACGAAAAATATGACTCGTCCGTTTTAAAGGTGTTTGAACCATATTAGTTATATATTGTGTCCTTCTTACTTCATATTGATATTTTCTTGTTTTTCTTGGTTTTGATTGCATAACAGATTGTGCTTCACTGCGCCTTAAGCTGTGCTCGGTTATTGACTTTGATTTCGAGGAGTATCCCTCAGTTAATGTTACTGAAGAACTCATATCTGGTCCTTTGATACGACTTTCGCATTTATAAGGACCACTTTTGCCTGGCACACAAACTACAGGTTTGCGTTCATAATGTTCCGATTCGGATGACAATGCCCAAAGATTGCTTGGGGCTATGTTACTTCGATTATTGTTCAAAGTAGTGACTTCTTCGTAAGGAAACATTGTGCATTTGTCCGACATTGGTTTTTGTCTGCGAAATTTTAATTTACAGAAGCATCGTCTTAACTTAGGCCATAATACTTTATTTCTGATTTTAGGTACATCTATTTGAGATTCGCGATTTCTAAATGATACTGTTTGTCTTGATCTTCTATCTCTATGTTTTTTTTTACAATGACCATGACCCTTATACCTTCTAGGACGTGAATGTTGAATTGCAGCTATTTGGACATGGGGATGATGAGATAATTCATCTATAATTATTTCATTAGAAAAATCTTCTCGCCTTCTATACCTTTTTGGTCTCCTAGTAGATTTATATTGATGCATGTTTGATTTTGACGTTTTAATTAAAGTGAAACTTGATGCTGGTTTTGTTCTTGCTCGTGTAGGGCCACGCATTGTATCTTTTGCTCTTCTTGTATGTATTAATTTACCACCTTTATAAGTATTGCCATAACTTGGTACATATACATCAGGTTCACAATTATATGCTACTACTGGTGGGACTAACGTAGGCAAAGTTCTCTCGCGGCCCACATTATTAGGTTTACGACGATATTTTCTAGAGGTAGTTAAAGACTTAAGAGCACCAAAGCATCGTTTCAGAAACGTCCTAGACTGACCATGTTTACTTAAAACAATCTGTGAATCTGAATCACGCCTTTGTCTCCCGTCACGTGACCATTTCTTTCTCATTTTTCCATGTGTATAAGCATACTTTCGAAAATTTCTAGGTTCTGTTTCATTGAAATAATGAGCTTTTTCTTTATCGAAACTGTATCTGGATTGTATTCTATATGGTTGTCTTGGTAGCTGAAAAGCTGAATCTTCGATAATTATATCTGAAGGATAAATGTCTCTGGATCTGTCTGGTATTGGTTGGCCATCATATTTATGAAATTGCATTTGTTTCTCTCTTATTTCAGAACTTGGCATATTTGAAGAAAATGAATAATGCGATGTGATTGAATCTGACTCAAAGTTTTTAGTTTGTTTATACCTTCTCTCTCTTAATTCTAGCTTTTTCTTGTTCTCTGACCAGGTAGGGTCGGGTTCGTCTGGACCTTGAATAATAGATTCGTATTGTACTAAGTCAGGATAATGGTGTTTTTTCATATTCTGCTTATTTTTGGGGACTGGTTTATCTGCAATATCTTCAGTATATTTCGCTTTGTCCTCGTTCATGGATTCCATTTCACGTGCTTTTTGTAGTCTTCCTTTTTTATGTAATTTCAATGACCAAAAACATTGTCGTAACATTGGTCTAACAGTCGAAGCTGTATGAAACATTTGTGACATCATTGACCGTGACTGCCTGTGGCCTCTACCGACGTCATAATCCCCTCTAGCACTGCTTCGAACATATCTATCGTAGGTTTTTGAAGATCTACTAGTACTTTGGCGCTTAGGGACTGTAAAAACTTCTGAAGAATGTGGTGTTTCTGATTCACGTTCAGAAAAATCATTATTTATGCCAATTGTAAAACCAACCGGCACTTCTTGTATGTATCGTGGTATTGATTGATATTTGAAACCTACCATGGGTCTCATATATGCAGCATGCTGTTGAACTATATGATTTACTCTTAAAAAATGACTTCTTGTTCTTGAACCTGAACTCACTGACGGTGTTGAATTGGGACTAGTTTTTAATCTTCTCTCAGTGCCCGACATTGTAGGTGTCCTCACAAAACGATCCATAATACATTTTTGGTATTGATACGGTATTGAATCAAGCCTCTGTGAATAGTAATGGTGTTTTCTTCTTACATTTCGACCTGATACCTGTACATTCATTGCACAGTAACATCTTCTCAGACGTGGTACAACACCAGTCAGTTGAGCAGGATTTATGAACTCCTTTCGAGTGATCCATGATACTTGATTTTTCATAGTACTCTCACTTTGATTGGGAAAATTACCTGGTAACTCTGACATAGTACAATTTCTTGACAACCTTTTATTCATACGGTTGATCTTACGGTTGAATTTAGATTTAAATCGTAGCGTTTCTTTTGTTGCATCACAGTATGTATTTTTTAATAACATATCGGGTGTTTTTAATCTGGTTTGGCCAAAGGTGACAGTATTCGTTGTATAGACCTGAGTGGGAATCTTTTGAGATAACAATTTACTACAACATTGTTCATCGTTTTTCATTATTTTATATGTACAAACATGTTTGTTTGATGAACTCGTCATATGACTACACATAGAAATATCTTTATTATAACTGTAACTATCTGACATTGTTTGACGTCCTTGTTTGTTTTTGACAAAATTTAAATTATTTTTGTTTATCCTTGGTTCTCGATTACTATTATTTTCAGATAATATCATGTATTTATGAGAATTAACACTTGGCATAAAAGACTTTTTAGAAAATCGTGTTAATTCTGCTTGTTTTCTTGAATACCTTATTCTTTTGCATAACGCCTTATTAGCATATAAAAGTTTAGTCGACCTATTATCTACTCTCAGTTTACGGGTACCAATAGAATTTGATAACGTTTTAGTATTTGAACTATGAAATCTAGAACTTTTTGAACTGTTGTACTTGCTTTCGGTACAGCGATTGCATTTGCGAGGCATACATAACAATATTAATGGCTTTGAATGATTAGATAGATAAGACCTTGCTTTTGAATATTTCGATTTAGTGCTCACATTACGTTCTAGAAAATCCGGCAAAATGTCATCTGACATAATTACGGATTGTGTTTCTGTGTTAACTTCACAAGATTTCTTATTATATTTTCCTTTCTTGTGTAACTTAAGCGTGTTTAAACAACGTTTGATTTTGGGATAGAAGGATTTACTTCGGCCTTGCTTTTTGCTACTCAATCGTGTTAGTGTGTCTAAGCTTTTGTTGTAGCTCTCAGTACTTACATTTTTTGGAATATTTACGTCTGATGTTTCGTTTCTTATATCTTGTTTCTTAAAATGTTTGTCATGTGTAAAATGTAAACTATTAAAGAATTTTCTAGCCGAGCTGGCGTGTTTATTTATTGGAATATGTAATTCACTTTTATTAGAAAGATTAGAAGTTATGTTTCTTGTTCTTGCTGATGGTGAAGTTAAACTAGTGTTAGCTCTTGATTTACAGACTATATTACTAATTATTTTCTGCAATTTCTTTTCTTTTTTATTAATTCTGAAATCACGTTTCACGGGCTTGCAAAAGTCAGAATTATATTTTTTGGGGCTAATTGCTGGTCTGATTACATCGTGAACTGTATTTATTATAGTTTGAGGAGTTTCGACTTCGACATAATTTTGAATCGTAGTGTTTTTAGATAGCTTTACTTGGACTTTTTCTACTTCTTTACGTTTGTCTTTTACTTTACCGAATTTCAAGATATTAAATAACCTGCGTACTTTTGGAGTACCCTTAGTTTTATCTGTATGGCTACTTATGGCTTGTTGTGGTTTCTTAAGTTTTTTTGGTATGACTCTGTCGCTTATATTGTAGAAAGGTTTGACATAACTTTGGGTAATTGTAATACCGTATTTACCACGACCTTTATTAAAGAAAATCATATTAAATATAGGTTTATTAGTATTTGATTTGCTTTTTCCCTGTTTAGATTGCATTGTACCAACTTCTATAGGGCCATGATCACTAGTAGATCTGTCTTCACAAAGTACTTTCGTCTGTTCTGGTAGAAATGGGAGCACTCCACAATTTTGTATGGCATTGACTGTCTGAACAGACTGATTTTGAGGTATTTCTACCTCATCTCTTCCAATAGACGCATCCTTTAAAGTAGATATTGTCTTCAGACGTGTACTAGAGTCACGACACATATTCGCGTTTTTCGTTTTATCGCTATCACATAAATCTAAATTGGATTTACATTCACTTTGGATTTCAATTTTTTCTTTGTTTATATCTGATTCGACAAGTTCTTTATCTTCTTCAGTTTTCTCGTTAGGATTACAGCTTACAGGTACCAAGTCCTGTGTCAGTACAGGCTTCAAGGTTATATGGGGAATACTTTGAACTAACACTTCTTGTTCAGTCTGCTTTTTACATGTTAGATCGTATTTCAGTTTGAAATCCGACCATTTTCTAAAATGGTGACGATAAGGCAGATTTCTTTTTCGTCGTCTTTTCCTTCTAATGTTTAAACTTTTGAAACTATTAGAATGCACACTTTTTGGCGCATGTTTTTTAATTTGTTTTGTGTAACGTATATTCAAACCTGACATTTTCATCCACTCTTTTAGAGGATTTGGAACTTTCGATTTGGAACTTTTTTTAACTTTGGCTTTGTTTTGTTTTGCACTACTTTTACTTATCTTAGATTTAGTATCTATTACCTTTATCCTTAAATTGCAAACGCATTTCTTAAGAGCGTGGCTACTTGATTTATTGTGTTTTTTATTATATTTTATCTCAGATTGCTGCTGTGAATTGGTTTTTAATTTAGGTGAGATCGGAGTTTTTTTTAAACTGGCTGTTTCTGGACAATTTTCTTTTTTGTAATTACGTAGAGCTTGTAGCGTATTAGATTCTGCAATAATTTGAGATGGAGGTATTATTTGTTGATCAATGAGTTCTTCATTTAAACGTTGTTTGTCAAGTTTTGGAAAGTCTAGAGTTGTTTTCGCAACATTGGGAGACAAATTCTTTTGTACAACTAGCCTTGTGGTATTTGATTGCATTGGCGTTGATAGCCCTATGATCATTTTGTGAAGGGAAGTCAAAGGATTTATTTTCACAGTAACCTTATTTACGTTGTATGATGAAGTTGGCGGAGACTTGTTAGTTGAATTCATGTTACCAAGCCACGAATTCTTCTCAATGGAGCTTGTAGAAACCGATTTTAATATTTTAAGTAGTATTCCAGAGGTATGTGATTTAATTAGAGTAGATGATCCCTTTCCTTCATTTTTTATGAATGGAAAATAGTCGTCTTTTATTGGAGTTGAATTTGTCGATAATATTGATGGCAGCGACTTGGAATATCGACTTATTCCAAAAAGTGAGATATTGTTTTCGTTTGGTTTTGGTAATTGATTTGATATTTGCAACATATTTACCAGTGGTTGATTATTTTTAACGCGTTTTGATGTGGGATATTTTTGTTGTTTCCTAGCAGATCTTAAAAGGTCAGTTACATTTTTCGTTTTCTTAATACTTGTAGTTGCCGTGTTAGGAGTGTGAATATTGTCATTTCGTTTATATCTTCTTGGTTTAAGCTCACATTTTTGAACTGTTTCTAATTTCTGTGTGTGACCAAAGTAAGATTTATCTAAGAATTGTGTGATAACACTATCTATGAATGCGTTTTTATTGCTTTCATTTAGAGTATTTTGGAAAATTCTGCGTTTTTCGGGTGATAATTTCGGTAAAGCATCAAGTTCTGACAGAAAGCTATCTTTTATTTTTTTCTGTAGTAACTTTAACTTTTCCTTTGATTCTAAATCCTTAGTCGGTAGTTTGTCAGCATTATTTCGTGAAAGTTTGGTAAATTTTTGCGCCTTTCTGATTCCTCCTTCGCCAATATTTTCCATGTAAGGGGTAAAATAACATCGCTTTAGTTTATGATAAGAAATTTTGTGTTTGCTATTAGGTGATAACGGTTTACTTTTGTTAGGTAATAAAAATCGGTCTCGCTGTCCAATATCGGGTTGCTTGATATGAAAATTTCGACGGTTTTCTCTTTGACATTCCTTGTTATTTTTGTGTTTACAAGCACATGTACAAGGGTCTGATTTAATATTTTTAGTTTCGGCATTGGTTTGTTTAGAGGCAAGATTGGATCTGACTGCAATTTTCTCATTAATGTGGGCTTGTCTATTTCGTCGTCCTTTTTGAACACATTCCTGAAGTCGGGTTTTTAAACAGCATAAGCAACAACTACAGGACTCATTTAATTCTTTCGTCCCTGAAACAGCTCTTTTATCGTCCACTGTACATAGGTTATTCTTCTCAGCTTTCTGGGCGGCTTTCGGATGACGCACAGGAGCTGGTCTTAACTTCTTATCAGTTACTTTTTTGCTACTATCGCTAGTACTACTTGAGAGTAAATTACTTTTGAGAACATCATACAAAGGTCTTGTTTTGAAAAACTTTTCCAATAATTGTTCTTCTTTTAAAGGTAATGAATATTTTGCACTTAGTGCGTTGTACAATCGAGATTGTTCTGCTAGTAATTCTGTAATTACTCGGTCATCTATATCACTACTGGAGAATGAAGTGCATGAACATGGGTCGTTATTGAGTGTATCTGTCTGTGATGACTCTATTATTATTGTATTACTTTTCGTGAGGGCTTTTGCTAACCACATTTTTGTAATAGAGACTACGCTTGTTTACACGAACACAATTTTACATAGAGAATCGAAGAAAGCTTCATATACTGTTTAGACTGCGTTACAACATAATTTCACCTGAAAAGAGAAAGGAAAAATAACGAAAGCCATTTGTTTGTGGTTTATCTGTTCATGATATGATGATTTTAATTAAGGACATATTTTCTACGATAAATGCGAACAGTTTCGACTGCCAAGGTTAAGAAGTTGTGATTTTGGGACCATTGTTTTCACATAGGTAGATAAGTTTCACAGTAATAACGTGCAAGTAACTTAAGTAAAAGTAATATGAAACAATCAGATCTAGTTATCTACTTACGAATATAGAACATTAGGTAAACCGAACTAATTCGGTAAAGGCAGTCCTTCAAAAACTGTTTCAGAACATTTTACTTGAATTTACTCCACAATACTTAAACGAATATCGGTTCTTCGGACAAATAACATCAAAATTTCGCAAAAAATCACATCGAATAGTTAATTTTGCTTTCCATTTCAAACTTCCCCAAAAATTATAGAAATGCCAAAGAAGTCAAATTGACAGGACATTTGAGAAAAATAAGATATTTGTGTTTGTGATCATGATCGTTCTGCCAGTTTTGGAATTCGATTTGTAGTTTTTACATCTATTTGTGATATTTACGGACCCACAGAAAATAGGAATGAAGGAAGGCAGAAAAGGCTCACTAGCTGGTCAACCGCTTCCTGTTCAACGTGTCGCAGGTTCGATCCTCGCATGAAACAATTCCTTCATTGATTCACAAATTATTGTAATGGTTATGATGATATATATGATTATACTTAACTAACTAAATCAAATTCTATGTTTGCTAGCGCATCCATGTCACAGGAGTAATTCTTAGTAAGGGGACATATCTAAAAAAGTGAACAAAATTAACTAAACTAAAGTTAAATGCAGTTTATAGTCATAGACAACACTAAAGCTCTGTTTCATCATTTCTGGTTAAGTTTGGGTTACTCTACCTGGCGGTTAACTAATTTAATGTTAACAGAAACTTAATTGAAAGTTAAAGCACGCCACAGATTCCAATAAGTGGACAAGGCCACTGTGAAGTCTAATTCTTAAAACACGAAAATATTTCATATAAGAAAAAATACTACAAACATGATAAATGTATGAAATAAAAATATATAACAGTCAGATCCTGCAACAGATTAAAATTCAGGTAACGGAAACATACCGACGACATTTTTACCTTTGCTATCATTTAATTAAGCCTGTCGGTCTCTACAAAACAAGGTAACTATAAAAACATGCCTCAATAATTTATTCCACGCCGCTCCAAACGTTTCGCTAGCATACAAAACTTCAGATCAATTCAAATGCCCCAAAACTTAGCACTAACTGACCGGTTGCAACAGAACTTAGGGCAGCACAACTTCGTAGGGATGTACTTAACCAGTCGGTAAACGATAACTAGAATCAAGTTCAAACGGACGCATCTCAAGAAAACTTTTAGGTATTCATCAGAGGTTAGTGACTTGCGACTTGCGAGACACCTGCGTGACAGGTTGCATAAAGTCAACGGACAAACTTACCCAAGTTCCTGAAGTAAAAGCCTCCAAAAGTTCCAAGTTCCAAAATAATTTACACACACACCAATCACTTCACAATTACATTCACAAATATAACACACATAAAAGTAAGTGAGAAATAAGTTATCCGCGAGTTTATAACACCCACTACGCGAACAATAACACGACCCTCACTGATGGAAAGCAAAAGCAAACTAGCGGCTAACCGGACGCAAACTTGGAACCCCACAACAAAAAACTTTATTGCCGATACCGGTAGCGCCCTCTAGGTTACGTAAGCGTGAACTTTATGATAGTACATATTTTGCAAAACAGATGGCGTTCTACTAAACAGGTTGTCTACCGAATACAGAAAGGATTGTTAGTTTCGTTTAGCTTTCCCACTGACCTGACAGAGGGCGCGCTTCATATTTTTTTAAAAGAATACAAAACATAAATAAGTAGATTGGTAATGCTGGTACATAATATTAATATTTTATAATGTTTAGGAAATTTGTAGTTATTAAATTCATACTGAGAATAACATTTTATTGTATTAACTAAATACTTAATAAATATTAATTATTTTATATACATAGGTATAATGCCTACCTGTATAGTTATCTGGAAGAGTAACAATGTCTGGTTATTTGATTATTTAATGAAATACGAGTTTTAAGGTTTTTACAATAATCACGGAGAAAGTCCATATACTGCTACCATAAATTCAATCAACATTTTAGAATCAGTAAATACAATATTAGGTACATAAATGTTTTTCTAAATTAAGAATATTATAATATTACGTCCTATAATAAATTATTCTTATAAATAACTATGATTTCTCATCTTCAGATTCAGTTTCCGATTCAGACTCAGTTGGTGGCCACATTTCCCGGTCATCTTTTTCATTTTTAACATTCTCCAAATATGTATTTTGTGCTTCTAACACACTTTTACTATCAGTACATGCTGCATACAACTCTAAAGCTTCTGCATTAAGTTCTAAAAACGAATGGCCCCATGAAAACTTGGATAAATAGAACTGTGCTTCCTTCTTGTGTCCTGTGATGACCATAGCTGCTGCTAAAGCTTCTACACAACTCAGTTGATACGGTTTTCCATAGTTTATAGGGTTAGCAGCTACTAAAAACGGTAACAGTCTCGGATTTGGTGACTTCATTCTATCAAACGGAGTTTCATCAATTTTAGCCCACGAGCAGTCTATAACAGCCAGTCCGAATTTCTCAATAATGTCCTTGTCATTTGGGCTAACACATTGTTTGCCGACCGGCGACAACACAAGTCCTCTGAACTGTTGACCAAGTTTCAAGTTTTTGATGAGGTTATGTCGAGCGAGTTTTCTGCCGGAACATTTCTTAGGGTCGCAATGATTCAAGTCCCACATGCTGACTGGAAATGTCGGAGGCACTCCTTCGCCATCAGAATCACTATTACTGCCGTCACCACTGCTATCTTCTGAGGATTCCAGCCGCAAATCGTTCAATCTCTCCGCATACTCCCGTTTTACGTGTTGGTTGGACCGTTTGCCGTGTACCTTCTTTTTTCCCGGTGCCATTTTGTTAGTAGAGAATAATATTATCGTTGTTTATCACAATTAAACTTAATTATTATTGTTTTTTTATCGAAATAGAGACACAAACATAACCTTAACGTAAATATTTTGTCACATTGGCATTGACAACTGACAACTACTAGCTGACAGTTAGTAGCTGTCAGCTGTGACAATGACAAAGAATATACTTATTACACGCTTCGTCATGCCATACCAAACGTTTTGTGGCTAGTTTTTGTTGTTACAATAATGATAGTAAAAAATAATTTAGACGTATATTTTAGGTTTTCTTGATAATATATTTTGATTAGATTTTTTCTAAAGCAATGATTTAATTTCCTGTAACTGATTCATCGGAATATTACTAAAATAAAAACAACATGATTCCTTTGGCGTAACGTGTTTCAATATATTTGAGTGTATCTAATTTAGTTGTTTTAATTTACTTACTAATGATTATAATTATTCTTTTTCTTATAACTGAACTTTTACGAAATCTACGTTATGTTAGTTTTTGAAAATAGTGTACTTATTATTTAAAAATAGTAAACTTTCAACACTAACTAAAACTATTGGCAGCGTAATTGAATTATGAAGCCCGTCATTAGTTTTATAAAAAGGGTTGGTTGTCAATTATCTGTCGTTTGCTTATCAAAATACAAATAATAGGTTATACCTAGATTTATTGAGATTCAGTTTAATTAATTTGGTCAAGATTGATTTTACGCGCGGAAGGATGAGCAGTGCCTCAATGGCGGGTAAGTTTAAAAATAATTTGTTGATCTACTCAAACATTTCGGTCGAGTTTAAATAAATGGTTTTACTATAAAACTGTACCTATGAATCTGGAACTTTGATAAGTCCCAATAATTTATTAATTAATTAAATAGAGCAAATTACTAAATTAAATGATTATTTTATAGGATTATTTTTAGTAGATTTTTAATGTAAACGTCTTTTTCATTACATAAAAAATGTCTCGTGTATTCTTGAGCCTTGACATGACTACAAATTAATAAATAAATTGGCTAAAAGCATCTAGCTAGCCAATTGGTTACGTTCCTACGCAGTTGGGTACCAATTTCATTGGATTGTAGATTGCATCTAATAGGTGCAAACGTCGTTTTTACCGTAGAAGTAGCCAGTAGGTGCTCCATCCTATCCCATAAATGTTCAATTGGATAATTGCTTGATACAATCTTGTGTTCATCTATTTTATAAAAAGAAGATCTGATTTTAGCCTTGTAGCGTCCTTTTCGTAATTTACAGAAATGGGAATTATTTAACTAGGGTGTTTGAACTTTTTGCTATTTAGTATCTTTCTCCGTGGTCAAGTGCGACAAGGCTGAGCAAGAGGTTTCGAATTCAACTCAAGTTTTAGGCAAAAAATGATTGTTTTTTTTTATCTCTAGATAGGTAAGTATAATAGCACGGAATCTGAAATTGTATTAAAATGTAAATTGTTGCACAAAACTAGGACTTTCGTCTGTGTCGTAGGTGCGTTTACAAAACATACACATGATACCCAGACCCGACACAACAATTTATAGATCACACAAAGAGTTGTTCCGCGAGAATCGAACCCGCTACACGTTGCACGGTAGCCAGTAGTTGCCAAGCCACCGTGTTAGCTATGCAGTCTCCATATGGCACTAGGCTCAAATCCATTTTACATGTTACTCAGAATATAGGTACCTTTTTTTTTTTTTTTTTGAGGGGGGAAAATCATCCAATGACTTTTCTCGCCTTGGGCGAGGCGAGAGGGAGTGTCAGACTCTTACTGACTAAAAACCACCCCGTTCCTTCTCCTGCTTTTCGAGCCGGAGCCCCGGTAAACCCGCTAGGTAGTCCGCAGCTCCGGATCAGGCATCAGCCCTGCTGGGCCCCATCTGTGGTGGTCTGATGGCTCTTTGAGGCGCGCGCGGAACGCGACGCGCCGCACGCACGGTTCTGGTTCTGTTCGGGCGGTGAGCTACCCTTGCTCGCCGTCCGCAGGCCCGCACTTACGGTGGCCGGAGATCGTCTCGCGAGAATATAGGTACCTAGGAACCTAACCGCTGAAACGTCGGCAGATAGGTAACCACATAATAGGGCTCTCGTGTAGTGCTCGCCTTTCCGTCCACTGAGTCTATAAAACATGCAAATAGCGGAACAGCCTCAAGTACGCACTATCTCTTTACTTTACTTTCCTGTAAATTTACCTAGATAATGGAGCTACAACAGAAGGTTTATTTGCATTTTCCTTCCGAGGAAACGGAGTACGACGTTGCAGATGTCTTCTAGGTCACTCAGGTCGCACCCTAGATATGCCTGTCATACGTAAATTATGCATGAAGAGAATGTCCTTGAAAACGTATGTTTGTCTACAATGGTACCACGGATCGATATCGCCTGCCATGATACCCGTGGCAGGCGATAATTATAACAGCACCATAGACCGTTCAATCTCTTCGTTGAAAATTGTAATGACTAGATATTTCAATAGTCTATTTGGCTTGAAATCAAACTCTAGAACGATGACTTGATGGTCTTCGAGCGTAATTTGCCCAAGCTAATGTTGGTATCAAAGGAATTCGACAGTTTCAAATTATAGAACATGAAACTATGGGAGGTTTGAAAGTCTAAAGAACCTTCTAACATTAAATTCCTAACCCCCAAAAGGCCAGTAACGCACTAGTAATGCCTCTGGTGTTTCGGGTGTCCATGGGCGGCAGCGATTGCTTACTATCAGGTGATCCGTCGGTTCGTTTACCGGCTATAAAAAGGCCTTCACTATTTTCGATTTTGTCCACAACGATAAATAAATTAGTAATGTTTTAGATTAGATAATAATTACAAGTTACCGACGTATGTTATAATAACCATGAAGCTACAAATTGTCTTTTTTTAGATAAGGTAAATGATGGATCGTTCTGCGAAATTTTGTTTGCACGATAAAAAAATACTTGACATAATTATGTCATTATATCCATATTAGATACCTACTCCACTATTTTCAATATTAGTTATGAAAGGGTATTAGTACTATTAAGTAATTGTGTTTTTCTTTGAAGTTGAAGTTCCAACGGATGGGGAATAATATCATTAGGGAAATTATATTATTAGAGAAAGCAGTTGGTCTAGCCTTGCTTAGTGGTACAGCGTGTTCGATTTTAAAATAATTAAAATTATTTTGGTTACTTAATAAAAAATATCTTCAATAAAAGTGGATACGTATCTTACCTAAGTATGTCTAAGATTAATCAGAGATAAATTAGGTAAACGTGGAGTTTCTGTTGGCAGTATCTTTTTTCGTTTTTTCCTAGTATTTTTTTTTATGCTGCGGTCTATCTAGCGTGTTATCGGAGCTCCGGCTCGAAAGGCGTGGTGGTTTTTGGTCAGTAAGAGTCTGACACTCCCTCTCGTCTCGCTTAAGGCGGGAGTAGTCACTGGATAATGTGCCCACCTCAAAAAAAAAGTATTTTTATATGGAATAAGGGGCAAACGAGTCTTCGGATTCGGATCAGCATAGCAGAGTAGAATACATTGCATAACATTACAACATTTATTTTATTTTACCTTAACTTTTGAGGAAAATGGAGTTAAATATGTGATAAATAAAATCATCGGTATGTTTATTTTTATACTGAATATGGATAATATAATAATATTATGGACCTATTTAATCTGACCATCACAATTGACATAATTATTTAACTTATTATGAGTGACTGTAATAAGGAAATTTAAAGGAAAAACAGTAAAATTAACAAAATTCATAATGTGTTTTCCGTCCGTAAAACAATACCTACGCTAAAAAAAAATATGCAGCACATATGCATATCTTTATACTCCAAATAAGGAGCAAGGACATCGTCTGCGTTCAACGCCTTTGAGTCATTTTATCTTTTCATCTCGACTCATTCACATGTTTAGTCTGTTAACGTAGGTTATAAAATAAAATAAAAAAATACACCGTGTCGTTGGACATACATAATTAACGTCAATTTGATTGGTGATCGATTTTCGCGTCAATGCCTAGTGTGACAAGGATTGTTGGACCATAAGCATTATAGAGTCACTGGTGGACGGTAGTTGTTGGCTGTTTACGTATCGTGTCTTTGCCTTGTTGACATTCGATAGAAAACTCGAGCGTTGATCGGTAAGTTGAGCTAGGTGTTTATTTTATTTTTTTACATATAAAAATAAGTCAGGTTTCCTTTCTGACGCTATAATGACTGACTGACCTTCCTGATTTCCACAGTTTTGCATTCGTTGGAAAGGTCTCGGGCTCTGTGAGGTTTATAAAAAAATCAGGAAAAATTTAAAAGAAAAGCAGGAAAGCAGGGAGTATCATTGGTGGCAAAACGGAGATCGCCGGTTTTGCTAGTTTTAGATGTTTACTAATATTTTGTTTTGGTGTTAATTGAATTGAAGTCTAAAAATAATTGTGTTATTTATTTCCTACTTCGTAATAACTTTGTTCTTAGTTTCTTAGTTCTTTATTGTATTAGTCAGCGTACCTAATTGACGGTTTATGAATTGGCGGGAAGTGGGTTTTTTACGCGCCATGTTAACGCGTAACGTTTTAATTGGTGCTTATTATTGATATCTATTAAATATTCAGAATTATTGAGTTTTATAGAAAGTTGATTATTTTCAGTTAACAGAAAAATTACTAGAATTGTTTTTAGTAAGTACTCAATTTTCGGCAACAATTTGTTTTATTAACGAAGTTCAACTGTACAAATTATGCAGGTATGTATGTATGTTATTGTATGTATATTGCTATACGAGTACATACTTAGATAATTATAGGTATGATAGAATGATTTTGTTATTGTCTTCTGTTGTCTAGAATAGTTCGTTTGAAAGTAAATGAAATGATTTGGGGACTTAATCAACGCCATGCTATCGCCTATTTCGTTCAATTCCTGTGTGGGACGAAAATGTATTGCATTTTTAAAAAAATAAATAAATAGAGATTTAGATTGGATTAATTGTTGTCTGCAATAACACATAGTTTACGTTTTCTCCCGAGAATGCGGGCGAAGCCACTAGTAGAAGCTAATCTGAAATAAATGAAGGTTTCTTTTTTTGCGGGGGGAAAATTATCTGAGGCGAGATGAGAAGGAGTGTCAGATTCTTACTGACTAAAAACTACTCCGTTCCTACTCCTCCGAGTCGGAGCCTCGGTAACCCGCTAGGCAGTCCGCAGCAAATAAATGTAGGTTGCGGTTATCCAATGGACCGTATAGTTAATTTAGATAATTTTCTAAGAGTTCAGTATTCTAGATTATTCGTGGGCGAACACAATAAACCTAATAGGTATTAGTCAGAGTAGTTTCAGTGTAGGCTCATTGGTGAGTCATCGTTCTAGGTATCTTATAGGTAAATATTTTGGTACACCGTAGTCACTACATAAGTCAATATATACTGGTAGTGAATTATTTATGATGATGGACATAAAATATATAGGTACTGTAAGTAGTACGGACGCCATTAGCTGATGAGTAATGTCAAAATGTTTGTGTGATACGCGATAATATCTTTTTATTATATTTATGGGGTATTATCGGTAATATTGTGGAGTAGCTACTTAGTATGGGAAATGTCAAGGTTTTATAAAAGGCCTTTTAGTCTAAATAGGTCATTTTAAATGGTGTTAGAGATGCAAGCGTATATCATTTGTACCTATCTTAAATTACATACTTACAACAACTGTCTACTTACAACTTAGCTGGCTGTAGTAAGCAAATTATTCCGTAAGCTTTTCTACCAGAGATGTGCTATGTAGCTATGCTACGAAGATGTAATAGCTAGGCTGTGAAACTATGTGACCAGTTCCACTGATACTAAGCTATGTAGCTGTGCTAGGAAGATGGGCCGCCGATTTGTATTTGCCTTTTTCAAATTAGCTGTAATAATATCATTGAAATTTGGCAATGTAGTATTCGACTGCGGAAAGAATATAATTGAAAAATGATTTCAAGAAAATCAAGAAGCTATCATATGTATGTGACATGTTAATTAAACGTAGAAGAAGCTAGAAAGGAAAGAAGGAAGGAAACATAACAATGCAACGCATCTACGCTAAGAATAGACGTTGTAATTTTATCCAGTTGTCCTCGGTACACATAGGAACTGTTGTCCACAGGCTGACATACTCACGACGAATGTGTCCGGCCTAGCCCCGTTTATGCATGGCAGCTTTCTAGGTGACATAGTCGGTAGTAGTAATAGTACCATGTAGCCATGCTTATAATGCCAACTTCCACAAAATATCTTACCATTTTGCTTTAGTGAGCTGACGTTCTACCAATTAATATCGTTCAATACGATTATTTATTTTGGAGATTTGATGCTCCAACTTCTATAGTTCATTCACTACTGATCTTTTTCATTCATGAGAATTACTTTGAGGACATTCTATTATCAGAACCTTTCTGTTAATAAGTCTATCACAACTTACAATTTACCGTATCATGGTGAATGCAAATCAGTAGATGTGATTTGGCCATGCCAGTTTAAAAGTTTCCCTTTCTATTTCATTCAGAGACCAATTTGTATTTGGGTCTAATTATGTATTTAAAATTTAGCTATTTATGCTCATAACTACCAGGAACGGTAGTTTTAAATATCCTCTGAGGACCTATTAATTACTTTAGTATATTAACTAGATAAGCACACCTTCCATTCTTCATTTACATTCGTTACTAGCATTGGGTGTGTCTGTTTACTACACATGTCACTTGTTTATATAGCAACGTCACGCCTTTTATCCCCAAAGGAGTAGGCAGAGGTGCACATTACGGCACGTAATGCTGCTATACAATAAACACCCACTTTTCACCATTTGTGTCATAAGTCTTGCACTTGTTTATTTAGCGTGTGGAATCCGGAGCTGCGGACTACCTAGCGGGGTTTACCGGGGCTCCGGCTCGAAAAGCAGGAGCAGGAACGCGGTGGTTTTTAGTCATTAAGAGTCTGACACTCACCTCTCGCCGATTTTCCCCCTCAAAAAAAGCGTATGGAATGAATACTTTTTCTTTATGTACTTAGGTCTGTCTAGTTCATTATATCAGGTCAGTTTATGATGTAGTATATCATATGTCATATTGATATTTATGTTGCCTCATCATTTATGTCAGGTTTACTAAGCTACCTTACAGAAAAAGCTACTCTAATGACATAAAACTTATGGCCTTTTTGTGTTAGACAGTCATTACATATTGTAATTTGATTCTTTTGTGTCTCGTGTCTATTCTAAAGGGATAATTGTTCACAACAATGATATGCCTGGTAGCTAATCACCACGTATCAATAAGTCCATAAAATCGATTTGGAACTTTGGCTATTAATGCTACATCTATTATTTAGATCAATATCCGAAGGTTGTTGGTATTAAAATAATTACGTGGAAAGATTATCTACTGACTAATTAAATAGGTTTACTGGGTTATTATCCTTTCGTGTGTGGAAATGATACATGTATTAGGTATATTGGATTGTCTAGTCTAGTTGTCTAACTACCTAACTTAATAAATAATTTATGATATCAGATTTTAAAGAAAATAGAGACGAAATAGATAATTATAAACTTCGATAACCTGGTACCACGAGTTATATTTTATTCATACTGCCACTAGTGTTCATGAGACTGGCTACGCTACTTAGATCGTATTACCATCCGGTGCCATCTGTCTGGTCATGTACGTAGTAAACTACATTGATAAGTTTTTTTTTGATACGGTGATATGTCGAACGTCCAACTGCACATTTATAATCAACTAACTCGTACTAATATCATGCCGACTAATACCTAAATGTGAAAGTATGTATGTATGTTTAATTGGTTGTTGCTGAAAAACTGCTGAAGGGATCGGGTTGAAATTTGAAACAAGGATAGATTATGGTCTGGAATAAAACAGGCTACTATTTATCTCACGGGAACGCGGACGAAACCACTGGTATTTTTATAAGCGTATACTTAAATATAAGTTCTACTGCTGAGTTCTAGAAAAAATATATTTTATTCTACAAAAGTATTTATTATGAGAAAAGAAAATACTGTATCGTTTACTTTCTATAAAATCGATAGTTTTCAAGGTTAACGAAGGTTAGACGGGTACAATTAAAAAAAAAAACGTTCACCTCATGCAGGTGCTTGGCACAAAGGAATTGTCTTGTCACCGTAGCTAGAAAATCGAAGGTCACATCGTACCATAAAGGAGACGATGTCTATGCCTTTTACTGTTTGTCCTCTACAAAAAAGACATAGTTTGTCCTTTAAAAAAAATTGGCATTTTCTTTTTAATTGTGTATGTGGATTCCGAATGTTTTCAGTCTTGGGCTAGTCAAAAAAATAAGGAATGTAAGCTTAGTAAGCAAATGAGACATATTTTCAACAGTAGGTACATATGCTCCAGCTGATGACTGATGCAGTTAATCCGGTTATTATTTCCCAACTTCGTGCTATGAGAATACAGATATCGCAAAACCTAAAATCATTCTACTGGTCACCGAAAATGTGATTTGTGGTTTCCCACTTCCTGACACCCAAGCGGTCATCGGTGACCGCTCACGCCTTCATTGTAGTCTTTATTGTGTAGGTACCTAATATTAATTTCGTATAAATTGAAATCAAAATACGTATAAAAATATCGTGTATCGTAAAATAATGTTTTTCTCTAAGAGAAAATACTAATTTTGTATATTTTAAACAAACGTCGTGTAAGTAGTAACTTGATGATGAGATAGACTATAGGAACTAAATATTAATTAAAATTATTTTGTTCGCAGCCTGCTTCAACTACGACAACGTCTCTAAGGGAAAAGGAGACAAAAACGACGTCATGGAGAGTGGTAAGTAATAATTACATACATACATACTTAGTACATACTTGGTACATACTTAGAAAATAATAAAATTGAACAACCACCTCATATATTTGTAGGCACTCATAGTCTGTTTGACTATTCGACAAATAGAAACAGATAAACTCACATAGTAAAGTAACCGAAGTTTCACAGGTTAAAAATTCTAACTTTGGGCTAACTAACCTTCTAACGATAATTTTGATTAGAAAAGTCTACCACATTTTGCCCGTCCAGGGAATCGGAGCTCTGACTCGTTGTATAGCATTCGATTTAGTAGCTGCAAGGAATACTGCAGAAGGATTTTTCCGCAATGCAGAAACAAGCGCACTAGTTACTTACCTGTTTTAAGATGAGTAGGTATTGCTGTAGCAGTAGTACTGCTAGATGAAATGTAAATATAATAATGTTGTGCCCAAAAATGTATCATTTTTTTACATGGCTGGGGGTTTAGTCTTAAATCCAATTCCGATCTATCGACATAATTATTGTGAAAAGAGCATGGATGAAAGAATGTAATAATAACGACTTGGATAATATTAACCTTTATCATCGAAAATTATTTTACATTAGCTTTTTTCTGTGACTTGTCCTACACTTATTACTACAGATTGTAAGTATACATTACAATTTAGTAATAAATTTTATATTTGCTATAGGAAAATTTATACAATACTTCTTGGAAATGTAGTGTTAAATAAACCAATAAGTCACTAGTTTCATTATTCCAAATTGTGGCGCATGAAGATCACAAGAAACCTTACCTACTATTAAAATAACACTTAAATTAATGAAAAAATACAACATAGGTAATTTATCAGAGGCTTTAGTAAGTACTAATAGGTAGTAAGTAGAACGGAATTAATGGAAGTACCTTGTAGTAATTGTTAGTTTGATTACGTGTTGAAGTTAGGATCACGCGACCCATACGGGCCAAACACCGTTACAGTACCTGCCGATAAATATGGCACATCAACCTTTGGACATTTCCCGAAGTATTTCATTCGTTGACGTTATTAAATTAGACTTAACTGTATACAAAAAAATCGCACGTGACTTTGAATAAATCCATGTTACCTTAACAAAACACCCTTTTTCACAGTGTATATGTAATGTTTTAATATTTCTAGCTGTTCCAACACATATAAGAACTACAGTGGATTAACAATTAAAAATATATATATATTTTTAGTAAAGAATTACCTATATCGTGCTTTTCCATTAAAAGTTTTAAATTAACTCCTATTTTTGTGGATCCAAATGTCATTTTAGGACCGCCCGGAGGACACGGTTAGTTTTTATGGGAAAGGGCAGCAAACGAGAAGACGGTGAAGACAGATCCTATGATGGTAAGCAACCAGTGCCGCACTTGAGCTGCGGACTACCTAGCCGGCTACCGGGCACCGGCTCAAAGAGCAGGAGTATTAACGGGGTGTTTTTAAGTCAGTAAAAGTCTGACTCGTTCTTGCGTCACCCGAGGCAGGAAAAGTCTCATTTTATTTAGTTTTTATGGGACGACGGATCCTCTGACGGTAAGTAATCGGTACCGCAGTTGAGCTACGGATTCCTAGTAGGCACTCGATGAGCAGGAGTAGATGCGGGGTGGTTTTTAGTCCTGCCTCTCGCTTCACCCAAGGCGGGAGAATCCATTGGATTATTTTGACCCCCAAAAAAAGCAATCACCGCCCATGGTCACCCACAGCACTAGAGGAGTACCTTATGTATCTTTCTTCTTTGTCTTTGGCATGGAAATGAATTGTGCCGATGTGCAATATTTATCGCCGGGTACTGTAGTTGGGTACTTCCATAATTACAAGAAGGCAATAACCTTACCTACAGTTACAGTTTATTCGGATTTATAGGCCCATTTGTGTTGTGACAGTTTTTGGAAGATACGCCTACCTATACTTATTACTTATGCATGTAGGTAGCCTGTTTCTGACAGCCAAGGTTTTGTTAAAGGGTCAACGTATCATGTTTCAAATATCTTTGTCTCTTTCTATGGGGGCCAGCAAATACTAAATTTTCAGTGACCATTAATGTTAAACTTCTAATTCAAGGTGCTTTTGTACCAAAAATTTAATGTGCTATGCTGCGTTGCTGTGGCTTCCACCAATCATATTCATTGGTACACATAGCTTAGCACTAGTGGAAATGGACTCAGCTAAACTATGTTTTTTAATTGGAATGATGTGTGCTGTGGAAGCGTGCTATAGATGTGTGCTATGGATAGCTTCCCTATTCGACTAATTATCCTCGCACACTTACTTTGCGGCGGCACCGCTTCGTAGCACAATTACAATAGCTTAGTATCAGTGGAAACGGTCACATAGTTTCACAGCTTAGTTATAACATCTTCGTAGCACAGCTACACAGCACACTGGTGGAAAATAACCCGTACTGTTGGTTAGACCTGTAGCAAAATCCCCTCCTCTTGAAAAATCGATTGTGGACAGTTTTATAATATTGTGAAATCTTTATAGGTTCTGCTTGCTAGGCACTTAGTCAGAACCTTAAATTACCATTGACATTGACTACATTGTTACTTTTCAGTGTTAGCAAACAGTCGTTAAGTATGATTCACATTCCCATCATAAAATAAATAAATAGTTAGTATAAAAAATGTTGTTGACAGTTTTATTCAAACACAATAATAAAACTAATTTATTCACATAAAAAGGAAAACGGGCTTTTTGTTAGAAAATACAACAAGATTTTTTTTCATAACATAATATTTTCACGGTTTTCATGGTAGCAATGTTGATACCATCAATCAAGTTTTTATAAGAATTCTAAGTTGATTAATCCACATTGTAATGAAATAGGGTTGTGCGTAATGGGGGCAAGCACAGGAAGTTTTGGTATCGGTTAAAGTATTATTAAGTTACTTAGGTTTGTCGTGGTGGCCCGGCGGATTTAGCCGCGCCCGCTTCTCATGCATAAGAGTGCGGGTTCGAAACCTACCAACGACAAGTACCAATGTGACATTTTCCGAGTTATACGTAATTTCTAAGATTATTTAGACACCACTGCCAAACTGTGAAGGAAAATATTGCGAAGAAAACTGAGCTTATAATTCCTAATTATAAATCGCCAACACGCATTGAACAAGCATGGTGATTAATGTTCAAATATTTTCCATGTGAGAAGAGGCCTTAGGTCAGCAGTGGTCACTTGGAGGCTGATGATGAAGTTACTTAGGTTTATTTAGTAATAGCTTTTGCCCGCGACTTCGTTCGCGTGGAATAGTGACTTCCGGCAAATTTTTGGTTTTAACCACATAGTTCCCATCTCGCGGAATCTCTTCAAAAATGAGACGTAGAAGATATTCCAGGAACTCTTCAAAAATCAACATAATGAGCTCTGCGTTTGAATTTAATAGATGTATACTCACTTAGGGCATTGAAAAAATTATTTAAAAACGGACTTAAACTAAAGAAATATTATAATCTTTCCGAACTTAAGATGAAAACTAACTTAAAACTAAAGAAAGCTACGAATTACGAATTTATAACATTTAAAAAAGAAATTATATTACAACCTATCCTCTATGCTATAATAACCAAGCTTAAACTAAATAATTTAAAAGAAACGACTTAAATCTAATCTATCTAATTAATTAATAAATTAGACTTACAATTTTATTAAAAAACTAACTACAGTAACTACTAATAATCGATATCAAACTAAACCTACGTTAAATAATTTAACCAGAAAACCAGAAAAACCCAACAAATAAACTTATTAATTGACAAATACAACGAAACCAATTTATTTAGAATATACGAAACAGCAGGACCACTACAGACAAATAGTCATACGACTGATAATACACTTTTTCTACGATAGTACCGAAGCGCTCGAATGAATGTAACGAAACCATAGCGCGATCTATTTCTATTTTTATTTTTTGATTTTTGAAATAAAACTATCCTATGTCCTTTCTAAGGTTCTAAACTATATCTGTACCAAATTTCAACCAAATCCGTCAAATAGTGGCGGAGATTAATGGTATAAGCATAGAATAGTGTTCAACGTGATTCTTTAATTTGACATAACTTTTTTATTTATGAACCGATTAACATGAAACAAACACTAAATGTAAATTGAAGCATACCACAATATATTCGTGAAAACCGCATCCAACTCGGATCAGCCGGTTCTGAGATTAGCGCGCATAGACACACAGACAAACAGATAAACAGACAAACAGACAAACAGACAAAAAAAAAGTTAATTACATTTTTGGGTTCGACATCGACATAACAATAACCCCTGCTATTTTTTTTATTTTTATTTTCAATGTACAGACAGCACTTTTCTACGATTTTATTATATGTATAGATTGATAGACGCCAAAAGCTCGCTGTTTTTTGGGACTTGTAAGATAATAGGAAAAAAGTGGGATCTTGCTTAACATACTCTTGTTTATTCCACACTGTTCATATTCACATCATTATACAGGAATCTTACGCCCGAATACTCAAACGCTACTCAATTTTAAGTTGTACTTAAATATCGTGCTATCTCTGTCATTTTATAAAGAATTGATAGGGACAGAACTAGTTTAGAATGAGAGCGTCTTAATATTGAGTAGTGTTTGAGTATTCGGACATTAGTCTGCTATAACAATAGTTACAAAATTGTATAACATCTAGCTTAATACAAATACATAATTATGTCAACGCAGTAGTAAGTAGTAACCCTATACGCGTTTCCCTTGAGCTGTTCCAACAGCAACAATAAATTAATTTAAGTTTAAACGTTGTTTGGCTAACTACTTAACAATTGTTTATTTTTCTTTGTTAAATGGTAATACGTTGAGATTTGAGTCTTCAATGTGCGGCTATAGGGTCTATCGCCATTTATCATGTAAATAGGGATGATGATGGGGTATGAAAATTAAAAATCTATTTTATTTTATTTTTATTTATTATTATAAGGCAAGTCAACAGAATAAACACCAACATTAAAGTAAGACAAGATGAAGACACAAGATCATGTTTATGCCAATTATAGACTACACCACATTCACAGTATTAACACAGTTAGATGTCATAAAATTAAATAATAATATACATACAAGAATTAACAATATTTTGATAAGTCTAATAGGAACTATAAAATTTATAATCCGTTTGGGTAATAAAAAGGATTAGATACATATCCCTTTTATTTTGTCATATAAAATAGACATTACAATAAAAAGAAAAATAATGTGTTAAAATATTGAAATAAAATTATACTATAAGAGGAGAAAAAAAAAAGATAAAAGGAATCAAAGTTTAGTTTCGTAAGAAAATAAAAAAATATGTCTAATGTTTTAAAATAATTTACAAGACGACCATTAAAATAAAACTTAGTCATCTTTCTCAAATTCTGGAATAGATTCTTCTAAAATATGTAACAGTTGCTCTGGTGCACACAAGGAGCACAGTTTATTGCAGAGGTAAGCTAAAGTTATATAAGACTACAGATGTGAAATTTTAAATCAATACTCTGGACCGGGACGGTGGTACATGCAGGAACTAATTCGGTTCCCAATACAATACATACTCGTACTGCGGAGATAGTGCAGGTTTGTTAAGTATATTGCAATGTTGCGAAACCTTTTACTCAACATTTGCTACCACTTGACCAGTTGTCAAATATACTAATTGATACTTAGTAAATAGTTAGTATAAAAAATGTTGTTGTTAGTATAAAAAACTAATTGATACTTAGTCTTTTACTGACTCCATATGTACATTCATTTAAATTATTTAAACAAATCGTATCATGGCAGACGGTAATGGAAAGGATTGTGAGTAAACTTAGGTTAATATTATAAATGTAAAAGTTAGTTGGCGATATATTAAAGAAGGACCAAATTAAAAGCACCTACCCTTAACTGACGAGCATGCATGAAAAGACGGATGACTGTTGATGGAGCGATGGAGGATTGTAAGAATCGTAGCAATTGGCGTTCTATTTTCTCTGTCTGCTTCCATGGGAGACAGGCGTGAGGTTATGTACACCTATAAGTTGATGATGATGATCGTGATACAAATTATGATTTGTATCTTATCTATACCTTCTTCGGTGATACAAATTATGATTTGTATCACCGAAGAAGGTATATATGCCTTCTCAATATGTCTTGGTAATGAATATCTACATATTATTACACATAATATTGACTATCTTAGTAGCCACAGTCTGTTCTACTTGGTACATTTGCTTACCACGGTCCATTAACTCATGTCGATGTTCCGGTATGATTCCATCCTATTGTTTTGATTCATGTCGTTCAGTTCAACTCATTTTGATGTCTTCTTTAATGATCCTATTTCCTTTAGGTACTTGTAAACGAATACTTTGTATGTAGTAGGAATAGATTCTTTTTTTCATTTATTAAGGAACTTTGTCTCTCAAGACGTCGCCCAGTGCCGTTAAAATCATGATTACCGACTTAAAAAAACAACATAAATAGCTACAAATGGTCTAAACAGTGTAGTCTGCAATATTATGGTAGACATCAATTTGTATAACATTTTTGCCCTATAACAAATTTGGAAAGCAAAGGAATAGGTTTCTTTAAGATTATATTGTTAAGTGACCTAATTTATTGGAAAGTCAGTCTGAATCTTTGAAGACACTTTCATAATCTGTAATATAAGAAAAATACAATTGGTTCCAACAGGATATTGATAACAATGAGTCGCATTAATTTTATGTTTAAGGGCCTCCACGCCCTTTTAGATCTTGGACAATACCTATACCCTGTCCTTATTGTAATTAATCCCAGAGCCGTAAAACACAACTTATTTTGCGCGGTACACATGCGCAGGTACCATGTGACAAACTTATGTTCTACACATCAATTTGTAACATTTTTGTCACCCTATCACAAAATATAGGTATATAGGTACCTAATGAGGTATAGGTAGTGTACCCTCAGTATAACCCATGGGGAAACTTTAATAAGATGTTATCATCAAACAAGATTGGTATCAAATTAAAACCCTATATTTTTCGGGCAACTTTTTATACTTATTCATGCTCAAAGGGTTGTAACTTCTCAGCCCCTAGCATGGTAACAATGACAATAATAAACTTTAATAAGTAAGTGCCGCATATTCTTTCGTTTGTAACTTTGCGTCTTGTAAATATTCTGTCTCACTTCGCTGCCCTGCTCTAGCGGTCTTGGGTCGCCAGTCGACGGTTACAAGCGAAGCATTGAAGACGTATACCTTAGTTTGGAAACATGCTCGCAAGGTTTTGATCACGTGTCTTTGTGTACAGTTTAGTGTTATACAAAATGTATCTTGGAAAGATTAAAACTAAGTCAAACAGTAAGTTTTAGTTTGTGTTATTTATCGTGTGTATGTATTGAAGGAATTGTGTTAGTAGTGTGGCTAATACTTTATGTGTGAAAGAGGTTGTATGGTTTTATATAATATTAAATCGTACGAATTTATAAATGTTTACGCCATTTTTAGGGATGTATGGAGTTACGGATTTTGTATGAAGCTTATGTTACAATTGTATCTCTAGTAAGCAAATCTACAGATAGATCTAGGTTATTGAAATTGACCATTAGAGTATTTATTGTTAACTTGGTGTTTTAATAATAACCTTATAAAGAAGTACAATTTTCAAGTTAAATCAAAATAGACATAGTGCACCAAAATGTTAAAATACTTGGAAATAAAATATGTATTTGCGTATAGGGGACCAGGTTTATAGTACCTATTTATGATTAACACGTAAATACACCGTAAAACTTGATGACTTTATACGTAGGTTACCCTGTCTTACTACCGTACTCAGAGATATTTAAGCTGTTCCTTAGTAACGAATTATTATTGTTCCGAAGGACTAGGTTAAGTAAACATTAATTGACTCTGAATGCGGCGGTAAATGATCTAGTTTTGTAAGTAATCAAGAGCCCTAACATAGCCTAGGACTTAGGACAACATCGATGTCATAAAATAACCTAGTTTAAGCCGTTGCAACTAGCTCCCTGTTAACCGAATGTTCGTACATTAGTACACACAAAAAATTGAGGTTAAAACGACCCCGTGTTTCGGAAAATGAATTACAAATAATATTAACACACTGACATCATAATCAATCATAATTGGGACACTTAAATAATTAATTTGGGTATTGACAGCTGCTACTAACTAGTGTAACATTCGAATTGAATATTCCAAGCGAGTGTTATGACTCGTATCGATTTGACCAGGCTTGACTCGGTTACCAACCCCTATGTAACTTGGTATTGACAAAAACGCCATGCGGGGACTACATAAATAATGACTATCACATGTAGTATAATGGAAAGTTCTAGGTTTTTTACGTCAATTGGACACTTATATTACCGTAGTAGTAATATTCTATAGGTATATACTATACAATCTAAGCTTTATACATAGTACAAAGTTTTATAAAGCTGATGATATTTTATGTTTCATTGAACGCGCCAATCTTCTGAATGAATGGTTCTAATTTAATCATTCTTCTTGTGTTGGATAGTCGATTTATCGAATCAGGCAATATACTATAAAACATTACGCTATCAATTCATAGGAGCCGGGCAGCGAGTTAAACCGCGGGAACAGCTAGTTATGCTATAAAGAGGAAATATTTTATAGTTTTTTTTTTGTTGACTTTGCTGGATAGACTCAGAAATTACTAAATCGGTTTGAGCCATAAAAATGTTTGAAAAAGTTAAAACAAAATCCATTTCATGCGAGTAAAAGTTTACAATAAACTGTACTTGACCTCGTATTACTTAGGTACGTACCTATACAAAGTTGAATAAACTACCTTGAATCCATAGGGCTTCGATTCGTATTGAAATAAAACGATCAATCGTTTCTTCACAGATATACCTATCTACATCTTCTATATATTATGTTTGTAATATCGAAATAACCGCTTTTTAACCGACTTCCCAAAAAGGAGGAGGTACGAAATTCGGCCGGTTTGTTTTTTTACTACATGGATATGAACATGGATAAAAGAAAGAGACTGGATTGGCCTTGTGGGCGGGCCACGCGTGCCGAGGGTGCGAGCCGGCGTACTGCGCGCTGTCATAACGCTCAAATGTCCATACTTACCGGCTAGCAATCGCTGTCATGTTTTGACAGCGTACGTATCTCCGCAAAAATATTATATTATGCCGTCTTGCGCTATTATAACGTGTCGGAAAAGAAACCAGGTGTGTAGCATAGCACGAGAAGGAATTTCTTTTCACCGGTAAGTCCAAAAACATAAAAATACGTGTGATATTTGTAATTATAACATTAGTATTATGAAATTTATAGACAAAAACGATATAATCGCAAGCAGACTAATAGTAATACATTGCTTGCGATAGATGAGTACAATCTTGCACTACGTGAGCAATCGCGCAATGTATGACGTCCATTGCGAGAGTCCCGAGTACCGAAACAAAAGCTCATTTCCACAAAATCTATGACATCGATAGTGTTGGGCAAATTTGTAATCAATGTCGATTGTTACTATGATACAGTCTATTATAATCAATAGCACACTTTATAATTTAAATAATAAGTATTATTTATTACGACTAATTAGTAATATAGATTTTGAGTGAGTTTTATGTTTTTATTTTTTTATAGAATGTGACATATGATTTATTTTAATATTATGTTTTAGGTTTCCAACAGATCCAGGTGTAACAAAATTGTGGATTGACACAACTGGTAGAATTATTTTTTTTTTCAAGTTCCACCACACAGGTTATAAACTGCGTATATTTTTATCTCCACCATATTTATACAGACATTGGTCTTAAAAACTAAGCTTATATAATAATTAATAGTATAATAAATTATGTAGCAAGTTACACGACCAGGTTTAAAACAATTGAAAAGACAAGTGGTGGGATTCAGGAACCCAAACTAGGAAAACCTGTACTATGGGCTCCTGGATTCCTATTAAATGTAGCATATTTCGTTCGCAACATTTCGATGTTGATAATTACATAATAACAAAGTCAGGGAAAAGAAACTTAAAATTAGGCGTTTATCCGCACAATATCGCAATGTATAATTCAGTAAGTAAACTGATTTTATTTTAGAAAATTTTAAATTAGTCTCTTTAAATCAGTTTTTTTGTCTAAAAATGGCGATATTTAAAATATCATCTTTCGTAAATTTAAAAAATGAAATAATATAACCATGTTATTTCAATGTGTTCTGTACTTTATACAGATTATTGTAAATGTGAGAGCCCTGTAATTAGCTAAATTAGACTAGTAGAATGCATTTGTGTCAGCTTAGAGTTGTCATGCTCACTCAAAGGTCTCACTGGCGGTGGCACGGGCATTGGATCGTTCGATTCCCTGCAACATGGTTGAGTTGGACGGTGCTGGTGTACGTGTCATGTTGGTGAACGAGCGCTGTCAACTGGGACTGGTCAGCTCCAGACTGTATTAATTTTGTTGTTCTTAAGGTTTTTTTTCTATCGCTTTGACTGAATATTAGTTTTACATTGTTCTCACATAGTTCAAGCAATCGATGCAAAGAAAAGCAATGTTATCAAGAATTGTATTGTGAATCTAATTGAAAAAGATCGAACGAACAGATCTTCGATCTTCTCCATAGGAATCTACACTTTGGAACGAGCAAATAGCTTCACTAGAGGGCTGACCGACAGACAGACGTTATTAATATTATTATATTTGCTTTGACGTTCAAAAGTGCCTATGATTTATTTATTTTTTACTGATTTTTAACTTATTGAGTAATAAAATTGGTTTTAAAATTCAGTTATGTATTTTTTATTTATTTTACTTTTATTACTTGGTTTCTATTTCGCATGAATACAATTTCACAATATTCAACAATACTTGTAAAACAAAAACAAGATTACTTAAATTTTATCGATATCAACAATCGACCTTTGTCTCGCCCTAGCATACATGAGTTTTTATGCGTGTTAGAGTGTACGTCAAATGCAGTCATTGCGTTTGTGTGACAACCAATAGCAAATTCGAGATTTAAATGTGTGTTATTTATTTGTGGGGGTAATCCGCTCAGACATTGGTCTCTTGCTTGTAGTGAAATTAAAGGGTGGGAGAAACGGCGACACGCGTTCTGATACAAATCAGGAACTATTTCATTTCTACTCTCTTTATATGTTCTGTGGATATGAATATACATACGATACATACACCAAAATAACATTTTTTTTCAGTCAGTTTGTTCTAACTTTTATTGTTAATCTCTGAACTTTTATTAGTAGGTAACTGATGTACTAAGGATTAAATCTTGGGTTTGGTAACGTTTGACCTATTTTACATTGTTACCGTACATTTTTACTGCATTGTCGTTTGATAACAAAGTAATTTGTTGCTAGGCAACCGTATTTTGGACTATACGTAATAGTGTGAATCCATTTAAGGTGGCTTTTCTACTAAAGACGTGATATGCTACGTTCTTGTGAATGCGTTTGGCTTCCACCAATCATATTCATTGGTACATATAGCTTAGCACTGGTGGAAACAAACTCAGCTAAGCTATATTTTTATGTGGTGAGACGTGTGCTATGGATGCGTGTTATGGATGCATACTACGGATGCGTGCTATGGATGGCTTCCCTACTATAGGTACATCGCATACTCGATCGCATCTTGCTCGCACAGCTACTTTGCGGTGGCGCATCTCACGTACAGCACGCACGACCAGCTACATATCTTACTATCTGGTGGTCACATAGTTTTCTTAGCTACGACTTAGCTCGGCTTAGCTACGAGTAAACGAGTATTACATCTTCGTAGTATAACTACATAGTACATCTCTGGTGGAAAAACACCCTAAGTTATTATCTTGTATATCAAATACGGATTGATTTTAGAACACGAAAATAATTTGGCAATACTTATTTAGCATTGAGCACAAAACTCCTTCTTTCTAATATAAAAATGTCTCAATGTACCGATGTAATGTAGGCCAAGGGCTCAAGGCAAAATACTTAAGTTCCTGTCAATGTTGAAGATCGCGTGCCTTGTTTTGTTTATCCTATATTTTTGTTAGTAATGTACCGTAGATCGACTGAGATTAACCTAGTACGTAAAGCGGCATATTTATGTATACCAATCTACATACTTTGTTTAAAAGATTTTCAATCTAATACCTTTGTAATAAAGTTGAAAATTCTGTAAAGGACTTTGGTTAGGTTGATGTGCTTGTGTGCTGGGTATTTATGTTTTCTTTTTCATTCATGAATCAAGATTGAGTAGGTTCTAGCTATTGCGTGTTGGTTCTTATTTACTAGGTACTAAAGTTGATATTGATTTTTATTGGTACCATGAAGCTTTTTATTTTCTTATTCTTTGTTTCGGTTTCGCCAATTAGATATTAGAATTGGATCCATTCTTACCATCGTTGAATAAGCAGAAGAAATTGTTTGTTTGAACGCGCTAATCTCCGGAACTACTGGTCCGATTTGAATAACTCTTTTTGTGTTGGATAGTGCATTTATTGAGGAAGGCTATACAATGGATAGTGCATTTATTGAGGAAGGCTATACAACATCACGCTACTTTCAATAGGAGCCGAGCAAACCGCGCGGAAGTAACTAGTACCTTATAAACCAAATGGACCTTCATTTGGTTTATAAGGTATAAGTAAGAAAAAGTATAGGACAATTTGATAGTAATTTTTTATACTTAATAGGATGGCGCTTGGCCACCATCTCGCCATTATTTAAGGATTGTTGTTCTAAGTCTAACGTTACAAAAAAGCAAGTAAATTGTGGAGTGAATGAACTGAATGCAAATTAAAAAGTAATTTGCAATATGTTGTAGTAATGCAGATGTGATATACTCATTTCTTACACCTGCAATGCAGTTAGGATTGTTCAAGTATTGTATAGAGAAAATTATGTGATAAATTGTATTCAAAAGTTAATTTATTGTTTATTTTTCATAATATTTAAGCGGTTTTATTTAACTTGAACCTGTTTGTTTGTTTGGGCCAAATTTAGTATATACTCTTAATCGTGATGACCATATAACTTATATGGTATTAAATATTTATTTATGTTAAACGCCTTATATTAATCTGACATTTTTAAGTATATGTACTTTCTAATACTATTTAGACATCACTGACAAACGGTGAAGGAAAACATCGTGAGGAAACCTAAGCTTTTAGTTAATTACTAATTATAAGTCTGAAATCGCTAACTCGCATTGAGGTCAAACCTTCTCCGTGTGGGACGTCGCCTTTGGTCAGCAGTGGCACCACGTTTCTGTCTACTGTTGGACTGAGGTCTCCCCACTGAGCCATACTTTAATAATAATTTATTTGTATGAAAATTTGCAGTAGCATGGCACAGACCGCTGTCGGCGACGTCGCGGCAGGAGGAGGAGTTAATGCAGAAGTCTGCGCGCGCGCTGGCCGCCGCCACCGACCCGCTGGAGAAACTGCGCCTGCTCTGCTTGTCGCGCGGCGCGTCTGGCATACTGGGGCTTGGAAGGTAAGCTATAATTATAATATATTGTTGTATATTACTACTGTTATATCATAATAGTCCTGATATTATTAAAATTGTTTTGTGCTTTGTATTTGTACCCTTATTATAAGATTTCTTTACGTTGAATGAAAATGAGAGCACGTTCAGCGGTCTGATTGGCCGGTGCGAATAAACCAACCAATTAGATCGCTGAGCGCGATTTCGTTTAACGTCAAGCAAACTGGTACTAAGGCTACTGATTTCATTTAGGTACATTACAATATTATTGCAGGATCTTCCGACGAATGGATGACGATGGCAGCAAGCAGTTGAACCAGGAAGAGTTTATCAATGGGATCAAGGAAACTGGACTAGAACTTAACCATGCGGTAATAATCAGCCTTATTACTTCATACTTAGTGCATTAATATCTTTTATTGAAGTCATTAAACATAGTAGACACAGAAATTTGTAACTCGCTCTTCTCCATTAGAAGCTACACTTTGGAACCAGGATGAGAACTAGCTTCACTAATGGACAGACTGACAGACTATTTCTTTATTTGTTGATATTTCAAAAGTACCTATTTATGGTTTAATTGGAATGACGGATTTGACTTAGGGATAGTGATAACAATCTTGCTAATTGCAATGCTTTTAAAAAATGAAATACTTTTAAAATATAGTTTTCTACTGTTACTTATAATATTTTATTATGTTCTAGGATGCAGTGGAGCTGTTCAACAGGTTCGATACAGACAAGAGTGGTTCCATCAGCCTTGATGAGTTCTTAATACAGATTCGTGTGAGTATTGGCTCTCCCATAGTATTACTTTACTGATTATTCTATGGTATTACCTCTTTAATCCTGCCAAACGAAGAGATTATAACTGTGGCAAATAAACTTACCGATGTGTAGGAGACCTACAGTCTACCGTAGACTGTCGATTCGATGATGATGATTTTTATGAAATGTAGTACTTCATTGTGTTTTATTACTAGTGTATAAGCATGGATTATTATGGTAGATCAGGCTTATTCTTTTTGTGATAAGTACTTGGATTTTTTTATGAAACACGCCGATTATCGGGCAGACGTATTATCTGATGGTAAGCAATCGCCGCCGCCCATGGACACTTGAAACACCAGAGGCGTTACAAGTGCTGATTGCTATGGGGTTATGAATTTAAGAGTTGTTGTTGTTCGGGAATAGGGATTGGGAAGATTGGGAAGGAGGGATTGGGCCTCCGGTAACCTCACTCACACAACGAAACACAACGCAAGCGTTGTTTCACGTCGGTTTTCTGTAAGGCCGTGGTATTACTCCGGTCGAGCCGGCCCATTCGTGCCGAAGCATGGCTCTCGCACACTTAATGGGATCACGGAATTATAACATATGTATTAAATATACATAATACTGTCACAAAACATTCGCTGATCGCTATGTTAAATGTGTGAAATAAAACATACAAAGACATTAGAATCTGAAAGTTATAATAAAAACAAATGTTAATTTCAGCCTCCCATGTCGGAGTCTCGCAGGGCTATCGTGGAGCAGGCGTTCAAGAAGCTGGACAAGACAGGAGACGGAGTCATCACCGTCGATGATATCCGAGGAGTCTACTCTGTTACTGCACATCCCAGGTTCATAAAGTCAAAATTATTTATTTCAATTAGGAAGACACTTTTGAACGTCAAAGCAAATATAATAATATTAATAACGTCAGTCCTCTAGTGAAGCTATTTGCTCGTTCCAAAGTGTAGATTCCTATGGAGAAAAACGAGCAAGAAACTCCATAGGTTACTCTTTTCCAATCAGATTCACAATACAATTCTTAGTTACATAGTTTCGTTGCTTCAACTATGTGAGAATAATGTAAAACTAATATTTAGTCAAAGTTATAGAAAAAGAAAATAACCCTGAGGACGACAATTACTTTTATTTATGACTAGCTGACCCAGCAAACTTCGTACTGCCATTTCTTTCTCACCTTTTAAACCGTCCCTGGACCAAACAATTCAAGACCAAAGCTAGCCAAATCGGTCCAGCCGTAACGAACAGCAACAATTTTTTATAAATCGAGATATTATAGGAGCCCAAACCTGATGGTTTTCCATTTGTAAGAACCTTTAATTGACCATATTTTTCCCATTCTATTTACTAAGCTGTTAATATGATAAGCACCACCCATGGACATCAAAAGGGTTCAACACAATGCATCCATTGTTTTGTGTGAAACCATAATGCCGAAGCATGACTATTCCATGTTTTTAGTTACACAAAATACTCGGGAACGATTCAACTGATTTGACGCATTTTTGCTTTTAAATGCCGGCCTCATCTAGTTATTTAAGAGATCGACGTGTAAAAGAGTTATATTGTAACCTATTTGCAAAATAAATATCGTTTAAATATTTCCTATTTCTAAATGAGATTGTAATTTCTTGTTTTCCAAATTTCAGATACATGAGCGGTGAAGAGACAGCAGACTTGATCCTGAACAAGTTCCTGGCAAACTTCGAGTCTGAAGGATCAGTCGACGGCAAAGTAAGCAGTATTCTTTTATTGTTAAAACTTTAATACTTGCGGTGCTTCTCAGCATCTCATCTCTGGACGAAGATGCAATAGCTAAGCGGTGAAACTATGTGCCCGTTTCCACTGATACTAAGCTATGTAGATGTGCGAGGCAGATGGGCAGCTCGAGTATGCGATGTATCTATAGTACATAGCACGCTTTTTTTTTCATATAAAAAACATAACTTTACTGACTCTGTTTCCACTATTGCTAAGCTATGTGTTCTAATAAATACGAAAGGTGGAAGCCAAACGCATCCACAGCAACATAGTAAAGCACATCTCTAGTGCAAAGCACCCTTATGCATAACGTACAAACATCGATTTCGTCAGCTTAACTAGTAAGTAGGTTTTGATTATTTGTCATTATATGTGAATATTTTCCCGCAGGTTACTCTGGAGGAGTTCATGAACTATTACAGTGGGATCAGCGTTTCAATCGACAATGATTGTTACTTCGACCTGATGATGCGGCAGGCTTACAAGCTGTAAGGGAATTAACAGACGCCTCGACTAAAGTACGGACACCACAACCCTGTACCCTTAATACCAGTTTGCTTTACGTTTAATGTAATCGAAAGGATACGGCGCTATGATTGGCCGGCTCGAATAAAGCAACCAATCAGAGTGTCGAACGCGCTCTCGTTTCGATTACTTTAAACGTAAAACAAACTTGTACTAAGGTTACTGATGTAAACGAAAACGGTATCGACAAATTACACCCAAATACTAAAATGCTACTTACTTTTGAGTATTTGCCCATGAGATAGTTAGAGAAAATAAATTAACTAAGTAACAGCAAGGCTAATAGATAGGTATTCGTAATCTACACGAGTTGGTTGTGTCATTGGAGCCGGCCAATCACAGCTCAAGAGTCAAACTCGTACTAAGCTCTCAGGGGCCTTAGTCTGCTATTACAATTGTGTCAGAATGGTCGATCACTGAGCAGTGCGAGAGAGACGGAGCTATACAACCTTCATAGCTCCGTCCCTCTCGCACTGCTCAATGATCGACCATTCTGACACAATTGTAATAGCAGACTAAGGCCCCTGGTATGGTGTAGTAATTTGGTGTTCTGTACTTCGTAGGCTCACATTTATCTTTAATTTTGCACCAACTTCTTTCGGTGACCGTTTAGACGTTCCTGTGTGCACTTATATTTCTAATATAATTTAATACAGTTTGTTTTATTTAATAAATTATTATCGTGTGGTATGATATTTATGTTGGTTTCAATAAATTATATTCCTTTAAAATTGATGTTTTCTTTATTACATTCTATAGAGCGAACAGTTCAACTGAGTCTAATCAAAATACGCAACGGCCCGCAATGCCGCTATACAATGTATACCCACTTTCCACTATTTGTGTTATAAGTCCCGTCTAATAAGGGGGTGAGCCTATTGCCATATACTGGGCACAATTTCAGACTCCGTGCTACTACTGAGAATTCTTCGAAAAACCGAAAAAAGCCCAGTAATACTTTGCCCGATCAGGGAACCGAACCCGAGATCCCTTGTCCGGCAGTTGCAATTGCGACCACTCGATCAACGAGGCAGTCAAAATTTGAATAGACAAATATGTATAGATATAACTGTACAGTTTAAATTAAGAGTGTGTTGTGGAAACTGTGTAGTTTCGTTAGGTTTTTCAAAGCGAGCATGAATTGGAAAAGCGTTGTTTATGGAGGCTATGATCATCTGGAAAACTGAAAGATTGCACAATTTTACTTAAACGTGTGTAGGCTATATGGACCTACGATTTAACAGTACAGATAAACCGTACAGTTAAAACTGCAGGTGTAGCCTGCATTACTGCGACACCGGTAAAATAAAACATACATACATACCGTCACGCCTTTAATCCCCGAAGGGGTAGGCAGAGGTGCACAAAATGGCACGTATTGCCACTGTGTACACCCACTTTTCACAATTAATGTTGTAAGTCCCATGTAATAGGTATTGCCATATACCGGGCACATTTCCAGACTCCGTGCTACTACTGAGAAATTTTCGAAAAACCGAAAAAAGCCCAGTAATACTTTGCCCGACCCGGGAATCGAATCACTCGGCCAGCAGGGCAGTTAATAAATAAAACTTTGCATGAATTAAAGTTTGAGGTAAGTATAACGTACTTTTTGCTTTAATTTTATTATAACTTTCATTGAGACATACTGAATTAATTATAATGATATCGATACACGACACGGCGATAGTAGCGCGACAATCGCCGCGTCATATGTCGCGGAATACTCATGAATATAAGCCTCTAGCATGGCTTGAAACTAGTCGAGTTCCTCGTCAAACAGTTGCGTGAGTAAGCCGGTAACATAATAATTACTTTTTGCTTGTTTCATAGATCCCTTTGTAGATCCCCTAGACGTAAGTGTAAGTTTATGGGAACGGTAATAAGAATATAGTCTGTTTGTATTTGTTTTGACGTCTCTTGTCATATTTGAATGCAAGAACTAAGAGGAATTTACCTAATTTTATAAGGAATATTTTAATAATATTGTTATTGATACAAGTAATTGAAACACTTCCTTCTCTAATACGGTACTAGTTACTAAGTGTGTCTGGGAAGCAAGAGATGAACTGAATGATTCAGGTGTGGAAAGTGTAATGCAGCTTGCGAGCGACTAAGTGAATGGTGAATCGTAAAGGCTTGACTGGCTCTATTCATAATCTGGTATATTTTAGTGGCCACTCTTGTATGTGGAAGTGAATTCCGAGTTTGGTAAACGAAGAATGAAGGTAGAAATGTGTTCCCTTATACGTTTATGTTGTTTTGATTCGTGTGGTGAGCATTAAGTTTATTAATAAACTGTTGTGGTATACAAAATTATGTACCAAAATCGAGAAAGGTAGGTAGGTAAGGATGGTGTCGACGGTTGGACACGATGAAAAGAACGGACGAAAGCAGTAATATGGAAGGTGTTTATAAAAGTGACTGGAAAAAGCTTAACTCCAAAATCTATCTAGTTTCATGTAGTGTACATGACCAGATGTATACGAATTTGATGAAAGTAAAAAAAAATAGGTTGGAAGTAAGTAGCCGGTAGTTTCTGCCTATGCTGATAAAGTGTGATTGTATGTGTATGTGTGTAGGTATGTATGCACGTACGAAATAATTAAGGTATATTTTAGAATTAAAAAAATCATTGTACAAAATATAAAAACAAATAAAACATTTCTTTTTAGATAATCCGCAATCATGTGTCGCACAGCAAATGCAATGATACAGAGCTTAATATGCGCCTGTCAAATGTTAGTGAGAGTGTTCATGGTCTCTATAATGATGCTGGAGAATTTACTCAAACTTATCTTAAATTCATTCTACAACTTCGTGTCTATAATACTACAGATGATATCCTTGTTGCCAATTTGCTTTGTGTTCGTTGTAACTGCAAAGGTGAAGTCCATGGTATGTGGCGGCGGGGGTGGGGGTGGCACGGCACAAAGCGCCGGTTGTGATGCAGTGATGGCTATAATAAGCATGTTAGTGATATACTCTCTTTTGAAATCCACTGGAATGCTTGATAAAATTTTAGAAAACATGGGATACACTAGGAGAAGCTAGGTATGTATTGTGTTATTCCAGACCATAATCTAACACTGTGCTAATTTTCTACTCGATCCCTTCAGTCGTTTTCATGTGAAGGACTCACAAACAATCATGCACCAATACCTATAAGTATTGGTATTACTTGTGAGAATAGATAAAAAGGTGTACTATTTACTGGACACCCTGTAGATATAAGTAAAATGTACTTAACACTCACTTTTTTACTGAAAAACCGATAATAAACCCACAAGATTTTCCCGGTGCGGGAATCTAGAACAAAATTTAACTTTACAACAACCACTATAGTTATATTAATTATTATGTTATCGGCTTACTCACGTAACTGTTTGACGAGGAACTCGACTAGTTTCTAGCCATGCTTGAGGTAGAGGCTTCATGGCCAACATTCCGCTACCGAATGCTACTCATGAATATGAGCCTTTAGCATGGCTTGAAACCAGTCGAGTTCCTTGTCAAACAGTTACGTGAGTAAGCCAATAACATAATAATTAATTTAGTTTGTCTCACGAAAGTTGTAATAAAACTATAGTTATACTTTGGAAATGAGTAAATGATTTAGTAATATTATATTTTTTACAGATATCCTGCTTATGAAGATTTTCACATGCAGATACTCAAATAATTCTTATTTGAGCAGGATTAACAGAACATACGATTATCGTTTAACATTTTATGAGCAATTTTAAGGAATATTTCTAGTTAATTTTAGCTTACCTATTGTATAATGTTTATTTTGTAGGTGCATATTACATAAATGGTATTAGAATATGACGATAGTGTTTATTTATTTACGTAAGGAAATACCGTAAAACGAGGTGAATAGATACAGAATAGATATGAATAAATGTTAGGAAAATATTCTAACATCTATTCAGCCCAATTTTGTGTCAATTCACCCTTTGAATTCTATTCACCCCATTTTACCGTAGCCCTTTCACATGACACATGATAATATAGCATAAATATATTATCGTTACGCAATGGAACGTAACGTAACGTGATATTTTGTAACATCACACTTTTTAATCCTAGTAAAGGTATCTAGAAAATGTACTCCTAAACTGTCACCTAACTAAAAGTTGCTCAGCATGACGTATCACCTAAACTAGCCCCTTATTTGATCTATTAGGTCATAGGTAGGTGTGAACTAAAATGTGGGTGCTAACGCAGCAATACCTCGCTTACAGATTGTACTGTTGCAAGCGCCATGATCACGGATAAACAGTGCCGAAATATCGGAAACTCATAAATATTGAAAAACATGGTAAATATCCCGTATCATGTTCCAATTCTAGTGTTACTAACACTAACACATGTCAGTTTAAAAACTTAAATAGAATTGTAGTATGCAATCTGCGAAGTTTCGAACGAAACTTCGTTTTTCGTTGAATTAGAGTAGGCCCCCAGCTGTTTTCTTAACATCGATACTGAGCCGACACATGTTGGGGGTAATTCAGGGCAGTTCCTGTCTTGGGGTGTGTATAGAGTGGACACTCGGTACTACCAAAACCTCGGTTCTACCTCCTAGGAATGTGCCGTTACACAATGGGGACTCCGGAGCAAATGTCTTATAAGACCGGGGGTCTTATAAGACATTTGCCCCCCGAAGACACCCCAAGGGGCAGAGGCTGAACACCAGGGTGGTTTTAGTGAGGTAAAGTGTGGGATAGGGACTGACCACAAAAACTAGGCGCCTTTGAAATACACAAAACGGACAGTTCCTGTAAGTAGGTCTGCTGTCCCGTATTTTATATAAGTAAAACCTTGAAAGAGATTTGTATACTCGTAGAAGAAAAACAAAAATCCATCAAAACATGACTTCTGTCACTTTTACAAATTTTTTGACAAATATGTATTTTTTATAATCCCTTTTACATGTTTTGATATTTTTTTTTATTTTTACACATTTTATATGTATTTTTACATTTTTTCAAACAAAATATTGTTGAACCGATGAAACTAAGTGGATACAATACCATTCTACCAACACCAGTCACCAGGTAATATGTTACATACAATAACTGTATATTTGGGGTCTTGCTTACATTGCGAACATACACAGAGAAAATATCATAGCATAGCTCTTGGAGTAGCAGTAAATTATGCAAAACTACCTCTATTTATCAACAACCTATTTTAGATTGTTAGATTTGGTAACAATATCACACTCTATGCATATTTTTAACGTAGTCATGACCCTAGTTTAGCTACCAGTCCCCCCATAATATTATTTATGTGTATACAAGTAGATAAAACCATTGAACTGAGGCCAGAAATCAACTGTCTGATATTAACATGTTACAGATACGTAAGGAGCCATGTGTCGCACAGTGCATGCGGTGCTGTCAACTGTAATATGCGGCATACAAATGTTAGTCAGGGTCTTCATGACCCTGATTCTTATGATAGAAAACGTCATAAGAATGCTTCTACAAACATTGTATAATTTTATATCATTCGTGTTACAAATGATATCATTGATACCAATCTGTCTAGTGTTCCTGCTGACGTCTAGACTTAAATGTCTATTTTGTGGCGGCGGCGGGGGCTGTCCCGGCAACAGAGGCGGCGCTGCCGACTGCCTTATGTCATTTTTGGCTATTCTTATCATATTCTTTATATTCAGAGCTACTGGGGTTCTTGATAAGTTATTCTACACTCTAGGCTATACGAAATATGGAGCTTCACTTACATCTTTAACAATGAGGACAGTAGCAGCCGATGCTAGATTTGTACCAACACCAGGAGAATCCGCTTTCTGCTCTAGAAACGACTCTGGTGGGCCGCCAAAAGAGCTACGAGAATTCATTGATAAGTTTGGAGCTAGCCCAAGAATGAACCTCGTATCTGCACCGGAGACAACGACTTGGACAGACACTGACACGGGTACAACATATACCGTAGCGGAGACTCGAAACAATAATTATACTACAGTGATGTATTACTTGGTGTGACAATACAATTGGTACAACTTATTTGTGTTTTTTTAATTATTATACTACTACTATACAATGTGATAGGGGTGAGACTTCTAACCCTTTAAGGCTGAGTACTACATCTAATTTTATCGACAAAAAAAATAATATGGGGGGTTGAACCCCTAATTGAAAATATTGAAAAATAGTGATTTTTTCGGTAAAAATAATTCACAAATGATTTTTTTCTCACCAAAACATTATCAAACATATGAAAAATGTAATGAATTAGTTAGCCAAGGTTATTAGCTACCGTTTGTCGTTTTTTTTTGTTTCTACGACGCATACAACCTTTGATATCAAAAAAAGTAAAAAAAAATATTAAAATAGCCATAATAATTTTTAGGGGGAGGGGATTCGACCCCTTCGACCCCCGACTTTTGTCGATAAAATTAGATGTAGTACTCAGCCTTAACGGGTTAGAAGTCTCACCCCTATCACATTGTATAATAACGCACACTACACTACTATTCACTTTCCCTGGTCACACTGACTACTGTTCACTAGAAGTTGGTTCAGAGGTAAGTACTTACCTCTGAAAAAACATTTTATTATGCAATATCACGAATTTTATCAGTAGTAGGCACAGGTACACCTGCACATTACGTCACGTAATGCCACTATACAATGCAAATTGATGGTGACCTGTCTATTACAAACCACCAACAAAATCTGGATAAGAGTGACTAATCCCGCCCTTACCTAGAAAGAAGCCGTTGTTAAGCAATGGACGCCTTGAGTGGACACCAATAATATTATGATGGGAACATCAGAGAGTGTGAGAGTATGCAGAAAATTCAGAGCCTTTAAAATAACTGCCTTGTTAGTCTTATGTTCGCAAGTCCGACTGCCGAGGAAGGTGTATCGGGCTCGAATCCTGGGCCATACAGGTTATGATGTGGTCGCGGGTATATAAGAATCTTGCCCTTATCTTATAATAAAACCAGTGTCCTTTACGTAGCCACAAGAACGTGGAAAAAAACTTTATCCAAATGTGGTGATGGTGACCTTGAAGGTCACCTTTAAGAAAAGAGCGTATATCTTCTTGAAAGGCTGGCAACGCAGCTGTAACTCCTCTGGTGTCCATGGGCAGCGCTAATCGCTTACCATCGGGTTTGACCTCGTTTGCTCGTTTGCCCCCTACTCCATAAAAAAACATCTAGAGAAACATGGAATAACTATTCTTTGTGCTTAATGTTAATTAAATAAACTTTAAATAATAAAAAGTATCTAATCATAGGAATAGGAATTAGACATTCATAATATTATTCTGTATTGCCCGCGACTTCGTTCGCGTGGAATAGTGACTTCCGGCAAATTTTTGGTTTTAACCACATAGTTCCCGATCTCGCGGGATCTCTTCAAAAATGAGATGTGGAAGATATTCCAGGGAACTCTTCAAAAATCAACATAATGAGCTCTGCGTTTGAATTTAATAGATGTATACTCACTTAGGGCATTGAAAAAATAGTTTAAAAACGGACTTAAACTAACTTAAAACTAAAGAAAGCTACGAATTACGAATTTATAACAATTAAAAAAGAAACTATATTACAACCTATCCTCTATGCTATAATAACCAAGCTTAAACTAAATAATTTAAAAGAAACGACTTAAATCTAATCTAATTAAAAAAAAAATAGACTTACAATTTTATTAAAAAAACTAACTACAGTAACTACTAATAATCGATATCAAACTAAACCTACGTTAAATAGTTTAACCAAAAAACCAGGAAAACCCAACAAATAAACTTATTAATTGACAAATACAACGAAACCAATTTAGAATATACGAAACAGCAGGACCACTACAGACAAATAATCATACGACTGATAATACACTTTTTCTACGATAGTACCGAAGCGCTCGGCCGATACCCAACCAAATGAATGTAACGAAACCATAGCGCGATCTATTTCGATCCCAACGCCATCTATCGAGGATAAAGACAACTTGGATTATTTATTTATACTCCGTTCGGGCATTTTCTTTGTACTAAAAGTTTAATTATATTGATATTATTTTTTTCATACCTTTTTACTATTTATTTACTTTTTTCGATGAATTAAAACAATAACATGAACCGAAGTCGTGTAACGATCGACATAGAATTATCTATACTCCGTTAGAGCATTTTCTTTGTACTAAATGTTTTATTATATTGATATTATTTTTTTCATACCTTTTTACTATTTATTTACTTTTTTTCGATGAATTAAAACAATAACATGAACCGAAGTCGTGTAACGATCGACATAGAATTATTTATAAATAATTTATTTCTTATTTTTATTTTTTGATTTTTGAAATAAAAATATATCTATGTCCTTTCTAAGGTTCTAAACTATATCTGTACCAAATTTCAACCAAATCCGTCAAATAGTTGCGGAGATTAATGGTATAAGCATAGAATGTTCGACGTGATTCTTTAATTTGACATAACTTTTTTATTTATGAACCGATTGACATGAAACAAACACTAAATGTAAATTTAAGCATCCCACAATATATTCGTGAAAACCGCATCCAACTCGGATCAGCCGTTTCTGAGATTAGCGCGCACAGACAAACAGACAAACAGACAAAAAAAAAGTTAATTACATTTTTGGGTTCGACATCGACATAACAATAACCCCTGCTATTTTTTTTATTTTTATTTTCAATGTACAGACAGCACTTTTCTACGATTTTATTATATGTATAGATAAAATTGTTATCTGTGGTAATCTCGAATTGCCAAAATAATACTATTTTTGTAGCTGATGAGTTAAATGAAATATGAAATAAAAATCTTGAAAAGTGATGTAAAAACATAAAATAATTTCAAATGTGATATAATATGAAGTTAGTTAATACAGTTTCAACATAGTAAATTGTTAACGGATATAGTACAGGCAGTAGATACAATGTCAATCTGCAAATCGTTGATCGTGGCGCCAATATATTGTACCTTGCGGTCAGTAGTACGAATTTTCCTGCTGATATTGTTTGGGATAGAAGACTTCGTGCGGTTGATAATAAACTCTGTCCACACTATTGTAACAACTATTTTGCAAATAATCAAATTGCTGCCGTGGTGTTTGGTCACCATGTTTACTAGAACCTGCTGTTGTCACTCAAAACGAAGTACCGGTTTTAGCTTGATGTCCGTTATAATGATCGTAGTTCTTGTACTCATACTTTATAACGCGACTTGCTTGCAAGATCTTTTCGAAAGTTTAATAATATATTTGAAACAGATATTTTCCGACGATAATCGTTTGTCACATCTCGAACGGGTTGAAATTGATGAATATTTAGAAGATAATAACGATCATGAAGAAATTAATGTTGTAACAACTGAAGTCTCGGAAACTACAAACGATGAACCAGAGGCAAAGTCAGAGCCAGAGTCAAAGGCAAAATCGAAGATTCAAAATGGATTAAATAATTCGTATATCGATAAAGCAAAAGAAAAGGTACATGAGGTATCAACAGATGATAATAATCATGAATTTGCTACAACGTTATTAAACGGATATTTCAAAGAATTCGTTAAGAACAGTATAGTACAGAATATTGAAAACGATACAAAACTTTTTAATAAGCTGCCTGCAGTGTTTTTGAGTCGGTAGACAATGTGGTTAAATATTAGGTATGTGAAAATTTTGTTTATACTTTGTTGTAATGTTGACATTGTTCCCTAAATAAACTAAAAGATTTGTAATAAATAATGTGGTTTTTTTTTATCACAACTTAGGGAGTTTGAGTGCTATTTTAAGAAGTATGTCTGTACCGTCTGTATGTATGTAGGTAACAATAGTCTTATATCATGAAATGCGAATAATAAAAAAAAAAGTTGAAGTGGCTTCAAGTTTTCTTTAAGTGCTATCATGCTCAATCCAAACTCCCAAGCTCATAATAACAGAACAAGTATGCATAGATTCCAAAGTCTGGATAAAAGACTATTTGGATAATGCTGGCTTTAGACAAATCTTTATGATCAGAAAAAATATTATTTCTTTAGACATTATTGACACAAGAACGTAGCAATAATTTTAATATTTTTTTCAGAATGAGATGACACAAGTGGAAATGAATTTATATTTGTTCTAAATCGTGTTGTAATGTGATTATTTCCGAGTTGATGTATTTTCTTGCTTAGAAAACAATTCGAGGATGGTGTTACAAATTTCATTATGCGTGGTAGAAAAATAAGAAGTATTGGAATGCACACTCCATTTTTGGAGTCATTGTTATTTTATAAGAGTGAGTTATTTTACAGAAAGTAAATCTATAGGTACTTAGCAATAACCTACAACGTACCTAACGCTTAAAATGAAATCTCTTTCTGCATCTATTCGAAGTTGTTTATCAGAAATCTACAGTTCATGACGGTCCATTGCTGGACTATGGGCCTCCTCAGCATAAAAGTGGTTTGCCAAAATATTCTCTACTCTAGTTAGATGGGTATAGTCTATTCTAGTCGCGGCAGGCCCAGAAGGAGATGGCGGGACAAACTTGACACCTACGATAAGGATTAGCTGGAGAAATCTCTGCATAGAGAGGAGAGGGAGGCTTTTGTCCTGCAGTGGGACGACCAAAGCTAAAAACAAATAAATAAAAATAAATAGTTAGATGGGTCGGAGATCGAAGTTTAAAAGGTGCAGGTTTATCAAGCTGTGCTGCTGCATGGTCTTTGTAAATGAAGTCGACTCTAAGACATCCGTGGGGGAAAGTGGAAGTGGTTACAAACGATTAATGTATTCCACGTTGTCGTCTCGTACGACCTCCTAGTGAGGCAGGGCTCTTATTCAAATATTTTTTGTTCTTTTTTATTTTTATTCACACAACCCTATAACGTGCTAGTTCTTTTTCGGCGAAATTTCTCAAATCATAATTATGAACATTTGTACTCAACCCAGGTGAGAACAATGTGTGGACATTGTAAAATTATTAAATTAAATTACATCCGCCCCTAAGGCTACCCACTGACCGGTTAATAAATTTTTACCTCTTGTGGTACGTAACAGGGTAACTCCTTAGTTGCAGAGTATATTTAATTTTGATGTACAATAAAATCTTCTAATAAATCGTTTGCAATAGTTAACGCGGTTGATATTTCTCTATTCAGGGCTGAAAGTGTCTTGCTTTAATAATTAGATTCCTTTTATTTTTCAGGTTAAGCACGTTGAAAAATTCATGACGACTCCGGCAAATTACTTTTTTAATGTAACGTATTGTGACATTGTTATTAATATTTTTAAATCATTTTATTCTTAAATGTTTGTTAATTGTATTGCGAATGTGTAAAGATTTGCTGTAAAGTTACTAAGTACACAATGAAGCGACACAGCATACGATCTGCAAGGAGTCGATCTAAGCACGCTTCTATTAATAAACTTATACAGGGTAGAACCAAGATTGACGAATTATATTATGGTAAATACTTACCATTACGAGAAACAAAGTTGCTCGAGCAAATTATAAGAACACGCGTAGTGGAGCGCCTGGGGGTTTTCACCTCGGATTAGAGTTACAGTGAATGAATTAATATGATCGATGTGGGATATTGTTTTTTAAACTATAAATTGCAATGTTTACCCAAAATTTTTTGTGCACTCCATTTTTTTATTGTTTAAACAAATTATTATAAAAAATTAATGTTTGACCATATATTTTCACTTTAAACAGTATTTTTTTTTATTTATATGTTAAATCTTACCTGAGTAGACATATAGGAACATTTTTTAAAAGATACCTGTGTATAAAAATAGCAGTATCTCGAACAGGTAGAAAAACGTGGAGGGGAGAGCGGAGCGACAGCTGCTATGTACAATGGAACTTCTTGGCCAGTTTAATTATAAATGAAACGCACTCTATTGTGTACATTGAAAAAAATACGGTAATTAATTATGACTAATGAAAAGAAAAAAAAAAATATTTGTACAAAATCTGTTTATTTAAATATATTACATTGTTGTCTACATCAAATATTTTCTTCTACTTCATCTATCTGTATAATAGGTGAAGTATTGGAACAACTATTTCCGCTACACTGTAAACATGATACACTGCAGTATAAACTACACTCGCGAGCAACCAAATCGACTCAACCTACATGTGCGCATTCGAAGATGTTTTCTTAAAAATATACTGAATTGTTTTTAAAAACCGATATACCATTAGAAAGCTTACAACTTCAGCTTTATATTGGTACCATTATTATAAAAATTGTATCAGTACTTTTTACAATATTTAACTTCATTCAGCGGACTAGAGTATTTGCTCACTACGACTCCAACAAGTTATAACACAAACTACCCCTATAAAACCTCCACATTAAGGTTAACTGTATCTGTGGCTTATCGAAAGTTGATCGTACACATCTCCGCAAAAACGCTTCATTTTATTTCCAAAAATTCCAAACCATCTCCGTACTGTCCACTCCTGACAGCCACTCTTCGAACTCTTCTGAGTTCCTGTTGAACATCGACACCGGTTAAGTGACGATTTCGTAGTGAAGTTGAAATAATAAAACGGTCGTCTCTCTCCGAGGTGGACCGGTGGCGGCTTATTCTTGGTCTTCGATTGAAGGCACTAGTATCTTGATACTACCTGTACCCTCTTGATACTGCAGATTGGCTCAAACTCAGATGAGCAGCAACTCTTCGCTAACTTAGAAGAAAATATTTGATGTAGACAACAATGTAATATATTTAAATAAACAGATTTTGTACAAATATTTTTTTTTCTTTTCATTAGTTATAATTAATTACCGTATTTTTTTCAATGTACACAATAGAGTGCGTTTCATTTATAATTAAACTGGCCAAGAAGTTCCATTGTACATAGCAGCTGTCGCTCCGCTCTCCCCTCCACGTTTTTCTACCTGTTCGAGATACTGCTATTTTTATACACAGGTATCTTTTAAAAAATGTTCCTATATGTCTACTCAGGTAAGATTTAACATATAAATAAAAAAATACTGTTTAAAGTGAAAATATATGGTCAAACATTAATTTTTTATAATAATTTGTTTAAACAATAAAAAAATGGAGTGCACAAAAAAATTTTGGGTAAACATTGCAATTTATAGTTTAAAAAACAATATCCCACATCGATCATATTAATTCATTCACTGTAACTCTAATCCGAGGTTTTACGGTTTTGAATGCTCCAGGCACTCCACTAGCGCTGCTTATGGCAATGTGCAAAGTGAGCAGACGTCAGACAGCAAGATTAGCGAGCAAACCCAATCAGGAAATGAATTGAGATTACGAGGTGAACACGACACTAAAAACAATAGTGCGGCCGTAAAAACTATTGGTCTTGTAGATAGATTTAACTTTGGTTCATCATCTGCATGTAAATCAAGCTGTTGCAGCACTTGCTCTTGTTCTAGTACCACTTTAAAAACAGTTGTGAATCACGTGGAACGGCGCCGACCGCCTTATGGACATCATGTACCGTCAGAGAATATAACCAAACATACTGTAGAATCTGAAAAAAAGGATAGAAGACGAAGAAGGAGACTAAGTACAAAAATAAGTTCAAAATTTCGGAATGTCAACTACAAAGTGAAAAGGATTCAATCAGAACCTTTAAGTAGTATAGCAACACGTCCATCTAAAGTGTATATAAATAGAAGCCGAACAAAAGTGACAACCACTGAAAATGGTAAAATTGAGAAAGACGATAAGAAGTATCCCCAAGGAACGAAAATTTACTCCAGTAAAATAGCTAAGAAAACCAAAAATACACGTCATAGCGCTACTAAAGATATAGAAAAACAAAAACTTTTTGAAATTAAAAAAGATTCATTATCGTTGTTTAGAGAAAAGTTAAAAAATGAACACCCTTCTCATCAATGTGAAACAGGATCCTGTCTTGAAGATAATTGTTTACCAGAAAAGTGCTTCTACAAGAGTAATCGTAGGAACTCAATGGATACAAAAGGAAATAAATATTATAGCCACCATTATGGCCCAAGAAGATCTCATATTTCAGTGACCAAGAGACTCAGAAATCCAAATACAAGAAAATCACATGACCAAGTCACAAATACTTGTATTCCGAGACAAAAGTCATTTTCTTCAATGACTACACTTTCAGTACGAAATTCCTACACGAGTACAGATCATGTTAGAATAGAACCAAAGAAGGTTGGGCCTAAATATCCAAAACATAAACCTCTTACTCAAATCGAATCGGAAAAGACACTAACGTCAGAGTACATACCGCGCAAGCGAACTGCATCTGTCATATATTACAATAGAGGACATGAATATAAAACAACTAGAAACAACCCCTCTCGCTCTTTGATGAAAATTCGGGATAGCCATACTTTGCAGGCCATCCCAAAGATGGAAATACCAAAGGTAAAGAGACGTGTCACGCGGAGATCACGAGCACAACTTGCCGTTATAAAAAGTGAAGAAAAAGCATGTGAAACCGATCATCCCGATAAAAAGCGAATGCAAAGTCAAACTGAAAATAAATCTGAGTCAACTTCGTCTAGTGCAGGTATAAATGACCAAATTGCAAAATATAGACAAAAATCTAAAGCTTCACCTGCACGAGGATCCCTTACTAGAGAACTGGAAAAAGAAAAAAGAATTTATACAATTGATCAACAGAAACCGATGATTAATTTCAAAAGTCGAAAAGTAGAAACATTTAAAGTTCCAAGAAAATCTACTTCTTCAATGACTAAAGCTAAGCCCATGAAACCATTAAAACAGGACAAAAGATATAAAATATTATATCACACAGTAAGAACAGAACCGGAAGAGAAATTAAGTTCAAAACATAAATATACGTCGGGTAGAGAAAAAATAGCCAAGAATAACCAAACTATTAGAACACAAGTAAAGTCAAAGACTAGCCAAGCTCCTCTTTTACCAATCACCAATCAATCTCGCCACAAGAAAAATGGATATGATTTTGCAAATTATGCTGAAATATTATCCAAATCTAAGCAAGAATCACCTATAAATGTAGGAACTTATTTAAATGTAGAAAATGTTCACCCACATCGACGACCTGTCAGGAATGTATCCAATTCTGGATTCTATAAAAATAAATCAAGTATGGAAGGTGGTGATCAAGTACATTCCAAACATAGAATGAAACAGAAAGGTGTACAACTTGAGCGTAAACATCATGACCATGGAATGCAATATATAAGTCTATCTATTCGTAACACAGCTTCACAATCAAGATCACCCAAATTTAAAAACAAACAAGTTGGTAACAGCAGGTTAAAACAGTATTTATGTTCTTTAAAGCTTTTTCAACAAAAAAGACAAAAGAAAATACAAGTTGCATCCAAAAAAACTATTGCGTCGATTAATACCGAAGAATTAAAAAAAGGTGGTCATATAAAACAAACACAAACTAAACAATTAGGGATTGCCTTAGTGTCACCACCTCTTACATCGATCCGAGGTCCACAAGAACCATGCGAGCCATTTTTTTGTACTCCTGGAGAGTGTAATCCACATGATTGCGCAGAAAGAAGAAAATTGAGAAACCAGGCTAGACGCTCTAAAGTCACAAATACTATTCCTATATCAAAAAGGTCATCAGCGGTAACAACTCGGCCACTTTCTAAATCGATTACAAGAAAAATACAGTCCGACGAAAATCGACACAGAAAAGAAAAAGGGAACAACTTCAATCCATCGAAAATAAAACCCCGAGCATTAACCTCTAAATCAGTAAGGCCAGCTGTACGAATAGGTTCAAGTTTTATGTCTAACATTAACTTATTTAAAAGAAATAGAAATCAAAAGAAAGAGAAGCCATATAAGCTAAAATCAGATAACACTACAAAAAGAGAAAATAAACAATATCAGCAGCCAGGAATAAAAGTTTACAAATCACATGTTCATAATAAGATTTTAGAAACTAAAGCTGGTGGATCAAATCACACAACTGCGGAGCCATTTTTGAAAAAATGGTTATGTACATTAGGAGTACGGAAAAATGATAAGGATTGTGTAGAAACATCACGTCCTTTCCGCAGTAAAAATGCACCTTATGTTATGCAATTACAAAATAAACTATTTACTGCTAACAGAGCAGATGTTCTTTATAATTATGCACGACCTAAGGGTTCTCTTGAATATAGATCCGAAACATGTGCATCTAGCGTAAATGAAAATCTTAAAACAAATAGTCAGACAACGCACGAAAATAGTAATACAGTAGACCGTAAAGCTATTAGTGACAAACCAAACACTTCATCAAAACAATATAATCAGAACAAAGATATAAAAGGACACTCTGATCGCAAGACTAATTTTTTAAATCAATGTTATTTACCAGTACAAACAGGATCAAAATTGAACTTTAATAATGATTTACCTAAACATCATTCATTAGCTTCAAAAGCTAAAAAGGTTGTTCATCAAAAACCAATAGACGTGACACCAATACAACAAAATAAAGGCACCACCAGCTATGTTGGCTCAGTAGTAAAACGTTTCTTTTCATTTAATCTAAAAAAGAAACATCAACAGCTGGAATACCAAAATAATATTATCCAGAAAAATACACAAGTCTCGTATCTGAGTTCACATAAACATGTTAATCAAAATGCGACAAAAAAGTTAAATAAAACAAAAGTATATAACAAACATCACGTCGGTGACTATAAAAACTGTATTCCTGAGGCTGAAATGTGTAATCCATGTGGGTATTATGATGGAATTCAACAACAACAGATGACGGGAGCGTTTGACAACTATGTAAGGACGGACAGACCTAAGAAAAAATCAGTATCTAACAATTTAAAATCAAAAAGTACACAATCCAAGATCTTTAAAAAATATGCTAAAATTATACCACATAGAAATGGTAGGAGTGCAAATCCTCGTTCAAGTTTATACCTAGCAGTTCCAATTAGATCAAATTTTAACGTAGATCATTCGAAAAACCGTACTGCACGTGTAATTCAAGATCCAAAATCCAAAGATACTTTAAATGAACAAACATTAAAGCACCAATGGTCTCAAAAAATTAAAAGGGAAGATGATGTATCTACTGGAGGTTCTTTACTAAAGAGATGTAAACCAATATTTGAACAAAAGAACACAGATTCAAAACTAAACAATATGGCTACTAAATTGATCTCAAAGGAATTACATTCGAGCTGGAAAAAACCTCAAAATAGTTCCAAATCAGATTATAATAGTATATGTGGGCAAAATTGTGTCAAAAATGCAAATTATGATGCCAAAAGGATCCAAAATAATTACAATTTAGCTAAAAGTAGGCAGTTCAGATCTCGAACAGATTTTAACGTCAGAGAATATCAAATTGGATATTGTTTCAATACTCAGAAAAACAATCCGTTTAACCCGGCGTCATGGGGGTTGGGTCTGTGCGACCCACCACATTTTATTTCGCTTGTAGTTCGGTTACTATGCGTGCGACGTTGCTGCTCTTCTCAATAGCTGGAGCTGTTGAGTTGTCCTAAGCTTCAAAAGCTACATGTTAGTCGTGCCACGGCCACAGTGGGAGATACAGGTTCACAAAGTTAAAAAAGGTATGTGAGACCCATCCCCGCAGTCGGTGTAACAATTTCGCGCCATTATGTATACATATTGTTTAACTTATTATCTGTGTTTTTATCATTTTTATCTTTGATTTTTTATTGTTATTTACAATTGTAGCTGGTTATATATAGTTCAATGTATTTTATTTGTATTTTTTGTAGGTACTTAGTAAAAAATGGACCGTGAAGAGGCTGAACGACAGCGTATTCTGGCAATTTTACAAGAGTCTGACTCTGATACTGAGTTGTCAGACCAGGATGTGTGTGACGAAGAAGATCACTAGAGTGAGCGTAGTATTTCAATTGACACAGAACAGGATATCTCAGAGTCTGATAATGATGATATTCCACTGTCTATTCGATTGCATAGAAATCGTTCGCGAGAAGAGCAATTTACATCCGAATCGTCTAGTTCTTCAAACGTAAACCGTGAGAATTCTTCGGACTTTTATCATGGCAAAGACTGAACAAAGTGAAATAAGAGGCCTTTTCGAGAAAATGTCAGAACCAGAACATTTAAGTAGAAGAGAAAATGTTTGTTGATAATTTTAGTTCTTTTTAAAAAAATATATTATATATAATTAAAACATAATATAACATAATATTTTTTGTTTTATTTAATCACAAAATACCCAAAAATATAAACACGCATAAAAATAGTATATGTTATTTATAAATTTATTGAAATAATTTCGACATTTTGAAAGGGTCGGTGAGACCCACCCCAACGTCCGTGTAACACTTTTCCACCCCCATGACGCCGGGTTAATCCGTCGTATACACCAAATGTTAGACGTTCCAATTTAAAAAATGTTCCACTTCAGGTACCTAATAATTATCTGCTTCAGGTTAATGAATGTGAGCCTGGTGTTTGTACAAAATATAAATGTGATATAAATAATCGTTTTCAGAGGCCAAAATTTTACTATGCTGACACTTTGGAATCAAATTTAGCGGGACACTATAAGCTTAAATCCGACGAAATGGGAGACGTATTATACACAAAAACACAAAACAACCATGTTGGTAAAGGTAAAAATCGACCTATACGTATAAAACCTCATGTTAATACAAGAATGGGAGTTAACAATGACGTGGACCGACATAGAAATCATGAGATACATAATCAAACATTTTTATCGAAATATTTTCGGTCATTGTTCAAGAAAGAGAAATATAACGTAAACGAATCGGTTCTGAAAAAAAACCATCCAGCTAATCCTTCACGAAAAGCTCACTTCGGATCTGATTTACTTATTGACGCAAAATTTTTAAAACAAGCAAACCATGGTGATTATTTTGCTAGGAACGATAAACCACAGAGATTGATAAACAACCGTCATATTCGGAATACACGCTCACAAGTGCATTATAAAACTCAAAGTAGAGCTACGGGTTTAACAAAATTATTAAGACGGTGTTTTCGTACAGCAAACATGCAATATGAAGTTCAAAAACAAATTGAATCTCAAAAAGTGATAAATAATTTGAATCACAATCGCCTGATAGTTAAAAATGCTAAAACGATAAGGCAATTGAAACAACGTGACAGTGCTACGAGAAGGAATATATATAATATTATTACCAAGGACGAATACAGCAAAGACAATTTCAAAGAAAGAAAGTGTCAAAGTACAAGAACTTACAGGCAAATATATCGAAACAGTCAAACTATTGGTATAAATTATCCAAAATATAATGCTACATCAAATCTATCGGAAAGAAGTCGTACTTTCCAACCAAATATAAAATATAAATCAAGAGAATGGCTACCTTACACCAACTATTGCGTTTTACGATGTGAAAATACACAGAACACTAGATTTTTTAAATTTGGTACTAAGTTCGGGATGAGCATAGATTATCCCAGAAATAATTATAATAGCACTAGTCCTGGTACGACAGTGGACAAATGTAATCAATTACAAATAGGTGATGGATATGGTGATTATTTACTTTCTTATAAAATATGCTTCATGTATAAAATCAATTAATTCTTACAACCTCATTTATTTGAAATAATTATATTATAGGTTCAGCGGTAAGAGACCGCTCGTGTAAAGATGAAGCTGAAATGAGTTGTCCAGGAAGAGCTTCAAAAAAAAGTCAAATAGAAGTTGATTGTATAGATAAGAGCATTGGTGAACATCAAGTAGACTCTAAAAACACTCAATTTAAAAGAAAGAGGAATACTAGATCAAAATCAATAACTACAAGCCATGGCACTTGTACTCAACAACAAAATATAAACAGAACTAGCCCAAAAATTATATTAGAAGACAAGGGGGGTGGTATTATAAAAGTCACTCAAACAGATAAAGAAGTGGAGACTATAATGCCCTACTCAAAGAAAAAATTTAATAAACAAGAGAGTAAAACTAAATTGTCACATCACTCAACTAACACAGCAAGATTAAAAGAGCAAAAAAGATACGAAAACTTCATGATCAATAAAAATGGTGAATATCTCGTATATCATCAACAAAATGTTACTTGCAATAGAGTTTGCAAATATAGTAAAAAACCCAAAGGTTCTGAAAAAAAGTCACCTGAAGATAATATTGTTGCAGATCGCAACGCAACGCGGGATAATACTGTTGCTAATCGCAACGCCACGCAAGATGATAATGATGAAACTCCTAAACGAGGCTGGAGAACCTCTAAACGGAAACCGAAAGAACAAAATGAGACCAATGAGCCGCTTTCAGAAAATGTGAACCAAAAGGATAATATTATTGTTATTATTGGCAAAGATAATGAGCGAGAGCCTCGAGAACGTTCTGAATCGGCAGGAAAATGGACATTACAAAAAGGTATTTTTTTTCTTTAAATTATAATAATACTTAATATAAATATGTTAATGTTAAAGGTGATTGTACATTTATATAGATACATATACAATTAAACAGTTTTTTCTGAATACTTCTGGTCAGCTGAATAAAATCTTATTTATCTAACTTCTGTACTTTTCAACTCACCATTAGTTTGTTAGCAAAGGAGAGACATTTCAAAAATTGGATAGCTCTTTAGTACGTAATGATTTTTACCGTTAGCGCTGCCAGCGAATGTTTGGACAGTACCTCTTCAGTTTTATATCTTTAAAAATTATTCATTTACCAAAGAAGAACACTATATAAATCCAAATATGTAATAACGAGGCCAAAAATGAAACGATTCTGAACTCAAAGTCATCAGATAATATTGTTGCAGACCGACCAAAACAAAGTGATGCTGAAGCAAGGCGTAAGGCAAAGCAGCAGCGAAAAGAAAATATGGCAAAACGCATTCCAGATGATGATGATGATGATGACGATAGCGAAGAAAGATCTCGTTTTGAACGAATCAAGAGAGCCTTTAAACGAAAACTGAGAGATAAAGATGATACCGACAAGTCCCTTTCTGAAAATGTGCCTCCAAAAGGTAATATTACTGTTGCGGACAAAGAGGAAAAGCGTCCACGCTCCGATCGCTATACTCCACTAGGAATTTGGAAACGTAGAAATGGTATGGTATTTCTTTTTTTCATAGATTTTTTAGGTATAACAAAAGTATGTTATACATTGTTAAAGCTATCTGAAAGACTAATTGTAATGTTTTACATTTTGTTACTTGCTTTAATTTTGTACTTTCCTACTTCATTACTTCATTTGTAAAAGAGAAATATTCTAAAATTGAATAATTATTTTTACCGTTAACGCTACCTAAAATACGAGTAGATTTTGATTTATACATAACATATAAGTCAGATACTGTGGGAGGTCCACATAATTGTATTTTAAGAAGAATAAAAAATCCGAATTTGTATTTACGACTTATCGTAATCAAGAACAAGGTTCAGACATGCTCTCTTCCAATATAAATAGAAGTAACAAGACCAAACCTGCAAGACTTACAATTATATTGGAAGGGAAGGAGAATGGTATTATACAAGTCACGTAAGCAGAAAGAGAAGTGACAATTATAATGCCCCATTCAAATAAAAAAAATATAAGCCAGACAGTAAACCTAAATTATCACATCAATCAACTAATACGATATAGATTTCTTAAACATTATAAAATTTATAGTAAAAAAAACTAATCAGTTTTGATAATAAAAATAAACATACTAAGGTAGAGGTACCATGCAAACTAAACGTCTATATTTCAAAATGTAGTTGCAAGATTCCACTTTACACATATACATTCAGTCATTTACACATACATAAATATATTTCAAGTTAAATAAGGGCTTGTAAAAGTAGTTATCTCGTATATCATTAATTAACAAAGTTTTTCATTGAACAGACTGGGTTACTTTGACTATCATAATATTTTTGCAGAAAAAAAAGAGGTGCAAGAACAACCTAGAGAACGAGATAAGATTGTTATTATACATCCTCACGCAACGCAGGATGATGTTGCTAAATATCGCGAATCAACAAAAGATAATATTGATGAATCTCGTATTGAACTGATCAGGAGAGCCTTGAGACGTAGAACGAGAGAACACGCTCAGCCACAGGCTGCGCCAGAGCCTGAGCCAGCGAAGCCGCTTTTTGAACTGATGATCCAAAAAAATAATATGAGTATATTGAACCCACAAGAAGTACTGCCCATGTTGAATAAGGGTCCCGTTCAACGCGGTACTGCTTCCGCACCACCGAGTCGCACACAAGGTACTCCAAGAGGTATTGTCTAAAATTTCTAAAAAACACGTAACTATACATCTGAGACCTACTTAAAGAATTACTTATTTGTATGGATGGACACAGGGTGCGTCGTATATGACAGATATTCGTCTATAACATGTCCAATACTTCATTCGATTAGAGTTAAATATCCCAGAGACAAAATATTTTAGTGTTTTCATTAAACTGCCATTTATTTCAAATCTTCAGGCTTCAGATTTCACAATAGTCATAACAACGAATTGCCGTTATTAATTGCCGATCTCATCCAAAATCTTTCGTATAAGATTGATTTTCTTTTGATATGCGTAATAAGTTGCACGGAGTTGCTGTAAAAACTTAGATCGATCCAGAGATTTTTAATTTAGATTGGTAATTATAATTTCGACCATAAGAGGTTCTAAGAACAAGTCAACTGAAAACAATACTTCTTGTTGCAGCGCCCGCAACGCAGCCTGAACAAGGTTATGATTATCGTATTGAACTGATCAAGAAAATTTTGGGAATTCAATCAAAAATAACTGATAAACAAAAGCCGGCTTTCGAAATGGTGGTTAATAAAAATAAAATGGTAGTAATGAACAAAGATGAAGTGTTTCCCGTTTTGGATTCACCAGAAAAACGTTCCAAACGTCAAAAAGGTATTGTTTACTATAAATTAAAACAAAAATACTTTTTATACTCTCGGAACTATCTATTTTCTTTATTAAGTGGCGCCAGCGTATTTTCTTGTCAAAGCGTAGAGACTACATTTTAAGAAATTGACATTGTGAGAAGTTATCTGTTAACGTTATGAGAGTTTGTCCTTTCGAGAGATCAGTCAGTCAGTGAGTCAGAGAATCAGTATGCTAATTTACTCCACCGTGTCCTCCGGGCGGTCCTTGCAATGATGACACCCGGGCGTTTCCTCCCGCCTTTCAGAAACAGATACCTCTCGAAACTCCTAGATCCGGTAAGCACCTGTGACAGGCGCTAGTGGATACACAACCTAGTCATTAATACATTAGTAAAGTAATTGTACCTAATGTACTTTTTTATGTTTTTACTTTAGAGGATCCGTCTAATCCACCGGCTATGGAATTACACGTTGACAGAACTACCGCCAGTATAGTCAATGCCGATGAAATTATTAATAAGTTGAAGGTGGAAAGACAACGACAAATGATGATAAAACACAAAGGCGGTCCAGTATCTTATAGTGAAGGCGAAGCTTTATTAAAACTGCATGGTAAGTCATGCAACTGTTGCTTTTGTCGCAAATATAAAGAACAAAATAAAACAAGAAAAAAGAAAAAAGTTGTTAAGCCTCGGCGACTTAAGCCTTGCGTATGTGGTAGCGACGTATGTTTAAAAGACTGGTCTAGATTGAAGGAAGAACAATCTGATTTGGATAAAGTGCAAGATATACCACCCTGTGTATGTGGGACCGAGGTTTGTAAAAGAGAATTTGAAAACTTGCCTAAAAAACGATTGCAAGCTTTGCGAAGGCAACGACAAAAAGAAATTGATGAAAAGAAACAAAAAATATACCATCAAGCTAGAAGACGGCGTAGAAGAAAATATAGAGCGGCAGATTTAAAACGAATAAAAAAAAGAGAGGATATGGACAAACGTGAAATGTCGAAAATAAAAAACATTAAAGCTGCTTCGCCTGTGGTAATGGCTGTAGAATCCGCAAGAGATATAGGAGCTTTTGGCTTTCGATGTTTAGGTAGCACATTAAGAAGCTTTTCTAGGACTATCTGTCATCCGAAAGATGCTGTTTATAATGCATACGATACCGCACGTGCCATCAAACGTAAACCAGCAACAGTAATAAAAAAGAAAATTCAGCAAGATTACAAGGAATCAGGCCTTAAGTCAACCGTGGCAAGAGTTAAGCAAAGAGCTGTACAGACGACACTTGGAAGAACTATAAAGACTAGGATGCAAGCCAATCCTATAACGAACTATTTGGTTCACATTACTAATCCAGACCCTAAGGTACGAATGGATACGATTAAACGGAAAAAGCGCCGTAAGCGTAAACGTGATCAAGAACCTGTTGACTTCGAATGTAGCCTTTATATGAACACTTTGAGGAGGAGGCCCTTCTTGCGGATTTATTACATGTGTCCATGGTTTTATCCTCACTGCGTGAATTTGTTTGGACTATGGAAACAGTTGGCTAATGTCCTTATGTTCCTTTTAGCTGTGTGTGTATGGAGCCCATGTATACTTTGTTTTGAGGCTTGTAGAGCTATGGCGTGTTGCTGCATGTGTACTGGATACGATATGTAAAGAACAAGTAGTAATTAGTATTATATTATTATGTGATTGCTTATTGTATTTTCTTTCTTACCATTATGTCACATCTTCTGTTCACCTCCCCAGGTTCACGCTATGTTTGAACCTAAAGTTTACTTTTAAGAATCAGGATAAATTTATAATCGTTACCCATTAGTTGTTTGTTCTATGCTGCTTCTTCACCTGCTTTAACGGTAACTGTAATGGTAACCTACGCGTAAATGGTAAAATGCACGATAAGAATTAATTCATCACGAATTAACGAAATGTATAGTACGTTTCGCACAATACACACAGTACACACAGGTCCGCTCAAACTGCTGTGGTTCTTTCCTCAAAAGACCACTACAGAATCAACTTGCACAATTCTCCGACATCTTTAATTGACTTTGTCTGGACTTTAAAAGAGACTATGACCTCTGAGTTTGTTTCGGCATTTCTTCTCAGAGTAATGGATAGGAAATGCCGGCCTCATCTAGTTATTTAAGAGATTGACGTGTAAAAGTGTTATTTTATAACCTATTTGCAAAATAAATATCATTTATCATTTACACACAATGGAGTTTAAAGCTGTTACACTGAATGCAGCAGTAACTGCAATAAATATTGCTTGAGTCGATGCCCTTTTAACATTTGGAAGTCTTTAGAGAGGTCTATGTTAAGTGTAACATAATAACATAACATAATATGTGGCGCGACTTATGTGTCTTATGGCTGATGTTGAGGCAAGACCCCTTCAGCGGTGCATGAACTCTAACAAAATACTAAATTATCCATAACTCATCCAACCAATAAAATATTAGAGAAGTAATTCACAATGGACACTCATAAGTCTCACATTTCACGAAGCTAACTACCTATATTCTTCAATATATTTTTGCAAACTGTCGAATATGGAACTTACATAGCTAGTTAGTGATGCATGTTAACCAGATGTCGACAGATGTTAATCTCTGAACTTATCCTGTGGAAGAAAGACGGGAGCTAAGCAGATCGCATCATTCTTCAGAGCGCCTTCAAATTGAGCGTTTGTGTACCGTAGGTGTTCAATAACAAATGCACAGTGCAAACATTAAATATTTTTGGTGGGTCAAGCAATTCTTCAATCTAAAATGATCAGGCAGATAATATTTCGGTAAAATTAAAATTGCTAATTGCTAGAACAATAATTTAGCATCATCAAACCGCTTGAACCCAATCTCTCTATCAACTTGACTCCGTATTCCGTACTCACATCCAGTATTACTCGATCGATCAAAACTGTCGAGTAACACCAATTGGATGGGCTTTCGTCCATACATTCAGCATTGGTCTATCGAATGAGGCGGGCCGTTCAGTATTCACCGAACAGTGTGAGCCAAAGATTGTCGATTCAACAAAGGAAACGGTGAATGATCGAAGACTCGCTTCGAGTAGGTTTGAAGGAAATTACTTTCATTTAGTGCCATCGAGCTGGTTTAGTGCGAGCCTTCGAGTTGTGAGTTTTGTGGTCCACACGTTAGTATTTAAGGTACAATTCCGAGACGGGCCGCAGACTGCAAACTGCAACCGCAAACTGCAAGCGACAACACTTGTTTCTATGAACATCTATGAAATTGATTCCAAGCGAGGCAACACTGCTGCCTGCAGACGCAACGCGCAGCGCCAGTCTGTCAGTCATTCTGCCTCGCATGAAGCTACTGGAATAACTGAGGCACGGTTCTGTGCATTGTGCAGCCACGGCATGCAGCCGCAGTTGGAATAGCGACCGCAGGCAGCATTGCGGTAACCGCAGCCGGTAGCCACAGTGTCGCGTGCGGTTGCAGTCTGCGGCCCGTCTCGGAATTGTACCTTTACTCGACGTTGAGTAAAACTGTCGATTAATACAGTATGTGAGTATAGACCTTATGAGTACCGGTGCGAGCAGTCCGTGTATGGCAGGCTCATAAATTTATAATACTTCATAGACACAGATTCATAGACAGACCTACGAGTATTTGTATTGTCAAAATGATGAGTTGAATACATTTGACATTGATATTATGTATGGCATTTGCGCTAAGCATACTTATATTATTTATAAATTATATAGATTCGTCGTTCTTAATAATTATTATGCTTGATGGCATATGTATCTTGCTTTCATTTAGCGGAACACTTCGACGAGTCCTAATTTCGAATCGAATGTTAGCCATGCGACATAATTTAAAGACGTTTTATTAATTTTATTTTGGTAAGTACAATTAGTAACTTCGTAGTTTTAAAGGGACGAAACTAACTTCTACGAAACGAAAGACCTCATAAATTACGCATTAGTCCATGTGCACAATCAGTTACCTACCGCTGACCGCTTTTTAACTTGTTTTCCAGATTTAATTACACTATTGATAGCAATGTTTGGACATAGATGATAAAACACCATTAATTTAGTATATTAAAATTCGTGGTAAGTCCAAAACACTAATGCCTTCATTATACTGGTATGTAATTAATTTATATAAAAATAGATACATTGATTTCCTTTGATCCTATAAATATTACATAAGCGAATTGTTTTTTTTTTGTAAATATATTTGTATAAAAATTAAGTCAACACACAACTATTTCTGTTTCAGGTGGCTAGAGCCCTAGAAATAAAACTGGGCTCCCCATAAAGTGATAATGATCATACTAAAATTAAAGTCTAAAATAAATTATTAGTTAATGTAAAACATCATCATGAATAATTCGAATGAATATGAGGGAAATGTTCAAAAACGTAATAAAAGACTTAGATCTAAAGGTCCCATGTTTGGAACAAGTAAATCATTAGTTATGCATGTTACTACTACAAGGAGACCATTAAAAGAAACTTACTCAAGTGAATGCTTAACAGATAAATATGTTAGTGGTAATGAAAATCCATACTGTAGTAGTAAACTGGTCAAAAAACGACGACGCACGTTTAAACTTAGTAAATTCAATGGAAATGGAAATATCAACAAAAAAGATAAAAACATTCACCCAGATGATTTCAATAATTTAAAATCAAGAGATGTTAAAGTAAAAAAACGTAGCTGTGGTATGAATGCTAAAATTAAAATGAAAAATCTATCAACATCCACATTGCAAAAAGCTATCAAATCAAAATCAGCGAGCACAACTAAATTCAAACCTAAAACATTTAAATACTCATGTGATAGGAGTTTACACCATACAAAATCAGTTGGAACGTACGACAATAACCATGGAAAGCCTATACAAGTTGGCACTAGTAAAAAGTCTCTTGTTACATTTGAAGGAAATCAACGATGTTACATCAACAAATTATTACTTGCTGCGATGGAAATTCTAAATAGGGATTTACAACAACAATCATGTAGCGATGAGCATAGTTCTCCAAAAGATGCATCAACTCCTAAGACGACAGTCAGCTATGAAATACAAAAGAAAATAAACCAGAGCAAGTCCCAATTAAGCAGCATGATTAAAAAATATTGTAAACGTACAAATGTGAAGTGGAGTCTAAACAGTAGTTATAGTCCGGTAAATACTACAACCACAACTACTACTACGTCTTCTAATACTTTTGTACTTAGAAGTGGTATAAATTCTACACTTAAATTCCATAGAAAAGGATTAAAAACTGGTAACTTTGGTGCCTTACAATTGGAATCGAAAAAACTAAATGAAAATAAATTGAAAATCAGAAGACCTAATGAAGCAAATATTAAACCAGAAAAAAGTAATAAATGTTATTTAGACACTAAAGATGGTACTTCTCAAGTGAGTAAAAATAGTGATTCTGAGAGTCCTGACAAGAACTCAACTAACTCTACGTCTGTTAGTACATATGGATCTGCAACTGAAAATAACAGCACTAATTATTCACATGCTAATGATGTGAAATCAGACATACAAAATTCTTATATAGCCAATACTGAAGTGGAAAAACCTAAAATATTGCATGGTGATTTAAAAAAAGATTTAAATTTAAAACCAGATATGATAAAAGGCACTTCGTACAAACAAAAATATGAAGAAGCAAATGCTATTTGTTCAGACGAAGAAGGAAAAGAAAAAGAAATGCTAACTCTAACACTTTATTCGAAAGATGACCTAGTAAAGCCACAGTCCGAGAAAAAAGTAACTCAAAAATGTAATTATATGGAATCTGAAATATCTATTAACTACGCGAGAAAGAAAGAAAATAAAAAATCCTTATTGCGTTCGCGATTCTCAAAGAGGTCCTCAAAGAGAAATACGAGTGCAAAGGTGCGGTGGCTAAGTGAAAAGAAATCCCCAGTACGTTGTGAGATCAAAAAAAGGAAGGAATCACCTGAAGCAAAGAATTTGATAAAGGATTATGTGAAAACCGATTATTGTGATCAACGTGATAAACATTCTTCAAAAGACAGCAAAATGGGACTATCTACTACTAGTTTTAGTAGCATCAAAACAAATTATAGGTTTAATGAACTGGGCAGTAAAATGAGCCAAATACTGAAAAAAATTGGATTTAAATCTTGGTATAACTTATGGCAACATAATGAGAAGATTCAATGTGATATATATAATATAGGAAAAAAACAAAGTTCTCATCACAATGACGTTATTACCGACCCTGAAACCTTCAGAAAAGAACTACTAAGCGAAGTTAAGAAGACGCTTAAAGGTCAGTCTAATTAAATGAAACCAAAGGAAATATTGTGTTGTCAGTGCTCTGGATTTTAAAATGATTGGTGGCCTAAGTGTCATCCTCATTTACACAAGAGGCACTTTTAATCACGACATCGTCGAAATGCAAGCAATATTTTTTAGATCAGAAACTTCAATATTTTTGTAAGGACAAACGATAATAATGAATGTCATTTTGTTATTTCAGCTATTGCAGATGGTAATATAACAAGATCAATAATAGATTTGATGGTTGATAAAGATACTGGCAGAAAGTTGAAGACGGAAGATATAATTCCTAGACTCGTTTCATCAAAATCACAAGCTTTAGCAAAAAAAGTCAGAATACAACCACGTGAACCTAAGCAACCTTTTGAACCTAAGCAACCTTTTGAACCTAAGCAACCTATTAAACCTGTGCAACCTGATATACAACCAAAAAAGAAAATAAACACTGGAGGTATTTTTTTTAAAGCCGGTAAACGAGCAGACGGATCACCTGATGGTAAGTAATTGCCGCCGCCCATGGACGCCTGCAACTCCAGAGGCGTTACAAGTGCGTCATGGCCTTTCGGGGTTTAGAAATTTAAGGGTTGTTGGGGAATTGGGGATGGGGAAGATTGGGAAGGGGGTAATTGGGCCTCCAGTCACCTCACTCACACAACGCAGGCGTTGTTTCACGCCGGTTTTCTGCAAGGCCGTGGTATCACTCTGGTCGAGCCGGGCCATTTGTGCCGAAGCATGGCTCTCCCACACTAACATATTTTTAACGCCGATGTTTTTTTTCAGCACCAGCAGCATCGAGATCTAAATTCATACTGACACCCAAGTCAAATAGTAGTTTTGCTTCTTCCCGATTCCTCTTCAGGCTCCGAAAAGGTACGAATAAAAGTTTAAGGCAAAATAATGCAAACAAAAATAAACTATAATTTCACAAGTTTTAATTAACCCATGTTAAACAAGCAGTATGAAATAAACACTGTGTGTATTAATTTTTTTATAGTGTTTGCAATCAGGAAGCATAGCCAAGACGATCCATTTTATTTAAAAATGTTGAAAATTATCAATGAAGACAAGAGTAAATTGTCAGCTGAAAGCTGTGACAATCACTGGACCAAGAAAGACATTAAGGCCAAACTTGGTACTAAAGACGGTAACGTTGAAATCATGAAGGAAATCTGTAAAGGTAAGTACTTAATTAACTAACAAATCGATATAGGAATAAATAATGAATTAACCTTTTTCAAAATTAAAACTGCCTACGGTTTTAAAACCTACCTACCTATTCTACTAAGATCATGATTATAATGGCATACAACAGCTATACACACGTCTTGTTATAAGAGTACGGAGTACGAGTAAGGAGAAAAATCATCAATTGTCCATTTCTCCTGCCCTGCTGTGATGTATCGAGTATCCGCGTCTTAAAACTTCTTGTTAGAAAATTATTAGCAAACTCCGTGAAGCAGATTTGAAAAAGTATTCTGTGGTAATTGTTTTTCTTACAGCTATCAAAAGCGGCAGAGTATCGGCATCACTTATAGAACTAGCTCTTAATAAGAAACGAAAAGAAGATCGGAATAATGCACAATCAATACAACTTGAAAGTAAAAAGTTTTATAAAAAACCAATGAGCCGAAATCGAATAATTATCAAATTAGGCAGTAACGCTGGCCAGCAGAAAATATTAAGAAAAGTTGGTAAAGGTAATTATTTAGAATTGTTATTATACGTTAATTTTAAAACAATAATCAAGCTTGCAGTAGGCTATAGGTTTTTCGTTGAAAAGTATAGATTAATAGTTATGTTATCGGCTACTTACGTAACAATTATAGTTCGGCCGTTCAGAGAATGCGTTCCTTACACGTCGCGATTGAACTGCCGACGTAACTTTGTAATGGCGTTGCAGTTACGATAAAAATAATTTTGCTGGTTGTTTACCGTTTTAACCATTGATGAGCATTAAAACAACATTATTATAACATTAATGGATTATTGATAATCAAAAAAAAAAAAATTTTGTGCCAAACTGAGTGTCAAATAACTTGGTAAACAATATTTTTCTAAATCTATACTGCGCTATTACAAGGTTATGTCAGCGCTTTATATTTTGTAGTGCTGTGCTAAAAAAACAGGCAAGTATCGTAATCTGTTCTTATAGAGGAATCGGATCGGATCGGATCGGAGTCTGATTAATATTCTGTACGCACTTTCAATTCAATGTACTTACTTTATTGCATAGAAATACAGATTGTAACTTTGCAACAAAGAATAATTATATTATATGTATATATATTTATAACACACAATAACAATTTTATTATATATTTTTGATCTCCACTTAAATAACTAAAATATAAATTTTAAATGATTCCGCCGAATTTAAAACGAAAATAATCTTAAAATAATGCGGCGGTTCATTTTGGAGGAACGGTAACGAACTCAGTGTTATGTTGTGCCCATCACTAGTCGTGACTAACTGATAGGTGTCAGGAACGCATTCTCTGAACGGCCGAAGTATAGACGAGGAAAACACGCGACTATCACCGCTTCCCGTGTCGCGGAATGCTGCTCATGAATATGCGCCTCTAGCATGGCTTGAAAACCATTAATAAAGTCCGGTATGTCATTGGATCATTTTTTGACACGTGGCAGCTGTAATACAGGATAATTTTCAATTAATTAACTGACCCTATATTATAAAGCTTGACAGGACTGCATATTAATTTGTCACAATTAAATCAATGATATCTGGCTATTTTAGTCTATAAGATTAATTAAAAGGCTAATCTTATGCCTCGTTGGTCGAGAGGTCGCTAATTGCGATTGCCGATATAATTAGACCATTTTCGATTTTTCAGCTCATGACAAAAGGTCATTACTAGAACTTTTTTCGGATTATTCGAACGAATGGTTCTCAGATAGCACGGAGTCTGGAACTGTGCCCGGTATGGAAATAGGCTCACTACCTATTGACATGGGACTTATAACACAAATGGTGAAAAGTGGATGTACATTGTATAGTGGCACTACGTGCCTTACTGTACACCTCTGCCTCTACCTATCCCGGGATAAAAGGCGTGACGTTGTGTGTGTCTAAAAATTGGCTAATATTGTGATTTTTATCAAACAATTATAATAAAAGCTATTATTATTTAATTTTAAAAATAAAAAAAGTATAACATAACATTCCAATCTATTTACATCATGCGACCATTATGCATCACGCGTTTTTAACACGTTCCCTGCGACACTGTTTTTCCTTGCCGCACTACAAGCGCGACATAGACGAGGTGTTATAGGCCCTGTTCCGCACTTAACGTGTTAATGAAGTCAGCATGTCTACGATGCAGCCACTTCATGAACTTATATAATGTAATATTTTTAATTAAATGCAATAATATAAACATGAACATGTTTAACATCTCAATTTCTCTCTTTTATTTATTCCAGCGATGAGCAAAGCGAAGAGAGTTCTGGAGAAAAAAAAGGAAGGTGTAGATAAAGCAACAAATAAATCAGTTTCGAAGAAATCTGAAAGTTCACAGCTTCGGGAGTCAATTGCAGAAATAAAACATAAAGTGCATACCTCGGATGTTGATTCGGATTCATCTTATTCAACCTCCGGTCGGAGAAGGACATTAAAACGGATGAGAGCAAATTCTTCGCTATTTACGGCCAGTAGTCAAGGGTCCGGCATCCCATATACTAAAAAAGGTAAAGTCATATACGGGAAAGAAATTATTGTAATGGATTTATCTCAATTTTTTTAATAACTATCGTGAGACATACTAAATTAACTAAAAATCACGGTTTACTCACGTCCAGAAATGCAGAAAAGCTCTTCTAGTTTCGAGTCCCAGAGGGACTCTTTATAGCGTCGCGTCACGCGCGCCTCAAAGAGCCAGACCACCACAGAAGTCATTGGATGATTTTCCCCCTCAAAAAACAAAAAGAAGGATTTTTTGTCATGAGCAGCATGCGCAGACGCGGCGACGTTGCACAGCCCCGAGTAAACCGTAATATTTAGTGGATTTATCTCTGATTTGACACTTGACATTATTCCAGGAAACAACAAAGAAAAAGAACCATGTCCTTGTTTGAAAACAAGCAAACGTGAATCCGTATTAGAATTTAAGGATATATTGTTGCCTTCTTGCAGCAGTAGTAGCTGCAGTGCGGTTATAAAAGGTAAACCGATATATGCAAGGTGTTCTTAATACATTGACTGCCAACAAAAATCAGTTGAAGGCAAATCCTCCGCTAGCGCCGGTCACTTCTGCCCCCATGGCGTTTAATGTGTTAAAATATCTGCTAGAGCTTTAATGGGAGGTAGTGTTGTGTTAGAAGATTACAACAGTGAAGAAATTTACTACCCCGGACCAGTTAATTCAATTTGAGAACATAAAGAAGTTAAATGCACCACTTTAGGCAGAAGGTTCCCAAATGCGCACGATGCGTCGCTTCTTAAATGAAAACGATTGATAACAATAATTTTATCTCATTGAAGAAACGACAGAGATAGTAAAAGAGATAGGTCTTTCATAACAACGCACTCGTAAACGTTTCTGTATATAAAAAAACCCATAATCAATCAATCAAAACACAACATCACCTTCCATTAAAGCCGTGACAGATACCTTTAGAACACCATATATAAAAGGTAAGAAACAGATAATGCTAGTGATGCTCTGATGTTAAAGTAAAATGACCTTTATCTCTTTTAGTGAAAGAAAACGAACGCGGGCACCAAACATCGGACTCAATATTGAAAAAAGTTAAAGGTGCTGATCGTACAAAATATCAACCAGTATTAAAGAATTTAAAAAGTTTGACGTCTATAGAGTCTGAAGAAGAATTACTCGATATAAGTAAGCAACGTTTAGAGAAGACATCAATTGTAATGTTTATGTTTTAATGTCTGTCTTTAATATTTCAGCCGGTGGAAAAGGCAAGACACGACAAGCATCCACAAGTTTAAAAGTTAAAAAAGCTAAACACATAGACCCAGCTGAACTTGGACCAATTTCAAAGAAATTAAAAAGTATGACCTACCATATCTTAAGTAGGAGATAGAATTAAAGAATATTTTACCTCTAGGGGGCAGACACAGTATTTTTTAAACATAGCCCCATATTAGGAATTTTTCTGTTTGTGTGAATTTGTAAATGTACCCAAAAAATTAAAATTTGTCTACATAGGACTTATATACACTCAGAATTTATATAATTAGATAAATGTTTATATATAGTAGTTGATAGTTCAGATAAATGAGGTAGTTGATAATTGAGATAAATCACACAAAGAGGCCTTCGTTCAGCAGTGGACGATCATGATGATGACTCATAGAGTTTTTTGAGCGAAAATCGAAACTGCAACATGTTACATAAAGGCTATTTGTCCAGCCATAGTAACCGTCGTTAAAAGTAAAAGGTTCTATAAAAAATTACTGATTGGATTTTATCGACTGATTTTATAATTTTAGCCGGAACAAAAGCTGCTCAGGAACCGCCAGCACTCCCAGCTTCGAAGAAAGTTAAACATTTACCACGTCCTCAAATGTCGGATGGAAAATTAAAGAATACTTCACCTACACAGAGTAGTCGCCACATGGACAAAAAAGGTAAGATAACTTTTAGAAAAGTTAAAAAAAATCAATGTACACAAATGCGCAAATGGAGACTGTCTGCACGGTTGGCGCGGTAACTGGCTACCATGCAACGTGACTCCGTCCATTCCCGCACGAAGCAACTCTTTGAGTGATCCACAAAATGTTGTTTCGAATTCGAATGTTTAAAACGCGCCCACGACACGAGAAAATCCTAGTGTGGGGCAAGGTAAAAATGGTTTTAATGCATGACTTTAAAATTTCAGACGACAAACGGTTATCAGAAACAAAATTAGATAAAGGCAAGAGTATGGACCCTACGGATCTCGTGAAATGTAAACGGTGTCGAAAAGCAGAATTGGAAATGGCGGATATTTTACCTATAACGAGTTATAGTAGCAATTCTATTACAAAAGGTGAACTTAAATATATTTGATAATATGAAATAGTTGATAATATTGCCTGAGCAGTTTTTTAAGTTATTTGAAAATTCTTGAACTTTGCCACTCTATTCGGACACTTATATTAGTAAAATTAGATTAGATAATGTAATTTCTAATATCACTCTCATGAGACTCATTTCATTAACAATACAATACATTTTTAGTTTTAATTCCGCTTATAGATGTATTTTTAACATGCGGTGTGCAGCACCGCCCTGCCGCCTGCAATTAAATGCTCATGCAGCAGAGGTGCAACATATAACACACACATAACATGCAATATAGCACTCGACATTATGTTCACGGAGCATCCTCAGGAGGTGTTGACTGTTGACTCAACAAATATTATTATGTCTGGTAGTTTAATTCTGATAGTAAATTCGATTTCAATGCGGGTCACAGATCCAATTTAACTTAATATTAAAATTGTATCAACCAAGCAATTGATATAAATTTTATTTCAGGTAATAAAAACAAAAAGAAAGGGCAACAATACATAATTTTGAAGAGAATCAAAAGTACAGAGCGTGGTGGACAAGAGACCTGTGTACAGAAAGTGAGATGTATACCGTTTCGGGGATCAGAAGTAGAATTGAAAACTATTCTACCTCGAAGGAGTATCAACCGTAGTATGGTTACAATAAGTAAGTAAATTCAAATGTTAGAAAATAACAAGCATATATCATATTTAATATTATAAATAGGAAAGTTTGAATCTTTTGTTTGTTTGTTACTCCTTCACGTCAAAACGGCTGAAGGGATCGAAATGAAATTTGGAACTGGAGTAGATTATGGTCTGAAATAGCACATAGGCACATTAGCCAGCGGGTGAAACTGCTGGCAGAAACTAATATAATACGTATATTAGCTTAATATCGTTGGCATTAAATTACTCTTTTTCCAGGGATAAAAGGAAAGAATTCGTTACCACGCACACCGAAAAAAGTGAACGGATCCATTTTAAACAAATTAAGAAGTTTATCGTTTCTAAAGTCACAAACAGAATCAAACGTCGTTTTACCCCAACGGAGTCATGGTCTACATATCATTAAAGAACGTAAGCCAATCCTTAGACAATAGAACAAATTATATGATTGTACCTTGGACAATTTTCACTTTTAAATTAAATATATTTCAGGGAAGCAAGTCGGTCACTTGAGCAATAGGTGGGGGCCTTCATCACATACAGCTTTAAAGAAAATTAAAAGTGTTCATCAAGCTAAACAAGGATCCTTTTTAAAGAGATTCATTTGTATGCCATTTGTAAAGCCAGAAGAATCAAACAGTATTTCACCAAAAAGAAGTGACAAGACCTGTAGAATTAACAGACGCAGAATAATTAAAACAAGTAATGCATCAGTGCCTTTTATTGTCAGAACTGACTAAAAACCACCCCGTTCCTTCTCCTGTAGCCGGAGCCCCGGTAACCTGTTACGTTGTCCGCAGCTCCGGAGTAAGCCAAAGCTTAAAAAAAATGAGTAACTAAAATGGACAAAAACTTTTATATCTTTGACAAAAATTTCAGCAAAGAGGAAGCGTAATCGATGGAAAAGATCATCGCCAACAGTTTTAAAAAAAGTCAAAAGCATAGATCATTCTAGACATAAATCCATTCTAAGAAGATTAACAAGTGTACCGTTTCTAAAGTCAGAAGTTGAATTAAAGAGTATTTTTCCTACAAAAAGTAGCAGTCGCGGTTCGATTAAATCTAGTAAAGTGATGATTGGGAAAGGTATGATTTTAATACATTACAATATTTAAAAACACCTCCACTTTTAGTCTCAAGAAAGCTGATGTGGCGCCTCACGAAAGCCTCGTTACTCATATACCAAACCTGAGCCTGTAGCCAAATAGCTTGTAGCGCTTGTCTATTCGTAGCGTAGAAAACTAAATTGTATGAGATTGAAGGAAATTTTCCATCAACATCGTCATCCCCATACATCGAGTTTTTTACTCTCTCTAAAGTGGCTTTTGGCTAGAGGCTCAGATTATAATCTAGAGTCTTTCTAGTTTTTTTTCTATTACCAGTCTCCTGTGCCCGACATGGACATTGCACATGACACATTATGTCTTAATTATCCTTACCTTACATGTGGAAAACAATAAAGAATTGAGTATTGAGTAGATGCTGATCATAATTGTACAACGTACGTTAAAATATCTTCCAGCGAAGAGACAATGCCTGCGATCCCAACGACCCTCACGTACAGCTTTAAAAAAAACTAAAAGTTTTCATGATATTAAACAACAATCAATTCTACAAAAATTAAAAAGTATACCTTTCCTAAAGTCAGAAGTGGAACTAAAAAATATTTTACCGGCAAGAAGCAAAGACCGACGTGTAACAAGTAAGGAAATAAAAAGTAAGAAAATTGTCTTCATTTTTATAATAACTATTGTGAGACATACTAAATTTACTAAAAACATCGGTTTACTCACAATAATATATTGAAAATAGCTCTACTAGTTTCACGACGTCGTCACTGCGTCCGCGCATGCTACGCATAAGGAAGAGTCTCCCTGTGACTCGAAACTAATAGAGGTTTTTACAGTATATTAACGTGAATAGTAATTTAACTAAAAGTATCGGTTGATACCTTTAGTTAAATTGCCTTCAGTATTGAAATATGTATTTCAATACTGAAGAACACATTGTTTGAAAAATCTAATCAATAATTTGAATGTAAAATTTAAACTTAATACCAATCATCTTAGTTTCAGTAAAGAAAAAAAGCAGGCCACATCCATCACGGACTGTTTTGAAAAAAGTTAAAAGTATAGATGGAGCAAAACATGACTCCATTTTGAAAAAGTTAAGAAGCATACCGTTTCTTAAATCGGAGGTAGAATTAAAGAATATTTTGCCTACAGGAAGTACTTATAGTGCAAAAGGTAATAATACAAAGATACATTTTGTAAGATGTTTTTAGCAAGGTGCAGACTAAGAGCTAAGCTAAGCTAAGTCATGTTCGTTTTCCATGCTCACATACCTTTTTTTAAGGGGGGGAATTATAATCATCTTATCACTTTTCTTGCCTTGGGCGAGGCGAGAAAAAGTGCCAGACTCTTATTGACTATAACACACCCGTTCTTACTTCTGCCCTTCGAGCCGGAGTCCCGGTAAACCCGTCAGGTAGTCCGCAGCTCCTGCATACAAGTATGGAAACTTGTGTCGGTTATGCAAGTTAGCTTTGGTCGGCAACCGGCTTATTACTACAAACACAATATAAAAAGTATTAACCATATTTTTAGGTAAACAAAAGCAAAAACGAAGTTCAATATTCGCACCTCGTGTTGTAACAAAAGTTAAGAGTCACCATACATTATACAAACCACTGCTAGATAAATTTAAAAGTGTACCACACTTGAAATCTGAGAAAGAATTGAAGAATATTTGGCCTACTTGGAGCCAGAGTAAAATGTGTAAAAGGAAAATTCGGTTTGGACATTGTGAGTAATGTTTTATATGTATACATCTGATTGGATTATATTACGTATAGGATCATTTTTATTAGAACATAACCATGTAAGAGACTAAAGTACAGGGTAGTGTGATGTATAATAGGTGTAGTAGTTGTGTTGATATAAAATCAAGCGTGTAATAAAAAGAGGTAATAAGGGGGAGGCCTTCGTTCAACAGTGGACATCTTCCGGCTGATGATGATGATGTGTAATAAAAAAATACGGTCGAATTGAGAACCTCCTCGTTTTTTGAAGTCGGTTAAAAATAAAATCCTTGTAGACTAACTGAAATAGTAGGCTAGTACATAAATGCGTTGGCTAAAGTTCAATCTTAATCCAAAATCTATGGGTTAGTATCGATGATAGTATTATGGAGTTTCTATTAAAAACAAAGATAATTTCGGTCGTTTATAGCTAATCTTATGACTTTTATTTATATAAGTGAAATAAATGAATACATACAATAATCATTCAAACATGTTTTCAGGTAAAAGGAGATCGAAACGACGGGATATTAAACTATTGAAAAATAGAAAGCCTGTCGATAGGGTAAAATTAAAAATGAAGCCATTGTTGACGTCAGATTATGAAATGCTAAGTCCAGCTCGTTTGCACAGTGGAAAGGATGAAGCTGCATCTATAATACGCGAAGGTAGTTAATTAACTTCTAAAACGTCCCATATGGACGCCATGGCGAAATCTCCAGCTATGTAACCATATTATATGCATAATATAATATTTAAATGTATAGAGCCTAACTCACCTGGTGACGCTTTGGTAACGTTGGCAATAGTATAGTACTCTTAGTAGTAATAGACTCTTTTGTCTTTGTCAATCAGCATTTTTATGACTTTATCGATTAGTTGAGGTGCCATTTGACTTGGTAACCATTGGATGTCAGAAATATTAAGGCCTGTGCCGCTGATGACGACGTCATAATGGCGTCTTCGTGGGGCAGACTTCTAAATAAAGTATATAACATAAATATTATGTTGGTACAATATCGTAAACAGAACCATTTTCATTCTAAGCATGTAATTGAGTTTCTGATTTAAGCTATGAAAAAATATCACATGTCTGAAGCTGATTGGGATAATATGGATGATACATATGCATTTAAAAAACCATATAAAAGTAAATCAAATATTGTGCATTTAAATAAAAGTGAAATAATTAACAAACTATGCAGTAAGGAAGGCGAAGCTGAAATCGTGTATGCTATTCGTAAAGGTAAGAAAGACATCACTAGAAGTTATAATGTAACTTAAATTAAGTTTGCATCATAATACAATACTAAATAAACTAAAAATCACGGTTTACTCACGTATATACCTATAAATGGAGAAAAGCTCTACTATTTTCGAGTCACAGAAGGGACTCTTCACCATGAGCAGCGTGCGCAGACGCGGCGACGTTGCTGACGACAGTGCGATCAGTAGGTTATGCGTAGTCGCCGGGTCTGCGCAGCCTACCGTGATTTTTAGTTAATTTAGTTTGTCTTACTACTGTTATTATAAAAATAAAATACTTGTTTTCATTAATACAGCTATAAGAAGAGGAGATGTTTCACCGTCGCTTCTAGATATGGTGATAAATAATGAGATACATCTTGGACTCAAGGAACATAGTCTTTTAAATTATTTAGGAAGTAAAAATCACGTTAAACCTATGTGCAAAAGGGAAATATTCTTTAAACTGAGGACTGATGAAGGTGTTGATCAAATTACTAAACGGGTTGCCGATGGTAAGAACTTATTTAACGTTATATCATTACAGTAGCTACTTCCGCGCCGTTTCACTCAGCTCGACTCCTGTTGGACATAGCGTGATGTTTTATAGCCTTTAGGATAAACAACATCACGTACGAGACATACATATAGCGCGTTCAAACAAACACATTCTTCAGCTTTATTAGTATATAGGTATGAAAGATATGAGATACTGACAATTCGATATTATTTTAGCAATAAAAATGGGTAAAATCTCACCATATCTCATTGAAATGATGATAAATAAAGATAAAGAGATCAAGTTTTTGAAAAAGCAGAAAGCTAACCAAGGATCGGAGCTAGTTACTAAAGAACAAATCATCAGAAACTTATGTTCAAGTGATGGAGAACTTTGTATTATTAAACAAGTTAGAAATGGTAAGTTCTACATAATATTGATTTATAAAATGATATAACAGAACAAAAAAGCAATGTCACGCCTTTTATCCCCGAAGGGGTAGGCAGAGGTGCTCATTACGACAGATAATGCCGCTATATAATGTACACCCACTTTTTACCATTTGTGTTATAATTCCCATGTAATAGGGGGTGAGCCTATTGCCATATACTGGACACAATTCCAGACTCCGTGCTACTACTGAGAAATTTTCGAAAAACAGAAAAAAGTCCAGTAATTCTTTTGCCCGACCCGGGAATCGAACCCGAGACCCCTTATCCGGCAGTCCCACTCGACCAACGAGGCAGCCAAATGGTATAGCTAACATTATAATTAATATGTTTTATTATTGTAGCCATAAGAAAAGGCCAAGTGCCACCTTCGGTTATACCAACTAATATCATCGACAAAGACCCTTCTAAACCACTTTTTGGACGGTCATCAAGTAAAAAGTGTGAAAAATATGAAGTACTTAGCAGAATTGGAACTAAAGAAGGCGAAGCTATGTTTTTGAGACAAATTGATAGAGGTAAATATATTGTACACAAAATGAATTAAACAATATTTACTTAATGTAATTTATTCGAGTAGTGTACTCGACTAGTTTCAAGACACAAGCGGGGTTTATAATTACGAGCATCATGCATCACGCTCAACTCTTCTCCGAATTTTTACGAATTTAACAAATTGCGAAACTTGAATCCATAGTATAAGCAACTTATAATTAATTTGTTTTTTTAGCCATCACAACAGGTCAAATATCACCATCAGCATTAGAGTTGATGATAAATGGAGATGTAGACAGACATTGTGAAATGATAAAATTAAAAAACAAACAAGTTACAGCTGATCTTGATCCTGACGTCGCAAAAGAACTGGAAATAGGTAATCGACATTTTATTCTATTGTAGTTTCTGAGTGATATTTTTAGGTATGTAGAAACATTTTGTCACTACCCCTACTCCGTCCATGGGTTTTGTAAGAGCTGCCCATGGAACTACACTAGCAAGAGACCGGACCGCTGTTTGACAGACCTAAACTTTTTAAATTGCGATCTTTATCTCGCCTGCCAAGAACGGAGAAAATGGCAAACCCTCTTATGTAGAGGAGGCTTAAAGTCCAGCATCCACCAGTCAAGGCTGTTGATGTTGATGAAGTTAATACATACATAGTTTGACGCCTGTCTCCCACGGGGGTAGGCAATTAGGCAGAGACAACAGAACGCCAATTACAACGAATCTTACATACATCGTTCGCTTCATCAAGAGTCATCAGTCTTTTCATACATACTCTTCGGTTAAGGGTACTTTTCACTTAGCCCTTCTTAAATATATCGCCAATCTGGTCGCTATTTGTCCGTCTTTGGTGCCATCTACCGAGAGCCCCATTCATATCCTTGTATATTACTTTCGTATATCTGCTTCCATCCATCCTTTTTACATGTCCAAATGAAGTTAAAGACTGGTATTTAAGGATTTTTAGTAATAATACGTTTATTGCAGCTATAAGGAACGGGGATATACCACCGTCACTAGCAATTATGATTGAAAATCAGTCGAAAACATGTCGACAAGTAGATAAAAGTCAGGAACTTGTCGTTGACAGACGTGATAGGAAGTCGGATACCATTCAGGAACTTTGTAAAGGTAATTTTTTTTAATATTTACGAAAGTACGAGTACTTTGTCTGAGTTTAGTTTGAAAATTTTGTTTACAGTACATTAATTATATTGTCAAAAATAATTATTTAAAATTTTATAAAATATTTAATAATGGTCGCTAATCGCAATTTCATTAAAGGGTTTTTTATTCATTTTTATTTTATAGATAGTTTTTCGAAATAAGTATACTGTATATATTAGACTCAAAAATATGATGATATCACAAGCCATTACATCTTAATAAAATCCATAGAAAAACGTTTAGATAAAACTATTCAATATGTTTTTTTTTTGTTAAATATATTATTGTTTTTGTGATAAATATAATTTAATGCGTATGTAAACTAAAATAGGTCTTGGTTAACCACAATATTTAATTTGATTTCAGTGAAGACCCAAAGCACTCCGGCAAGAAAATTAAAATTAAAAACTAAACAACTTGACACAAAATCTCTTTTGCCAACATTTATACCGAAAATAATTTGCATGTGCAAAAAAATACAGACACGTAATAAAAAAGGTAATATTTCTATGTATTTTAATAACAGCGAGTCTAAATAACCTATTATTTTAATAATTTTACAACAAGATTATACGTACTTTTAATCAACCTTACCATCATAACAGGTAATGCATTTTCACAAGCAAGAGATAAACGTAAACTGAAGAATAAAACATCATTAGTTGATTTATCTGCGCAACGTAAAAAAAGTAAGTAAATAGGTAAAACAAATTTAACTGTCTACATAGAGGTTTCATTTCATTTTGTAAGTAGTTCTTTATTTTTCATATTTTAGTATTACTTCACTCGTCTCAATTCAAAAAATAACATTTACAATTTAAAAATAAAATTGCACGAAATAAAACATTAGGTATTCTGCTTATAGCTTTGATAAAAAAAATATCGCTCGAAAAAGTTTTAATACCTGGCCACTTGGCCAGTCCATTTTGAAATACTGGCTGGAAAGAAAGAATGCGCGGGAAAATGTAAAAGTGAAAACATAACAAAAAACTATCGAAGTTTTTATTAATTTCATAAAGTTAATAAATTATGTTGAGAAAATACTCAGATTAAAACATAATAATATAGTTAAAATTTAGTTAATTAACGCACACACGGTACAAGAGATAACACAAGTGGGAGGTAACGTTTTTGTTTTTAAGCACAAGTTTATTAAGCCTGAATTTTAAAACAAAAAATATGCTACTCAATATAGGTAGCGACAATGTGTATTTGAATTGAAAAATTAACAAACATATTACGTTTGATGGATAACTATTGTTCAGTTATATTATAATATGTATTATGTGATTCGATTAATGTTATGTCATGTTACAGAGAAACTTAAAAAAAAATTACGGTCAACATTGACAAAGTTGCTAAATGAAAACAAACATAACAGGGCAGCAAGCTGTCTATGTCAGACAACTATGGCGACCGGAACGTCAACGAAACCTATTAAATGTAAGTTAAATTCATATCATATGTCTTTGATTATGTACGGCACGTAATGCCGCTATACATGTGCACCTACTTTTCACCATTTGTGTTATAAGTCCCATGTAATAGGTAGTGAGCCTATAGCTATATACTGGGCACAATTCCAGACTCAGACCGACCCAGAAATTGTACCCGAGATCCCTTGGCTCGAAAATGCTCCCATCAACTAAATCTCCCATAAGTAGCGTACATGTCATGTTACAGACAAACGTAAGACAGAAGAATTACGGTCAACATTGACGAAATTGCTAGATGAAAACAAACATGGAATGGAAGGAAGCTGTCCCAGTATAACAACTAAGTCTACTACAATGTCAACGCAACCTATTAGATGTAAGTTAAATTCATATCTAAGTATACATACGCCTTTTTATTTCCTAGAGTAGAGTTGACGTGGTATCTAATCAGAGGACTCGATGCCCCTTTATAGGTGCTGAGTAGTGGTTTTAGTGAGGTCTAAAAATCCCAAACTCCCTAGTCTCTCTCCTCAAAAAGTTAGGCACCTTTTGAACATTTCCACCTGTAGGGCAGAGGTAGTGAACCTTTATGCAGGTCGCTTACAACTGGCCTATCTGGAAGTCATTGGGGGAAACCTGTATTTAGTAGTGGTTGTCTTTTTTGAGGCAATAAATCATCAGTTAGCTTCTCCCGACTTGGCTGAGGTGAGAAAGAGAGTCAAAATTTTACTGACTAAAAATCAACCCCGTCCTAATGCTACTTCAGGACCATGTAACTTGCCAGGTCATTCGCATCTTCGGTCGACATCAGCGAACGTCTTGTGGCTGAGATGATAATATTTTTCAGTTACACGTAGAAGAAGAGTCACGCGCGCATCTTTTGAAAGCATGCCAAAAGAGCAGTACTTGGTAAGCGAACGTGAAAGCATGACCACTATTCGATCAGCAATGAAGAAATTCCGTTTATGTAAGTAATTTACTGGAAATATATCTACGTTACATATTAATAAAACATAAATTTCTATTTACTATTTAATATTTGTAATCGACTTAATTTATAAATTGTTTTAGTATTCAATTGTGTTATTGTTTTTTTTAGTTGTAATTGCTATTGTATCTATTGTTTGAAGTGACATGTATAATGTTTTTTTAAGTAGATTATGTAATCCGTGGTCACCTACAATTGAAGATGCGTTGTATTCAATGAATATTTGTTGGTGACGCCAAAAAAACATACCTACCTAATATCAGGCGCTATGTTTCCCGATGACAAAGGATAACATTTATTGCTATATTTGTAATCCGGACTTTCCACCAGTTACATACTACAGTTGGTATATAAAATATATAGGTAAATAATGTGTCACATGAGTTGTGTATTTATAAACGTTACTTACATTTTAGCTATAAGAAAGCGGCTATCATCACCGTCAATGTTGTTGATGGATATAGTTCCAAGCGGAAAACAAAGTGCTGGAAAACCTTGTAAGTGATACAAGCTATGTTTTTTATATGGAAAGACACGTGCTATGGATGCCTGCTATGGATGAGTGCTATGGATGGCTTCCCCACTATCGGTAGATCGCATATTCGATCTGCGAATCTTCCTCGCAAAGTAACATAACTTAGTATCAGTGGAAACGGTCACATAGTTTTACAGCTTAGCTATTACACCTGCGTAGCATAGCTACATAGCACATCTCTGGTGGAAAAAAACACTCTTACTTCTTATCGAGCTATAAGGGGCAGATAGCAGTCTCTTATGTTAAAGAATCACGAATGTTTTATCATTATTTTCTTATATGTAACTGGGTTGTAGTTAAGAGGACTACTTACCTATGCAATAAATAAGAATACTTATTTATTGTACTAATTTCAGGCATGTCAACCGGGCAGCTAATGCAACCCAAAAGTGAGAGAAAAATGAATGAAAGCTTGCAACTCAGAGACATGGAAGCTGTAAGAAGGAAGATTTGCAAAAGTACGTTAATGAGTCACTGGATTATTTAGAAAACAAAATAAAAGATCAACAAATACATTTGTTCCACAATGGAAATTCAGTACAGTATAGCTAGGAATTTTATTGTAGTTTATTTAATTGAATTGTGTGCAATAAAGAGTTTGTACATAATTTACATATAATATATCTTTATCTAAAAATGGAAATTCACACGCTTCGAAGAATTTTAAATTCAGTATTTTTTCAGTGGTAAAATCTGGAAAGGCGTCACCGTCACTTATAACAATGATCAGTAGGAAGGATATGGGCGACGTTGTACATCCTAGTAACTATAAGACACAAGTTATAAGCAATATTTTAAAAGGTGAGATGATTAAGCAGTACGTCTAATGTTAACAAACAACGAGCCGCATGCCAAATTAGCATGATTTCTGTACCAGCAGATCTTAAAGTTCATCAACAATTTTAAGTAATACTAACTCGTTAGTTATTAACAGATCTCATCTACATACTGAGTAGATTTTTTCACAAATAGTAATAATACACAAATAAAATTAATGAGTTTCAAATTGATAAACCTGAACAGATACTGGATGAATATTATAAGTTCTGTGTACTAATCAATTTTAACTCTTTAATAATCTCAAATAAATAGCATTATATTATACATCTCGCTACAAAGTTATGATTAAATAAATCGACTCTGTATATACTAAGTGAATTTTTTAACTTACAGCCATTAAAAGAGGAACTTTATCGCCAGCTGTTTTATACGATGTTCTTTACAATATTAAACCAATGGACACTAAACATCAAGTTATTCAAAAGGTTCTTAATGGTAAGGAACAACTAAAGCATAAATGCTTCTTTAATTATCTAAAATTGCAATATATTTAAGTTTTCCTATGTTCAGTAGAGTACAGTTCAGTTTGACAGCACGGTTAGTGTTACACTACTGTGTAACATGTAGCGGGTTCGATTTCCGCACGGAGCATCCCTTTGTGTGATCCACAAATTAAACTTGTACATTTGTAAACGCACCCACGACACAGGAGAAAATCCTAGTGTGGGACAATGTTAAAAAATAAGTATAAGTAGTTTACGTCTAATGGATACTTTTAAACCACTAGCCTAAAAGTTCCTTGCTGGCTTAAATACATACAAAACAATGTACTATACCACATTAACTATGTCTTTATTTTTAATAAAATAATATTGGATTTTGGGCTTCGACTAAACAGAATGTTCATGCAGTTGAGATATTCTTTATATGTACTTTCAGCGATTGCCAAAAGGCATGTAACACCGACCAACATGGAATCTGTAATGGCAGAAGTATATGGATGTGATAGTGCAACTCCTATATTAAATCCAGTGCGAAATGGTATATATTTTAAGTGTTTTATATAATTCATTGTATGTATTCAAGTATTGACTATCTTAAAATAACGTATTGTTCTCACTACAGCTGTGAAAAAGGAAAAAATACCAGTTGATGTATTGCGTCACGTATTAGATAATGTAGAACCAAATGAGGATAGATGTAAAATTGTCTTGAACATCCATAAAGGTAAGTTAAAGTTACATTTGACCGACTTCAAATAAATGGAGGTTCTAAGTTTTTTTAACTGTATATATGTATGTGTGCTTGTCCACGGCTATCCCGCAGTGTAAGTACCGATTTTGATGTGGTTTTCAAAAAGGGTTTGTGACATATAGGAGCAGGTTTTAGTTGATTAAAGAAATAACTAAAATAATTATTAATTCGCTGCATCACATAACTGAAAGAGCTAAGAGTATATTTATTTTTATTACAGCGTTAGAGAAATCATTGTTACCACAAAGCGTAATCGATGAACTGCTTTTCGAAAAGCCTGATGTAGAATTTATTGCAAAAAAACCTGAAAAAATTAGGAGTATTCTTAAAGGTAAGTAGGTAGGTACCTAATTAAGTAAATCACATTAGGATTCCAACCTAAATTAACCAACAGTCAAGGAAAAGAGACAGATTACATTATTTTGATGAGGGATAAAATCATCTGACTCTTACTGATTAAAAACCACCCCGTTCCTACTCCTGCTTTTCTGGTCGGAGCCCCGGTAGTCCGCAGCTCCGGAGATTAATAATAAGTAAATAAAAATATTATGGTTTGCTTATATGACATTTTTGAGAACAGTTAAATTCGTTACGAGCTGCAACGGGACTCATATTCATGAGCTAAGTACGCGGCATACACAGTACGACGTCACATGGCCATCGGTCCTTTTTATGTATTATAAATCTAGTATATTAGTTAATAAGACTGTACCTACCTAGATAAATAAAATTCTGAGATACTTGGTCACTAAATAAGTAATTGATAATTGAATAAATTTCAGTATCATCAAAATCTATAGCGCCATCACGTAGAATTCCCGTTCTTGAAACGCCAATAACTGTAGATTCTACTGAAGAAATTATGAAGAAAGTTAGCAAAGGTATTCAGTTCTGTCTGTTATATAAATCAAAACTATACACTACAAGGCGGTCCAATAATATTAAATACTAGCGACCACAGGTATAATAGATAAGAATATTTCTGAGGATGGCTTGCTTTTCCATCAGAGATGCCAATCATATTCATTGGTACAAATAGCTTAGCACTGGTGGAAACGGATTTAGCTAAGCTATGTTTTTATATGAAAAAATGCGTGCTATGGATAGCTTCCCTACTATCAATACATCACATACTCGAGCTGCGCGTCTTCGTCGCACAGCTACATAGCTTAGTAGTAGTTTCACAGCTTAGCTATTACATCTTCGTAGCATAGCTACATAACACACTTCTGGTGGAGAAGCACTCTTACAGCGGCTTTTTTCGGCTTCGTTATATTCCCTTGTATTATGTTCCCTTGAATATGTTAACCTTCATTTCGAATTCTTTAATTTATTCCAAATTTATCTTTATTTTAGCCGTAGCAGAAAGAAGTTTATCTTCAGGAGTTTTAGATGATCTTACAAATATATGCCCTAAAGATAACAGGACACAATTTTTGAACAAAGTTCGGAAAGGTAAGCTATTGACTACCTATAAATTAAAGTGTGGGAGAGCCATGCTTCGACACGCATGGGCCGGCTCGACTGGAGTGATACCACGACCTCACAGAAAACGGACGTGAAATAACTTGCGTTATGTTTCGGTGTGTGAGTGAGGTTACAGGAGACCCATACTTCCGAATCCCCGATTCCCCAACAACCCTTAAATTCGTTACCCCAAAGGCCGGCAACGCACTTATGACGCCTCTGGTGTATCAAGTACCCATGGGCGGCGGCGATTGCTTACCATCAGGAGATCCGTCAGCTAGTTTTCCATAAAAAAAATCTATTAAAGAAATATTTTTGTAACTATTTAAATATTAGCTTTTATAGTACGGTAATTAATTTCAGCCATAGCAAAGCACCACGTAATGCCAGCTGCAAGAGATCAAATATTAAGTAGCATACAGGAAAATGATGATAAAGCTAAAATACTGAAGAAAGTTCGCAAAGGTATATTCATTTGTAAAATATGCACTTCATTTATTTAGGAGAAAAGTCTCCTAATATGTGATTTATTTAAAGTGTTCTTGATATTTTAGCTGCTGAAAAATGCGAAATACCCATATATTGTCTAAGTGAAATATTAGACAGTTTACGACCGGACGATAGCAAATGTGAAGTTATAGAGAAGATTAAAAAAGGTAAGTCTTTTCTTAGACTGATTATATTCTACGACCTATTCTGTCGTGTTTTTACATGCCAGATCTGAATATTGTGAACCGTGCCAAGGAAGAAAACAGGCATTTTATTTAAGTCCCAAAAATTACAGAAAACCAACGTAAAAAAAGAACGCTTACGTTATGTAGGTAAGGCCCAATTATCCTCCTTCCCAATCCCTGATTTCCCAACAACCCTTAAATCCCTAACCCCCAAAAGGCCGGTAACGCACTTGTCCTTTGGTGTTTCGGATGTCCATAGGCCGGCGGCGATTGCTGATTTGATTGATAAGGTGATTTTTCTCCACGTTTACCGGTTTATACCGACTTAGGAATCAAGTTCTCGACAGCTGCGCTTATTGTCATATCATACGTCTTTGTATATCTGCTTCTCTTCTAATTATAGCAATAGAAAAAAAGATGGTGCCGTCACATGTTATGGAGGACATCTTCGGCAAAGAACCACAGCCTGGTGATAATATTTTAATTATGATGAATAATGTTCGGGAAGGTATGTTACTAAAATTCATTTACCTATTGAATAAATTTTAAAAACAGGAAGGTACGATGCATTATTTAGTCTTAAAAGAAAATCTGAAAGGAAATTTTTAAGAAACATGAGATAACCTCAAAATTTCAGTCCAAACAAATCGTGCAGACTATAATCTATCAACTATAGCTAAATAAACTTATACCCTGTAGAGATTTTAAACAAATATAATTTCAGCCATGAAATGCGGAGTATTACCGCTAGCTGTCATGAACGAGATTTTCTCCAAAGTTAGTCCGAACGACAATGAAACTCAAGTGATTAAGAAAATTCGTAAAGGTGAGTATAAGTAATACAAACAGAGGGCTTAGTACGAGTTTGCTTTACGTTTAACGAGATCGAAACGAGAGCGCGATTGGCGTTCTGTATCCGTTTTCGTTTCCCCGTTCGGAGTTCTGATTGGCCGGCACGAATGAATCAACTAATCAATTCGAACGCGCTCTCGTTTCGTTAAACGTTCAACGTATAATTAATTTCCCTAAGAGGATTATGTAGCTACAGATATTTTTATTTTGTCATGCTTTTAAAATACCTTTTTTATAGCGGGTGCAAAACATTGCGTTAAAAAGCAAGTTATAGATGACATCCTGAAAGTAGAAAAGATAAAAGATAGCAAATCAAATCTTTTATTGAACGTCCGAACAGGTAAAAATTGATGCATATTCCTATATCTATAATTTTACATTACTTACCCGACACTAGAATTTTCTCTTGTTTCGTAAGAGCTTTTGCAAACAATAAGCAATATGGATAATTAAAGATCAGTCTATTTCAGCGATTACTAATTGTTTTATGATGTTTATTTTATAGCAATAAGTAGGGGAGAGCTGTCCCCAGCTGTAATGGACGATATTCTCGCCAATGTGAAGCCTAAAGATAATAAAGATGAAGTTAAGATGAAAATTTGGAAAGGTAATTTGATAATCTTAACATAATTTGTTACTAATGTAGTTGAAAATGTGATTGGAATAATATAAAATATTAATGCTAATAGCAAATGGATGGTAATGCCAAGTATAAGCCTGACTTAGAAAATGGTGAGGCCAGAGAGTGACAGAGTTGCCACAAAACCAATTTCGAACGTGTTATGGGTCAATCTCGCTTTTCAGATAATTATAGATATTTAAAGGTAATTGTGTAACTCATTGAAATTAACAAAAAAAAAACTATTTGTATCAATATTTTCATCATTTATACCTGAAAAGCGCCAGAGTGATCACACCAATACGCCTATTTAGGACATTAATTTATACAATTACCTTATACAAAAGACCTTATAATATGCTGATTCCAGCAATAGCAAAGGAACACATCACTTCAACGGTTCTGCTTGAAGTTCTTGCTAAAGTCCAAGATAGTAAGGATAAATTTGAAATCATACAGAACATCAATAATGGTAAATATTGTATTATACTCGTACATATCATTGTTTATTTTTTATTTATGAACATCATTTGGATGCTTCGACTAAAATAAAGACGTCTCCTATCTCTCCCAAAGCCTAAATCCCCAATTCTCAAATCCTTAAACTCCGTAACAACAACGTATTTGCAACTTCTCTAGTCGTGTCTATAGCATATTGCATTTCCCATAAAAAAGGACTACCATAGCTAGTTTATAGAAAAAAATGGTTATTATTTTGGAGTTTTTTAGTTAGATCAACCTATGTAAAAGCACCTGTAACCGTTATGCAATTAATTACATGATACCTAACTTATCTATGTATGTAACAGCGATACACAACGAACAGCTACCACCAGCTCTTATGAATGAACTTCTTGCGCATATTAGTACGTGTGATAAGCACTCTCAGGTCGCCGATAAAGTTAAACAAGGTAAGAGAATATTTATGAAACAATACACAGTCGCCATTGTATTATTAGCCATATTATCAACAGCCTATTAATTACCCATTACAAAGGCCTCTTCTAGGATGGAAGTTTGAGCATTAATTTATTAAGCACGCTTGCCTAAGGCGGGTTGATTTCAAAATTAGGTTTTACAAATTATAAGCCCATGTGTCTTCACGATGTTGTCCTTCACCGTATACAGAGTGTCCCTGAAGTCGACGTCCAACAGGCACCAGATGATCGGGAAGGTTCCAAATGTCATCAGAAAAATATAAAAAAAAATTCTAAGTCCTACAGTTTTTTAATTACAGTGACTTATGTGTTATCCACGAAAAAGTACACCCTGTGCCAGTCTTTTGACTATTGTTGCTACAAATCTTTATTTTTTCGTCTGCAGTCTTCCTTACATTATCCTGAATAGTGCTCCAGTAATATGGAATCATAAATTCTTAGCCAACTGCTTTAGATTGGAAAACATTGTTAGTTTTAGAGGAACCAAATACTCTGAATAAAATTTTCACCTTACTTTGAGTGACTGTACTGAATAAATTATGTATGGCGCTAGTAGTGGCAAATTTCACCAAAGTTGGCGCATTTAATAAGGATTATAAAATGGTATAGCACTTGGCAAATTATTTCTTAAATTCGACACAAAAAAAGATTTTTCAACGAAACTCCGTTTCGATGAATTTATTTGAACTTACTAAAAATTCTTCTAGTGTACTCAAATCATACGTTATAACCTCGTATGCACTAGACAGCACTTTGCACGCTATTTGTTATCATCATGTTGAAAATCAGCGAGGATCTCTTGTCAAACAACATAGTCTGTTTACCCGTGATTTCGCTTGCAACATTCAAAATATGATTAAGATTGGACAAATTCGTTGTGTAACCTACCGTAATAATTGTTTACTTTTTACGAATAATTGTAGAAGCGAATTGGACGATATCTAAATTTCGCGCAATGTTCTTTTGGTATTGTTTTTAGTTTCTTAATAAAGAAGGTTTAGGGTGCCTAAAACAATGATTCTTTTGAAACGAATCATTGTTTTAGGCACCGTTGTTTTATTCGTAAAAAGTAAACAATTATTACGGTAGGTTACACAACGAATTTGTCCAATCTTAATCATATTTTTATTAGTACTGCCCTTGATCTCCACTTGCCATTTTATAGTTTTGTGTTAACTTTAATAGGGCAGTAGCAACAATCACTTAAATTCCGTATTCAACATTTTTAAACGCAGCAACAATGCAAAAACAATGAACTTTACAGCAGTATGTAAGCAAACAGATAACCTTTGTGTTGATAATATCGTCCTTAACTGATGTGAAATTTATCAAACAATAATAATACGTCAAGTTTTTTTCCTATTACCCACATTTTGAAAATGTGATTTTGGGCATTGCTTCCTTATAGCAAACCCCAGTGTGCGTCGATTTCAGGGACACCCTGTATGTCTGGTGTCTAAATGATATTAGAAAGTATATGAAGTATAACTCAGAAAAAGTCAAATTGGTACTTGCCAGATTTCAAACACATAGCTTCATGCATGAGAAGCGCGTGCCACTCTTACAATATCTACCATCGCCAAAAACAATATATCTATTAATATTAAAATAATCAAATTGCAGTTCTGAAGAAGAGATACGTACCACCACGTGTAATCAATAATATCTTCGGTAATCTTAAGCGTGGTCGCAGTAAATCAGAGTTTGTCATCGAGAAAATATTTCAGCAAACAAAAAATAATGAAAGTCAGACAGATCTTATTAAAAAAGGTAAATATATTTATGTACATTTTTTATCTATTAATGAACTATGATAGTAGTGATGGACCAGAAAATTATTAGTGTAATTTATGGTGCGGACTGCCTAGCAGGTTACCGGAGCTCTGGCTCGAAGAACAGGAGTAGGAACGGGGTGGATTTTGTTGAGGATAATCCATTTGTTAAGAAAGGGTTTTGAGATACATATAACACATCACGCTACGCCCAATAGGAACCTCTAAACATTAAAATATTAACCTAGTATTTTGGAATTTACTGCTGAATTTAATGGAATTTAGAATGCATGTTATAAAGAACCTCATCTCAATTTAGACTAAAATATGTAGTAGATTCCATGTACTGTTCTTATGTAAATAATTATATTTTTATGTATCGTTTTACAGCAAAAAATAAGGGTTTAATTACTGCGATTGACAAGGATAAATTACTCGCCAATGTAACCTCTTGCGCTACTGGGTCTCAAACTTTTATGAATTATCGGAAAGGTAAAGTAATAATCATCTTCAAACTATAAAATAATAATTTTATATTATGAAGTGTGGAGAAAATAATTTCTTTTTAGTACAGAACATGCCATTTAGTACCTATGTCTTGTTGAAATTTGGCGTAAGTATGCTTCAAAAACAATTTTAAACCTCGCCTCTATCCTAGGCACCCTTGTCTACCTAGGAAGGGAGGCAAAGGCTGCTTTACCAGTATATAGTCATGTTAAAATAAATGAAAATCATATAAATTATGATTTTAATGATTAATTATCGAATATTTGATCTATAATAAATATTCCAGCGCCAGAAATGCAACACGTGGCTCCCTCGGTCAAAAGTGTCGTTCTTACAAAAATATTTGCGCAAAATAAAAAATCCGAAGTTTTAACAAGAGTTGGTAAAGGTATGATTTTAATATGATTACAGTATTTTTGTACATTAGACTTAATTTATCCTATTAAAATTATTAATGCACATTTATGAGGATATGTGGAAGTATATTTGACAGATTTTTACATAAAAACTGTAGAACAAAAAATAAAACGTGGCACAGAAAGATATAGTTTGAAAAACTCATGTAGCTATGTAGATAGGTACTATGTATCCCAGTAGAAACGAAGCATCTGATATAAGCTGGTAGCAAAAAGCAAAATTCAAAGGGTGAATAGATACAGGAATGGGGTTCATTTTCCCAATATTTATTCACCCTTCTTCAGTATCTATTCACCCTGTTTTACTGTTGTTTCTTTTAATTATCTAGCTGTAGAAAGAGGACAAGTTCCATCCGAAGTACTGATGGAGGTACTAAACAAAATAAATGTAAATGACGATAAGCTCGCTGTTACGGATAAGGTTCAAAAAGGTAACATATATTTACTTTTGTTATATTTTGCTCGATTACTTACCTATAATTAAATTTACTGATACGTATCCTGAGCACAAGTTGAACGTTTTCTTGTTATAAAAAAGAGTTACTTTTAAGTAATAATATGTTAATGTTAACAGTTTTAGAAAAGAGGCATCTGCCAGACAAAGTTATTCATAACATCATGGCCAGTAAGAGACCTAGCGATACCAAAACACAAATTTTAAGAAACGTGCAAAAAGGTAATGATGCTTAATCAATAATATTCTGTATATCAAATATAATGTAACTATGTTCGATAATATCCCCGATTCCCCAACAACCCTTAAGGCGCGGTGAATAGACGACTTTTATGTATTTGAGGGGGTGAAGCAGGTGAAGTGGGTCTCGTGTACTGAGGGGTGCACCGCGCAAATGTCATTGATACGCGTATTCCATTTTATTTAGGAGCGTAATTTCGCTTCCATAGTTTCATGGACGATTGGCCCAATGCGTTGCTGTCTAGAATCGCGTTCCGTGATCCTTAAGATCGAATCTCATTACTCGTATTAGTTTTTGTTTTCTTATTTTTTCAAAATTATGTTGTATACATTTTTATTTTATTTTTATTTATTTTTTTATTTTGTTTTTTTTATGACTAAAACCGAAATCGAACAATAATTTACATAAACTTACTACTACTATAGTTTTTGCGCTAGTGACAGTTGCCTGTATGACGTTGACGTCTCTCAGTACCACATGATTAGGGATGGACATTAGAAAGATCTTTTTTATCGCTATCGATACTCGTAGCGTACATTGAATTCTCATTAATTTCTTATCTACATTTATTTAAAATTATCTAAATTTACATTTTTAAATACTACAACATACAAAATAAAATAATATTTAAAAATATAAAAATAGGAGCCGACCAGTAGCGGGAGCATGGTCCAAGCTACCGGTGGTTAGGGCTCCAGAGACAGAAACCTTCTCACAATACGTGCCGTTTCGAGAAGTACTGCCTTCTGCATCAGGCCCTTGATCCATCCGCCCAACGCCAGCCTCCTAAGGTGTTGTTGAGGCTGTTGGGTATTAATCCGTTGGCCGACACGACTATCGGCACAATGATAGCCGAATCCACACTCCACATGTCGACAACCTCGTGAGCCAAGTCAAGATATTTTATTTGTTTATCTTTTTCAGCTTTCACGAGGTTCTCGTCATGAGGAATGGTGATATCGATTATCATCGTGTGGCGCGCTTGCCGATCTATCACCACTATATCAGGTTTATTGGCTACAATAGTCCTGTCAGTGATGATAGATAGAAAGATAGATAGAAACAACTGCTGAGCCTGTACCAAGCGCAGGTTCGGTCATGTATGGAGTACTGTTCTCACTTTTGGGACGACTCGGCTAAATGCCAGCTAGATGCGCTCGAACACATTGAAAGGCGTGCCAAGAAGCTCATCAATGATGATGCGCTTGTGGAGGCCCGGCTTCAAAGCCTTGAACACAGGCGCAAGGTCGCAAGCCTTTCCGTTTTTTACCGGATACATTTCGGAGAGTGTGCGGGGGAATTGCACAACTTGATTCCCCCTAGTCCTTTTCCCATTTTCATTATTCACATCCTCTGTGTGGCTAACAGGCACCGACCAGATGTTGCGCCAATATGTGTTAGTTGAATCAAGTTATATGTACCTAATGTAGTAAAAGTGAGGTTATATTATATCATTGCAGTTTTTTGTGTTTTTTACGAAATACTTTTGAATAATTTTGGTTGTGTTATGGTTGTAAGCAAGGAGCGTGTGTGACGTGTCGAAGATCTGACATGTTTGGCTCTTCAGCGCCCCGAACAGTCGCTACAGTCGAAGACAAGTTTTTACATTCAATATTCTGCACTTAGGGCTTATGCACAACACGTTTATTAAACGCGCCGTCGACGCGCGTTTTGGAAACGCGCGTCGCCGGCCGTTCTCTTCTCCTGCAGTGCAGTTTGTTGTCGTTTGTATCGATACAAACACGCGGCACTAGCGCGTGTGGATCGATAACACGCGCGTTTGCATTGCTACACACGCGCGTTTGCATTGCTACACACGCGTGTCTGTATCGCTACACACGCGCGTTTGCATCGCGACTGTATCGCTACAAACACGCGTCGACGGTGCGTTTTTCTCCTACAGAGCAGTTTGTTGTCGTTTGTATCGATACAAATGCGCGGCCCCGGCGCGTTTAAAAAACGTGGTGTGCATAGGCCCTTAGAAGCAGTAGGTAGGCACTAACCTTTTAAAAACTAAAAAAGGGACAGGAGGATATATAAATAAAACACCAATATTAGTATAAAATATGTATTAATCTTCTTGAATAATTAGGAGAATGTCATCTTAGAATTGTGTAGAGGTTCGGGGTACGTATATTTTCTTGGTATCTTTCCCAACTGAGATACCATATTATACAGGCTGAGATGCACGCCACTGACGAATAACTGATAAAGTCGCCTCATCTTCCAAGACTCTTCTGCCAATAGAGTTACAGCGACCAGTCGCAATCGTACAATTTACACAGCGATCTATGTCGTCAATATTCGATTGATAGGCTTGTTGCAGTTGTCCAAAATAGAGAGTCAGGTAATTTATAGATTCAAGATCCGTCAAAAGTCCTTTATAAAGCCGAGGTCGTGGGATTAAACAATAAAACATGGAAAATACGTGCGCACTTAGAACGAAACACAACGAACGAGTGTCATCCAAAGAGTATAATAAGTATAGGGAAAGTGTCATCTGTCAATCGGTGACTGACTGAAGTCAGACAGAAGTGTTTTAAGAAGTTTAAATCAAAGAGTACGTTATACATACATTATTTTACATACATTATTACACAACTTAATTTAAGTTTTCTCGCTTCCTAGATAGAAACAAGGTACCATATTTTGTGATTTCCCTTAGAAAAATATGACGGTTTTTTTAATATACATTTCAACTAGTTAACTGCTGGGCCCAAAAGTCCCCTTCTCCTTTTAAGAATGATACGGAACGTTACTGAATGTGTCATCTGCACCATGCTACGCGGTAATAGTATAAGAAAAAATTAATTGTATTTACACAACTTATAATTCAAATCGATTTCGTACAAAAAAATATACTGACAACCCAACTTAGAAAATGCTAATTACAAAATAAAATATTACAAACAGCAAAAATATATGTTAGTGAATGATTATTTTCTGAGCGGCGATTGACACAAACTGACATAGGTCCACCAAGCAGCGCGCCTCAGCGGTCACTGCCGGTCCGCGTAGGAATGAAAGAGAAACGAATAGATGTCATGATCGGACGACATTTTGTTCGATTCGTTCTGAGTTATTTATCATGAATTATATTAATCCTTACAAATATCTCATTTCAATCGATAAATAAATGCGGCAGATCCTTTTATTATTTTAAATTACGTCACTGTTATTAATTTTATTAAGATATGTTCATAAATAATATAGTTACAATGGCTAGAATTTCAATTTAAATGGTTAGTTTATGATTTTTTTTATCGAGAAAATTTATAGAAAACGTGTTTTGAAGAAGGTGGTCCATTTATAAAAATGATCAAGATTAACATATATTTTTTTTGTTGCTCTAACATGTAAACATTGGGCAAAAACACTGTTAAATCAATCCTATTTTGACTATGCACAGCGCCTTAAATTCCTAACCCCCAAAAGGCCGGCAACTGTAACGCCTCTGGTGTTTCGGGTGTCCATGGGCGTCGGCGATTGCTTACCATCAGGTGATCCGTATGCTCGTTTACCGGCTTATACTATAAAAAAAGAAATGCTGGAATTATTGTTTACTATCTGTTGAAATTGATAAGTAATTCTACAAATAATAATTTTCTAAATTATTATTAGCTTTCCGTACTATGAATGTAAGCAATGTTACTCTACTTATAAGCAAAAATATATAATTTTGACACTTATTACAGCGGTAAGCAGGGGATGTTTATCTCCCGTGGTGATGGATGATGTGCTTGCTCGTATGAGAGACAAGGATACAGTAATTGGAGTCTTGATAAAGGTTCGAAAAGGTAAAATTACTTTTAAGCTTTTTGTAATTTCATCATGTTCTTATATAGTTGCTTTATATTCATGATATCCAAATATATTAAATAGCATACGGAGAAAACTTATATGACTTAATTTAAACCACATATTTATTGACATCTTGGCTGAATGAATAAAAATAATATGAGCGAAGTTCGATTTATTTTGTTTGAATTTACTTTTTAAATTTTCGTTGAAACATTTAGTTGTATTATTCTTCTGTGGACAAGTACTACTTGTAGTTTATTTAAGTCATATGAGTGATCTTCACACTGTATAAAACACCTGTGTTAACAAATAAAACTGATTTTGATTTTAACGTGTCCTTATTACAGCGTTGGAAAAACAGCATCTACCGGCTCATGTTCTAAATAACATTATGTTCAGTAAACCCAGTGACTCAAAAACAGATTTCTTAAAGAACGTGCGGAATGGTAAGATCTTTTAAAATACTTAAATATTCAATTTCCTTTTTGATTACCTACGTAATGTTTTAAACAGTAGTCTTAATGTAATATGATGACAGATTTTCGAGTTAAAAAATCCTTATGTTATAGCTATTAGCAAGAAACAAATATCACCAGCTTTTATGGATGATATTCAAGAAAGTGTCAGCTTACGTGACAGTAAATCTAAAGTCTTTGAGAAAATCCGAAAAGGTAACCGGCATTTATTTTTATAAAATCACTTCTGTTTATTGTTATTAAGATGGCGTTTAGCCAACTGCACGCCTATCAATGAGCAACGTATTTGGTAAGACAAGGGAATTAAGTTACATAACCATCTGCTTTACTACGAATGTTTCAGCTGTAAGAAAAAGGCATGTCACTCCATCTACAATGAACCAAGTAATGGCTAAGGTGCAAGCAAGTCGTAATAAATCTGATATTTTAAACAACGTTCGTAAAGGTATGACAGTGTCTAATCAGCATAATACATAAAATATACTCCGCTATTAATTATTATTATTTTTATTCATGCTTTAGCTGTAGAGAAGGGACAAATACCACCCGACATTTTTTGTGAAATACTAGCCACTGTGCAAAAGTGTGACGATAAATCTAAAGTTACGGAAAAAGTTCGTCAAGGTTAGTAAATAATTTTCATAGATATTATAATGATCACGTCTCTTACTTTATGCTTCTTCTTATGGTGCCTCTTCAGTCCTGAAGGTTGCACGTCAACATCCGAAATTGGTCCTTGTCATTGTCCACGCGGAAAAGTTGTTCGACAGTGTTGATACTGAAAGTTGAGACTTCTTTATTCACTAAGCGCTTCTCTTCCCTTCCATCTTTCCCATCATTATAAGATGAAACAGCATGTATCTATCATGCCTCATTACGTGACCATTATGTTACTTTATAAGCGTTTAAAAAACCAAAGAATTATGAAGAGTACCGAAATTCCCTTTTCCCAATAAAACAATAATCTTTAAAATCTGGGCTTGCATTCATTCTGTAAATTATTATAGTTGTAGCAAAGAGACGAGTGTCACATGGTGTCTTAGAAGAAATTTTGGGGAAGCAACAAGTGCAACAACCGTGTTACAATAAATCGGAAATTGTGAAGAATATTAGCACAGGTAAGTGATAATGTCAGTTGTCAAATTTAGTCCAGCTCAACCTGCCACACAGAAACCAACGTAAAATAACGCTTGCGTAGTTTCGTTGTGTGAGTGGAGGCCCTATTAGCCCCTTACCAATCTTCCCAATCTTCGATTCTCCAACAACCCTTAAATTCCTAACCCCTAAACGGTCGGCAACGCACTTGTAACGTCTCTGGTGTTTCGAGTGTCCATGGGTGATGGCGATTGCTTACCATCAGGTGATCCGTCTGCTCGTTTAAATCAATATGGTGCCAAAGAAGAAATATCGAAATTATTTCAATTTATGACATCTATTTTAATTTTGTTACAGCGGTAAAAATGGGACAACTGTCACCATCTGTAGTTGATGATATAGTTACTAATGTACATCCTGCTGACAGCAAGACCCAAGCTTTGAAGAAAATCAATAAAGGTTAAATATAAAGTTATCTAGTCCGAATGATTAGTGCCAATTTTCACCAGCCTCTCTTAACCCATTACAGCTTAGTTTATTTTAGCACTTATTATGATTTTAAATAGTTTTAAGCCATGCTAGAGGCTCATATCCACGAGCAACATTCCGTGACACAGCGCAGTAGCAGCGCGACAGTCGCCGCATCGTGTGCCACAAGGCTTGAAACTAGTCGAGTTCCGTTTTCCATTCCTTTCCTTTGTTTAGTATGTTTTACGAAAGCTTCAATATAAATCCTAGATATTTTTTATAAGTAGGTTTCAGTAAGCTTAAGGCTCTTCACAAAAATATTATTTTTCCAGCTATAACAAGAAAACATGTTACTCCTTTTATTATGAATGAAGTACTTACAAATATAAAAGACTGTGACGATATTCCCGAAATCATGGCCAATATTCATGAAGGTAATACAAAACATTTGTATTTCACTATTCTATATGGGTTCCTTGACTGCACGGACGATGTAGTGGCTGGGCAACTGGCTACCGTGCAACCTGTCGAGGGTTCGATTCTCGCATGTAGCAACTCTTTATGTGATCCACACATTGTTGTTTCGGATCTTTTTTTTGTGGGGGGAAAATCATGCAATGACTTCCCCCGCTTTCAGCGAAGCGAAGGGTAGTGTCAGACTCTTACTGACTAAAAACCAAGACGTTCCTACTCCTGCTTTTCGATCCGGAGCCCCGGTAAACCCGCTACGCAGTCCGCAGCTCCGGATTAATTTCAGGTCTAGAGTCATATCGACGCTGGAAAGGCAAAATGTATTAAGCGCCACTTTGGTCGAAAATGAGTTATATATACCGTTGGAATCGCCTGATTTTTCTCTTTCGAATGGTCTATGTCTCGCCTTAATTTGAGCACTTTGATGGCGGTTAATACACCGGTGATTTTAGACTTTTTCGTATATTTTTTTGTTTTAAATCCATTCATTTTTTTACTTTGGCTCATAAAGCGTACATGATAGTAACAAACTATTGATAAGTCATTTATACCTGCTTAAGTTTACAACTAGATTGGTTTTAAATCTCTTTACCTTTCCATTTTTCTAAAAAGTAACGCAATAAAACATTTTACAGATTGGCAATTATTATAAAATCTAAACATAAGTCAATTTTCTTGTAAATAAAATATATGTTTTTTGCGTTTAAAACATTTTACTTTTCTGCATGTTACAATTATTTGGACGTTAAAACAATTTTATCCAAAACATTTTATTACTAAAATGGTTGATAATACAATTTTACCTGAAGCTATTCTAATGTGTTTGTAGCACTTAAATTAATTTACCTAATGTAAAATTAATTGCATTTGTGAGTTAACCCTCCCAAAAAAGATTGATAAATACCAAACTATGGTGGTTAGACGGTAGTTCAAGACTGTCATTCACCGAGACCGCGGCTGTTAATCAGGGCCGAGAGCGTTGCGCGGGCGCTTCAGTCACCCATGCGCTGTCGACGAGGGAGTTCTCGCTTGCTGTCGCAATACACTATTCGTAAATATGAGGAGTACCTTAGTTTGCAAACGTGTAATGCCAAAAAGAATTTACCAGATACTGATATAGAAGATGTTGATATAGAAGAAGATTTTTAATTTTCCAAAATGTGATTATTTTTTATTATTATATCGTCACGCTCTTTATCCCCGAAGGGATAGGCAGCGGTGCACATTATGCCACGTAACGCCACTGTATAATGTACACCCACTTTTTACAATTTATGTTGTAAGTCCCATGTAATAGGTGAGCCTATTGCCATACATCGGACACATTTCTAGATTCCATGCTATTACTGAGAAATTTTCGAAAAACCGAAAAAAGCCCAGCAATAATTCGCCCAACCCGGGTATTGCCCTTGCCCAGTAATCGCACTTGCAACCACTCGGCCAAGGAGGCAGTCATTATTTCAATATAAGATTAAGTGAGATTATATTTTACACTTATAAGATTAATACTGATACAAAAGATGTTGATGAAGTTTCATGTTATCTATGTCTTGAATATGTTTCCAAAGTCTGATTGTTTTTCATTTTGTATTTGATTAGTATAAGTCTAAGTACAAGTGTACCTATTAACTTGTGATATCTGATCTCTACTAGGTATACTTAAAAGTATTGCCTTTCCATGTTCCGTACCAAAATGGCAAAACTGTTGGGCCTACATAGTTGAAACTTTGTAGGTTGATGTATTCTGGTAACCGCTATTTGGATTTCGAATAACAATTAATAAATTAAAAGGGGCACCCCATACATGGAACTGATTCAAAAAGTTTTAACCTATTCGTGATGGGTGTCTATCGATAATACTTTAAAAAAGACATTAAGGTTCCTAAAACCATTTTTCGTTAAAATCAATTGTTTGAAAGATAGACGTTTCCAAAGTAGAAAAATGAGTGTCCCCCTCTCTAACATTTAAAATATGGGAGGGACAAAACTAAAAAAAAAAATATATGCTGTAAATTTCATTTCAAACTTTCAAAGAAAATTGGTTTGAACGAGATATCATTATTACTTTTTCAGAAATAATACTAATAGAACTCGTCTGTGAACGGTGGCGGTGTGTCCTGTATGGGCTGAGCACCGCCAAGTCCTCAGGGATGTGGTCGGCGACGGTGACCTCTCGCGCCCGTCACTGGTTCAGGCCATGGTGCGGAGCGAGGGGGACTGGGATGCCGTCTCCACCTTTTGCGAAGCAGTCATGCTAGCTACGGAGAAGGCGAGGCGCGTGAGAGAACAAACCTCCTCCCGTCCAGCCCGGAGTGTCTGTGCGTGAGACACTCCGGGCGTCGGGGATCGCGGGACGATCTCCGGCCACCGTAAGTGCGGGTCTGCGGACGGCGAGCAAGGGTAGCTCGCCGCCCGACCAGAACCAGACCCGTGCGTGCGGATCGGATCATCTTGAACTTCTGGGCGTAACTTTATCGCTTACACTAAACTTCGGCTCTTATATAGAGTCGAAGGCGCATCTGGCTGGTAGAAAGTTGGGTATCCTCTGGTGGGTGAGACGGTACTTCACACCGAAACAACTGCTGAGCCTGTACCAAGCGCAGGTTCGGTCATGTATGGATTACTGTTCTCACCTTTGGGATGGCTCGGCTAAATGCCAGATCAAAGCGTTAGAACTCCAAGCTTCCATGTGCGAACTGTTAGAGAGTGGGATTCTTTGCCGGAGTCTGTGTTTCCTGATGGGTATAACCTGGGTGTTTTCAAGGCCCGAGTGAATAGGTTGGTTATGGGCAGACGTGCTCCATCGTAGGCCGCGTCATCACTTACCACCAGGCAAGATAGCGGCTAAACGTCGACCCATCAAACGTAATAAAAAAGTGCATTTTCAAAAAACGCAAATATAACTTTGTCGTTCATACAAACACTATGTATAACGAAGTTATTTTATAACTTTTATATTATGCCATCTACTTGCTGCTACGGAACCCCTCATGGGCGAGTCTGACTCGTAGTTGGCCGGTTTTTTTAAGACTGATTGATCTCAGAAGTATGTGGTTTATAATTTTTCTTTATTTTACGATGAAAAGTCCTTTTAAATAATATTTTTGCGTTATTTAGTTTTACCCGTAACTTCCATTATTCATTAATATTGTGAGATAATACTTAAAGCCCAGCGAAAACTTTAGCTTAATGCAAGATAAGACATTTTAGTTTTCATGGTCTGACTTGACCGGGCCTGATAAAACATTTTACTTAGACGTGTTAGTATGCTGTACAGAATATAAAACATTTTTCTAGCTCAATTTTTGCAGCTTTTTGTTCGTTAAAACATGTTTTACCTGGACACGGTGAGTACGGTTAACTGACTTAAGTCAATTTTACCTAACCAAGATTATGGCCTGCATTGTATTAACTCCAAAATCTTGGACACCAAGATACCTAGATTATTTTCTATTATTACATTTCATAGTAAACGTTATTCGTAATAACTATTTTGAGTTTCAATGAAAAAGCTCCAGTAATTAATTAGTTATGATTTTTTTTGCAAAATTTGAAACTTCAAATCGCTCTACTGAACAATTCACTTAATGGCGGTTAATACATTTTGCCTTTCCAGCGTCGATATGTATGTATGTGAAACTATATGTTTGTAAACGCACCGACGACGACACAGAAGAAAATCTTATTTGGAAAAAAATCTTGAGATGATGGATCTTTCTGTTACAGCGATAGAAAAAGGACAACTGCCGCCGGAAATTCTCGGCGACATAATCAACAAAGTTCGTCCTAAAGACAAGAAGAAACAAGTTATAGGAAAAGTCCGTAAAGGTAAAAAACTATGCAAATAAAAATAAACAGAATATCCTATTAATATTATAAGGGTTGGTTTATATTATTGGACGTAAAATACGTCGAGTCTATCATCGGTTATATTGACGTATCATTGGTTGCGTGTGAACGGTCAATTGTTTTTCTATACATTTGTCTAATCTGACGTTACGCGACCGATGATACGCGACGCATTTTCTGTCATATATGAACAGACCCTTATTACGAAAGTTTGTGAGTTTGTGTCTATTTTGTTAGTCAATCACGTCAAAACCGCGAAAGGGTTCGAAATGAAATTTGGAACAGAGGCGGATTATAGTCTGGAACAACACATAGGGTAATTTATATCCCAAGAACGCGGGTGAAGCCGCCGACAGAAGCTATGAACTTTAATTTTTAAACTTAATATGAATATATTTAATTATTTATTAATTCACTAAATATATTTTTAATAGCTTTAAAAAAGAGACAAGTCCCACCTCACGTATTGGATGGTATTTTCGCCACGAAACCACCTTCTTGTGTTAGAATAGACATCATGGATAAAGTCCGTAAAGGTAAGAATTCATTTTAATACATACATACATAGGTACATAACCTCACGCTTATCTCCCATTGGTGTAGGCAAAGACAATGGAACGACAATAGCTAGGTACGATTCTTACTCTTTCGCTTCATCAACAGTCTCACAATTGTCTTTTCATGCAAGCTCGTCTGTTAATGGTTTTTTTTAATTTTAATATTTAGTTTAAGTGTACCTACTTCTGGTTAAGAAAGGAACTTTCAGTTTTGATTATTAAGTAACTTTGAGTATAATTTAATGTTTTTATCTAGATTCAAGAGTAAAGTTCATAATTACTATTTCTAGTTATTAAGATGAATTTTAACTATTACAGCTTCAAAAATTGAACTAATACCGCTCGGAGATTTAGGTGAAACAAAAGCTGTGCGCCCTAAGGATATCATGAAATGTAAATGTAATGTAGATGTGGTAAATGAAAAGGTCCAGCACGGTAAGTAAACATTAAATAATTATTAGAAATAAAACGAAAAAGACAAATTTCCTTGACAATTTTACGCAATACAACCATCATCATCATCATAATCAACCATTTGATGTCCACTGCGAGACAGATGCCAATAGAATAGTAATTTAAAATATATACTACAAACAGGGAGTACGTCTAAGAGTGTTTTTCCACCAGAGATGTGCTATGCTACGTTGCTGTTTGGCTTCCACCAAACATATTCATTGGTAATTTGGTACACATAACTTAGAATTGGCGAAAACGGACTCAGCCAAACTATGTTTTATATGGAAAAAGATGCGTGTTATGGATGGCTTCCCTACTATGAATACACTCGCATACTCGAGCTTCGTATCTTCCCCAGCTATATAGCTTAATATTCGTTGAAACGAACACATAGTTTCACAGCTTAGCTATTACATCTTCGTAGCATAGCTACAGAGCACATTTCTGGTAGAAAAGCACCCTTTGTTTCTATACCAAATGTTATAATTTTGGTAAGTAATTGGATAAATAACCAATGTTTTGTTTCAGCTTTACAAAAGAAACCTGTGCCTTCTTGTGTTACAAATGACAGCGTCGCTAGCAAGCAGCTTAGTGTTAGCAAATCAGAAATTGCAAAGCATTTGCAAAAAGGTACTCAAATCCTTCCTATCAACTACTCAAATCGATCCATTTAAGTTGATTATTACCCAATAAGTTGGTTACAGGAAAAAATCCTTGTGATTTTGTTTGTTTTGAAACGAAACAATTACGTATATAACGCTATTTAATCGTTTATTGCTTTACATAAGACAAAACTACAATTTGTAATTTAAGAAATGATGATTCCAAAATCGCCTACTTACATACAACTAATTATTACAGCTCTAGGACATCGAAAGCTATCAACTTCAATGTTAGAAGAAATAGTTTCAAACATACACCCTGATGACAATAAGTCACAAGTGTCAAAGAAGATTTGTAAAGGTAAAATACTTTTCAGAATTAGACTTTCCAATGAACAGGACTGGCAAAAAGATATGGGCTTTCTCTCTCTTTTGAAAATTCTCTGTAGTAGTGCGTTGTTTAGACTTATAGATAGGGCGTTTGAAAAGTCCGTGCAAAGTCAGAGAGATAGCACTATTGGCGCGTATCGAGGTTATGCCTAGTTAGTAGCGTCTTTTGGAAGACCACACACCAAGTTTCAGCCAGATCGGTCTATTTCTTTGTGTTTGGCATTCGTTTGAATCGAAGAAGTCGAGTGATTTTCAAAAAATGGACGAAAACGAATTTCGTGTGTTGACTAAACACTATTTTTTGAAAGACAAAACGCCTCAGGAGGCTAAAGAAAAGCTTGATAAACATTATGGTGAATTGGTGACTCTGCACCTTCGATTAGAACAGTTTATAAGTGGTTTCAAAATTTTCGGAGTGGCCATATGGGCACAAATGACGCTGAACGTCCCTGACGCCCTGTTGAGGTTACCGCTTCAGAAATCATTGATAAAATCCATGATATGGTGATGGATGACAGAAGAGTGAAGGTGCGTGAGATTGCTAGTGCTGTGGGCATCTCGAATGAACGGGTACATAATATTTGGCATCAACATTTGGATAAGAAAAAGCTATCCGCAAGATGGGTGCCGCGATTGCTCACGCTTAACCAAAAACGAAATCGTGTGAAGTGTTGCATGGACGGTTTGCAGCTGTTCTAGAAGAAACCGCAGGTCGTTTCGTCACTGTAGATGTAACATGGATACATCACTACACTCCTGTGACCAAAGAACAATCTAAACGATGGGTTACCAAGGGGGAATCTGCGCCAAAAGAGGTGAAGACCGGTCCTTCGGCCGAAAAGATTATGGCGACTGTGTTTTGGGATTCGCAAGGCATAATCCTCATCGACTATCTGAAAAAGGGTAAAACTATTTCAGGTGCATATTATTCATCGTTATTGGACCTTTTGGAAACCGAGCTGCAAGAAAAACGCACACGATTGGCCCACAAAAAGTCCTTTTCCATCACGACAACGCACCAACTCACACCTCAGCAGTTGTGGTCGCAAAATTAATGGAAATAGGGTTCCAACTCGTTTCTTATTCTCCTTATTTTCTAGACTTGGCTCCCTCGGACTACTATTTGTTCCCCAATATGAAGAAATGGCTGGCGGGTAAAAGATTTTATCCAAACTAGTGGTCGCCTAGTGGCCGAAATTCGACCATATACGATTTAATTTACAATACCACTTAACATACGTTCAAGGATAATTTTTATTTAACTCAAACTCAAACAAACTCTTTTATAAAACTCTATTCATATAAGACGTGAGAATATCATCGCAATGTCTGTCAATTTTAGCGTTTTGTCAAATACGATCAGATACTATGCATGTGTGTGTAATGTTTTATTTATTGATTTAATGTACTTTATAAGCATTATTATTGAACAATATTAGTGTTCTGCACTTCTCCTACACATAAACTATAAGTGTACCAAATTTTATGCTCCTACGTCCGCGCAATTTTCGTAAAAATGAATATAAAGTTTTTGCATCACGTATTAATATATAGATGAGGAGGTGATTGCAGAAATAAACGGCTATTTTTCAGACTTGTACAAATTCTATTATTCGGAAGAGATCAACAAACTAGAGCAGCGTTGGACGAAGTGTATAAGCCTAAAAGGAGACTGTCTTAAAAACTAAAAACGGTTTACCCCAAAAAATTAAGTAGTTTTAATTTTTGCACGGACTTTTCAAACGACCCTCGTAAGAGATAAAAATGGTATTACACATTCTGATATGCATTTCTTCCATTACGGTTATTAGCGGTTACTGTTGTAAAATCTGTGATAGAAAAGAATAAGTAGTTCCTTTTATGACAGATTTTACAACGCTACACGACATGTATTTTAAGAAAATTCTTACGAGTTTTCTTAGCATTGTATGATAATAACTTTATGTTTTAGCTGTTGGTAAGAAGCGTATGACACCATCTATGTGGAATTTAATTCCCCCTGATATAAATGAGAGTGATGGCTCGACTGGAGATACGAAGAAGGTCTGCAAAGGTACCTAAGCTATATAAGATATTATATTTGTTTCTTATATTTTTTTACATGAGCAGAAGAAGAACCACTTATTCATATACGTACAAAATAATGATGTCCTTCTAAAGAGCTGCTTATATAGGTACCTAATGATAGGTTTTACTTTTTTAGGCGCAGACAAAGGCCATAAACCGTCCGTTGTAATGGATGATAAACTTGCTCGTGTTCTACCTGACGACCACAAGACAGATGTCCCGAAGAAAGTTTCTAGAGGTATACAGGGGCCTTAGTACGAGTTTGATTTACGTTCAACGAGATCGAAATAAGAACGCGTTCGGCGCTCTGATTGGTTGGTTCATTCGAGCCGGCTAATCAGAGCGCCGACCGCGCACTCGTTTCTTTTTCGTTCAACGTAAAGCAAACTCGTACGAAGCCCTCAAACTATAGTTGTGGTACTAGACTGCATTTTAAAAGTCAAATTGTCTAATTATCATACATTATATTGCAGCGGCACAAATGAGAAAAGTTTCCAGAGGAGTAATACTTGATATAACGAAATATTTGCGGCCTCGACATGAAAATCCAATTGTGGAGAAAGGAGGTAGATAAGTTATACAGATAAAATTAAACTTTAAAAACAATAGTATAAGTACACACACACAACGTCACGCCTTTTATCCCCGAAGGGGTAGGCAGAGGTAATGCAGCTATACAATGTACACCCACTTTTCACCATTTGTGTTATAAGTCCCATGTAATAAGGAGTGATCCTATTGCCATATACTGGGCACAATTCCAGACTCCGTGCTACTACTGAGAAATTTTTCGAAAATCCGAAAAAAGCTCAGTAATACTTTGCCCAACCCTTGTTCGGCAGTCGCACATGCGACCACTCGACCAACGAGGCAGTCTAAGTAGCATAAGTACTAGAATAGAAGTAACAGAAATATTAAAAACACGTAAAGTTTCTAATAAAGAACTTGATATTTTTGTGTATTGATTACAGCAATTGTAATGGGAGAAATGTCACCGTCCCTGGAAACAAAGCTAAATGGATTAGCAGGAAACGACAGAGCAAGTTGTAGAAGATCTATTTTTATTAAACATTATCGTAAAGGTATCGTAAACTATCTTCCCAATCTTCCCAATCCCTGATTTCCCAACAAATTTTAAATTCCTAACCCCCAAAAGGTAGAGATAAATATCTTAATCAAAATAAAGTATTAGTTACTCGTTTTATTATATTTGGTATGCAGGGATACTCACAATGCTATTATTGACTTAGTTTATTTTTTCAGGAAAAAACAAGATACGTGTCCCTCCTCCTGTTAGGGAAGACATGTATGCGGAATTACTAGCTAGTGAAAATAAGGCCCAAATTGTGAAAAATGTTCGCAAAGGTACTATACTACTATATATTTAATAATGTATTAAAAAAATTGTCTTAAAACTCTTACTTTTTTCTTTCAGCCGCAGAAAGAGGTCTTTTGTCGCGGGAAGTAATGAACGAGATATTGCTTAGTGTTCAGTCGTCTGACACCAAATCTGTCATATCGGATAAAGTTCGTTGTGGCAAGTACCTACTATTTACTTGAATCAAATCATCATCACACATCAACAGCATATAAAGGGGCTACTGCTGTCCAAAGGCGTGTGGCAGGCTGCGTGTAAGAAGAATCACATGGAGAAGGATTGAGTAGTAATTGCCACGCTTGCTCAATGCGATTTTAAACTTGTAATTCAAAATTATAAGCCCATTATGTTCATTACGATATTTTCTTTCATCGTCTGTCAGTGGTGTCAGAAACAGTGGTGTGTACAAAATATCTCAGAAAAAGACACATTGGTACTTCCTGTTTGTAGATTTGGAACCAGCATCCCCATAGATGCGAAACGGCCGTCTGAAACCTCTGAACTACCACAACATTTACTTGAATATTATGTTTAAAAACACTCCTCTATTCGAATCACTCTATCTATTAAAAAAACCGCATCAATATCTGTTCCATAGTTTTAAAGATCTAAGCATACGTAGGGTAGGACATACATCGTACAGCAACTTTGTTTTATACTATGTAGTGATATTGATATGTACTTATGATTAGTTTATTTGTTTTAGTTATTGATAAGAAGATAGTGTTGGATAACAAAGTCTCCAAATTGCAACCACTAGGTGATAATAAAGCTAAAGTGGTGGAGAATTTACGTCAAGGTATGGTGAAACACGGATCATTAAAAGCCTCTGCTATCTATTGCACGCCCTAAACGATACAAATCAAATCAAATATGTTTAATGCATTAACTAAAAAATCACATATCATAAAAAACATTACCTCAAAAATACGGTTTCTACTCGTACATTAATGAAGAAAAGCTTTACTGTAACTCAAAACTAGTAGACCTTTTCTCCGTTAATGAATGTGTGGAAACCGTGATTTTTTTATTTAATTTAGTATGTCTCACGTAAGTTATTATACAAATATTTAATGCATTTTGTAGTGTATACAGAAGTGGTCTAAAATTGTAACGTTTATACTTTTTTTTTTATTAAAACAACTGTAAAAAATACTCACCTTTTTCAAACAATAATAAAATGAAACATTACAGCTGTTAAAAATGGTCAAATCTCGCCCGATGTCCTGGATGAAGTACTCCTTAATGTCCACAACAATGACACCAGATCTCTAGTCATGAGGAAAGTCCATAAAGGTAAATTTTAATAGGCATAGTTCGTTTTATTCTAAGTTTTACACAAACAGATATACTAAATTAATTATTATGTTATCGACTTACTCACGTAAATGTTTGACGAGGAACTCGACTAGTTTCAAGCCATGCTAGAGGCTCATATTCATGAGCAGCATTCCGCGTCACACGGCGCGGCGATTGTCGCGCTGCTACAGCTTGCACTACTTCTTTTTGGAAGGTATCACAGTAATGGTTTGCTATGCCAAAGCGCAAATTATATTTTAAGTTGTCTATGTAACTTGCGTAACTTAACTATAGGTTGCTATGCCCATAATATGAATGGTTGTTATATGGTTTATAAGCCTAACAAGATATACAAATATTATTAATTGGTGTAAAAAGTAAATATTATTCATTAAACAAAATATTATGTATTGCGTTCCTTTTTATATCAATAGACTGATTAATTCAAAGAAACCTACAAAACGCAATGGATTGCTACGCTGCTACGTACTTCGCTAGATGTCAGAACGTAGCGCGTAGCACCTTAAGATTTCGTAGCTCATTGCTACGGTTACTTCGTAGCCGTACGCATTATTATTTTCTATCAGTTTTCTAAGAAAGTTTAATATAGAGTTTTGTATACAATTTCAGCTATTGCAAAAAACCATGTATCGCCTCATGTTATGGCTGATGTACTAGCAAATGTAAATAAAAGTAAAAATAATATAGAAATCATCAAACACGTTCGCAAAGGTATGTTTCTTACACGTTTAATATTCATTCAATTATTTATAAGATTATTATTTAAGAAAATTAATGTGAAACGAATTTTGATCTCATTAGCAACAGTTACGGTATATTTTAGTTTTATTCTATTAAAATAGTTGATTAATTTATATTTTATACATTTTAGCTGTGGTAAACGAACAAATACCGGCAGCTGTATTAAATGAAGTACTCGCCGAAATACAGCCCAGGGATAAGAAGGCCCAAGCCGCTAACAAAGTCCAAATAGGTAAAATTCAAAGTACTTAAACATTACACTACTGGTCGTTAAACTTTAAAGGAAAAGAACTTTTGGTTTTGTTTTTAATTATTTAATTCTGCGGCCATAGGTCAGGTAGGTAGGCATTGGATTCCAACAATCATACTCATTGGTACACATAGCATAGCACTGGTAGAAACGGACTCAACTAAGCTGTTTTTTATATGGAAAGATGCGTGTTATGGATGGCTTCCCTACTATCGATACATCGTATACTCGAGCTGCGCATCTTCCTCGCACAGCTACATACTTAGTAACAGTGTAGACGTTCATATAGTTTCTTAACTTAGTTATTAAATTTTCGTAGCATTGCTGCATAGCACATCTCTGGTAGAGTTTCGATACTTTGGTGCTATTAATTAATTTGTTACAGCATTAATGAAAAGACAGGTGCCAGACCACGTCATGAATAATATAAACGAAATTTTAAAACCAAAAGACCTTTCATCAGACCATGGTAAGAGAACATATAAATATCATACTAATAATTCGATTCGATTTTAAAAGAAATATTTTCAATGTTTTCCATTAAAATTACATCATATTATAAGTAAGTGAATCGACTTCAAAATTTTTATTATGTACATTATTTAGTCAGAATCATGACTTATTTTCAACTTAATTTCGCATTCCAATTTACTAAATATGTACATGAAACTGTCTTTATTTCCCTTTGTTTAAAACTAACGTCATCGGTTTAATCATGTTTATTAAATTACTCATATTTTTTTCCATTGGATTATCCATTTGTAATATAATTGCTATAAAATAATTGTTTTTTCCTTTTATGGTCATGTAATGTAACAGTCAAATTGTATTGTGACGTCAGTCGTATTCGTGATCCATTGGAATTCACGATAATTTAATACTTTTATTACCTATATTTAAATAATTACTTAAGTACCTACAACATTATTGAAAAACAACACAATTTACAGCTAATTATGTATTTATTAAATCTAAATATAATATAATATATATTAGTTAATGATGCTCCCACCCTGCTGCTAAAGATGTTTACTGACATTAGAAATAAATAAATATTTTTAAACTGACATCGTCCCTAATAATATCATTAGAACCTAAAACGGGATATTTACCATGTTTTTTGTTAGTTTCCGATATTTTGGCACTTTCGGCACTTCATTCGTGATCATGGCGCTTGCATAAGGGCCGAAATATCGGAAACTCGTAGAAATTAATAAACATGGTAAATATCCCGTTTTACCTAAGTTCTAATGATATTAGTAGATAAATATTGCCTCAAATATTAATGCAAAGAAAATAAGATATGAAATATGAACTACTTAATTTGCAAATATTTGTAATAGCAGTGGAGTACCATCATATTACTACTCATCGCTTATTGTGTATATTATGTTAAATTTTAGGGAAAGCTAGAAAACACGTGACGCCGGTAGCACCCGCTAGTTGTGGTACGGGTGCAATGGAACAAGTAATGGCCGATGTCAAAACTGGTAAAAATAGATGTGAAGTCCTTTGTAAACTTCGTAAAGGTAAATCCTAGTAACTTAAATAACTAAAACAGGATCGATACTTAAAGTACAAGTAGTAACAATCTTTCGTATTAATTATAATATTAGTAACATTTCTTTGCTTGAAGTTTATTGTTATTATATTAATTGGCTTACCTAATTAATTAAACATTAATATTTTAGCGGTTAACAAAGGAAAGTTACCTCGAGCTGTCATGGAAGATATTATTGCTGATATTCGCCCGGTCGATAAAAAATCTGATATAGTCAACAAAGTTCAAAAAGGTATAGATATTAACTAACTCGATCATTCTATGCATAACTGACATACATTATATCTTTATACAAAATGTATGTTTCAGTATTGACAAAACCGCGACCTCCTACAGAAGTAAACAAAAAGGATGTTTGCAATCAGAAATCTGACCAAAAAACCAAAGTTTTACAAAAAGTCGGTGAAGGTAAATCTTATAAGAAATTAATACACGAACACACTTTTTATTTTAACATGTAATAGTTGTTAATAGTTGGTAACTATTATAGATTGTATTTAATAAAAACATATTGATATTTTAGCGGTAAATAAGGGTCAGTTATCTCGCTGCGTGTTAGATGAACTGACGGAAGCCATACATCCAGAGGACAAAAAGTGTGAGATAAAGAAGAAAGTTTGTAAAGGTCAGTGACCGATCCCAGAAATCTTTCACGTTTCAATATTAATTCATTTCGAACTAAATAATTTCTCTGTTTCAGCAATTGCAAAGAGACACGTAACGAATGCTGTTGCTGAGAATGTATTAGCCGATGTTTACAAAAGTCACAACAAATGTGATGTCTTCAAGAGAGTTGAAAAAGGTATACATTATGAACAAATAAGTAACAAAAATAGTTTGACACAATCGTTGATGCGGTGGCTGGACAACCGGCTGCCGCGCAACGTGCAGCAACTCTTTGTGTGATCCACAAATTGTTGTTTCGGGTCTGAATGTCATGTGCTTTTGAAATTGTATGTTTGTACGCACCCAAGACATAGGAAATCTTGTGTTTAAAAATATAAAAAAATGTTTATAACAAAATTAATTGTTCTAGCCGTTCACAAAGGACAATTGCCGCAATCGATCTTAGATGATATCGTTGTTAATTTAAAACTGAGTGATAACAAGTCTACAGTAATCAAGAAAGTTTGTAAAGGTAACATCAATTTCCAATTAATTACATGAAACTAAAACAACCTTATAATCGAATCACTATATCATTATTTTCCTTGCAACTAAATACAGCTATAGAAAAGAAAACGGTACCACCAACGCTCATGGATGATTTATTTAGCGATGAGCCGACTAGTGGCGATAAATCTGATGTTATGAAGAGTATCCGCGCAGGTCAGACAGAACAAATAGTTAATTAACTTACATAGCAGTACACAGAGCTAAAACGATGGTGGTTTAATAAAAAAATAATAATTTTGCAGCGGTTGAAGACGGCATTCTAGCTCCCGCTGTAATGGACGAAGTAATGGCTAATGTAAAACCTGAAGATACCAAGTCACAAATTATGAAGAAAGTTCGAAAAGGTACTTAATTCAATGTCAATTCTAGTAATAACAGTTATACTAAAGAAATATTAGTAACAGTACACATTTTTATAATCGATCAGACGGATCACCTAATGGTAAGCGATCAGCTTCACCCATGAACACCCATTAATATTATATACTAGCTTTTGCCCGCGACTTCGTTCGCGTGGAATAGTGACTTCCGGCAAATTTTTGGTTTTAACCACATAGTTCCCGATCTCGCGGGATCTCTTCAAAAATGAGATGTGGAAGATATTCCAGGGAACTCTTCAAAAATCAACATAATGAGCTCTGCGTTTGAATTTAATAGATGTATACTCACTTAGGGCATTGAAAAAATAGTTTAAAAACGGACTTAAACTAACTTAAAACTAAAGAAAGCTACGAATTTATAACAATTAAAAAAGAAACTATATTACAACCTATCCTCTATGCTATAATAACCAAGCTTAAACTAAATAATTTAAAAGAAACGACTTAAATCTAATCTAATTAATTTATAAATTAGACTTACAATTTTATTAAAAAAACTAACTACAGTAACTACTAATAATCGATATCAAACTAAACCTACGTTAAATAGTTTAACCAAAAAACCAGGAAAACCCAACAAATAAACTTTTTAATTGACAAATACAACGAAACCAATTTAGAATATACGAAACAGCAGGACCACTACAGACAAATAATCATACGACTGATAATACACTTTTTCTACGATAGTACCGAAGCGCTCGGCCGATACCCAACCAAATGAATGTAACGAAACCATAGCGCGATCTATTTCGATCCCAACGCCATCTATCGAGGATAAAGACAACTTGGATTATTTATTTATACTCCGTTCGGGCATTTTCTTTGTACTAAAAGTTTAATTATATTGATATTATTTTTTTCATACCTTTTTACTATTTATTTACTTTTTTCGATGAATTAAAACAATAACATGAACCGAAGTCGTGTAACGATCGACATAGAATTATCTATACTCCGTTAGAGCATTTTCTTTGTACTAAATGTTTTATTATATTGATATTATTTTTTTCATACCTTTTTACTATTTATTTACTTTTTTTCGATGAATTAAAACAATAACATGAACCGAAGTCGTGTAACGATCGACATAGAATTATTTATAAATAATTTATTTCTTATTTTTATTTTTTGATTTTTGAAATAAAAATATATCTATGTCCTTTCTAAGGTTCTAAACTATATCTGTACCAAATTTCAACCAAATCCGTCAAATAGTTGCGGAGATTAATGGTATAAGCATAGAATGTTCGACGTGATTCTTTAATTTGACATAACTTTTTTATTTATGAACCGATTGACATGAAACAAACACTAAATGTAAATTTAAGCATCCCACAATATATTCGTGAAAACCGCATCCAACTCGGATCAGCCGTTTCTGAGATTAGCGCGCACAGACGAACAGACAAACAGACAAACAGACAAACAGACAAACAGACAAAAAAAAGTTAATTACATTTTTGGGTTCGACATCGACATAACAATAACCCCTGCTATTTTTTTTATTTTTATTTTCAATGTACAGACAGCACTTTTCTACGATTTTATTATATGTATAGATGTGAAATCTTTTTTGGCTGGATACTTGAATGTATGTCCGTCAATCACGCTGAAACTACTGAACGGATTTTGATAAAATTTGGCATATAGACAGAATATGAGCTGACTTGTGTGGTAGAATACTTTTTATCTCACGGAAATGCGAGTGAATCCGCTGTTAGAAGCTAGTGTATAAGCATGGCAATATTTTTCATGATTTCAGCTATAGAAAAAAGATATGTAACACCCTGCGTTATGGAGCAAGTCATGTCTACTATAAAACCAGATGACAATAAACAAGGAATTTTAAAAAAGATCAGAAGAGGTAAGTATAAATTGTACAGAATGAATAATACAATTATTTTACATACATTGTCAGTACTGATTGTTTTTGGATTAATGTCAATTTCGAATAACTACTTTTAGCGGTAGCTAAAGGGCAACTACCCCAGTCTGTCATGGATGAAATCTGCGAAGATATGCGGTCATGTGACACTAAAGAAGATGTAATGAGAATCGTCTATAAAGGTAAAATCACAACCAATCCCTTTTTCTTAATCCTTCTTATCCACAATCCTCAAATCACTAACCCCCAAAAAGGTGAACAACGCTCTTGTAACTCCTATGGGATTGCGAATGTACATAGATGGCGGCGATTGCTTACCATCGGGTGATCCGTCCGCCGATTTGCCGTAAAAAGGAAAACATTTTATATTTATTCATCATTTCCGTCTATTAAAGTGTGTGCCTATTATGGAAAAACCCCTAGAAAATTAGATAACTTATTTTTCACAAAGATATTATAATATATTAACTTATACATTTGTAATTATACAGCCATTGAAAAGAAATTGGTACCACAACCAGTCATGTATAAGATATTGCACCCCAATGAAGATGGATTTGCGATCATGGACAAAGTTTGCCAAGGTAAGTTAATAAACTAATGCATTGATGTACGTACAGTTTTACACAACAACAAGGAAAAAAACTTGCATCAATTAATTGCAATGCATATGAAATTCAATGAACGAATAAAATATTTTCCCAAGAGGAGACGTCAAATATTGTTTACATAAACAAACATCGAAGAAGAATAAAATATCTGATATTCATTTTGATACTTTGTAAAACGCAACATCACGCCTTTTAGCCCCGAAGGGGTAGACGGAGGTGCACATTACGGCACGTAATGCCGCTATACAAAATACATTTTGTAATAAGTCACATGCATTAATTATTGATCTTATTTACAGCTATGAAGAAAAAGAAAATGTCGCCATCTGTCATGGATGATATAGTCGCACACGTACATCCTGGTGAGAAAAAAACTGAAGTTATGAAGAAAATTCGTCAAGGTATATCATATAACTATAACAGTGTATTGATAATAATATACAAAGGACTACACGTCAAGCTATGCAAATCCAGTATAAGCTGACCGTCAAATGTGTGGAAAGATCATAGGAAGTGTGGCCATGATAAACTAGTTATCGTTATCAGGTTTTCCTTCACATGCTTACGTAGCGTAGCAACCAGGCTGTCAATCCCTAGAATTACTGCCCTAAAATCAAATAATTTTAACCACATCATTATAAAAGTCTTATAACATCCATAATAATTGTCTTTTGTCAATTTTAAAGTACATTGGAGTTAGTAAGCCCCCTACGAACTAGGTTTTGACCGCGTACACGGTTCGTATTGCCCGATGCTAATGCGTACGTGGACTAAGTGGGTGAATAGCCGTTAACGTTAGACAGGTTTGAATTTCGACAGGAATGAATAGGGTCAGCTCTTTGTGTGATCCACAACTAATCATTCAAGGTCTGAATTTAATTGCATCCTATGTTTGTCTGTTCTGGTGTTGCAACTTGATATACGCACTTTGTCGTCAAATGAGAACCGACTATCGTTTATAGATTAGGAAGATGTTATCTTCTACGGTCGATGTGTTATAAATATTATTAGATACTCAGCTATACCTTTAACACTTCCTGTTGTTAAGTGGCATGTGTTGCGGTTGATTTAATAGTTATGTAGTTACCTATTGCAATCGGGGAAGGAAATATATTTTTATGTTTAATTATATAAACATACCATCATATCATTTGTGATAATGTAAAGCAAATACAACATTTATTATTATAATAGTTAGTAGCTATGTAGGTACTCTAATAGCGGTGACTGCATGCAATGGCCTACTGTGCAACGTAGCGCAGTTTCGATTCTGGTGCCAGCCAAAATGTGATAATGGCATTTCTTTTAAAGACAACCTGGCTACCGTGATCGAAATCGATCGGGAGATTTATACTCTAATAGCTACTAATGAGCTTTATGAGTTTACAACAACTTAATGAACTTTATGAGTAACTTTAACTATTTTATGACGGTCACAATAAAGTTATTTATTTTTTCAGCGGTGGAAAAAGGGCACCTATCGCCCTCTACCTTAGAAGTTATAAGAGATATAGATGAAGCAAAGCAAGCCAGAGACATGAATACCGTACTTGACAACTTAGACAAATGTAGAGACAAAAATGCTATTATGATCAGTCTTCGCTGTGGTATGTAATATATATAATAACCATGGCTATGTTAGTCAGTTATCCGTATCTATCGTAATTAAATGTTATATACTTGTATTATAAAAATATAAAATTGAATCATATATTTTTTTGGTTTATTTTAATATATGATCGATCTTTAATATATTGTGTTTTGCGCTATTTCGAAAGGTCTTGAAATATTGTTATATTTTCTAATTCAGTGATAACAACCTCTAATTATTTTTACTCGATATGACTTAGGAATCGGTCATAAACAGCAACCGATCTTATTTACCCAGAGTTGACTTCTTAGATTGTGCACAATTCTTGGTAACCCTAATAAAATTATCAATATCAACAAAAAATGAAAAATAAAATCCTAAATATTTATTTTTTCAGCGGTGAATAAAGGTCAAATGCCACAAACTGTAATGAATGACGTCATTAAAAGTGTACGCTCTAAAGACTGCAAAGATGAAACTATAAAGAAAGTCCAAAGAGGTTAGTTTTTACAAAAACAACCTTATTAATTCAGTCTTCTAGCCTAAAATCAATACATTTTGTAACATCTTCAACATGTTACAACATTTTTACTAACACGCGCGCCTCAAAGGGCCATCAGACCTCCACAGATGCTAAGGTTAAAGCACGATAGGGAGCTGAAGAGGACATGACGGGTTGGCGGGATCCCAACTCGAAGAGCAGGTGTAGGAACAAGTGGTGTTTTTAGTCAATAAGAGTCTGGCACACCTGTTACTTTACCCAAAGCGAGAGAAGTCATTGGATGATTTCCACTCCGTCAAAAAAAGGATGTATGTAATGGATCGGACATGAAGCATCTCACTAAATTATAATATCTAGCACGTCAAGAAGGGTGTCCTACCCTATCTGCAACAAATACATTGTTTAAAATATTGTCTCTGTTGATACCAAGCTAATAAATAGGCACGTTTAAATATCTAACCGCCATACACAGACCCGTTTGATGGTTACATAACCCAGTCCTTAGCAATTGTTTTCGGAACAAAATCCTTACTAAGGAATACTTTAAGTAATTATTGAATGTCTCTAAATGCGGCAGTAAGTGTACCATACAACGTATTACTATTATTTTCAGCCGTTAGGAAACGCCAGTTACTGCCGAAGATAACAAAAGTAATTAAATCTAAAAATGCTGTCAACCAGAGTGCCCTAATTTGTTTGACAGTCAGTGATATGAAAATAATAAATGAAGGTACCTTCAATACCAGTAATTTTTTAACAAAGCTACGTTTGTTTTAATTATCTTTCTTCTTACCTCTCGATTTCATTTTCAGCTGTTAAGGCACATGAAATTTCACCATCTGTTATTAATATAATAAAAAATGAAGACAATCAAATTTACTTCGATACTAAAAAAGAATTCCCGTTGAAAAAAATAATGAAAAAGGATAAGAATATTATCATTTGCAAAGATGATATAGCGTCATACATAAACGTTACTTCCACTGAGGACGAAGTAATAAGAAGAGTTAGAACAGGTAATACTAAGGCCTCAGATTATTCAGTTCATGTCTTTTAACCTAAAATCACCAGAAGTCCTGGTCCTCTGCTATTTCATTGCCATGATACCAATCTTACAATCGATCAAACTTGAACCCATTCGTACTAAAAGTATATTTTTAAGAGCCTTCTTATACAGAATTATCATTATTTATCGTCTTCGTCATTTGGTATTTTATCAGGTTTCCCAAGACAATTGAAATAGGTAAACTAATTGTGACTATTGTATTTATTACAGCAATCAAACAAGGAGAAATATCACCATCTGTCATAAAAATGCTATTAAACAAAGACAACGCTGGTCTTATATTTTCTGATGAAATTCTTTGTGCTATTTATCCACATGGAAAAAACAAAACTTCAGTTATGAGGTCTAAAAGTTTGAAAACGACAAAAGTATCCGCAACATCAATAGTCAAGTGTAAACACAGTCAAAGTGAGCGTCGTACAGACTATTCGTCTCGCAAGAAAAGAATAAGAAAACGGTGCTCGCAAACTGCACCTGACATCGGTAAACCAAATATTATGTTTGATGGAATGCCAAAATACACGAAGCAACCACGTGTTTTCACTATCCATAAACAAGGTACAACAAAAAAGCATTTAAACCCTACTAATGAAGGATTTCATATAGTGAAAGATAGCTCACCTATTGAACCAGATATACCTATCAAACCCTGCGCTTCTAATAGCGAAAGCATCACTTGTAAATGTAGTATGGAACGTAAAAAGAAAACAGTAAAAACGAAGTCATCACAACCAACAATAGGTAAAGCCAAAACAATAGATTGTATGTGCAAGATGTGTCAAGAAGAATCCAAGAGATTTCTTAGTGCTAAAGAAAAAACTAATAAAATTAATTTGCTAAAGAAACAACTAAAACTACTTGAACAGCAGAAAGACAAAACATGCAAACCGCAAAAGAAAATTAAGAATAAAAAATCGGTCACCGAAAAATGTCAAACAGACCGATTTAAAACCAAACAGAAACAAGTAAAAACAGTTACAAAACCGAAAAAAATATGTCCTGATAATAAAAAGTTACGAAAAATACCAACATGTCAAAAACCTGGTTCTATTAAAGAAACCGCTACCAAGATTTGTACAAATGCCATTACAAAGTTATTAAAATACACATTTAATACACTAAGGGATCCAGATGACTTCTGTGAAATGATCCAAGATCCCTGCCATTCCCTGACTACATTTCTTAGTGATAGAAAGGCTGAAAGAAGAAAATGCAAAAAACGATGGTATAATCGTAATAAAAAATCTAAAAAACGAAAGAAAACAATCAAGAAGAAGCATCTCAGGACGGCTCTTTATTTTGAATGCAATCCCTATCTACACGTGGAATCTCTACAGAAAAAACCTAAACCGCCAGGATTAGCTAGTTGTCTGTTTTGCCCCTGTATATTCTTGCTAAGACATCGGAAACAAATTCGTAGAATACTTCTTTATATATTCGCTTTTATTGTATGGTGTCCATGTCTATTTTGCTTTGAAATTTTCCAATTTATGTTTTATTATCATTTTGGCACACAGATAAGTGGTAATCGGTTGAATAAAATTAACTGTGATTAAAAAATAAAATCCCAATTATTTTTCTACTTGGCGTTTTATTTTTGAGAAGAAAATTCATTTAGGTAGTACGTGAGGTAATAATTGGGGGACACGATGCATATCTGGAAGTTAAAGTACGTGTATTGGGTGAATTGGTTTTCATTCTCCAATCTTTTAACACAGCTGAAACGATATTTAGGACCTTTTACATATCCAGGATTGCGGATAACCTAACAGATTATCCAGATTCAAAGCAGGAGCCCTGCTTTGAATCCGGGTAATCCGTTTAGGGTTTGATAAACACACTAGAGTTTCTCTTCGAGAGTTATCGTACCGAGAATTCATGAAGAGAAACTTTGTCGAGAAATCGAGAGGTCAAAGTTTTATACACTTAAAAACGAGCATGAAATTATACGTCAGTGGGTATAACTCAATGGCAAAGTCATACAACATTAACTATTATAATAAACAAATCGCAATAAGGAAAATTAGATTTGGCCCGACGTGGCAAGCTGCTCCATCGAGGATTGGCTATACATGTTTTTGGTGGGACTACACTTATTTTTTTAGAAAAGTAGCTTGTGTGTTTGTTACAAAAAAATACAATAGGAACTGTTTCTTCGTAGAAAACAGACAATGAAAATATTGTTGTCCACTTGACACCTGACCAAAGAATATAATAAGTATAGGGGAATCACCTGATGTCCTAAAAATAATAAAACAACAAAATATGGCGGACGGCCGGCGAGCTAGATGTCAAGCAATTAATATGTAGTATTATAGAAATTTTGAGCCTGTCCATAGATAAAAGAGAACTGTACTTGAACCTGTATAAAGCCTTATACATTATGAAACTGCATACGAAATATGTAAATTTATGGAACTGTATAAATGTGACATTAATTTGACATTTTATTCTTAGACATTTTGCTGTAATGTGCTAAGTATTATTAAGGAAAATTGCATTTTTAGAGATTATGTATCTTGATGTAATTTGGAGAAATTACTTCGATATATAAGTAACTGTGGACTGTGCGGTCGTATTACTTATGGTACAGCGGTGCCATCATGCATCAGCCACTGATACATTATACACAATTTATGATTTAAGATTTTTTTTTATGGTACGTTATATCACATCTAACTTCATCTTCTTACTTTCAAAATGTAATTACTTGCTACCGACAAAGAAACTAAAATGCTATTTCTTTTCAGAGTATACATGTTGGAAGTGGTCAATCTTAAGATTTTACACACATCGTATGAAAAATTAATGACAACAAAACAAAATTTGTTTGTCAATGTAAGCTACCGGTTATGATCAAGAAATGTACATCATAATATAGACATAAGTAAAAGCCATTTTGGGCTTTAAGGGAAATTAATAGTGAGCATTTGAAAGAAATATGCCCAAACGTCAAAGATTATCTACAGCACGCGGTCAAACTTTGCTATGCAATAGATTGTGTGGCAAATCACAAGCCCACGAAAATGTTATACCACTACAAAGAAAATCCACAAGTGTATTGAGTGTTAAAGCATCAACACAACAGCTTCCCAGGGCACTACGGCGCAAGGATTTAAAGTCCTTGACTTATTTGACAAGTGCTAACAATGAACCAAATAAAGCCGTTACTTTAAAGTCATGTATTTCGTCCCAAAAACAAAATGACAAGATCAAAATGAAAGTTAAATTTTATATTAAAAAGACCGATAATAATCAGTCTTACAGCGCCAGTGCAACAAAATCTGACCATGACTTTGATAAGAGTATTACGAAAAGACAAAAAGAAACGCCAAAACTGCACTCAGCATACGCAACGCTGCATAGCAATAAAATAGACTTTAATAGAGCCAGAGACATGGCAGGTGATAACAACCGCCTAAAAATAAATATAAAGCCAAAAAAGTCTTTTGAAACAACTGGAAAGAAATCAATAATGAATACTTTATTTTTGAAAAAAACCATTGCCAGTAAAATAAAAAATATTATTATTGATAAATCTAAGCAATTTTCTGATACCAGCTTAAAACACAGGAGGAATTCTTTAAAGTTAAGATTTTGCAATAGCTACTCATCGATCGTAGATTATGATAAATTTGAACAAAATGTAAAAACAAATATCAAAAAGCAGATCGTTAGTCCAAATTCAAAAACTATTACTAAACAAAATAAAGTTTCAAGTGATAGAAGTAAGCCCTTGTCAAGAAGTGAAACAACTCGTAAAACAAATGCTAAATCAAAAGGAACAATTTCAACCATTTTTAAGAACATTAACCAGACTAGCCAACTGCATTTAAGAAAATCACTACCCACACCAAAGCCTGAACACAGGAATTCTGGAATCACGAAAAGTGCTCTATCAGCAGTACTTTATCACGATATTTGTGGAACTGGAAAAAGACGAGAAGAACGGAAATATCACGAAAATTATAAAAAGCGTCGTTCTTTATCAATTAGATTTGGTAAGCAAACTTCTAAACAGGGTCTCAAATATTTTACTGAATTACAAAACGCAAACACAGCAATTAATACGCCTGAAACGACTCAGGAATCAGAAGATCTCAATATAAATAAAATTTTATCTAATAAGAAACTAAAACGAGATCGTGGACTGAAACGTTTATTTGAAAGGACGAGATCCTATAAAACAAATAATCGTGTAAAAACTGAAAAAATAAAACGAGTCGCAAATAATGCAACTCTATCATCATTTGAATTAAGTAACAATGGCATGAATTTTATGGAGAGTCAAAATAGCGTACTTGGTGTTAGCTCCGGAAAAATAACAAACTGTCAACCCAATAATTCATTAAGTACATTGAAAAAATCAGCTTCTAAAGACAATACTTGTAACAAAGAGTTATCAAGTGAAGACTTAAATGAACTTTCAAAGAATGTTAAGCAAAATAAACTTCTTACGAATAAAACAATTGAGAAAGAGTTTTCAAATTCGTCGAACTTGCGTGTTGCTAATAAAACAAGTAAGTTATCTACAAGAATGTCAACGTTAAATAAGTGTTATGACAAATGTAAGAGTATTAATTTGTTATTCAGGCGCCACCCAGAATATACTTTGCAAAAAAAAAATAAACAAACACAGATTAAGAAATCTTCATCAAGGACAAAAGATAATCCATTCTTAAACAACTTCTTTAAACCACTTCACACATTGAAATCAAGACCCAGTGACATAACAGTAGAAGAATCAATAAAACCTGCGAATGACACAATAAAACTTAGACATGAAAAGTCACAAAATTCTCCTTTACCAATAATAAAAGAAACACAATCTATAATTTCACGTAAAATTAGTCAAAATGACGCAATATGTGATGGTACTTGTAAATGCCCTTTAATGAAAAATTCGCAAAATGAAATTTTAAAGAGACCTGGAAACTGTTGTATGGTTGAGCTTTATAAAATAAACAGTAATAATCAGCTTAATGCTAAACATTCTATGAATGTGTCTGATAGAAACATATATAATTTAAAGGATATGACTAATTATAAAGAAACATATCTTAAATTAAACCGAAGAGAGAAAAAGCTGTTAAAAGAACGAGTGTCGTTTAACACAAACCTACCCAAAGATTTAAAAGAAAATGTAAAAACAACAGAGCAAATCAATACAAGCCAAGAAAAGATTGATCAAAATTGTAAAAGTGAAACAGTAAAAACAACGAGTATTAATAAAGCAATCGAAGAGCTATCGAATAAAAACAACACTTCTTTAACAAACAAAGAATCACGTAATTTTTTTCAACATCATATATACCAAGGTCTCCTTATATCTCGAAAGTGTAGACAGTGGTATCTGGCAAAAATGAGAGCCGTCAATGAGGTAGAGAATATACGTAGAGGTAGAAAATCTGAAATTGTAAATCAATTTGAATTTGATACAACAGACGAGCCAAGACCTGGCCTATCACTGAAAGTAAATCCTCAACCAATGCATAAGGAGTGTGTTCCATCGTTTATAGAAAAGTCCAAACAACTTCCTACTATTAAGCCGAGTCCGTTTCCCTCTCGTTGCAAACTTGATGTAGATCTTGACTATTCAGATTATAAACCTGGTGTGTCATTATATAATAAAAAACAACGTAAGCCGTCTTCAGGTTGTGACAAAAGGCGGGATATTTGCCAAGGCTGTAAAAGGCCCCTTTCAGAATGTGTGTGCGAAAAAGATAAATCGCAGACCGACAATAAAATAAACTCACCCTCAAACAATAAACTCAAAAAAGACGCAGAACGTAAAGTTTCTCCAGACATTAAAATAGACACAAAACGCAAAGTTGGTCCAGACATTAAAAAAGACCGAAAACGTAAAGTTTATTCAGACATTAAAATAGACCCAAAACGTAAAGTTAGTTCAGACACTATAGACCCAAAACGCAAAGTTAGTTCAGACATTATAGACCCAAAACGTAAAGTTGGTCCAGACATTAAAAAAGACCGAAAACGTAAAGATGGTCGAGACATTAAAATGGACCCAAAAAGCAAAGTTAGTTCAGACACTATAGACCCAAAGCGCAAAGTTAGTTCAAACACTATAGACCCAAAACGCAAAGTTAGTTCTGTCATTAAAAAAGACCCAAAACATAAAGCTGGTCTAGATATTAAACGCAGATTATTAGATCCTTGTTTTGATAAACGACCTGAAGATAAACAGAAACAAGAAAAAAAGAAAACTACTAAAGCTCAAAAGCCGAAAGCAAGTGAAAAAATAAAAAAGAAAGAAAAAAAAGTTGCTACAAAAAATAAGGACGAATGCAAGGATAAGAAACAGGACACTAATCCCAAACCTAAAAAAAAATTCTGTTTGAAAAAAATTTTTGAGAAAAAGAAACCTACTTGTGATCCAGATTGTAAGCACCTTTCAAAATTAGACTCTAAACCTAAACCATCAAAACATAGTCTTTTAAAAAATGATGTTAACAAACAACAGAAAATGGACAAAGACAAAGACCCCAAACAAAATTTTTCAAAAAATGACGTTAACAAACAACAGAGTATGGACAAAGACAAAGACCCAAAACAAAATTTTTCAAAAAATGACGTTAACAAACAACAGAAAAGAGACAAAGGTAAAGATTCTAAACTTAGTTTTCCAAAAAATGATCTTAACAAACAACAGATAAAAGACAAAGGTAAAGATCCTAAACAAAATTTTTCAAAAAATGATGTCAACAAACAACAGATAAGGGACAAACGTAATTTTTCAAAAAATGATTTTAACAAACAATACATAAGGGACATATGTAAAGATCCGACATCAATTAGTGGAATTCTCCAACGAGGGGGAATACTTAATATTGATTTAGATTCAGATTCAAATTCAGGTACAGATTCAGGCTCAAATTATAATTCTAATACTAGTTCAAGTTCAGGTTCAAGCTCCAATTCATTTGGTAAGCGACCCAATAAACGTAGACTATCAAATCCAAATTTTAGAGACAGAGATAAAAACTACGTTCAACCTAAACCTATAAACCTACAACCTAATAAGGATCGTTATCAAACATCCAATAAAAATAAATCACCAAATTATAGTCCTGCAAGTAAACGTAACAAACGCTTTTCTAAATCGAGTAAGTCATTTTCTTCAGTTGAAACATTTCACAAAAGACCAAAAGACTGTGATCCAAATGATATATATAACTTGTCTACTACACGTAAAACATCAAATAATAGTCTAGCAAGTGGAGATAAAACCCAAGTTATTTATCCTAAACCAAAAAAAACACTTCCTATGTATGTACATCATCTTAAAAAGGAATCCAATAATGTTACTGATCGCAAGAGTAGTTCTAGCGTACAAAATAAACTGAAATCACCCAATAAAAAAGATAGGAAATCTATTTCTCCCGAATCTATAAAACTAACACCTAGACGTAGACACTCAATAAAACACGTAGCTTCTAACACAAAACAAAATATTTCGTCAAAAAGCAATCAAACATTTTCTGACAAAAGTAAGAACCCTCCCAGTGGCGTAAATTTTTTTACAAATACAGTAAAGTCCTGCAAGTGTTACCTAAAACGTAAATTTATTAGACAGAGGAATTCAAAAAGTAATTATCGATGCCTTTGCTGCATATGTAATAAAAAGTTTTCCAAATGTGACTGTCTAAAAAAATTACAAAAATTTCAAGATCTGAATGAGAGCGATACAGTGCATGTAGCAAATAAAATTCAGAGTATTTATAAAAATACACCATTTCAAAATAAATCCCAAAATTCTTTGGAATCGATTTCAAATCCAAGTAAAAGTTATGGCATTAAATTAGATAAAAAAGAACATAACGAAGAAAATGTTAAATGTTTAATTTGTAAAGGGTTCCTTCGTAAATGTGATTGTTTGCTCAAAAAACAAGATAAAGCTAAATCATTAACTTCCGACCAATTTATAGATAAAAACAAAAAGGAATCTAAAGAATGTAATAAGGCTTATTCCGAAGGTTTATTTATCTCAAACAAAAACAAAAAGGGTAGTTATTTTCAACGTTTTCGGCGCAAACCATCGGAAAATATTAAACATATTCTGACACAAGAATTTGAACGCAGAATGCAAAAAAACAATCAAATTCAACAACTAAACAGTGAGATTACAAATAAAAAATCTGGTTCGAAACGTTTTTTTGATATTGGCCACCGTAAGAAATATGATGTATTAAATACAGATATACGTAACTACATAGAGCTTCTAGCTCATAGAATTGAAAGTGATTTGTTGTCTAGCATTAGACAAAAAAACAATCGACAAAATCTCAAAAGCAGAAAATCGCTACACACTCAATATTCAAATGAGAGTAAACAAACCATACCTGGAGAATCTGACACATCAATTTCTAAACATACATACTCTACTTTACAAAAAGCTAGACGAGGAAATATCTACAAAATAATAAACGACCATTTATGTTTTCTTGTCCAAACAATTGAAACAAGTTGTTTAGATCGTCTTCAAAATAACGAAAAAAAAAACATTAGGAATGAAAATACACATCTAAGTGGTCCAAACCGTAACTTAAATGCCAACAAATTACAATGCGGTGTCGCTAATGAAGCTTTGAAAGCTAAAAGTCCACCAAAAACTGAAAGTTGTTGTTGTAAAACAAATATAAATAACCAAAAAAAGACACTTGACCAACCTAAAAATATAACTTCACAAGGAATGAAAACAAAACCTGGTTTTAGTAATGAAGCTGTTTCTGGGAAAAAAGACGAATGTGAAACTTTTTTAGAAAATTTAATGAAACGTGGCCTTAGTATTTGTAAGGCAAAAAAAAATAATGGATCAACTATAAAATTACATGTTAGACGGAAATCTCTTAGTTACCGCCGCTTAAGTAAATTACATCTACCGACAACTAAACAATTGCCTCAGAGTAATTATAAAATAAAGGATGTGGCTACAAGTTGCAGTCGTACACGAGTAAAAACAGATAAAACATCAACACATGACGATCCTTGTTTCCCCCGTCCTTTCTGTAGCAGTAAAAGCAAAGCTTCAGATATTTCACAAACAAAGTGTATTTCACCAAAAAAGTGTCAAGAAGATGCAAAACAACTTAAAAACGAAGGCCATCAAGTTTCACCTAATGAATTCAAAAAAAAAAGTAGAGGTATACGTTTCACTTTTCGGCCACGGCCATGTGGAAAACACAAAACTGCAGTCCCATGTGATTTAAGTTGTGATAAAATTAGTTTACGAGTAGATTCAAAACACTGGTGGCTAGACAAATCTCGCAAAAAACATAAAGGAATTCATCTCCAGAGTCGTAGAAAGAAAAAGAAAAAGACAACGAAAAAGATGAAGAGAAAAAAACTTAAACGTAAAAAACCATCAAAATTTAAGAAATTTATGAAGAAACAGGCTAACAAACAATCAAAGAGACTACAGAAGAGACTTGAAAAAAGACTAAAGAGGGAAATGAAAAAAAAAACAAAAAAAATAAACTGCAAAGGTATTTCAAAAAAGTTGAGAAAATTTATTCTAAAACTAGACGTGCCATGTGACCTAACCAAATATGCATTAAGGGAGAGGCCGTTTCCTTTAGAACGCAAACCTACTCTTTTTGCTGCTTTGAAACAGGCTATAGGCTTTGTACTTGTTGGCCTCGCCGCAGCAACCTGGCTCCCAATCTTTATATTATTTACTATTTTGAGATGTTTATTCTGTTGGTAATGGTAATATAAAATAATTTAAAAAAAAAATGGTTTTATTTGTGAAATTAATACCTCACTGGAAAACATCCGACAAAATATAGGCATATCGCTATGCTATGAATAAAAAAATCCATTGACCCATCATTATCATTATCATCATCATCCCTACTTCCCCCTTCGTAAGTAACTTCCGGATCGTAGTTAGGGTACTGATGCAGCTTCCCACAATATCCATTTCCAAAATGTTTTATTTTTATGGAACAGGATAGGCTTGCAAACGAGCAGACCGATCACCTGATGGTAAGCACTCGGCGCTGCCAATAGAAACTCGAAATAGAGGCCGGCAGGCCTTTTGACGTTTAGACATTTAAGGATAGACGGGATCGGAGAGGGTAGAATTGAGTCTCCTATAACATCACTTTCACGGTCAAAAACAACAAAAGTGTTGTTCACGCCGTTTTTCTGTGAATGAAGCCGTGGTATTACTCCAATCGAGCCGGCCTAAGCATGGCTTTAGCTCTCGGAATAACAATGTTTCTAGTCTAATATTCACTCATTCTATGTCAAAGACCTACATCGATGCCCTTTGGGGTGGGGGCGGGGAAATCATCTAATAACTTCTCCCACCCAGGGTGTGGCGGTCTGATGGCTATTTGAGGCAGGGGCTGAACGCGACGCGCCACACGAACAGGTCTGGTTCTGGTTGGACGGCGATTTATCCTTGCGAACTTTATGCAAAAGTAGAAAAGGTAAGGTTTAAGGTGTTTAAATAAAAAAAATAAGGTAAGGTTTAAGGTCAGTTTGGTCATCATGCCACCTGGTGGATGGTGGTAAGCGACGATGTGGCTGACGATGGAGCACGCGTACCTATTAACACCCACTCGGTACACCCAAATTGTATACAGAAGATGTGGAGTTTAAATTAAATTAATTTAAATAGAATTTATATAATAGTTAAAGGCGTCAAAGCATACGCAATGTAACTACTCGTAATACCGGAAAATGGAACTAAATAAATTATGATTAATAATGGGATTTGTAGCGAATAGGTAGCAACGATTTGAGGAAGATTTAGTACAGAATACAATGTTCATATAAATATACTAATTAAGTCGGCATACCACATCGGGAACAGTCATTGTGCGAGGAGCTTCAGTACCGCTACCATGTGGGGAACTACGATAACTATTGTTTTGCTTTCATTTGCTCCTTTTGGTAAGTTTTATTATTTTAATTAATTAATTATCTCATGCGTTTGTTGTGTTTTTTTTATTCGATAAAAACTAATGCTTGACTACAATCCCACCTGATGGTAAGTAGTGATGTAATCGTTGATGGTGAGGCGCACTAGTTTCTTAAGAGCCTATTCACTCTAGACTTGAAGACAACCACATTGTAATCCGATGGAAAAATGCTTGTAAAAATGTGCTTATATTTTTTTTTAAGTGAATGTCATAATTATTTATTTCAAATAGTTTGACTTGCAATGTAGTAAGATCGATTTAATCCAGTAATGTAAGTATATCACTAAACTTTTACATTACCTTTGCGCACTAGTAATTAGAAAATATACACTGAAACTTTACAAAGTGACTAAGTCACTATCACACACATGTAGGTAGAACGAATAAAGTACTTTAAGTTAGTTAAAAAAAGGTACATTATTCTTATACCCACCATGCTACTAGTTCATTAGGCTTCTCCTTTATAAATACTTTCAAATTAATTTAAAACGTTCTACTACTAAACATCTGGTCTGAAGCATCATATATTTTGTAACAGGTAAATAGATCAGTGTAAAACCAACTGATACAATATGACATCAGTATATAGATAGGTATAATCTTTAGTTAAAAATGGCATCATACTCAGCTAAGCATGTATGATTATACCGACATTCTTTTGTATACAATTCAGCACAATTAGTATTTACTTAATTTAGTTGCAAAATTCTGGTTCACTAACATATGAAACATACATACATGACATAATATATATGTCGCAGTATGATAGATATCCGTAGGGATATAACCATATACACACACACACAACGTCACGCCTTTTATCCTCGAAGGGGTAGGCAGAGGTGCACATTACGGCACGAGAAATTTTCGAAAATTCGAAAAAAGCCAAGTAATACTTTGCCCAACCCGGGAATCGAACCCGAGACTCCTTGTTAGTCGCACTTGCGACCACTCGACCAACGAGGCAGTCTACACCGTATACAGTAACTTAGTTATAACACGGTAGGTAACTATATAGTATACAGTAGTAGCACGAATTCTGGAAATGTACCCGCTATATGGCAATAGGCTCACCACCTATTACATGGGACTTACAATATTAATATTGTGAAAAGTGGGTATGCTTTGTACAGTGGCCTTACGTACCATAATGTTCACCGCTGCCTCCTCGAGGATAAAAGGCGTGATATAAAAAAGACATAATAATATACGAAAGCGATTCTTTAATATAGTTTTTATGGGGTCCACAGCAGCACCACAGTGTATATGTAGGTAATGTAAAACTTAACTGAAATGAAAACTAGATAAAATGAGAAGAAATATTGTATAAGCGCCGTTTTTTCCTTTAAAAACGCGGGTGATTTAACCGGCGAAACCGGTGTCAAAATGAACCTAGTTACCTGGCTTCTGACTTTTAGATTTGCTATTGGATTTATTACATAGATTTTGTACAGTATTTATTATTACTAATTTACTCTCAAAGTAAAAACCCGAGTTATGGTTTATTGTGATGATGATGACGTCAAAATACATTGCATGTACTCATTAATTGTTCATAATATTTTCCTTTTAAAAGTAGATAGGTATAATTATCTAATACAATATTCCGAGTATATTATTAGGTACATATAGTGGTAAACTTGTATTGTGTTTGCACGTACTTAAACCACGTTATTAATTTTATTAGTAATCCTACCCAACCAACAAAAGTTAGTTTTATAGAAGGCCATAGAACGTTTTGTAAAAACTAAACGGTGGTCAAATAAAAGGCCAAAGAAGGTGCATCTACAAAGAAAGTGGCGCAATTATATCTCCATTCAGTGTTAAAGTAGAACTATAAGGGTATCAGGCATGACAATTTTGTGATATATAAGCCACCGCAGCACTACTAAAGTGTTTTTGGGTACTGTAAAAGAGTTCATGATTCCATTACATCACTAAAATTCATCATTCATTCATTTTACATTCGTTCACGTCGCTGCAGTGTCTCAGTGTTTTAGAAGAGAAATAAAAAAATAAGAAAAGTGACAGGGTATCGTGGTGTCTAAGATATTATTTTGTACTTAATCGAATTATTCGTCTCTAACGAGGAAAATGTTGTGCGACTGTAATTTTACTGATAAACTATGTATGGATTTACGACATATTTGAATGCCCCCTTCGAATTAATGAGCTTTTACTAAAATAATTTTTTATTTTAAGTTATAAACATAGTTCCAGCTTCCTTAACTCTACTATAGTACTCATTATGATAGATTACATCCACCATTACATGAAATTAGGGTTCCTTTTGAGCTTGTTTGTTATTTTTGTTTTATTTTTGTCCTTATTCCTTAAATATGATGAATACTTTTGTTAATGAATAAATGTTATGGTTTATAAATCTGTGTAGGTACTACGTATGACGTCAGAGAAGTATAACTACATACATACATATCGTCACACCTTTAATCCCCGAAGGGGTAGGCAGAGGTGCACATTATGGCACGTAATGCCACTGTGTACACCCACATTTCACAATTATTTATATTGTAAGTCCCATGTAATAGGTGGTGAGCCTATTGCCATATACCGGGCACATTTCCAGACTCCGTGCTACTACTGAGAAATTTTTGAAAAACCGAAAAAAGCTCAGCAATACTTCGCCCGACCCGGGAATCGAACCCGAGACCCCTTGCCCGGCAGTTGCACTTGCAACCACTCGACCAACGAGGCAGACTTTTTATTGCTTCGTGTGAAATATTATAATTAATAGCCCAATGCTTCAAACCATCTCGTAGTTGCTGGTTTTTTTTTCAGTTGAATCAATCAAACAATCTGAAAAACTGTCACACCTGAAATCGCTGTCCACAAATGAATTATTCTCCATTTCATCACTGACGTGAACTGTATTCTGTACGGAACCATTTTCTATAATTGGGTCTTCAAAAAGAATTATTCAAATCGGACCAGTAGTTCCAGAGATTAGCGCGTTCAAACAAACAAACAAACAAACTCTTCAGCTTTATAATATTAGTATAGATAAAAATATTGTCGCATTAATTACACTGAATCAAAATGTCAATATTGTTGTAGAAGAGCGATAGAAGTGCTTTTACAAAACGGAATTATCATTTAAAAGCATTGCTAGCCTAACTTTATACACAATAATAATGTTTTAAAACACATAAGATCTCCGTTATAGTACTGTTGCGTAATAGAGGAACTATAATAGTTATAAAAAAACAATCTGCTTCTAAAAAGTGTATTTGTGATATAAGTTTATCACTACAGCTATAATGGGCATTAACAACCCTTTATAAGACAATTAAGCTATATAAATATAATTTGAAACTCAGCTGTATCACCAAATCACTCCGATGTAGACTTTTTGTGCCCACTATATTACTGTGTACTGTAACGATGATCTTAAAACCCTCAATATCGTAATATCGTCCTATTCCTGAGTTGTCATCTCTACTTTAACAAACGACACATAGGAGTTCGTTTCGAACCTTTATTGCGCAAATTAGGCGCATTAGGGTGACAGTCAAAACTGTTATGAAGTTCAATCGTGGTATACTAGTAACAATGGAGGTTGCTATAACGCCTGACTATAACAGCTATATAAAGTCGTGAAGTAAACCTTTACATCAACTATTAATAGGTCGTTTTTGCTATATAAACTTATAGAGCCAAACTGTGTTGTCAAACGCTTTTACACAACAATCAGTCACCACCAAAACCTTTATACATCATTTACCCAGCTTTTTTGAGATATAAGGTTTGGTTATAGGGCAAAATTGTTAGTTGGGTAATTAGGTACTTACTACAACAATTTCACTTTTACGGTTTAATAATCACTACAAACGTAGTATAAAATAAAATGGCTGACTTTTCTTATGTACCTATGATTAAATCTTGATAACTAGGTACGCGACGGATTTGGATGCATTTTTACCCGACTGCGCCAGAAGGAGGGTTATGTTTTTCGAGAGTATGTATGTATGTATGTATAATTGTTTGGCACGCTCTGCAGCCTAAACGGCTTGATGGATTTTGGCTTGAGAGGTGTCGTTAGATTCGTATTTACTGTGAGAGTGACACTGGGTACATCAAAATAATAAAAAAACAAAATGGCGGATTTTTGGCGCCAAATTCGAATATTGCTCACTCTCTAGCCTGAACAACTCGATGGATTTCAGCTTGATAGGGGTCGTTTGATTCGTATTTACTGTGAGAGAGGCTAAAAAATAATAAAACTAAAAGAAAATGCAATAAAAAAGGTAATTTAAAAAACTAAAAAACCCGACTGCTGCCCGGACCCATTCTAAACATTTAGTGATTAGCATATACTGCTGTCTTTCTAGACTGGGTCCCGACTGCTTCAATTTTACAATGACTTTCTTGTTTTAGGGTTTTTTGATTTTCATGTTATAAAGAAACGCAGTCGGGTTTTTTTATTTTTTAAATTACCTTTTTTTTAAATACAGTAGAGAGAGAATTGTTTATTAACTAAATATCACGGTTTACTCTTTTACATTAATGGAGAACAGCTCTACTAGTTTCGAGTCACAGAGGGACTCTTCATCATTAGCAGCGTGGAACGTCACACAGCCTACTTTTCTCTATTAAAGTACTTGAGTAAATCGTGATTTTTAGTTAATTTAGTATGTCTCATGATAGTTATTATAGGAATGTTTATTTTTTAATCACATTGTTTTACTCAGACTTGCGTGCGAAACCGCGAGCAAAAGCTGTTTACATTTTTGTCGTAGTATTCGTGAAGTCTTCATAAAAAACAGAGAAGTTCAAAACAAGGTAATTTAAAAAACTAAAAAACCCGACTGCGTTTCTTTATAATATAAAAATGAAGTCAGTCAGGTTTTTTAGTTTTTTAAATTACCTTTTTTATTTTATTTTCTTTTAGTTTTATTATTTATTATATTTTGATATATCTAGTGTCACTCTCACAGTAAATACGAATCAAACGACACCTCTCAAGCCAAAATCCATCGAGTCGTTTAGGCTAGAGAGTGAGCAATATTTAAATTTGGCGCCAAAAATCCGCCATTTTGTTTTTTTAAACATTTTGTTATATCCAGTGTCACTCTCACAGTAAATACGAATCTAACGACACCTCTCAAGTCAAAATCCATCAAGCCGTTTAGGCTGCAGAGCGTGCCAAACAATTATACATACATACATACATACATACATGCATACTCTCGAAAAACATAACTCTCCTTCTGGCGCAGTCGGGTAAAAACACGTGTTCTCCAAAGCGATTGTCAGTACAGCGGATTCGTTTTCTATGTTGGGTATAAATAATGTATTCCAAAATATTATGTTTGACAATTATTTTTTTTTACTTTTTCAGTTCTGACGCAAAATGCGACGACACCACCAAATAACTATACGGCGTGTTCTAATTCTACTGAAATCAAAGTAAGTGTACTAAGATATTAAATATTATACACCCTCAGCATAATTATTAGTTTTTATTAAAAACCAAATAACAACAAAGGATCTATCTCGATAATCTCTTAAAGGGTTATCACGGCCCGAGAGGAACGAATCGTTGTGTTAGCTAATTTAAAACAGCTTACTCACATGAGAAAACCTCTACCCAAGTCACTGCGGGACTCTTATTCATGAGCAGTGTAACCAATTTTCAAAATGGTTTTCAATTGTCAGTAGCTGTATTTCAGCAACCTACTTATCGAATTTCTTACACCTGGATAAGATAATACACCTGGGTGACCTATAAGCAGGCTGCAGATCAAACCCTAAATCTAAATAGTTCAGCTTAGCTCACGTAGCTCACACATCCTTAGCTGTGTGCAGACTGCCAACTATGCAAACTTAAGCTATGTAAGCTAACTAAAATATGTGAGGCTGAGTTAGCTATGTGCGCAGTTGTGCATTGCGAATTAATATCAGACGAAACGAGGAAACTGCACACGGAAAACGAATAACAACAGTCTAACATATTATGTAAATAAGTTATTGTCACTAGATTCGACTGTAACTAATTAGTTGTTTAAATATAGTCTGCTGTTTTCATATCCTCGATTAATAAGAACGAAAATAAATAGCCCCAAAGCCAGTTAACCTTTTAAAGTACGGTACAGTAGAAGCTCCTTATTCGCGGGGTATGCGTTCCGTAAATATGCCGCGAATACAGAAACCGTGAATATGGAATGGTAATTTGTATGGGGTTATAGGGGATACGTTCCTAGATGACGAAATTAAGAAGCAAATAGTAGATAAAAAAAATGTTTAATTGAACTTTCTGATCATACAGATTGCTTACTACATCATACATACTAGATCATACAGTTTAGGTCACACTAGGTTTAGGCAGAAGTCACAATCTAGACGTAGCTGTAATAAGGTCTATTTTATTTTTTATCCTTCTACTGACGCGTTGACAAAGGATAGCGAATGTATTTTTTTAGGTTATGCACCGATATTTCGATTCGATCCGCGAATAAAGAAATTTTAGACCGCGAATATGGGAATTGGGTCGCAATTTTTCAATCCGCGAATAGTGAAACCGCGAATGAAGAAAGCGCGAATAAGGAGCTTCTACTGTATATTAAAATCTTTAAATAATATACTTACATGTATTTGTTTTTTTTTTATTTCAGGAAAAGAATAATGAAATAAAGACCTGTTTCAAAAACATCGTGAACAAACATTTAGACAGTGCCTACCATGAGTAAGTTAACATTAGCTAAATTCTTAAATAAACATCACTAACATGATTTTAAAATAAATAGCAATAACCAGTTCACTATAATAGATAAGCAATTTCGTAATTGTCAATTCGGTCCGCCATGTCATTAGTTGTGAGAATAATGTCTCAGGCGAGAATGCGATCGAACTCACTATGAGTGTTTCGAATTGACAATTACGAAAGAGCCTAACAGTTCACCTATACGACATCCACTTTTCACCAGAAAAACTTTCTTTCACACATATGTATTAATAAAATGTCAGAAATGCACATAATATTATAACGTGCATATAATAAGACACCCACTATTCACCAATTACAAGTTCTTTATAATACAGCAAGAGCTTGACACAATTTCAGACTCGGTGCCAATTTATAAAAAATCATAAAAAAATAAGACTTTTCCGATTAGTGACATCGACCCTAGACCATAATATGCTCAGTAGTAGTGAATGTGACTACTCGACATAATAATCCTAGTGTGTTGTTAACTAAACCTAAAATTACCTGTAATAATAAAGAAGTCACAGTAAAGCTCTATAGACTTAGCTTAAGTTTGTCTAGAGATTACATTACTTTTAAGAAACTTGCCTAGTCTTTTACAGAATGTTAATGGTGGGAGACTTATTTCTCACAATTATTAATCAATTTCAGAGATTGTACCATTCCCAAATTGGAACAGAACATAAAAGCGCATTGGACTGCATTGAATGCAACATGTGGACAAAATTTTCTATACATAAATACAACGACTTTCATGAAGTATATTGAGTTCAGTTTGAGCAACCAGACTTTTAAAGGTAAGCTAAAACAACTTTGTTTTTATTGTAATTTAATAGACTAGCATAAGTTAGTGGCTTAGTGGTTGAGCAAACCATAGCAACAGACGGAAATAAAATACTCGAGCATTTCATTTTATTACATGAGTAAATCTACGATGTGGTCACACCATCTAGTTCCGCTGTAAGTATAGGTATGTACCTAGAGTATGTGAATTTGTATGTGTATACCTCTTGGGAGGTCTGCCTACGCGACGTCTTTCGGTCCACGGTTGCCACTCGAGTATCTAGGTGGACCGATGACATCGCCAGAGTCGCAGGGAGCCAATGGATGCAAGTGGCGAGCTGTCGTTCGATTCGACAACGAGAACTAAGGAGGCTTTTGTTTAGCAGTGAACTGACAGTCTTCCAGTTGATAATGATGATTGATGATGTAGGTACCGATATAAACATGCTCCCAAGTCAACGTAAGATAATCTTAGCTTAAAACTAACTACTTATATCTATTTATACTTACCTACTTAAATATGTTTTACAGAATTTTACGGCGACTTGAACTGTGTAAAAACGTTAGAAAAAAATATAACCGCATGCGTGGTACATAATGTTAGACATATCAACATAAATGAGAGGAGGAAACACTCTTATTGGTTCCAAAAAATGGACTTGGCATATGCTGTAAGTTTACCTTTTATTTTATTTTTTAATAACGTAAAGCCTTTTTTCCTTGAAGTCGTGGACAGAGGTGCCCACAATGGCACATGAATGCACATGTAGGTGTACACCTCCTTTTCATCAGTTCCGTTCTGAGAGTCAAGTAACAAGAGATGAACCTTTTACCATATGTCTTATATGGCGATAGGTCCGTGCTTTTGAAAAGTGGTCCGAAAAAGCAAAAAATTTAATACTGTACATATTCCGTAATATGAATCGAGAATTGAACCCAACGAAACCCCTTGCTCGGCATTGGTTACAAATAAATAAATACTATTAAGTACCTATGCCTACAGGTTTTAGAAATGCATTGTGACTTTGTGTACAATGTTATTATTTTTGTTACAGAAAAGGAACTGCGATAAAAATACTATGATTAAAGAATGCGTATTGAAAGTTTTGAGCACATGTAAACCAAGTACAAGCAAATATGTATCTTCATTGTTTGACTTAGCGCACAGTCAATGTTCCAACTTCAAGAATTTGGGGTCTAATGCCGTAAGTAAAATAACAATAATTTTGTAGCTGTAGGTGAATAAATGTAACTCTCAAATTGTTGTAGTGGCCTGAAGGTTTAAGACACCCGTTCCTCATGTATGAGGATGCGGTTTCGAAACCTACCAACGGCATTTACCAACGTTTTCCGAGTTATCGTAAGTGACCCGGTTGTGGCCACTTTAAGAATTTTTAAGAGTTTTTGTTATCACGAACATATTTCTTGTAAAAAGTCATATAACATGTATTAACCTTGCCTAAGAAACCTCTTTTTTTAAAGAACGTCCAATAGAAAAATAACTGTATAAGAAAGAAAAAAAAAGGGAGTTTGCCATTTTTGGCCAGATTCGTTTTGTGGCCACGAGTTCTGGCCATCAAAAAATACTAAAAGTAATCAAAATTTATTATTAAATTGGACATTTTACAAACAAAGGTATTTAGTAAAATATGAAATATTAGAATTTAACTTACAAATAAAGAGATCAACATTTATATGACGTTGGTAAAAGCTGCAAAGTAAACTGAAAGGCAATTTATTGCATCTCTGAAAATGAAGAATATGTATTTGTTGATATGTAAAGCCAAGGAAAACAAGCCACGATAAAATAAAGGGGAAGAAGTAGGGTGTCTATGTACATTAGTTTTGGCCAGCCATGTGGCCAAAGATGGAGAAATTCATAATTTTGTCTCCATTAGTGGCCACCTTCTAATAAGCACTTCAGAAACATATGGCGACAAAATAACTTTAGCACTTAGACAATATATCTTCATGTAGTAATAACATAAACATCCACAATAAGCAAAGTTCCAAATCCTCACCCGCTCGCCTTAGCCTTTTTGTTAAGATCTTAACAATTTCACCCTCAACTAAAAAGAATGACTTGTTGCATCGAAGTGAAGTTTGACACATCAAAGCTGCCAACGGTATCAGTGTCTCCAATATTCAATATTTTAAATACTGTACATCAAGAGTAATTTATTTGTCCATGCCTGAGTTATAAATATTTGAAGGTCCAAATGGCCACAAAGGGGTTGGTGGCCACAACCGGGTCACTTGCCCTATATAATCTTTCTAATATTATTTAAACACCACTAACAATCGGTGAAGGCAAACAGAGAGTGCAACTGTGCTTGGGCACACACTTCTGCACACATTTGACTGCACAGTTCGCACGGTGGCTGGGCAACTGGCTACCATGCAACGTGTAGCGGGTTCGATTCCCGCACGGAGCAACTCTTTGTGTGTGTGTGTGTGTCATGCGCATGTAAAATTGTATGTTTGTAAACGAACCCACGACACAGGAGAAATCCTAGTGTGGAACAACGTTTATAAAATAAAGAAATATCTCCTGCGTAGTGGGCTGGTCTAGTTAGACAGACTGGCCACCGTGATTGGCATCAATCGGGAGATTTATTTATTATTTATATCTATCTACTACTTTATTGTAGTTATGTAAAATATAAGAACATAACACAAGACGTTTATTTCCAGGCTGCCGCCACTCCACCGTCATCACACACAACATTGATTATTATTTCAAGTTTAGTCGGAGTCGTTCTTTTGATAATCGCCGGTGTTCTAATCTGGATAAAGATTAAAAAATAATGCTCTTGCTTAGATTTAAGTAATAAGTATATTACTATAAGTTTACTTAAGTATAATTATTATTGTTTTAATCTAACTTATTAGGCTCTACGCACCTTACCATTTAACTGTGCAGTTTTGGGTACCTTTCTTTATAAGGGAGGGAAATCATCCAATGATTTCTCACGCCTTGTTTTAAGTAGGTACCTAGCTGTATAATAAAGTTAAAACTGACTGTTGAAGTCGGACTGTACCTACTGTGTTAAAACTACCTGGCGAAGTCGGACTGTAGGTACTGTGTACCAAATGTACAGTCCAACTGTACAGTTAAACTACATAAGCCTTGTGTGTACCGTGCTTAAACTTACTTAGTAGATTTTGTAGCCAATATTTTGGTTAAACATGTTCCACTGATGTTGATAGCTGATGAATAAAAACTTTAATGAATAAAATTAAAGTTTGCACTGTTACTAATAAAATTATATTGATACTTGCAAGATTTCGAACCCATTCACGCATTCTCATAATAATTAAAAATCTTTACCCACCAAGCACCGGGCAATCATGACGTTTGAAAAACAAAAAAAAAAAACAATATTTTTATAAAAGTATATTAAGTAAGTCATAGTAATATTATAATAAAAAGGTATTAATAATCTTCATCGATCTATTTGAATTAACTGTCACAATACAGTTTGAGTGTGTGATTTTACCCAAATAAGAAAATCTAGATTCCCTACCTACTCCCTATCAAAATCGTTTCCATTTCAATAGTTTCAAGATGACTTAAATAAAATAAAAAATCATTCATATTCATTCATTATAAAATATTCTATTACAATTTTAATACTTAAGTTAAAACCTATCAAACTTGCTACACACTAGAATGCCATAATAATTATTACTTATATAATAATTTTGTAAAATACGTGACTGTGTTTTTTATCTAATAAACAAAGATGCAATTCAAAAGTTTATTTAAGTCCTTGACCTTTAGCCAGATAATATTTTAAAAAAATGCGACATTTCACTGTTATCAGTGACAATGACATTCACGCTAAACATTCAGGTGACCCATAGACAATGAAGTTATCCAAAGACTTAACAATATAAAAATACAGAAACAGTCAGTGACTTTTGATGTGATTGTTATTTCTTGGACTAAGGACAAGTGGTTACTATCATTTAATTTCAATGTCGATTTAAGCCGCTTATCCATTCCCAGTCCAATTTATTTATGAATGCTTAACTCTATGGTTATACATCTATAGTCTATGGCTTCTTCCTGAATATAAAAAAATATATAATCTATGGTACTTGTCGAAGGAAAGTCGTTGTGAATAGACGTGTGTGGTGTTACAAAAGTAATTTTATAATTTAGTGTGTTCTTTTTAACTATCAAAAAGTGTTCTCTCAAGATAATTATTAACCTGTTCTAAAATGGCTTGGATTTACCTCATCCTCAGTGTTTTCATAAGTAAGTACACCATTCTATTGAATTCGTTTATTTCATCCGGTTTCAAGTTATCTAATTACCTAGTTAGATTATAAAAAAACAATTATTCGCCCTTTATTTTTTTAATATTCAGTAAAGCGTTTGTTTTATTCAGGTTGCCAGGGACTCCACCCGTATTAGAAGTATCTATTCAAATTAAGAATGTAAATTAAAACAAAAGAATCGATTGATTTTTATCACAAATTCCCTTGTCATAGATTCTCGGAATACAGTCAATACTTTGATTGATTCTAATTACTATTCATTTGATAAAAGTTAATGAGATTTTATGTAGAAATAGAAACTCATTTGTTCTATCGTAATTTGTAATGATTAATATCATTAAATGTTATTTAAAGATGATGTTAAGTACATTTTCCCGCGTGATTTGGTTGCAATCGTCACAATAGAATTTAAATTTAAATTATGAATGAAACATGTTAAGTACATAAAGTGTTTAATCGTACATCATAATATGGATAAATAACAAAGAACTAATGAGAATGGAAGGTATATTATAGTTTAGGCACTGCCTACCTACCTATGGTTTTTTTATAACAAAAAATATTTTTTACTATTCGAGGAAGAGGAAAAAACTTAGATACTGATGATTAGACTTAGATACTACTAATTTTAAGTGCGACAAAATTTTATAGTTTATCAAAACATGAATGCACACAATACATATAAATCCATTCTTAAAATTGTAATAAGTTTAAAACAATATTTAAAAAAGTAAATTTAATGTAAGGAAACCTGGCAGAAATTATATTGATGGAATTTACAGGTACCGCTGTAGCCCAGACAGAGCCTGGAGAGCCTTTCGGAAGCCCCATCACATTACCACCAGAACTTCAAGCCAAAATCAATGAAACTGATGTAGAAAAATACAAGACCGAGTACTTAGAACAGTTTAAGAAGAAATGTGAACAAAATGGTCATCCTGAGTTATTTGAGCAGGCACAGGTAAGTTATTTTCTTCATTTCTGCAACTACTTTCTTTTGTTACCGTCAATAGCTACGAGTAATTACACTGCAATGACCATTATTGTCTCCACTATATAGGCTATGGTACAGTCCTATAAACACATACACTTAGAAAAAAATCTTAATGTTTACGATTGCTGGTTAATTTTTGAACTGCACATTAAGTATTCATGTAGTTTCTTTTTCTTTTCAACTAGTCAACTATACAGCCAGTGTCGAAATAACTATATGTAGTTAATAGTTTACCAGACCAGTAACCAATGCAAAATATACCGTAAAGCAATACAAGTGATAACACAGATTGAGACCGACCTAGGAGATCATGATGCATAGAATGGTGCCCTATGTCTGATATTAATTTTTATTAATAAACTTATGTGAGGAGTGCATAGTTAGGACATTGATTTATTTATACTATAAACATACTTCATGTTACATGTTACTATTACATATAAATACCTATAGCTTATGTATACTTCTAAACTCCAATAAAGAAATCTTTGAGTATGTTAGGGATCAAATAATACAAACCGTAAACTGGTTAGCATTAGAAAAATGATATCTTGCATAATGCTTATTATTTACTCATGATTTGCCTTAGAAGACCCCTTAAATACAGGAATTTCTAATTATTAATTATTGTTCTCATAGATAAAAGAAGATTTTATAATTTTGCCTAAATGAAAACTTTATCAAGTATAGAACTCTACTTGTCTATTTAAGTATGTATTTTGCCAGCCACTAATTGTATATTTTATATAGTTAATAATAAATTAATAATCGATAATAATGTCACTAGTACATTATCTGGTGGCCGAGTTAGCGTTATCTTATTATCATATCATGGGATAATGAGTTATAAATATTTTTAATTGATTTCGACACACACTTTACTAAAGGATTAAAGACAAATTCAAGCACTTTCTTACGAAATGGTTGTCAAATTAATTAGGTTGTATGACTTACGCACGTAACTGTTACGAGTATACTCGAATAGTTTCAAGGTATGCGGGGCCCTATGAAAATGGTCTCTCACCTGATTTGAATGTGGTGATTCCAACTTAATTAATTTTATATATCCCACGATGGTTATAACACAAAAATGCTAATATTTTCATTTACGTTTAAGAGAAGAAAAAGTATTTTAGATTCATCAAACCATGTACTATAATATTGTAGTTATCTTTGAAAACTAAATCGTGACACATCAGTGGAACGCGTGTTATTCATGTAGTTATTGTACTCTGAACTTCGGACTTCATATTAATCCTTGGTATTATAACTTACCTAAACGTTATTAGAATCTAAATTAAATATGTAATTTTTTATGGAACTAAATGGCAACTATTCCACTGTAGAACAAAAAATATAGTCACGCACATCGGATCATAAGTGAACCGCCTTATTTTTGAAATTGGTAAATTTTTTTGCGAGTCCAATACCTAAATCGTCGAATTAAGATTTAAAGTACCTAACTACTTTATTTAGGTTGTTAATGGAAGATTTTAGCTCAGATGGCGTGTGTAACATAATACTACAAGTGATAAATTAATGAATGTTTATGTGAGAAGATAATTACAAGCAACCGGTTGAACCTATACTATACATGTGTATTATAAATGACAACCTTCGTTTGCTCACAAGGTCGAAGTTCCAAAGATCAACGTCAGATAATCCTATAGAAAATTAAAACAAATATTGTTACAAAATATTTTAAAATATTCATAGTCAAAAACTTAACATCGATATAAAAATGATAACTTAGCTATATATATATATACAGTACTGTAATTAAATTGTATTTTTTTACGATTTCTGCCTGTTTGTTCCGGCTAATCTCTGAAACGGCTGGACCGAATTTGACGGTATTTTTATTGGTAGGCAGCTGATGTACCAAGAAGCAACTAAGTTTACTTTTATTTTAGAAAATACACTAATTTCATTTTAATAATCAAATGAAAAAAACCCTAGCTCTATCAGAAGCCAGCCTACGCGGGCGAAGTCGTGGGCAACGGCTAGTTGAAAGTATACCCTTCATAGAGTACTATACCTGTTACCTAGATAATTATCCGTAATAACAGTTTTTTGTACTCTTAAGAATGCCAGGAAATGAATTAATAAACGAGGACGAAAAGTTGCAATGATTGTAGGATTTTTTCCTCAAAAGCAGAACTAAAAGAGGAAATGTATTGTTTGTATCGTTCTAAGGTCTTAATGAAGAAAGCATACTGATATTGTACAGAAGCCTTCATTTTGTCAAGTTATAGTTATGATAGTCGTGCCATTTTTAAGGAGGGGAAAATCATCCAATTATTTCTTCCGCCTTGTTCGACGCGAGAAGGAGTGGCAGACTTTTACTGACTAAAAACTACCACGTTTCTGCTCCTGCCTTTCGAGCCGGAGCCCCGGTAAACCCGCTTGGTAGTCCGCAGCTCAGGATCAGGTATCAGCCCTACTGGGCCTCATCTGTGGTGGTCTGAGGCCCTTTGAGGCGCCGAAACTCGCTAATTAATGCTAAAATCATGGTGGTTATTGAAATCGGTTGTACGCAAGTACCAAGTACCAACAACAGTTTGTGGTTCGGTCGTCCAGATATTTGGAGGCTTCAATTTAGTACCTACTTCAACAGACAGGCAGTGTTTAAACAATATAATTTTACCCATTTTACCTTGACACGTACAAATTGGTTTGAACTTTTACCTAAAAGGTTCGTTGTGTAAACACGTTAAACGTCACTGAAGTTTATTATTGACATTAAATGAAGACTAAAACTCCAAAAGGTCATTGCACTGGTATTTATAAATTCGCTTGTAAATTTTGCAGTTTTATAAGTTTGTACCTAATGGTGTGATATGCCATAAATTGCTCCAAATCCTAAATAAACGACGAGACACAAAAATCAGGTTGTTTTGTGTCTTTTGTTTTGATCGAGTAAGTTACCTATAACACGCATGATATTTTTGTACGAACACAGAAAACAACCTCACTGGTACTGGTAATAGGCATATCTTCAAAAATATCAGGATTAACGTCATAATACCAACAATATAGGCTGTGTCTAAAAAATCCTTTAAAATACGAATACACTATAAATTCACTTGCGATAGATAGATGTATTTTTATAATAACTATCGTGAGGAATATCTTGGAGGGCGCAGCCTACTGGGCGACGTACATCGCTGCGTCTGCGCACGCTACTCATGATGAAGAGTCCCTTTGTGATTTAAAACTAGTAGAGCTTTTCTCCTTTAAAGGACGTGAATAAACCGTGATTTTTTTAGATAAGACAATAAATACTTAAGGTAAATATTAATGTAAACTGTTATTCACAAATATTAGTGTTATTTCTCAGTATCTAATACAATATTGACACATTTACAATGTAAGGACAGCTGTGTTAACACCTAATCCTTGCTTTGCGAAACGATTTTAATCAATAATGACCTTTAATTATCAGAACAGTACTATGATTGTACCAGATAACTGTTGCTCTTGACAAGGAGATAGCATGGTGATATTAATACCCTGTTTTAATCACATATTGTGCTATCAGACCTGTTTTAATCCGGAGCTGTGGACTAACTAGCGGGTTTATCAGGTTTTCGGCTCGAAAAGCAGAAGAAACGGGGTGGTTTTTAGTCAATAAGAGTCTGACACTCTCTCGCCTCGCCCAAGGCGGAAGAAGACATTGGATGATATTCTCCCCTCAAAAAAACCTGTTTTAATCGAAGGATTAAACAAAGATCGCCGTTCTAATCTATTATTCTAAAATCATTTACCAAGTTCCTATTTCCGTACACCAGACATAAATTCTAGACGAAAAAATAGCAAATACAGCAGTTTCGCAGTAACTCTTAACTCGACCTAAGAATTGAACAAGAGAGCCTCTGATCAGCAACCGCATTTATAAACTCCTCCCCTGAAGAGGCTGTCAATACCTATCTATAGATATAAAATATATAAATTAAGTACGTTTTATTTTTTATTTCAATTGAGAAATTCAGATGACTCACAATAATTTCTTAATGATTCACACTCTTGTATCGTTATCAGTCTATATCATTCTGTTAGTATAAGTAAATATCTATAGCAAATATTTGACCATTTGTGTAAACTGCAATTTCTTCTGCATTACCTATAAAATACCTACATCTTAAGGTAGGTATAATATTATTTTTTTAACAAAACCTTATTAGGTTTCCAGTTTGTTTGGTACACTTGGTGCAAAAGTACCTAACTCCTAAACTGCTGAACCAATTGTAAATTTTAATGCATCGATCGATGACCTTGATACGAACCTTGAAGACGGTATTGTCTACTTTTTTGCTTCAAATAAACTACTACTTAGCATAGATTGGCATTCAAGTACCAGGAGGATTTCATTACCAGTACGGGTAGGTATTTACTTAGATATTATAAACTAAATGGCTTTATGTAACAAATAATAACGTAGGTACCTAGTAGTGAGCCAATTGGTGGAAATACCTATACAAAACAACCTATACAATACTTACCTATATTCATAAAACCCAAAATAGTAGGTACCTACTTTAATATAATACTCTACCATTTTGGGTTTTGGGTTACTCACAATTGGTGGTCGACTGTAAAGGGCGGCTTACACTTGAAACCAATCTCAATGTCAATGCAATTTCAACCCTGTAGCTGTTACAATAGCATTCAGAGTAGGTACGGAATATCCAAACTCAATACCATTTCGTTCATTCAATATCCTCACAATACGGATGCGATGGGCGGTAGTCTTGCAGCTCAAGAGTACGAAACAATATCAATGTCGATCGATCGGATTTGAATTCAAGAGTAGGCCCCACCAATTTTCCTCAATTAAGTGTCAAATAAATTATCACGAGAAGGAGAAGTTTGTTGTCAGTCGTGGTATTACAGCGAGCCTTTAGTCATACTTATTTTAGCAGTTACCTACTGGTACTACTTGTCCCTAAACCTGTACCCTAAATACGAGTTTCCTTTATGTTGAACGAAAACGAAACGAGAACGCATTTGGCGCTCTGATTGGCCGGAACGAATGAACCAACCAATAAGAGCGCCGAACTCCGTTTCGATCTCGTTGAACGTAAAATAATCTCGTACTAGGGCTACTGTTCATTTTGAACCTGCAGTTGAACATAGAGAGCCTTCTCTTCATACGATTACGATAGCCTGTAGGCTGTAAAATTAACTGTAAATAGTCAAAACTAGGAAGTCGTAAAGACAACAAACAACAAGAAAGAAATTGGCAGATGTTATTTTTAATAGTTAGTGATAAGACAGACTCCCTACTCTATTCTTGTGTTGAATTATTATTTATTAGTACTTTAAATGAGCTTTTTGATAAACATAATATCGAACACAACATGTGTTTTGATTTTGTTTCTACTGAGAATGTGTAAAACTGAAAACTCATGGTATTAAACATAGTAACATTTATTTTATTCCCTTTAAATCTGTTGGTATTTCAGACACCATAAAACGATGTACCTAGAGAAAATTAGTCTTTAAAATTTAAAGCGGGAAATAACAGTTTCGTACAAAATGTCAGCGTAAAGTTATTGTTTTCGAAATTACCGAAAGAACACTTTGTAACCGTACGAAAGGTCACACGGGTCATCAAACCCTAGGGCATTCAACTTCAGATCACCTTATGACTGAAGTAGGTATTTTTGTTTGCCAACACTTAGGAAGGAACCGTCTCTCAGAATTTATAGCTTTTTGAAGTTGTTTTTTTGCAATGAGTATATTATACGACCCTTATAACAATAAAACTCATATAAAATGGTATGTATCTGTGATAGACAGCGTTTGTATTACTTGTTAATTTTGTCAATTTACACACAAAAACATTAATGAATTAGGTATCCTATTAAATTATACTATTACGCGTCAAAAACTTTTCTAATTATTGGATCTACCCAGCCCTAGCATCTAGCCCGATTGGCAAAAAATATTTAAAAATAATCAGCTATTTTAGAGTTTAACACATACACATAGATTCCGATGTTAGGTAAAATCGTAATAGGTAAATGGGTAATGGTATTGAGTAACTAAAACTGTATATGGGTATACTGTATATGTATAAACCGGGTATAACTGTTTTCAGTATAAATATTTATATTTATTTAATTTCATAAAACCAACAGGTCTAACAAACGTTATCCAGTGTCCTTTTCTTGTCATTTGTAGAAGTTGTTACATAAGTACCTGTCTACGTATAAAATGTATAGGCACACAGATATTTTTAGAGTAGTCCTGTCAGACACATCCTTGACGCTAACGGGCACGGAAATATGTAGTTAGACCTTAACCATGCAGATTTTATTTAATATAGCTTTACGTCTAATGCATGTGATGGTATATTCCTAAAATATCTTGGTTTATGTAACGAAACACCCCGTATTTAGTCGTTTATGTAATGAGACCCATGTATATACCATACAATACAACAGCCACGATTCTAATCTCCGTGCTTTATTAATGAAAATTAAAAACCATCAGTATTTTTTCCGATCCGGAAATGTAACCCGAGATAGGCGTAACTATACCTATACCACATATACTTTGTCATGTACACATAGGTTTCATTCCTACTAGCAAAAAGTATTGTTCGTATAGAAAAAGAAAGAAAGAAAAACAGTTTATTTGCACCGTTATATGCCGCAGGCAATAAGTAAATAATTTAAAAGTAGACAAATAAGCAACATGGCGCAATATAGGTAGAGTTAGGTAGTAGGTACCGTTAGTTCCTGACATTCGTTTCAAAATTCTAAGTAGGTATTTACATAGACAGAGAACCCTTCTCTGGCAAGACAGAAATTCATACAATATTCATTACCTACAGTAGGCATCAATATTATGCCCATTTTTCTAAGCAATATTTTTATTCACATATAGCAAAATCCAAACGCCTTGCTACTGCTCGCCAAATCCTGGGAATTCTTGCTTAAAGTGAGCTCGAGCTTCGTTCCATTAGACTAACGAGGCAGTTAAGAGTATTTATGTGATGTTATACTTATACAGTCGTTTTATTACCTCTTACAGTACTATTTTACATGTGCTTAGGTACATTTTGATAGCCAAGTATAGACCGTTAAAATTATACTTAGGGCTCTTCGTGTCGACATTAGAATTGGGTAGATGACTTATTTTTATTTTTAACATTATTTTAAAATATTACAAATACTTTCGAAGATATATAGATTTTTGAAATATCGTGACGTCACTTCTAGGTATTCGTCAACTCGGCCGCAATAAACTCGACTGCGCGGTCGAGTTGGGAAGATTTAAATCTACCTATTATTTCATTGTGCATCTCGACCGTAGGAACATTCACTATGCGGTCGAATCGACCCGGCTAAGTTTTGTGATTTTTTTTTATTCGTCCTCTCGACCGAGTACAAAATGTACATTTGAGTAAAAATGTTTAAGGCATATCATGGAAATATTTATTTTGTTAGGCCGCTTAAAATGCGTGCTGTGCTAACACAAACATCGTAGATGTTACATTAGAATCACCCTTTAGTTTGGTAAAATGTAGCATTTTAATCATGACCTTACATATGTATATCCTGACTTAGTTAAAAGAGTTTTGCTCTCTCTCGTTGGAAATTTTATCGAAAGAAATGAACCTAATACTCAACTGAGCAATGCCTAATTAAAAAACGTTTTTATCTGTACTTAATTCTAATTTTAAGTTATTTTATATTATATAATATACCCAGAAGAACAAAAATTTAATTAGAAACGAAACACTTTTGTATATCACTGTACAATAATGCTTCATATTTTCAATGTCGGTGCGAGTTGACGAATAAAAGATACGAATAAATAGTTTCATCAACTCGACCACGTGAGTTCGGCCGATGATGCATAATAAAAAAATAATTAATATTTGAATTTCCCGTACGTCGACCGCGCGGTCGAGTTTATTGCGTAAGTTGACGAATAAGTCGTCACTTCTAGGTACATTTTATTCGTAGAAATAACGTATTTTCTCCCACTCCTACACTTTGATTCTACATAATTATTTCTAATTATCTAATTACTTGAATTTGATTATTTTATGACAAGAGAAAAAAAAACTCCTTTTAAAAACTGTAATAGTATTATTTATCTCTAGGTAATATGTATGCACATTTATTATGATTATATTACGGTAATAACTCAACGATAGTTCGACGACCGATTGTCTGAATTGGTTAACGAACGACAAACTATTTTGAACTTTAACCCCTGTACATTAGTTCTTAATCGCTTCATTGTTATTTACTCGCTATGATAAAAGTTTTATTAGATTACTGTTATTTCTCTACATTGGCGTGACACACCCGTTCTTATGATAATATGTATGAGTACTACGAATGATTTGTTTAGTGACTCTTTGTTAATTTATACGTTGGTAAACTATAGACTTAGTATACAATGGACTATAGAATGTACGACAATTTAGTGTTCTTATCTTTTGTGGTATAATTACATGGACTAATAATCTTTAGATCACTTAAAAGGCTTTCTTTTAAGGGGGGAGAATCAACCAATAACTTCTCTCGCCTTGGGTGAGGGGAGAGGTAGTGTCAGACTTTCCTTCCTGTTCCTGCCTTTCGAGCCGGAGCCCCGGTAATCCGCTAGGCAGTCCGCAGCTCCGGGTTTACTTAAAAGGCTGGCAAATCCATACATCGAGTTTAAGCCAATTATTAATTATTTTTTTACCACAAACAAATACTAACAATATCTATTGCACATATCTATTAGCTAAGTGTCCAGCGGAACTAACGCAATTCCGCTTGATTCACATTCGAAAACAATCAATGAATCAGCCAGGCGTTGCATTGGACTATCATCAGCAAAAAATAATAATATATATCCGTTGATATTGTAAAACTATTTCCTTTGACTAAAGTTATGTAACAAAAGATAGGTATATAAACACTGCAACGATATATAAACATCGTCTAGCTTGATGAATATATAGTGTTTACCGTACACGAGCACTCTTGACTTTTGACCCACATTTTCTAATCACGAGGCACTTATTATAAATCATTGATTGATCGAAATTATAAACAGGGTGTAACTATTACGGTACGGTACTACACTAGATAATAAAACGAAGTACGGACTAAACGGCACGTTTGGAATGAAATTGTGCATTTTTTTCAAGTCAGCCAAGCATTTTTGGAATAAAATGTTGTCTGTCAGTGAAGCCATTACTGAATAATAGACGCTCGTATGCTAGAAAAACGTCTTTTAAACATGTCAAAAACACTGCACTAACGTCCAACCTGCTGCAATTTTTAATTTCTATACAAACCGATACAAATATGTGATATCCAAGCATTTCTGATGTTCTGCATTGGGATATTTTGTTTATGAGATTTGTTTATAAATAAAAAATAGGACTTTTCAGAATACCAGAAAATGAACGTTTTTAAGTCTAACTAAAGTATAGTTAAAAACGAATATCTTGAAGAGACTTTTTAACATAAAACCTCTTAAAACATGATTATTTTATAAATCGTCTAACATCATATTATAAATCACCCTATATTTAAATATGACACGCAATAGACCCATATAACCACGAGTCCTATTAATAGTTACATCCTACTCTGATTAGGTATCGCGCGATGGGCATGAACTTTGACTCTACAAATTCTTAATATCATTTACTATATTAACGGACAATGCAGAGGTCCTGCCAAATTGTTTGACCCCGCCCTATTTTAAGTGATTCAAGGTGACCGAAATATCAAAGGGACATTCCTGTGATGTCTCATTTGTTCCAATTAGGTAGTTTTGTTGCTAGGTAGTCAATATTCTTAATTATGTAGTTCTGAACTGTACTGATTGAGATATCAGTTAACTAAATATATTACGATAACCTAGGTGATCATCTTATAATAAAATAGCTGGTCCTGCAAACTTCGTGCCGCTTTAAACATTTTTTTCTCACTTTTTATATTAACCTTTCCTGGACTTTCACAAATAATTCAACACCCAAATTTGTCCAGCCATTGTCGAGTATTGGCGAGACTAAAGAACATCAATCGAATTTTATATACAGAGATAACCTTAAGTATAAATTACCTACGCATAAAATATTAATATTTTCCTAAGTACATTGTAATCGCATAGTTGCAAAAAATATACAACAATGTATAGAGTCTTACGTAGGTCAGTAAAAAATTACTTTTTTTCATAATTATGACTAGTAAATGCAACAAAGTTTATAATTTTACTACAAAACCCTCAACATTGTTCAAAGTACAAAACAATGTCCAAACCGCAATGTTGGTGATTGCTTTAAAATTTCAATAACATGACTTTTCCCCTGTCTGCCAAATGTAGAGTACCCTATATCACAAACAACAGCCGTTCGTTACCTATGAACCTGGTATTATGTAGGAGATGTCGTTTCACAATAGTTTTTCAATACATATGTATTAATTTTTTGTTCTAGTCGGCAGCTACCGACCTCATGTCTTGCTTCAATTCTTTGGTGGACATGGAGGTTCTACAGCAGGAAATTGAAAATGCTAAGCCTACTGGTGAGGTAGACGAAGTTTTCAAAAAGTAAGTATATAAGTAATAGAATTTCTGTTAATCGGATAGTACATACTACTATTTAACCAGAATAAAGTTATAAACTGATCTTTGAATGTAGATCGGTAGATCATGCAAAGCAAGACCATAATAAACTTATTATATCTAATAATATTTATGTACCACGCATATATAAATTTAGAAGAAGATAGAATTAAGTTCACATTTGTTTGATTAGTTTAACTTTAAACTGACTACATTACTTAACTTTCTCACTGTAGATACGAAAGATAACGCAATATTTGTTTGGCCTAAAATGTTTTTCCGGGTCGCACGAGAGATCTGTTGGTAAACAAACAAATGTTATCCAAACTATGAGAGTTTGTGATCTCTAGAAACGGTTAGTAGGTCATAAAATTATGAAAGACAATGAAGTAGTATTGCAGAAGCCTGCAACTAGATACAGTAGTAGAAAATTATAGGAAAACGTGTATTAAATCACGTCATTATTGTTAAATTACAAATTAATGGGTCTATTAATGTAACGAACCTTGGAAGATAATTTATTGGAAGACTTATTGACACTTTCCTTGTGATGCCTTCCTCTTTCCTAATAACTGGTTTAATGATATCGCGTGGTAATGACACGATGCATAATGACATTATTCATTATGCCCTTTTAAATTGAGAGACTGATGAGTCTCACCGTAGCCTGAAGATAACGACGATGCTGCTTACCTACCAATTGGCGACTCCGTAAAAATAGTCAGATATCACACGATATCGATACACTCAATGATACTTTACCATAATCACACTAATAATATATATGTGAAAGATGTTCTCCCTCTGATTGGTTGGTTTATTCGATCCTGCCAATCAGATCGCCGATGTCGCTCACTCTAGATTACTTTAAATGTAAAGCAAACTAATACTAAGGGTTACTGCACAGAATAACCGAGAGCTCTTCTTTCGCACTAATCCAACGAAATATTTTAATCATTTTCCAGATACTGTGCGAAGACACCTCAGTTCAAGAACTGCTTCCGAAACATGACCGAGATGGTGAAGCCTTGCTTCTCAGCTGCTGAGCAGAAAAACTTCAACGTAATGTACAACGTAACGGAACAATTAGCCGACTTCGTATGCTTCAAAGAGGGTGACAGAATTGCACGTAAGTTTAAAAATTTTTTAAATGTGGTCCCACACTAGAATTTTCTGCTGTATCAATTACAAATTCACATATACATCACGCCCAGACTCAGAATAACAATTTGTGAACCACACGAAGAGTTGCTCCGGGCGGGAATATAAGTCTAATTTCTGTATACTCAAACGCTACTCAATTTGAAGACGCTCTCAAGACTAGTTCTGTCACTATCAATTCTTTATAAAATGACAGAGATAGCACGATATTTAAGTACAACTTAAAATTGAGTAGCATTTCAGTATTCAGGCGTAACCCTTGTACACTGCGCCAACCGTGCAATCAGATTAAAATTTTATTCAATCTACATCAGAGAATAAAAGGCGTGATTAACTCGAAAGTCGTCATCTAACAGTTGAATTGTAACATTTCAGTGTTCATAGCAGAAGGCGGTAAGGAATGTTTCCAAGACCAGCAGGACGGCATACAGGAGTGCTTGAGCACAGTGTTCGACAACAAGACGCAGGCGAACATTCAGAACATCTCTATGAGCGGTATCATGGAGCTTGAGTTTAAGGTAATAATTTATATATTTATTCTATAGGGCATTTTTTTACATAAAAACAAAATCAGATTTTTATATCTTACTAGCTGACCCGGCGAACTCCGTTTTACCACCAACGATTTTACCTGTTTTCCTGAATTTTCTTTGTTATAAACCTCATGAAGCCCAAGACCTTTCCAACAACGACCTTGCAAAACTGTGGAAATCGGTTTGTGCGTTCTGGAGTTATAGCGTCAGGAAGGAAAACCCGACTTATTTTTATACTATAGACTAGCTGACCCGGCAAACCTACCTTTTAAACATTCCCTGGACAAATAATTCAAGATCAAAATTAATTTCAAAAAGTATTCATCGTCTCATTCATACATTCATCACACAATTCACAAAATCCACGGGAGCGAAGCAGCAAGGATCAGCTAGTTTTACATCTAAAATCTATATTAAAATATGTATCTCGTATTCTTTACAGGAGAAACAGTGTGACCAGATGACTAGTTTACAGAAGTGTGTAGTCAGCACATTGGAGAAGTGCCCCAAGCCCACCTCAGCCAACATCTTGGACTCGCTCTTCAACTTCATTAGAAAAGCTACGCCTTGCAAACAGTTTATGAAGGTAAACCCTCCTTTATAATATAAATAATATCTACTAATTATATCTGTATTAAAATACTAATAATACAATATAATATAATTTTATAAATATTATAATTACTAATTTTAATATAAGTCTGTCTAATAATAATAACAATGCACAATGGGTTGCTTAAAGTCACACGCAAAAACGTTTGTTTCATTGCAAATTACGATTCAGTGTTATTAGAAATTCAAACTCCTCTGTGTAAAACTTGAAGACTGGCAACATACTTTCTGTAGTTGCCATAGCGTTGATCTCATAGATACCATTAGATGATCCGTCTGGTTACTTAATAAATAAAGTAAATATATAAAACTGTGTATAATCTTATATTCTTCGCAATGTTTTTGTCTGTGACTATAGTCTATACCAAATATACATACCGTATGGAGCAAACACATATGACTTAATTTAAACCATATATTTGTTATAATTTTGGCTAAATAGGAGCGAAATAGGCCCATTAGTTAAACCAAAACGTGTATTATAGCTAATTTGAACACTCTTTACAAATACGGCATATCCGTAACATTCCTAGACTACCTACAGCATTACATCTCTTCTGTGTCAAGGTACGATGTAATTTTCATTTAAGTCATATGAGTGATCTCCATACTGTATATTTTACATAATATAATTACTAATCCATGTATATATGAACCTTAAGTTCTGTCTGCACTTCCACGCACACACAGTAACTGTCTAACCTATTAACCACTAATATACTGCATGTTCCAATAGGCTCCTGAAAAGGCCCCGGCCAGAGGTCGAAACACTGTAAGTTAATATCAGCACCATCATTATACTCATTGTAAATGTCTGTAACAACCGTTTTCTTATAACCATTCTACATTAAACCTTAATACTGAGTGATAAAGTTCATTCTGCAGTAGCATGGAAATCTGGGACGTTTTGGCAGTTAAAAATGGGCTTTATGGCAACGAGATACAATTTTGTTTTGTCTAATAAATGTCTACCTTAGACGATATTTACTAAAATTTTATTGGTCAGACTCCTTCTTTGGTAAATCGGTAAAAATGGTTTCTAGTTTAGTGTAATCTAAAGACTGGTTATTGAAAAAGGTTGCTTATCATTGTATACCTAGCCGAGCGTTAATAGAAAACCGTCTTTATTGAAAGGAAATAAAGTCGGTATTTCTTAGTACGCTGGATTGAATGTATAGTGAATAAATTATTGTTATTATGGTGTGGTTATTATTTTTATTTGCACCATGCACTAATATATTTTATTAAGACCAGTAAGTGTTAAAAAAAATTTGATGAAACTTCATTAAAAGGTAATTTATGAAATGGTTTTTGGTTTAATTTTAAAATCATTGTGAAGTGATATCATGTCTGCTTTTTACTTGTATTCATCTATTTAATTTGAAATTAATAATTCTAATGTATTTTATATTTATTATTTCAGGAAGAGAAGAAAGACGCGCCGGGCGCTGCCTCTGGCCTAGCTGTCACGTTCACAACACTTGTAACGGCTCTAGCTGTATCATTACTCGTCTAAGCATAATACCTATTAATTTATAAACGCTCCTATATTTAACTTTAATTATAAATACGCTATAAACGATTATACCTAAACCAAAGGTACAAATCTTCAGGTCACAAGCGATCAAAACCGCTAGTGCTGCCATCTGCGTAAAAGAACAATGCAAAAGAATTTAAAAGTCCAAATTACCATTACAATGAGAAATATTTTAGATGCCTTTTTTATATACATTTTTTATGACAAGGTCGCATATTTGTTTTTTTTTTCATTTTGATATGTATTTTATTTTTGGGGTAGGCGTGGATTGAACAAAGTAATATATGTAAGGTGTATACGAATGTTGTGAAACAACATTATGCCTAGGGTTTGAGAGACGAAGTAGTAAGTAGAGAACAATATCAATTATTAAGTTGTAATAACTATTTGAAACTAGCTGGCCCGGCAAACTTCTACCGCCTCAAACATTTTTGTCTCACCTATTAAACCTTCCCTGGACTCCACTACAACTACTTCCACACAAATAATTCAAGACCAAAATTTGCCAAACCGGTCCATTTGTTCTCGAGTTTTAGCGAGACTAACTAGATAGATAAGCTCGACTAGTTTCAAGCCGCATCGGGATTCATAGCCACGAATTACGTACAACCGTACGTTATCAATTCGAAATCTATCTTTTTTGGAACAGTTTGTACAATGACGATGACGTCACATCACCTTATGAGCCACAGACCACAAAAACAGTTTCTTTGTTGTCTGATCTGAAGACATTTTGTGGTTGTATAATGATTCACTTTCTTATGATTCTTGAGACAGCAATGCGTTTGTCTGTTATTATATGAAACATGTCGCAGGTTCGACATATTATGAAAAAATACTTTTTGTTGGCTTTTTATTAACTAAAAATCACGGTTTACTCACGTAAATTAATGGAGAAAAGCTGCAGCTGCTCTTAGCATTGGTTTAACTAAACCCGTTTCCACCAGCTATGTTTTGTATGAATGAAAAGATGCGTGCAGGGACTCTTCACCATAAGCAGCATGCGCAAACGTCGCACTTACCGTGATTTTTAATTAATTTTGTATGTCTCACAATAGTTATTATAAAAATATGATTTTGTGATTCGTTAATACTTATTACTTCGTCTCTATTAGGAGTGATAAAGGACAAAAAGGGCTCGAGTTGTTATTAAATATATTTTCAATATAAGACAATCTGCTATTACGTGTAGCTATTTTTTATATTCATTATATTATTATGTATTTTGTCATCATTGGCGTTTCATTTGGCCTGCAAATCATCATGTTAAGAGATATGAACAGCTTTTGATATGTTCCTTTAGTAATAAATTGTTATAATTTTCTATATGTTTTTTAAAGTTATATACTTCATGACTGCAACTATAGTTTATTGTTTAATAATAAGCTGGGTACTCATTTAGCCGTGTAACACATAACGTATCAGATACAGTGCCGGCGTAAGGGCCACTGATACCCCGGGCGAAAATATTGTGGCGCCCACGTGAGAGAAGCAATATCAAGTGTTTATTTTTTGCGGATCCCATCGGCGGCGGTATCGGCGCCCCCCAGAATTTGTCGCCCTGGGCCATAGCCCCATTACGTACGTGCCGGCACGGCACGGCATCCCGCGGCGTGCTGCGGCATCGTGGTATCAAAATAAAGTAACATAAATTCTAAATTCATTGAAATAAGGTTCAAAATAACTTAATTTGTATTACACGGCATGGCACGGTACGGCATCCCGTGCCGACAGTGCGCGCCGGCCTTAAGTGAGTACCCAGCTTTATAGAGCTCGATGGTTTTACAAATACATATAATGTGATCGCCAAGTACATATCGTTCGTTATATTTTCATAGTATATTTGCCAAAAAACGTGGCCAACGAAATCGTGACGCTTAGCTTTAAGTCATAAGTACAGAAGTCTTGCTTTCATAATATTTTTTACCAAAATGTTTCACAGAGTTTAATAAAATTAGAAGAAAAAGGGAATGTTTGGTCCATTTTAAAATATGACCGTCCGAAGAGATGTATCGAGACGTTTATAAACGAGTCCACTGGATAAAGAACTTTAATCTGTAAGGGATAGAGTCGAAAATAGCGTGTAAAGAGAAATCAGCCGCTTATTGGTTAATGCTTCTGTCCATTGATTTTAGGCGTAAGTGACTGTCGGTGTTAGGGTTGGTGTCGTAGTCTTACTGCCGTACTCAGAGACATTTAATAATTAATTAAACTATTCCTTAGTAACGACGTTCCTAAGAACTGGGTTAGGTAACCATTAAATAACTCCGAGTACGGACTGCCGTACTAACTGTAGTAATAGTACTATAATAGGATGTCATAATACAAGAAATACCATTCCTACAATTATTTTTAGCTTTTTAAGAACGTGGTTTGTGATTATATAATGCCTAACTTTATTCAAAGGGCTTAGTACGAGTTGTACGTACGGCGCTCTGATTGGCCCGCTCCAATGAACAGACCAATCACGAGGGCTAAACGTTAAACGTAAAACAAACGTGTACTAAGTCCTCTGACTTGCTATTTTTATATTAGGTTACGCCAATATGTGATGCCAACTATATATTCCGTTTTATATGTAAGTTTTTAATATGACTGGTTCGTATCATCCTGTTTGTTAAGAAGAACTAGCTGTAAGGGAACGGTCTTGTTTACTGTGACCGTTGAATCAAGGTATATTATATTTTTTGCATTAATTTATACATTCCATTATTGTACATTTCCTTTAAAATATTTTTTTTACTAGTAGTTGTGTGAAGGTAGGTCTTTTTATAACTCTATTTCAAATAATTTTGGGTATTTAAACTGATCCGTTTCGTGTTTCATTCAATCAATTTTGATTTCTATGGCATTGGTTTTAAGTAACATTTTAGTGATTCGTAATACCAACTGTTTTCTGCAATATAAGTGTTCCTTTATTACTAAGGCAATAGAAATCAAAATCGATTGAATGAATTCTAAAAATATTTAAATAAATGTCTTTAATTATTTTTGAAATGAAGGAATCAATAATGTTGTGAGGTTTTATATTATTTTATACGTAATCATATTAGTTTATATACTTTATTTAATACAAATTGTAACTAGATCAAAATACAAACTATTGCTTTGTCGACTATTCAATAGAAGCCATATTGTCTATGTCAGGAGTACGTAGATTCGATGTCCGGTAGATAAATAGATATTTGTATATGTTGCTACGTGGTGTATAACCATTTTACAATATTTGCAAATAAATGATGGAAAGTATAATGATAATTTGCTTTATTTCTGTTAGATACTACCTATTTTTTTGCTAAACTTGTTTACATATAGGTTTCGTGGTAGTTTACCATGATTTACAAAAAACTCAACCCAATCTTATAATTTCCAATTCTTACCTTAAATTCCTAACGCCCATAAGGCCGGCAAAGCACTTGTAACGGGTCTGGTGTTTCGGGTGTCCATAGGGGACAGCAATTGCTTACCATCAGGTGATCCGTCGGGTCGTTTACCGGATTATACCGTAAAAAAACAGCTTTGGAATCTTTACAAGCTGATGATTATCCTGTACCTATTCGCACAGGTCTAGAGCAAGAACGAGCTCAAAGCACAGCGTTTGTACTATTTAATCTGTGGCAGTGGGCCCCTATCGGACCTATTCCCTATCCCCTTTAGTTGCCCAAGCGCTAGTAGTCTGCGCCCGTGCACGCTCGTTGCAGTAACTGAGCAACCAACTGCAGCAACGTGTAGCGGCTTCGATTCCCGCACAAAGTAACTCTGTGTGATCCACAAATTATTGGGTACTAGGTTATGGTTAAAAAATTATACTACAAAAATTGGGCTTACATTATTAATGTATTAAAAGTTACATTATTGACAATGTTCTCTAACATTTATTACATAATATTGGCACTTGTTTGATCACCCAACTCGACAGCTAAATCAGTTCTTCTGTAAAAAAATGAAAAGAAAACGTTAGTATTTTCTTTGATAATAAAATACAATTCTATTAAAAATATCTACTACTTATGTCAAATTCAATTAATATTTATTCATATAATGGGTCATTTTTGCATAGGCATAACTAATAAGTGTCCAAATCCTGAATTTTGAATAAGAACATGTTTTGAATCTTTGATTTTTTTACTGTTGTTTATCGTTATTGGTAACAATATACAGTGAAACCTCGTTAAGTGAGACCTCAAGGGACCTTTAAATTGGTATCACTTATAGAGGTATTCCACTAACCCAGTGTCTCAGATAACCAGGTATAAATAAACATTTGTCTCATTTACAGAGGGTTCCATTAATGGAGGTGAACATACGGGTTATTTCACATAAAAAGGTGTGATTCTTAAATAAAACAATGTGTTATGTGCACATTATAAATGAATAAAAATAAGTAAATCAACAAACAAAACGATGTTGTCTCAGTTACTGAAGATTATGCATTAAAATTCACTTGCTGTCTCAGTTAAAGAGGTAACTAAGATGATAAATCGAAAGAACGAATCCCAGATAAAGAGGTTTGTTTGTCCCACTAATAGAGGTAATTCAGTGCCAATGGGTAGGGACCTCAGTATGAGTTCCATTTGTGGAGGTTTCTCACTTATCCAGGTCCCACTTAACCAAGTTTCACTGTAATAACTTACTTTCTCGACAGTGTTACAAGGTGTTGCTCTGCGTACGAAGTTGAAGAGAGATTCCGCCATGTTTCCAGGGGTGGGGGTCTCACAGGTTTCCAGTTTGTTCACGACACAAGACGTCACCTCGTCCCATTTACCGCACGTACCCTGTTTAGGAGAGTAATTTAATTAATTAAGTTCATAACCTATATAAAAATCGCTTGCCTGACTCATAAGACTGGAAAAGGTATATGAAAATGTCCAGTTTGTCACATGCTTGTCTTGACAGGCATCACTAATTCCTGCGTATACTCATTAATTTTATATTCACATTCACATTAAATAGAAACTATAAAATGAAGACAATTTTTGAAAAAAATGAAGACTTTTCAATTTCGTGATTCTAAGGTATATAGGATCAGTAGGTACTTAATCCTCTACTTACAGTAGATACGAGACTGTTTGTGTGTTGGTGAAAAGGCAGTATAAGTAGGTATACTTAGGCAAAACTACCCGTCTCCCTATCACTTCGTAGAGGAAGATACCTAATGGTAATAAAGGTATCACTGAATTGAACATACCGCAAGACCTAAGCTCTTGGCGGCTTCGATTGTGGGGAAGCTCTCCCTGACTTTGGATGCACATTCCCTGATGTCGTTGGCCTTGCTCTGGAAGCACTGAGGTCCACCTTCAGCGATGAACACTGTCAAAGGAAACAAATAGAAATAACATTAAACTCACAAGTTATTTAGCGTACGATTTGTAACCGTAAGTAAATTGGGTACGACTTATAAAAAAAGGTAGGGTCCTATTTACAAATTCAATTTGTAAAAAAGTATTTTTTTTTAATAAGCGTATACACTAGGGTTTTCCAAGAATCAAAACAACAATTTGTGGATCACACAAAGGGTTGTTTCGTGGATCAAAACCATAATACGTTGGACACACGGCTGGCGTGGTGGCTGGTCAACTGGCTGCCGGCCGTGCAACGTGTAACGGGATTCCCGCACGGAGCAATTCTTTGTGTGATCCCCAAATTGTTGTTTCGGGTTTGGGTGTCAGGTGTGTGTGAATTTGTATGTTTGTAAAAAAAATACACAGCCTGTTGCGCTGCTACTGCAGCTACTTTGCAGTCTAAACTACTACTACTTTGAAATATTGTTAATATAAGCGTATTTTTTTAAAAGAAGACTAGATTGCATTTTTTTTACTATAGGATTAAAGATACTCACGGGCAATCCTGTCACCATCCTTGTAGCAGATGAAGTCAATCAGCTGGGTGGTGCCATTCATGGCGACGGGCAGTTTCTCGCGCGCTTCGTTGCTCAGGCAGGGAGACATACCGTCGAACAAGGTCTGGATGCAAGTCTTCAGCTGAGGGGTCTTAGCGCAGTACCTTGAAACGTGAACAGCTAATGAGTACTACGTAGTAGGTAGATTTATATAGCGATGGTAGATTTTAACTACTTTTAAATTTTTTTTACAGGGGGGAAAATCATCAAATGGCTCCCCTTGCTGGGGCGAGGCTAGAGGGAGTGTCAGATTCTTACTAACTAAAAACCACCCCGTTCCTACTCCTGCTTTTCGAGCCGGAGCTGGGCCCCATCTGTGCTGGTCTGATGGCTGTTTGAGGCGCACACGCGCCACATGCACGGAAAGTACTTCTCAATTTGATGTTACGTTTTAATTGGTCCTATATCACATCATTTCTCTTATTCATTTCTCACATTTTCCTTTCTCCAATAGATTTTCGACTTTATAACAAAACAATACAATTTAAATTAGCTTGATGCACTTGCATCTATACTTACTTCTTGAAGACCTCATCGAGAGCACCGTTGGGTTTGGCCTCCTCGATCTCATTCTGGAGTGTTTGTACGTCGACCAATCCCTTCACACAGTCGATGAAAGCTTTGCCTGCGTTCTGTAAAACAAGAAAAACAATTCAAGAATGGTTAACAATATTACACTGCACTTCCTCTCTCTCTCTAATAACTTATGAATGAAATAGCAGATCTCGTTACAGCTCATGTTCAGAGGGTTTAGTACGAGTTTGTTTTACGTTTAATGAGATCGAAACGAGAGCGTGGTCGACACTCTGATTGGTTTGTGCATTCGCACGAGCCAATCAGACCAAATCCGCTCTCGTTTAGTTTTCGTTCAACGACAAGCTAATTCGTACTAGGGGTATCTACAGAAGTTCAAAATAGCAGTCTGTATTGTTACTCCACTTTCAAATATGTATTATGCATTAAACCCTTTTAAGTAGATACGGTTAGTTGCCAGATATATGTTTCTTCTTACTATTGTTCTTAAGTATAATAGTCTCCATTTATTTTTATCTATTGACTTCCAATAAGGTTTGTAGGCGACATTAGCTAGTGTAGCTACACATAGAGCAGGAGTTGGAACGGGTGATCTTTTCTTAGTATTAAGAGTACTTATTACATTCGCTCCCACCTTACCCCACCCTGGGAGGAATCGTTTAATGATTCCCTTTTCTTACAAAAAAGGGTGTTTGAAATTAGCTATTTACCTGTACTTCTTCGAATTTGTCTTCAGCGTTGTTCTTCTTGCAGTACTCTCTGAGGATTTCCCGCATCTGCACCCTTTTGTCTTCACCTAATGAGAAGTCATCTCCGAGGACAACTGAAACAACAGATCGCATGTTTAAATATTTATCGTTGATTTACGCTTCTTATTCTTATCTTTAGGTTTAGGTTTAGAATATCTTTATTTCTTATAAGATTTATTTTTATGCTTCTTATTCCCCAATGGTGCAGGTAGAGGACACGTGTCTATCAGTTAAGGCTTTCGTTATTTAGTTATATATGCGTCTCATCTCATACGGGGCGAGTCTATTACCTAAACCTACGTGGTATTTCAAAACCATCCGACCCAATTTTATCTAATTCGGGAAACAGATCTGACGTCCCTAGATCAGAAGTAAGTTGAGAACCTTTCGATTAACAAAGCGTTCCGTCTAGTAAATTACCTACGTCCAGTAAAACTATTGACTAAGTAGTAGTTAAGTTTCATGTTAGTGTCTTACTTATCTCCTCTGTATAAAGTAATTTTACTTGATAACTATAGCTAACCTAAAGAGAGCATACTGATTAAATAATACAACAGTAGGTAGGTACATGTAATAACATTCTTAAATGATAATCATTTGTCAATTAACAATAACAACTGTTATTTAGAGCATTATCACGTGACACTTACACATGTAACCTCTTTGTTGATAGGTGTCCGTATTATTTATTAAATGTCCGAATAAATACACAATTTGTGTTATGTAATTGACAAATAACTTGTTATTGTTTGATAAACATATCCAAATTACACAGGATACTCTAGATACATAGTTGTTTATGAATTATAATTAGTACCAATATCTGGGTATCCATGGATGGTGCTGATCGCTTACCATCAGGTGACTCGTGTGCTCGATTGCCACCTATTCCATAAAAAAACACCTAAATAGGTATCTTAATAATTATTATCCATACCGGAGCTGCAGACTACCTAACGAGTTACCGGAGTTCCAGACTACCTAACGAGTTACCGGAGTTCCGGTTCGAAAATCAAGAGTAGGAACGGGATGGTTTTTAGTCAGTAATAGTTTGACACTCCCTCTCGCCTACGCGGGAGAAGTGAATAAATGATTTTATCCCTCAAAAAAAGATACCTAAATAGCATTACATCAAATGTTTCCAAAATGTGCAATGTGATAGCAAATTATCTAATCTGGAAGTAAAACAGAAAATCGATATTTATTGTTTAGTATTTTAATGCTTCGTAACACACATGTTATATCACATACACCTACAACATATAATAATCCTTCTATGGCACTCTACATAACAGGGTTTCGCTTTTAAGGGGGAAATCATAAAATGACTTCTCTCGCCTTGGGCGAGGCCACAGGGAATTTCAGATTCTTACTGACTAAAAACCACCCCGTTCCTACTCCTGCTTTTCGAGCCGGAGCCCCGGTAAACCCACTAGTTAGTCCACAGGTCCGGATTATTTAATCAGGAGCTGCGAACTATCCCGGAGTTGCGTGGAGATCCACGCTCGGATCTGGTTATCTTAGTTATTTGGAGATCGCGGTTTTTCCAAGAGCGCTGCTGCTTACTGCAAACGTGTACCTAGTCCCTTAACAACACTCTCGAAAATAGTATGGAGTCCTGATTAGCAAGTGACAATATATTCTACCTATCTGCCTACTCGTGTCGTTACCACACACAACACGCACTTCGCAACAATCACCTCCATCAATCAACAAATTCACACAGCCGCAACCGGAGTTACAGCTAAGTGGTTTTTCCTAAATCAATTTGCTTGCCTTGACCAGTGCATCGGTGCAGCGTCACCGTAGTCTCGAATACGCAGCGGTCACACTGTGCCAGAGTTCAAAGGATAGTCTTGATCGAGTAAATTGGTAAATGGGTTTGATGTAGCTCGCAGGAAGTAGGGGACAAGTGGAGCGGCCGACTGTGAACATAACTACGCTACTTTATACACGCGAACTGGCAATGTACTCGAACATGAAGAAAGTTTTATGTCTGTCTGTGGCTGGAGTACATGTGACCTCATGCTCCTTTTATTGGTGCACAATAGGTACCTCCTTACTCATGTACGTTGCTCGTAAACTTGTCTTTTCTTCGCGATTGGTCTCGAAGACCGATTTATGCTGTCCAGTTTTTGCTTGGTAACTTTTTGTCTACTTTCGATTCCGAGTACTTATTCATGTTTCTGATAAATATCACTGTTACTAATAAGTTTGTTGGATAGTTAAATGGGAACAGAGTTTAAGATTCTCTATGATCCTGATAACTTTTGAAATAATAAAGCGAAAGAAGTATGTAAGATTCGTAGCAATTGGCGTTCCATTGTCTTTGGCTACCCCCATGAGAAACAGGCGTGAGGCTATGTATGTTTGTCTATAAAAAGCCGTCTGTAGATATAATTTGTTTTTAATTTATTTTCTAATATATGGACTCTGTTTACCTATGAGACGTAATGTACTTGTACCTATTTATAAATAAAAATGTTTTATCACATTACCATTGTTACATAACACAATTTCTGGATTATAGGGAGGTAACAATTGCTTGAGGTCAGAACCGGAATCGCAGTCGCATTTATTATCAGCCGGTGACTACAACATCCCGATACCGGACAGTAAATTGCATAATGTTAATTAACAATAATTAAACAAAAACAATCACTTTGTTTTCATAATAAAAATCCGTAATATTTCTTAATAAATGTTTTCTTTCATTAATTAAGCTAAGTGGTAGCAAACATTAAATAAATTAATCAGTAGCTAAGCAACTAGATAGTTATTTTTATTTTACGGATCATACGGTTGTTTACAAAATGATAAAAATGGTACGATTCGATTTTTATTTACATTTTCTCGAAGCTGATCAGATCTTCAATTAAACCAAACTCTGAACGTGTACATATTCCCCATCCCATGAAATCACTTTAATGCATCCATAGTGTACAGTGTGGTCTAAAATTTTATACAGTAATATGTTCCAATTACTATTATTTATTAAACTTAAATCAATCAATACTGCTTTCAATTGAGCTTTTTTCTTTGAAAAAGGACTTTCTCAGACATTCGAAACATTTACCAGTGTTTTCTTGGAACTTGTTATCAGTGGGTATTTTTGAGGTCATATAACGAACAAACAAATTCAATACACAACACTAACCGCCGTAATCAGAGTCATTTAATCTTTACTCAACCCAAATCCTTAGCAATTGTTTTCCATACAAAATCGTTACTAAGGAATAGTTTAATACAATATTTTAACAAAAGCTCATACTTTTACACCTTTTTTTAAAGGGGAAAAATCATCTAATGACTTCTCTCGCCTTGGGCAAGGCGAGAGGGAGTGTCAAACTCTTACTGACTAAAAACCACCCCGTTCATACTCCTGCTTTTCGAGCTGGAAACCCGGTGACCCGCTAGGTAGTCCGCAAAATTTTACACCTACTGTTGTCTCTGTGCATCACCCTAAGGTAGACTGTTAGAGAATGCTAAATTGGCATTAAGTCCACCATTGTATCAATGCACATAAAGTGTAAAATAAATATCTCTGAGTACGGCAGTTTGTACTTTAATAATACGAGAAATGTTGTTATTGACATTATTTACAAAATTCATTAACTAATGTTCGATAGTTAAGTATTGACAAAGCCACAAAGGTCAAAGGCCTTTTGACAGATAAGATGGCGGAAGCCGGCAATCGATTAAAGTAGTAAAAGAGCCATTGTACAATTTATTGTTTCCCGGGAATTGCACATTGACGACACTTGAGTGAGTTAATTTTTTAACGACCGACGTCAACTAGCTGTCTAGGCATCTATTAACCTACCTTTATGTAGGTATATGTAGCAATTCTTACTCGCCTTTCCTTTTGTGTGACTTTCGCGATTTTAGTAAGCATTAAGTTAGGTGTTTTCTTTTTTAAATTTATTGTTAAAGCAAATGTAAAGCGATATTACAAGCATTTCCTACGAATGCTTTTCCCCTAGAGATGTGTGTAGTTATGCTACTAAGATGTTATAGCTAAGCTATATGTGTGTGTTTAACCAAATTACGTCTAGATACATTCAAATTCAAAGCTAACTAGTAGGTAATAACTACCTAATTGAGATCAGCAAACGGATAAAAACAATTACATCACCAAAACAATGTGCAGTAATAATAAAATTAACTTATCAACATAATCTGGGAAGCGATGCTGCAACTGAAGGGAAGCTAATTACTTTTATCTTAGTTCTATCAAGTGCCTAGTTAGTGGATAATAAGCGAAAATGTGCGTGGAGGTCGATGGGCCTCAAACAGCTGCAAACAGTGCAATCTTCCAATTGTCCTGGCTTACATCTTGTATAGACATTCACAGGATTACTTCCTAGTACTTAGTGTGAGTTGAGAACATTGGGAATTCCAACTCAGATACCCAGACTAGTGCGTGCTTTCCGCGTTTCTGTACTTACTTAATTAGATATTTTTATTTCTTAATCGTGACTATTAAAATTTTAACTAAGCTAGAACGAATTACTATATAGGTACGTAATATTTTATTAGCTATTTGAAAAAATCCATTGTAGTAGCCATTTTGGTATCTATACCTATTATTCTTGAGGCCAGGGAACCTTGAGCAAAACGAGAGGGAGTGCCAGACTCTTACTGACTAAAAACCACCCTGATCCTACTCCTACTTTTCGACCCGGAGCCCCGGTAGTGCACTAGGCATTCTACAGTTAAAAAAGTCTACTGTGAGGACTTCATTGATAGCGTGGTGAAGTATCATGTCTAGCCTGATAAAAGAGATCTGTCTCATATCTTTGTAAGGGGCTTTAGAGCATAGCATTTGTATATCAGCCCCATCGTATCTTAAACTGTTGCATGTACATTAGGTTCAAGATGATTATGAGTCATAGAACAATTTGGTCGGTATAAAATATTTAATAGTGGAACACATCTCATGTCTTAAAACATTAAAATTAAAACCAACGTGCTGTGATTGCTGCTTGACATTATTTTATTATTTCCTTGCAATTACAAATGTTGCCAAAAGCATATCCGGCAAACATTCAGTGTAAACACAAACAGATTACCTTTTGTATGTAAACATTCGCAATGTATTACGTCACATACATCATCTAATTGGTCGTTACATAAACATTGAGACACTGTCATCTTTCAATAATGCATCAGTATGTTGAATGTTGAAGAACTTTTTTGGTAAAACTATGATAAGACTAAGGGGTGCTTTGTATGATGTTACGAAGTTATAATAGCTAAGCTGTGACTATGTGACCGCTTCCACTAATACTAAGCTATGTAGCTGTGCGAGGAAGATGCACAGGTCGAGTATGCGATGTATCGATAGTAGGGAAGCCATCCATAACACGCATCTTTCTACATAAAAAAAAACATAGCTCAGCAGAATCCGTTTCCACCAGTGCTAAGCTATGTGTACTAATGAATATGATTGGCCAAATACATCTACAGCAATGTAGCATAGTTAGTATTCTGGTGGAAAAGCACCCTTAGTTTAGCTAAACAACGTAAAAAATTTAGCTTGTGAAAAAATAAGAGTTTCTCAATAAATAAAATTGATTTAACTTTAAAATAATCTAAAATAATCTTAAAATAGTTCATGTGTTTTTTAGGTTGGGTTATAGCATCTACCAGCGACTTCGCCTGATCAAAAGTGCTCCTCCATTTGTTACTCCAGCCATAACCAACTCCAGTTCCCAATTTCATCCCGATCCCTTCAGCCGTTTTGACGTAATTGAGTTACAAACTTACGCACAATCACACAAACTCACAAACAAATTTTCTTTTTTCCTTGATAAGTTAAAAGAAATTTTAAATTAAAGTTATACTATTGAATTGTTTCAACTAATCTATAAACAAGTGCTTACTTTCCGTCTGATTCTAAATTTTCAATTAATTTGATAGAACCCGTGCACCTCTCAATAATAAGAAGTCGGTTAATAAAATTGAAGTAGGCAGTAACAATATGACTAGAACCTAGTAATAGATTAGACCACGAGATGTAGATGTCAATGATGAATGTGAAAACTAAAACTCTTCGTATGTAGGTACGTAACAAATATTTTCAATATTTTACATATCTAAACTAATTTTACACGTACGGTACTTATACAACATTTTGGACTCTGGTTGGCCGGTCACCAATATTAAATTAAATAAGTAAATAAGAGAAAGGAACGGACTAAATATTTTTAATAATAGCTTCTTATTATATGGAGTTACGTTATACAATTTAATTGATATTATTTTTAAACTAATTTCACCTTGAATATCGGTTTGTGCTCACTGTGAATAGGATTGTAAATATCTGTCAAGTAAAATTAATTTTATTCATCAATTTTTATTTATTTAAAAAGAAAACTAAAATTAAAATGAATGTTCCTACTTTAAGCTAAAATCTTTTCATTTTGTGGAGTTATAAAAAAAACGGACACAGTTTAACCCACTCACTTATATCAAATGAATCACAATCAAGTTTAAAATAACGAAAAAAAAAACAGTTAATAGCAACAACCCATTTGTGCACCTCTATCAGCTTATTTTTTAAACGTCGCCATTAATGGGGAATAAAAGCCAAATATATAAAAATACACCTATTCATAATATATATATTATCATAATACACCTATTTAGAAGCCCACATCTCCACGACCTACAGAAATATTTAATACAAATAATGTTCCTTTGTCATTTTCATGATTTTAATTCTTTTTTTAAAATTAAATGTCACAGTAAAAGGGAAGGCGCACTCACCCACAGCCAGTGTGGCGAAAACAATAGCTTTCAGCATCATTTTGTAGCACTCTGTGTAATACTAGCGGCGGCGACCGTTGACGACCAGACACTGAAGCTCCCGCGCCACTTACCACTGTTATATACGCGCGGTCTTAGGATCATCACTCACTGATGTTACGCCCACAAAATGTTTTTTAAATAAATAAATAATTTATTAAAAAAAAAGTGTTATAAAAAATGACATCTAAATAAAGTGCAAATGAAGTAAACTAGTGGTCGCCTAGTGGTTGAAATTCAACCATATACGATTTAATTTACAATACCACTTAACATACGTTCAAGGATAATTTTTATTTAACTCAAACTCAAACAAACTCTTTTATAAAACTTTATTCATATGAGACGTCAATATCATCGCAATGTCTATCGATTTTGACGTTTTGTCAAATACGATCAGATACTATGCATGTGTGTGTAATGTTTTATTTATTGATTTAATGTACTTTATAAGCATTATTTTTGAAAAATATTAGCGTTCTCCACTTCTCCTACACATAAACTATAAGTGTACCAAATTTTATGCTCCTACGTCCGCGCAATTTTCGTAAATAGCGGTCCAAAGTTTTTGCATCACGTATTAATATATAGATGATGGTAGTAAATAATTGTACATTGTTATGTATAGTACTCTAGAATTTAAAGTTCCTCAATGTTTTATAATACAATTGTGGTACATTCCTATTTAGAAAATGTGTTTGCTTTCATACCCTGTTAATCCTGGTATATGACTATTACGAGAAATGATTGGGAATAAAACAAATTAATCTTATATTCCAATTAATTATGTTTTTCGGCTTACTCACGTAATTATTTGACGAGGAACTCGACTAGTTTCAAGCCATGGTAGAGGCTCATATTCATGGGCAGCAGCGCAACAGTCGCGTCGTGTGTAGTCGAGTTCCTTGTTAAATAATTACATGAGTAAGCCGAAAAACATAATAACTTATATTCCAATCGTCATCATTATCATGAAACTCGTTTATGTGCATTAATGTACGTAGGCCTCTTTAGCTCTTGGATCAAATCTAAACGTATATCCATATCCATATATTTTGTGCTATATTATCTTTACAGTTCGGGCTGCGTTACACCACAGTGTGCTGATACGTTTAAGTCGACAATAAATGTTTTCATATTAACCGAGATATCAAAATGCCGCCAACTGTGACTATCTGGATATTCACAAAATAAATAAAGGGTAAAAACTTTACTAACTAGTGTAAATAGATTATGAGTACTTACACAAGAACTTGCTTTGGTTTGTTTGAGGGATATGGGACCAAACGAGCCGACGGATCACCTGTTAGTAAGTGATAGTCTGATACCAACGCTCTTCGATGCCTAACTGAGATGGATCATAAGTGCGTTGCCAGTCTTTAGATGCGATGGGGCTGTAGAATACCTGATGTGTTGCTGGGGCTCCGGCTCGAAGACCTGTAGTGCGAACGGGGTGTAAGTAAGTCTGACGCTCACTCTCGCGTCACCAAAGGTGGTCATTGGATGTTTTTATTCCCCCTTAAAAGGTATCTAGGGGTTAGGTCTCCGTTCGGTTTTTATTCATTATAGGAACTAAGCTAAGAACTTGACTTTTATAGTCGGTGGAATGTTGTAAGTAAGTCAGTAAATCACTTTAAGTGACAATTAGTTAATAATTTATCCGACTCCGATGAGGACAATTTCATCGACGCTTTAACTTTTTATTATTTTCCTTTACATTCCAAGTTTTTATTTATTTTCCTATTGTGTTTATGTTCCTTATACATATATAATTTATTAATTGTTAAGGCGGAACAAAGTACTTATACATTTTCCGAATTTCATGTAATCAGGTACATTATGACATAACATAACACCTTTTATTTGACGAAAGGATAAGCAGAAATGCACATTAACATTTTGTTGTATAATAATTAATGTAAAAAAATATAAAAACCTTTGTTCGATAAATTATTATTAACATTGCATTAATTTAATGTGTGTTTATATAAAATCATACGAAGTTAGAATATAACTAAATAAAAGATCCCGTTCTTTGTACTGCATTTTTTCCCTTAACAAGACATTACGATCAACACCTGTTTTGTTTATAAGTACCTAAGTAACCACCTGATTCATTTGATTACTTGGTATTTTATTAATTTGCAGTATTACCCATGCATTAAAGGCGTATTAGAATACTGTGCTACCTATCTTTAGAGTTCACTGTGGCTTTACTAAAGTAGCACCTGTATGTATTACAATGTATTTTTCCACGACTGAGCGCTTTTCCCAAAAATACAAGCATACACTAGTCATTGTATTATTATCCCCCCTTACAAAAAGGTATTTACTTAAAAACTCACATTTGTACGTTACAATAAGTTTAAGTGAACTATGTGTTTAAAAAAGTTGCATAATTTATGGATGAATATTCCATAACTATGATATAATTTCAAGAATGACTATAAAATACTATTTAGATATTCGTGTTTTATAGCAAATTAATCTTTAAAAGTATGCACATAAGGTGTACCTACGGCCGAGGACATATGTACATACCAACCAATGATTCAAAGACCGTCTATGTAAAATAAAAATAAATAACTCCTCGAACGAGTTCTACATACATAGACAAATCATCCTTATCGGTATAAATAGTTGTAGTGTTAATGTAACGATTACTTTGTTATATATTCTAACCTACTACAAACCGACGCATACTTAGTTGGTCATCTGTGATATATCGTAGTAGGTACTAGTAGTTTTTAGTAAGACATACTCGGCAGCACATTGGCCATTCAATTCGGTTTTAAGTATTAGTGAATTCCGTTATATACTACTCAGCTTATATTTTAAATACGTGCTGATAATCTGCATTGTTGTGTCTCCATTTGATCAACAAATCAAGAATTATTACTATATTGCACTTATTTTGAAAGTGAGATTGTTTTGAATTGCTGTTGGCCTTAGTTGCTAGTAATAATTACCGTAAATCAAGTAACGGAATTAAATACTATGAGGGCGCTTTTCTACCAGAGATGTGCTATGTATTCTACGAAGATATAATAAAATTGATCGAAGATTAAAATAAAACAACAAAAGAGATATCTTGCCATTTAACCCGCAGCTGGTTTAACCATGAACCTCTTATCTTCCTGGTGTTAAGAAAAAGCGATTATACTTTATTATGTATTGCTTGCTGAAACTACGCTTTTACAGACACATTTTACTTACGAAAGGTTGATTTGAACTCTGACATTTTGTTTCTTTATTGTTGTTGTGCTACTCATCTCAGAATTTTGATAAACAATGTTTTTTCCCTCTCTTATCTTTTTTTATCAGTTCGTAGAATAATACGCGCCCTGGAAGCAAGAAATTCCAAAAAATCAATAAGAAAAATAAATTAATCAGTTACTGGAATGCGATTTTATAAACACAAAAATGTGCAACTAGCCAGTGTCTAAAGATATTAGTACTGTAACTTAAAGCCGGCTAAGACTGACTGACTTTTAACCATACTTATCTTATGACATAATACACTTTCTTTAGGAAATCTAGTAGATGCTTGGTATTATAAAATAATGTAAAATAAATATATACTACTCGTAGATATTTAGACGTTACCGGGGCTTCAGCTTAAAGTAGTAGTAGAAACGGGGTGAGTTTTAGTCAGTAAGAGTCTGACGCTCCCTCTCGCCTCACCCAAGGCGGGAGAAGTCAGTGGATGATTTTTCCCCTCAAAAAAGGTATCACATGTGTCGTGGTAGTGTCTGTATGTGCTGTTAATAACTTCCAAATTATTGTTGCATGTTACATAACCGATAAAATTAAAGATTTATTACTTTTCATTGTTAATTTAAACACTCGTTCAAATGATAAGAAACGTTGACGAACTTCTGATTAAGTTTAGATACCTATAGAGGTCAATGACCGGAACGACTCGAGATATTTTATAAGTAGTAATGAGAGCTATCAAATCAATTACTTCATTAAGTTAATTACGTGTAAGACGGATTTCACCTAATCAATGCTTATATTTAACCAACGTTTATCATAAAGAGATTTTGACCTCTTATATTTTAGTTTTTAAAAAACCTAATGATAAAAATGTTAACAAAACTTCCCATAAATTACTCATATGTTTTGCTAAGAGGACGAATTTTTAGGTAGTCAAAGAAACCTGTAAGGCTCGTAGCAGACACTTCGGTTAACTTAACCACATCGGTTATTTCTAGGATGAAGAAGGTATAGGAATGCTACAGGGTAGTATATTGGGACCTACTTTAAATTCTTGCAAAAGCAAGGAAAGTCTTTTATAAAGCAAGGAGAGGGCATTGCAATTAAAAGTTACATATTATAAATTTTTGGTTTACCGGGGCTCCGGCTCGAATAGCAGGAGTCGGAACGGGGTGGTTTTTAGTCAGTAAGCGTCTAATACTCGCCTCGCCCAAGGCGGGAGAAGTCATTAGATGTTTTGCCCCCTTTAAAAAAACGATATTTTTACATATCGTTATCTGTTGCTAATAAAACATTATGAGAAGTTAAAGTAATAACTAATATTTATTGAGTTCAGTACTTGTAAACACTTGAATAAAAAATATAGCAACTAATAAATACGTAAACTTCTTAATAAGTACTTCAATATTGTTTACTTGTATACTTAACTAGCTTTTGCCCGCGACTTCGTTCGCGTGGAATAGTGACTTCCGGCAAATTTTTGGTTTTAACCACATAGTTCCCATAGCTATAGGCTGATGATGATGATGATGAGTTCCCGATCTCGCGGGATCTCTTCAAAAATGAGATGTGGAAGATATTCCAGGGAACTCTTCAAAAATCAACATAATGAGCTCTGCGTTTGATTTTAATAGATGTATACTCACTTAGGGCATTGAAAAAATAGTTTAAAAACGGACTTTAACTAAAGAAATATTATAATCTTTCCGAACTTAAGATGAAAACTAACTTAAAACTAAAGAAAGCTACGAATTACGAATTTCTTCTTCTTCTTCTTTCTACAGCCCATTACATCCACTGCAGGATATAGGCCTCCTCCAATGCACTCCATACACTTCGGTCTTTTGCCTTCCTTCTCCACATCGGACCTGCGGCTTTCGCGATATCATCGCTCCAGCGAGCCAGCGGTTTCCCTCGGTTCCTGTGGCCCGATCTTGGTCTCCAGTCAAGCACCTTTTGGCTCCATCTTCCGTCCTCCCTACGGCTTATGTGCCCGGCCCATTTCCACTTAAGCGAGGCTACTCTTTGAGCTATGTCGGTGAGTTTTGTTCTCCTTCTGATCTCGGTGTTCCTGATCCTGTCTCTCAGTGATACACCTAACATAGCTCGTTCCATAGCTCGCTGTGCCACCTTAAGTTTTTCCATGGCTTCCACTGTGAGGGTCCAGGTTTCACAACCGTACGTCATCACGGGGAGGACGCATTGGTCGTACACTCTCCGCTTTAGGCTCATAGGCAGTTTCCCTTTCAGGACATCCTCCAGTTTATTGAAGGCTGCCCATCCTAGCCTGATCCGCCGCTTTATCTCTTCCTTTTGAGCATTTTTATCGAGGGAGAGCATTTGACCTAGGTAAATGTAGTGTGGAACTCGCTGTATTTTTTGCCCATTTACCTCAATATGATCCACACCGTCCTGGGTCATAAATTGGGTTTTATTGATATTCATTTTTAGGCCGATTTTACACGAGGCTTGCTGCAAGTCCTCGAGCATACTTTGAAGATCTTCTACAGAGGTGGCTATAATAGCAATATCGTCAGCAAACCTTAAATGTGTTAATTTCCCTCCGTTTATATTTATGCCTTTGTTGGACCAATCTATTGTGCGAAACATATCCTCCAGTGCCGATGTGAACAATTTTGGCGAGATGGTGTCACCCTGTCTTACACCACGAGACATTTTAATTGGGTCTGTCAACTCATGCAGGCTTATTTGTAGGGTAGCCTTGCTGTATATGTCTTTGATGACTTGAACATATCGATCGTCCACGTTGGATCGCTTGAGTGCATGAAATACAGCCCAATGTTCCACTGAATCGAATGCCTTCTCATAATCAACAAACCCTACGTGCACCGATAAGTTGTACTCCCTACATTTCTCGAACAGCTGCCTCATGGTGAAGATGTGATCAATTGTTGAAAATTTGGACCGGAACCCAGCCTGTTCTACTGGCTGCGCAGCATCTAGGCGATTGGCAAGTCTTGCACAAACTACTTTGGTGAAAAGTTTATATATGTGGCCTAAGATACATATGGGCCTGTAGTTTGCGATTTTAGCCTTATCTCCTTTTTTATGAATTAAGGTCCCTATGGCGTTTTTCCATTCATCCGGAGTAACTCCCTCGTGGATAACTTTGTTAAATAGGACCTGTAATTGTTTGAGTATAGCCTTGCCACCGTACTTTAAAAGCTCACTTGTAATTCCATCTTCCCCTGGGGTCTTTCCTGACTTCATTTTCTTCAGAGCATTTTTTATCTCATATATGCTTATGTCTGGCAAGTCCTCAGTGAGATGACGAATAAGCTTGGCTCTTGGATCAGAGTTCGATGGTATCAGTTCCTCGGTCTGACTGGAGTACAGTTTGTGATAAAATTCCTCCACAGCTCTGAGTATAGCTGGTCTTTCGGTTACTATGGTTCCGTCCTCCTTTGTTATTTTATGTATCTGGGCATTTCCTTTTTGCAACTTTCTTCTGAACACTTTTGGGCCGCGATATTTCTCTATAGTGTCTTTAATGATGTTATAGTTGTTCTTCCTAACGTCATGCCTGATAGAAGTTCTAATTAATTTATTAAGATGGTTAATTTCTTGTAACGATTGTTGAGGAGTAAGGTTTCTTCTTTCAATAAGTTCCTTTGTAGAATCGAAAGCTACGAATTACGAATTTATAACAATTAAAAAAGAAATTATATTAGAACCTATCCTTTATGCTATAATAACCAAGCTTAAACTAAATAATTTAAAAGAAACGACTTAAATCTAATCTAATTAATTTATAAATTAGACTTACAATTTTATTAAAAAAACTAACTACAGTAACTACTAATAATCGATATCAAACTAAACCTACGTTAAAAAGTTAAACCAGAAAACCAGGAAAACCCAATAAATAAACTTATTAATTGACAAATACAACGAAACCAATTTAGAATATACGAAACAGCAGGACCACTACAGACAAATAATCATACGACTGATAATACACATTTTCTACAATAGTACCGAAGCGCTCGGCCGATACCCAACCAAATAATTGTAACAAAACCATAGCGCAATCTATTTCGATCCCAACGCCATCTATCGAGGATAAAGACAACTTGGATTATTTATTTATACTCCGTTCGGGCATTTTCTTTGTACTAAAAGTTTAATTATATTGATATAATTTTTTTCATACCTTTTTACTATTTGTTAACTTTTTTCGATGAATTAAAACAATAATATGAACCGAAGTCGTGTAACGATCGACATAGAATTATCTATACTCCGTTAGAGCGTTTTCTTTGTACTAAAAGTTGTATTATGTTATATTTTTCATTGCTTCTTACTATTTTGTAAAAACAAATTTCCAATGAATTAAAACAATAACATGAACTGAACAATTGTAATTACACCATTGCGCGATCAACGCCATCTATCTACGGAGTATAGGAACAGCCCGACATTGTTCAATTCCGTACTATAAGTACGAAATTGAACAATAGATGGCGCTGTATGTCCGGAATAAATTTACTTTTTATTTTATTTTTTTTTATTTTTATTTTTTTTTATTTATTTATTTTTATTTTTAGGCATTTTTATTTTTATTTTATTTTATTTTATTTTCCATTTTATTTTATTTTATTTTATTTTATTTTAATTTTTATTTTATTTTTATTTTATTTTTATTTTATTTTTATTTTTATTTTATTTTTATTTTTATTTTTATTTTATTTTTATTTTATTTTTATTTTATTTTTATTTTATTTTTATTTTATTTTTATTTTATTTTTATTTTATTTTTATTTTATTTTTATTTTATTTTTATTTTATTTTTATTTTTATTTTTATTTTATTTTTATTTTTATTTTTATTTTTATTTTATTTTTATTTTTATTTTTATTTTTATTTTTATTTTATTTTTATTTTTATTTTTATTTTTATTTTTATTTTTATTTTTATTTTTATTTTTATTTTATTTTTATTTTTATTTTATTTTTATTTTATTTTATTTTTATTTTATTTTTATTTTATTTTTTGATTTTTGAAATAAAAATATATCTATGTCCTTTCTAAGGTTCTAAACTATATCTGTACCAAATTTCAACCAAATCCGTCAAATAGTTGCGGAGATTATTAATGGTATAAGCATAGAATGTTCGACGTGATTCTTTAATTTGACATAACTTTTTTATTTATGAACCGATTGACATGAAACAAACACTAAATGTAAATTTAAGCATCCCACAATATATTCGTGAAAACCGCATCCAACTCGGATCAGCCGTTTCTGAGATTAGCGCGCACAGACGAACAGACAAACAGACAAACAGACAAACAGACAAAAAAAAGTTAATTACATTTTTGGGTTCGACATCGACATAACAATAACCCCTGCTATTTTTTTTATTTTTAATTTCAATGTACAGACAGCACTTTTCTACGATTTTATTATATGTATAGATATAGATAGGTGTGTATGTGTATACAAATAGAAGTCCTGTCTGGTTGGATACGTCAAGACCAGTATTCAGCAAAATTGGTTGGTGTCGGATTTTGAAATTCTCAGTATATAATAAAGTGTATGGCTGCATGGATGGCGCGGTGGCTGGGCAACTGGTTGCCATGTTACGTGGAGCGGGTTTGATACTCACACGGAGCAACTCTTTATGTGATCCACAAATTGTTGTTTCGGGTCTGGGTGTTATGTGTGATACGTCACAAGATAAAATAATAGTGCGGGGCAATATTTTATTTTTAAAAAAATCCACCTTTCCTTCTTTCGGTAAACTTTAATTAACCATCTAGATATTAGGTATATCACGATAATAATATTTTCATTTAGTTACATTAAATGTATTAAGACATTTCAAGTTTGTAGACTGAATAGTTTTTGTCACAAATGATGGAGGACAGTGTTTCGTAGGTGGAGGAGGAAACCAACGATTGTCATATAGTTAAGTCATTTGATTATCATGATTATCAAGTTCCCTGTAATTACGGTGACCTTTTACCTACTGCGACTTCTACTTCTAGTAGTGATAGATTAGGTAGTTGCTCGTATTTTCCATACGAAACATGTCAGTAAAGTTCACAGTAACTTGTTTTTTAGTGTGGAATATTGTCCTGTGTATGCCTCCTCCCGCCTTGGGCGATGCGAGAAGGATTGTGAGACTCTTACAGCCTAAAAACCACCCCGTTCCTACTCCTGCTTTTCAAGCCGGAGCCCCGGTAAATCCGTTACGTAGCCCGCAGCTTCAATAACTTAATAATACATTGTGAAATAGGGATACCTACCTTATTTTTTTATAATATTGAGTAATTCGGTAGTAATTCGTGACGGATGCTTCACATCACCCAGAGCATGAGCTACGTTTCTCACACTTGACCTTAGCTCATACTCGCTGATAAACTAGCGTGAGGTTATCAAAACATCTGACTCAGTCGCCGATAACTTGTGTCGAAGCTAGGAAAATTTTATAACACCACTCTTTTGTATGTTATAAATTATTGCATTATCAATTATTCTAATAGTGATGATTAGATATAAAATATAATAGTGTTTGTTTATTAATTTAATTATTTACTACAATATGTTTTAGTGTTGTAAGTACTTTATGGTATCTATTTATTGATAGTCTACTATTTACTATTCATCATCTGCCTGCTAAGTGTGACGCCGAGTTTCTACCGCGAAAGGATATCTAATGAGTGGGATAGGCTTAAACGGAATGCATTCATTTTATAGTACCTAAATAGATTTGTATTCCTACAAATAAATACTTTTTTAAAGAAACGTTTTTACGCCATAGTAATAGAATTTTCGTGTGTCGTGTGTGTTTACAAACACACAAGTTCACATACACTTTGACACCAAGACCCCAAACAACAATTTGTGGATCAAACAAAGAGTTGATCCGTGATCCCCGTCCGCTACACTTTGCGCTGCCAATTCCCTAGCCACCGCATCAACGGTGCAGTCGAAGTTGGTAAATTGATTTCTGAAGTGAGGTCATATCTACTCTTTCTTTCTATCTGTTGGTAGAAATAGGTGTATGCAATGCAGTCAAAATTAATGGGTCCATTCCGCTCGCGATGGAAACTAGACTTACACAAAAGTGTAGCAAACTCTCTTATGTAGACAAAGCCCATGCATGATCCAGTCTCGCGTGCAAAGTGCTTGGATTGGCACGGGCTGTTGATTATGAATACAATTTACATAATATATGAAAGCAACATTTAATTTAAAGTACAAGCAAGAGAGCTCTCCTCGTATCGCTACATCTTGCTATTTATTTCCTGAAGGGGTGCTAACTCTTTAGTTATATAAGTAAGTATAGTTACTAGCTTCCCTTGTGCCCAGTAAATTTAGTAAAAGAATATGGACAGTCGTATTAATATTATGTTTACTTTGTATTAAATAGTATTCCTAAAAGGGAAAATGAATTAAAACAAAAACATATTGTTCTATTTTTTTATTTTAAATATTATATGAATATTAGTGGCAAGTTGCGGAACTCTACTGACTGAATATGATTACAATATCATGCATTCTGTGTCCGAATTGCACAGACAAACATTTAATTATATGTATATGTATTATTTGCATACTTATATCCATTCAAACGGCATCGTGCTCGACTAATATTGGCGAGGGACTCGGGACAATAACTTAGAAAATACTAATTTACACATTCTCGGTACTAAGAGATAACTGTTGTGAAACATTGATATGATATCCATTTTGATTTGTCATATATTTGTATATGTATACGCAGAGCTTATATTATATTGCAAAGCAATCATTATAATTAGGTATTAAAACTGCTCGCCGTCTTGACAAGCGACAAACAAGACGTTGATTAAAGCATTGTAACATTGAAAGAGATATTTTTCAAATACTATTATTCTGCTTTTAATAAGTTCTTAAGGAGAACAAATGTACAATGCTTATAATCAACATCTTGCATCTAAACATCATAATTATCTCGTATTCATTAATATAATGTTACATAGATATTACTTTAGGTTTACAATAAACCATTTATCAAGTCTCATCCATTTATATAGTAGATATTGTTCAAAACAATGCGAAAATACAAATTAATTTTGTTCAACGTAAAATCGTCACCTAACATCTACCACAACGTTTAGTAAACCATCCAAGTTCTTGTCACACAAGATTTTGATTGTTACAATAAAATCACAGGTAAGTACTTTATCACTAAATACATAAATATATATATATATTAACTGCTATTGTCCTCTTTCAGAGAACGAAGGTTTCAGCTCTTCTAAGAGCTTCAATTCTAACACACAATATGAGATCCGATACAATACAATACAAAAAACATATAAAGGAAGAAAATTAATACAAAAATACAAAGCAACGTAAAGTTCACGACATTAATAAAGTCTTAGGCGGTAAAGTTATATATATAAACTCGATATTTTTGTAATTCAATTTCTTCGTCATCGTCAATCCAAATTTCCAAAGCGTGAAGCTTCGTTCACATCTTGATTTCACTCTACTATCTCAGGTCTCGTAGTTATACACGTATAGTAGTAATATAACTATTTTTATTAGTAGCATTAACATTTATAAGTATTAATATATAGGGGTATATGATCGAAAACTCTTATAGCTCCCCTATTTTATTCTGTCATAGTTTGTTATATACATTAAAATTCCTTACATAGCAGGATTTTCACCATTCGTCTAGCCAAGTTTCATATACAGAATCCGTATAGTCGAACCAGTAAAATGAATAAACCTTCAAAGTAACCAATCGAGTCCATTTTCTCCACAAAAGTGTGGTATTTACCATCCCTATTTATACAAGAGTACAGTCGGTTGCAAAAGTACTAAAATCTTAACCATCTAATAAATAAGAACAGCAAGTTCAGCTACAATATCGAAGTCTATCACTTTTGCAACCAACTGTACGAAACAGCAATATTGTTATAATCATAATTATGTATAAATTATATTAAAACATTTAACGTGTTTATATGAATTTATAATATTTGTATCATTATATAACATAGTTTCTTATATAGGTAGACTGCTTGTACTTTGCTTAAGAACCCGTACTTATTTTATGGTCAAATTTATTGAAAATCAGTGTATTTACTTTGTAACAGTTACGAGTCAAAAGTCAAGTGTAGGGCAGTGAAAAGTCAAGAGTTACAATGTTTCCATTTTTTGTATCTTTGTAATATTTCTACTCGTATCAGCACTACAGCGATTTCTATCAAATACTATGTACATTTGGGTATTCAGGTATCTGCAATAATAACCCAAGGTATAAGACCATCAACACTTATATATTGATGTATATTTTTCCATGAATATTTTGAACGAGGCTTAACACATATAGATCTGCTAATTTAATACTATTTACAACCACAAAATTGTATAGAATGACAATATTTGGCACTATACAATCTGATAAATAGAAAACTAAACGAATTGGGCTGCAATTTGCAATAGAAAGTTTTGTATTTTTCCCAAAGGATATTGGGGCATGATTGATTACATAAATATATTATGATAGGTACACAAATTATTATATTTCGGAAGCACTAGATTTTATGATGCCATATTTAATTATACAATAACGGTTTAACATTCGAATCTTTGAGTATTTAAAATTATAACGTAAAGCAGTAACATGTCTAATCTTGTTTAATCTGTACACTATATTTTATGTATGTATGTGAGAAATGAACACCAATAACATCAAGACATCTGCAAAATACTTACATCAATAATCATCATCATATTTATAAAACATGAAACAGTCTAAAAGTGACAACCATATACGACTTAGGGCTGTCGCGTGTGCTTTATACATCGAAGCGGGAAGATCGAGGCCTTTGAATACAATATTGAGCCTTAATAACTACTAAATATGGTTTAGTTTGGAGTTTTGTTGTTGGAATGTGTTTTCTGTTTGTTTATGAGTGCGTTGATGAGTTTTATCCTGGCCTTCACGGACCTGTACTTGCAGTATTCATCCTCGTGACCTTTCTTGTCGTCTCGCTGCACCTTCCTGCTGTTCTGGAGTTCGAAGCTCACCTCGTAGTCTTTAATAGTGCGGCGTAAGATCTATAATTGTAAAACAGGGTAATTACAGATCAGAACGTAAGAAATGATGCTTAAGTAGGTTTAGGGTATGGTGAGGGCTATGGGCCTTTGACTGAAGGTGTTAATCTCTCCAAATACACAATTTCAGACATATATCAAGTCACTTCCACGCTCTGTTTAACTTTAAATATTTATGACTTTTACTTTATTACAAAACTTTAAATATTTATGACTTTTACTTTATTTATCACGTAATGTTATAAAGAAATGGAAAATTAAACTTACAGATTTCTGCATCTTAGCTTCAGTGAGAGCTTTGTTGAGTTCATCAATGCTGAGACAGTGAAGTCCCTCGTTGGAAGGTGTAGCTTCCTCGCTGGTGGCAGACTGAGCTGATGATGTGGACGATGGGACCTCTTCGCCCGGTGCAGCACTATCACGATTCGGAGGTGACTGGAGAGGAGTCTCTGTAGTCTCCTGGAATAATAGAGTAAAAAGATTTAAAGTATAAAGTGCAGTTGTGTTTGTGTAATAAAATATGAATTGAAAACGAAAAACTATCAGGTTATTTATTTAATACTATTTTGGGTTTCCTGCCCATTTTTATTCTCTTTACTGTATCCTAACTTGTAAGACGAAAGCAAGTTTTGTTATCGGCGCCTATAGCACTTAGCGCACGATTTCTAAAAGTGGCCCTGACTAAAATTTTATATAATTACCTGTGAGGAGTCCGATGGCTTCTCTTGAGAGTCGCTGGAACTATCGACGCTGGAGTTGAACAGCATGGTCTCATGCTCGTGAATAGTTGCCAATTCGCCGTTAATGCAGCCTATGATCTGAATTAAGTAATAACATTACAAAAACCATAGGAAAATATACTCGAAATCTAGTTTACGAGTACTACACATTTAAAGCAAGTATGAAATGAATTTTGAAACCTTTTGTTCTCACTAACATAGTCATCGTAAGGACTTCTCTCTTCGAGTTACAAACTCTCTAAGAAATCTCTGAATGTAAAAGTATTACGCAGCTTTGTCAGAATTTTAACAGCTGGGCATACAAAACTCATAACCAGTCAGCAAGTCATAGAAGTACTTACTTACATTTTACTCTAGTACATGCCGATAAAAGATAGAAGCGACTATAAATCTTACAGCATCAGGCCTAGAGGACGCGAGCACTCTTTTGACGGTTCTGTAGCGCTCGTAGAGGTGTCGGGCTGCGCCGCGCTCGGCGGAGTGCGCAGGGGGCCGACCTCGGGCCGCCTCGAGCCGCAGCAGCACGCGCTGCACGCACAGCTTCTCCGCCGCCAGCTGCGCCGCCGTCCAGCTCCCCTCGCCCACCGAAGACCGGCCTGCCGCCTGGCGACAGCCCTCTAACCACTGGAGAAAGGCCCACAATAAATCCGAGCAAACACCTACCTGACCGTCCGATCCAATGTCATCCAGTTACGCAAATAATTTGGAAAAATCGATTATTAAATGCCAATCATATTTATTAATTCATCGTGACTATGAAATGATTACAAAAATATGTAAAAATTATGGACGTCGATCAATAGCAAATCTTTAGCAATACAAACTATAAATGAGTCCTATACTTTACCCTGAATCGCTAGATGAGTTACTATCAGCGATAAGCAATTAATGGATTTAAGAAATTTACCTCTTCGATATCTTTTACGATATCAGCCATAGGTTTATCACTCTTGAGCGACTCTTCAAGCTTGTCGTCTCTTTCTTTCTGCTGTTTAGCTGCTTGTACCTTCAGAGCATACTCCACGGGATCAGTCTTGATGAGTCGTTTCTCGGCCTGGAGTCTGCGCAACGTCTCGTTCATGCGCGTCAGCGCCACGTCTGTTATTCTGTCACTCTGAGTCAAGGGATGGCCATTCTTGGATTCAAAATCATTTTCATACTTGGTGATGTTCTTCTTGAGTACAGAGATCTGTAAATTTTTAAGTCAGGTTTTACTATAGATATTTTACGCAATCAATTTTGTTTTTATTGAATAGTTCACAAATAGTTTTCTTTGATGTATAATACCAATCGTACCTTCTTATTGATCTTTTCAAGTTGTCGGTCAGGCACAGGCTGCTCACGTCGTGCGACGTTGAGTGGGGCTGCGCTCCTCTCATCGCTGCGGGCTCGTTCGGCCTCCGCGCATAGAGCTGCGCCCTCCTCAACGGCATTTTCTGTGCGACCTGCCACTCGATGCAATGCTACAGCGTCCAGGGTCTCCGGTTCCTCGCATACTGCAACAATCTTCTACGTGAACTCACTGCTTGTCGCGTACAAAGACTGTTGGCATATAAGTTACCGGGGCTATAGAAGCAAGAGTTGCTTCTTTGACCTTCATTACAACCGATTTTACCTGGTTCGCTGTTGTGATATGACACCAAAAAGTTGAAATTACCAATGTAAGCTGCACTTACAGAAGTAGTGCCACAGACGCTATTACCTTATGGTAATACTTATACCTTATGGTAATATGGTAAGACTTCACACTTCACTTCAACATAGACATGGCAGCACTTTTGGATACTCACGTTGTGGTTTCTGCACAATAACATAATCGAAGTGAGGCGGTGTGCTACATCGGATCTCTTCGGATGTAGTGAAGCACTCGTTCTCCTTGGGATGTTTGGAGACCCTGGTGGGTGGACGACGTCGCTTGCCACCGAACTGTGGGCGACGGGCGCGGGACAGCCGCTCAGCACGACGTTCCGACTGCAAGGCAATCAGGATTATACTTTTTTATATTTGGGAAGATCATCTTTCAATTGTATTTCTGTAATAGTAATATCCTCCAGCCAATCTGTCCCAAAAAGACATGTGTACTTAAGAGGATTTGTTCCAGAAGGTTTATATTACAGTACTATAATGTGCACCTCTGCCAACCCTTTCGGGGGATAAAAGGTGTGAACGATGTTACGACGTGTGAATATTTTAAGATACAAGTTCTGAATTCCTCACCTCGATTCGGTTATGGTCGTGGAGCGGCGGCGGCGGCGGGGGCGGGGGCGTGCGCTCCTCGCTGTGCGGGCGGCGCTCCTTGCGCTCGTGCGCGCACCCCGAGTCGCGGCGCTCGCGTCTCTTCCTGGCCTCTCGCTCGCACTCGGGCGCCGCCATGTCTTCAGTCCTCTCGCGCTCTCGTTCCGAGCACTGCGCACGCCAGCCGAGCCCAGATATTACTACCCGATGCTCGCTCGAGCGCTCACTTTCCTGTCCGTACCCCTAACGTATATGGATGAGTTAATGTCAGTGTAATGTGCGAATAAATGTCAATTCTTAGTGTCAAGAAACAAGGTTGATTCTGGAGTGGTGGGTTAAGCTGATGTTTGCGATTCATATCGAATAGTGAGGAGAATGATTTGTGTTGATCATGTATGATACAGAAAATTGTATAGATATATACGTAGGTACATATTAAGTAAGGATATCTTTGCTTAAAGCTATGTATATCTAAAACTATCAAGGGACACGGGTTATTGAAAGCTTTGGTCATCTACTACTCGGCTGTCACCTACACAATGTACACGGGTTAGTTGGGCAAGCAACTCAAATACTTGTAGGCAACTACTACTTAGTTGTTAGTTAACTAACCGTTAATATTGGCATATAATATACATATTAGTATTCCCAGAGTACCCATGTAATTACGTATATATTGCAAAGCGTATATGTATAGGTATAAGCTAAAATTTTATATTTATAAAACGAGAAACTATTATATTGTTAAAATCACTAAATGATATGTGAAGCCCCAGTATCTAATTTTTCAGAAATACCTGTAGAATTTCCAATTGTACCATTTTCGCTAACTCGGAAAATAATTCCCAATTTCCAAAAGTTTTCAGCCGTTAATGGGACGATTCTGAAATTAAACCATGTTTTGCACTAACGCAACTGAACGCATCTAAAAAAAAGCTTCATCGTCTATGGCTCAAACAAAAACCTTCATAGATGCGACCTAACGAAGTTCCCTTGTAACAATTTATATTTAGATTAACATAATTTGTATTAATAATTGACATTATTACATTAACATACTCACAATGCAGTATCTGGCAGCACCAACTATGGAATCCAAGATTCTGGATATGTTTTCTCTGGTACGGCTGGCCAGGGTCGCACTGAGGCCCGCTCTTGGGCAATACCCCAACCAATGATCCACAACCAAACACTAAACCACCGGGCTATTGCTTATCCTTTGATGTAAAACAAATTGAAAGAAACAAAACGAAACGGCAGAGCGAAAACGCGCGCCGTTTTGACGGGAAACTTGACACTTGACTATAGACACGTTAGTCTGTGGCGAACTTGGTAAACTTATTTGATGATGTCACTTCTCTGCTCAGACATGTCCCGATCACGACACATATTGGCACGGCACACACAGTCAATAGAAGGGGCGGCGGTAACAATTTACGGCTGCTTCAAAAAATGCGTTGACACCAGTCTGTAATTTAGCATTGATGGTCCGAATGTGTATGGGAGAGCTGTTTAGCCCTAAATCGCTGTTAGTGCGACGTATTCATATCAGTAACGTCCGAAGTGAATATCGAGATTGTGGTTGGCTCACTCTACCGGAGGAGAGCGAATTGTCAATTGTCTTCTATCATTTTGCAGTTCATATTCAAACACTTCACAAAATTATTGAAATGAGTTGGCAGGTTCGTTGACGGCGGTTTGAATCTGTAACGGAAAAGAGCAAATTTTTAATGAGATGGCAGTGAGCCAAGAAATGAATACCACGGGGTTATGAGTAGGAGTATTATAATACAAAACCAGTGGTTAGAATCTGATTATGTGTTTCAAATTCAACGCTTGTTACGTAGTGAATTTGTAAGCGAGTCGAAAGCCCTTAGATCCGCGCCTGAACTTTAATAAATATTTAATGAACGCAGTAATTTGACTCCGCGACGTATAAATGGCTAAGCCTGTGTAATTACTTTGGTGATTAATATTGACATTTACGTGTTCAGTTTCACATAACAATGACTATTAAACTAATACATTTCACATACTTTAAATAAAACAGTAATGCGAGACAAGTATAGCTTGATTGTAGACTTTTGTGAAAGATGATGGAAGCACATGACACAATACCTATATAATTTTAAAAATTAGAGTTTTATCAGATTTCCATAATAACTAGCATACTTACAACAAATTATAAACCTAGATTTATAGTTCTTTGAAGAAACGAGGAAAATTATCTTACTCCTCCCCTACACTTCCTGACGAGCTTTTATGAGTTTAGACTATGTGTTATCGGTCAGTCACACAACTACCAATAAATAACAAATTATCTAGTTACATAAACTGTAAAACCTACATAAAGAAAAACAAAACAACCACATAAATGCATCGACCTTTCTTTTGAGAGGGAAAAACATCCAATGATTTTTCCCGCCGAGTGAGACGAGAGGGAGTATCAGACTCTTACTGACTAAAAACCAACCCGTTCCTGCTCCTGCTTTTTGAGCCGGAGCCCCGCAGCTCCGTATCAGAGGAACATCAACCTTCAGACAACAAGTGACAAAACTATTCTTAGTTACTACTAAGCTAATGACAACCACACTATACATACATTACACGATAGGTAACTAATATAGGCGGCAAAGAGAAGTGTGACGTCACAATGCCACAGGATAGATAAATGTATACCGGTACTGTATGTAAACCGTCACTTTCACAGTAATTGACTAACAAATTATGTTTGTTGTGGGAGTGGTGAATATATTACAGTCTGATAGCAGACTGATGGAGAGAGGTCGATGGAAAAGTCTCGCGTCAATTTTTGTTTTGGGACTTTGAGCCGTTTAGTATGGTAATTGGGTTTTGTTTTAAAAGTTAATTTCGATTGATGGTGAATAAAAAGTTCAAAGTTTCTGGAAAAACAAACTTGTTGTCAAAAAGGTACATACTTTACAACCATATTGATTTGTACCTTAAACAAAACTAAGTATTAAGAGCTAATTCTAATTAATAACTTCTAACTGAAAAATATTTGATTAGACGTTTTAAGACGTATTACGTACATAACGATGTACATTTTACGATCACTGTACATTTTAAACCATTTCCATAAAGTCCTTAATAAAATCTATTTGTTACAAACAAACAAAGATAATAAAGAACTCAAAATCAATTTACAAATTCAACTTAAAACATTTAAACCAATATACTACACGATTACATAACCAGCTAAATTGGCTATCTAGGAATTGGTTCCAAAATTAATTATTACGACTCCAGCCGTCACAGTCGACGTGTTATTTCAGTTCCGACTCTAGTTCCCTTATTGATTATTCAGGTGGCCAATCATATAGCCGACTGGAATCGCCCACGTGGCAATTTACTGCCTAATATTAAATACAGCTGTACCACTTGACAAAGAAAACTGTGAAGTCAGTCGAATTGAAGATTTACTGCCATTGTCTTAAGTGTCGTTAAGTTCCCCAAGAAAATTCTTTAGGCTTCAATTTTGAGGATGAAAATAGAAATTTGAACAGATCTTTTTCAGTAAAATTGAATTCGGTTTTAAAAGTAAATAGTAAAATATTGTCAATAAATTGCCCTATAGTGGCAGAGTGGAGAATATGTATCACCACATCTTCTATTGTGGTGTGTGTGGGTGTCCTAAGAATTGACATATACTGGCCGTAGCAACACTTTTTGATAAACCGGAATTCTTGTAACTAGAATCTTTAACCCAAAACTGGAGTTTATGCCAAACCTCCTTATGTAAAGGAAAGCCATAGTCCAATAGTGGACAGTATCACAGATTGCTACGATGATTAGGGATGTTGATTATGATTAAGGAACTGAGAGAAAATTCCCTAAGGAAAGAAAGATTCTCCGACCAGGCGAGGGGATCATGTCTGCCAACTTTCTGCCCAACGGTTGTTCATTAACATTTTTATTCGCATTTAAACTTCACATGTACGATATACACGTACGTGACGTCATCCGTTGATTTGCTCACCGTTCGTCTATGTGCGATTTCTGTCATCTATCACTTGTCACAAATGAAATATTGTTCAAATGAAAGTAAAGAATTCCGAGTAACATAACACAGTAAAAAGATAGACAAAACACGTACACCCACATCGAAAAACTAACAATAACATGGTATCAGCTTTTTGTTTAGAAACAGTTAATTAACGATATAGAGTTACTGAAATGACGAATATATTGATACTTGATATAGGTAGGTAATAGTATTTTTTTTTATGGAATAGGAGTCAAACGAGCATAGGGATGCGATCAACGCCACCCATAGACACCCACAATACCATAAAGTCACAGGAACATTGCCGGCCTTTTAAAAAGGAATATGCTCTTTATTTCATTATTTTATCATTATTTATTTTATAATATCCAAAATATGTCCAGTGGATGCAGGTGGCGGCTTGTCGTTCTACGTGGAGGACAAAGGGGAGGCCTTTGTTCAGCAGTGGACGTCTCTCGGCTGATGATGATGATGATGATCTAAAATATGTTTGTTTCTCTTACAGTCACGTAGTTAGAACTTTTTTATGATAAGGTTTTGCCTAGATACATTAATATTTTTAAGAGACTGAAGAGTAATATAGTACTTCCATGAACCCAAGCTCATCATCAAAATAATTATAAAGAAACCCATTTTACATGTAAGATAACAATCGTATACACCATATATTATTCATTCATTCATATCATCACGCCTTTAATCCCCGAAAGGGTAGGCAGAGGTGTACATTATGACACGTAATACCACTGTGTACACCCACTTTTCACAATATATTACTTAAGGTTCAATGTTAATTATTATGTTTTTTTTTCTTTCAAATGAAATTGAAAGCAGATAACATCACCCTGTGTAACCGGTCACCGCGGGGAGCATTGTGTGTGACGTCAATTGCTTTGGTACAGTGACATTGACACAATATGTTACTGGCGTTGCTTTAAATTCAACCCTAAGCTGAAATGGACATTCTGTAGCTTTTTTACACTAATTTGCGTTGCGTTTTATTGTGTAACCCTTGAATTCCTAACCCGCAAAAGACCGGCAGCGATTGCTTGCCATCAAGAGATCTGTCTGCTCGTTTACCAGCTTATACCATTAGTAAAAATAATCAAAATTGTAATCCCCATTATCACCAACCACTACTAAAGATAAATTACACTATATCTATGATAATAAAACTGTCACTATACCCACTGCCAAGTACTAAATATTGTCCCTAAACTACAGAAAGCACATATTGTACCAAATTCTATATTCAATACTAGTACCGAGTATGAATAAAAACGACTTATTCTCTTTCATTTATCTTTTCAGTCACGCAAAGCATTCGAACTGAGATAAACGAAACATTTACAAAATGTTATATAAAATGTCGTAGAGGGTGAACTACGGCGTAGCTCGTAGTACCACCGCGTAGCGGTTACCGGCTACGAAGTGAAAATATGTGAGCCAGCGCCAAAAATATGCTTATGTAGCGTTGTCTGGGGTTATATTAAACCTACCTAAGGGCTGTAGAGACAAGGAATTTTATGTTACAGGACTAGGAACTTTAGTGCCATGTAACAAAGTTTATTATGCATTGGTTTTAAACTGAGTACGCTTTTGCCTTTGGCGAGAAAGGTCCCTTTAGTTCACTTCAGACTGTCGTTGCCAAAAGATAATTTGCTAACAGATGGATGTTATTCCATAGGCTATTATTGGAAAATAGGAAAAATCCCACTCCCTTGAATATTAAATTATTCGTTACAAGAGTAACAGTGCCACAGTATAAATATCTAGGGCGTAGCGGCTACGTATCATAAAACTAAAAAAGGACTATGTGGTTATTTTTCGGTTTAAAGAAATTTATTTCTCATAAGAACATACAGTCCGCTTATAATGAGATACAAAGTAACAAAACATAAATACAGTAACAATACAAATTTCCTCCAGAGTATCAGCAGTTATAATGTACTTAAATGTTTCTTTAGCTTATTTTTAAACATATTTACGTTATCACACTCTTTAATGTCGTCCGGCAATGCGTTGAACAGTTGTACTCCTTCAAATAATATAGTCTTTCTACCGTAATTAGTGCGTACGCTGATGACTTCAAGCTTGTTTTTATGTCTATTTCTCAGGTTATGTGACATTGTTTTTTTCTTTAGTTGTATGTTAGTTTGTATTGAGTTAGAAGTTATGTTTTTAATAAGAATGCAGGTGTAATAAATGTATAGCTGTCTAATATTTAATAATTTAGTTTTTTCGTATACGGTCTTTGTTGGAGTAAGGTAATTATAATGGAACAAGGTTTTAATTATTTTATTCTGTACTCTTTGTAGTGAATTTAGATTACTAACTGCTGCGGAACCCCATATCTCGACTAAATATTCTAAATGCGATTTGACTAACGAGTTATAAATTAAAGTGCGTACTTTACTTGGTATACAGTTTGCTACTTTCCGTAAGGCTCCCAATAATGATGTTAACTTACTCCTGAGATGGTCAATGTGTAGTTTCCAAGTTAGTTTCTCGTCTACCCTCAATCCAAGATATTTTTCGTTAGTTGATCGTTTTATAATTTCATTGTTTATTTTAAGAGGCGAGAAGTCGGGTATACGTTTATTTTTAGTGGTAAAAATCATGAATGAGGTTTTTGATGTGTTAATTGTAAGGAGATTGTACTTTAACCACTCGTTTAACAAATCAAGGTCATATTGAGCGTTTATAATAATGTTATGAATTGATTTGTCAAAGTAAAACAAACAGGTGTCGTCTGCATATAGTGTTAGGTGTCCTATTAACCCTATTTTATTAATATTGTTTATATAGATTAGAAAAAGTAATGGACTGATTATTGAACCTTGAGGACAGCCGTACGACATAGTTTGGACCGAGCTAGTGTGGGCATTTCCTATTTTGACAACTTGACGTCTGTTTTCTAAGTACGACTTTAACATTTTATGAGCTGTACCTGTAACACCTATGTTATCTAGCTTCTGAAGTAGTTTTTGATGACTCACAGTATCGAACGCTTTTTTTAAATCAATGAATATTCCTAAGGCATAGCTTTTTTTATCAATATGAGTTTTAATTTTGGTAACTAGATCCGTTGCAGCCGACAGAGTACTTGATTTTGAGCGAAAGCCATACTGTTCGTTTATTAGAAATTTTTTGTTTGTCAAATAGTTATTTAGGCGACTATATAATACGCGTTCGAATATTTTGGACATAACAGGTAAGACCGACACCGGTCTGTAGTTACTTGGGTCAGTCCTCTTCCCAGATTTGTAAATAGGACTGACCCTAGCCACCTTCAAAGTGTCGGGAAAAGTTCCTTGTCGCAAACAGGTATTTATACAGTTGGTCAGCTGTTCAACGATTATATTTTTCAAACATTTTATTGCCTTAGTACTAATACCGTCCAGACCAGTGCTAGTGTTACTATCGAGTTTTACTGCGTATACATATATGTTTAACTTTTTAATTAGAAATTCTATTTTTTCAAGCGATAAATGAGAGATGGACGTCCTTGAAATATGGAGCAATTTTTAGAAGTTAAAAATAACGACTAATTATAGCTTTTAGAGTTTAGAGGAATAATGACTATCTAACCGCAACAAGCGGTTTGCCACACGTGCGATTAGCCCAATCCAGAAAAAAACTATATAAGCTTAATATATATAAGCACCACAATCATTAATTAATAATTAATAGTAATTTTTATTTTAATGTCCGCCTTGGAGATTATTTTTTAATATGAGACAAGTATTTTTTAATTTCTTATTCTTATTTCGTTTTATACTAAAATTATTTCGATTATTGATACATTAAAACGTAAAAATGGCGTATTTGCTCCTAGGTATTCCTAAAAGTATATTTTTATTCGTTTTGTCTAAGTATTTAAGTTATCTTATATGAGACAAAATAAAAAAATACGTGTCTAATATTTTTTCATTACATAACTGACGGACTAAATAGATTTTTAATTTTTATACCCCGTCATCATCCCTATTCCCAAGACCAAGAAAATGTACGAAATAAGAAGTAATTTAATTGTTCGGCTTCCAAACAATTTGCTTCGATAATTACAGTGTACTTCAATTACAGTTTATTGTTTTAGCAACAAATACAAAAACTGACCCAGTTTCCATTGTTTGCGACTGTGGGCGAGATATTTTGTTACAGCAATAACTTTCGATCGATTTATCTTAAAATAAAGTTACCAAGTTGACTGTATTACGGTGTTCCAATAAATTATATAACATTCGAACTTGGAGATAATGTGATTGACTTGGAGATCGCTTTGTTATGTTGTGTAATATGGAATCTAAAAGTAAACAACCAAAATTAGTACCTATTGGTTGTGTTTTTAGTAGAAGTAAAATACATGTCTTTACTCTTCTCGCAGGTTTCTTGCAAAGTCAAAGTCAAAGTCAAAGGCATTTATTTCAATTAATCCTAAATAAGGCACTTTTGAAACGTCAAATTGAATTGTCCGTCAGTCTGTCTGTCAGTGAAGCTAGGCGCTCGTTCCAAAGTGTAGCTTCGAATGGAGAAGAACGAGCAAGAAACTCCATCGTTACTCTTTTAAAAAAGAAGTTTTTTACAATTTCTCTGATACACTATTTATCTATTGTATATATATGTAGGAACAATGTAACTACCATACGTCAAAACTAACGGGACAATAAAACCAATTTGTAAAATAAAATAGCGGGTTATTTCAAACATAGTGCCCACATATGTACACTTACAATTTTGAAATAATGCTTCTATACAAATAAAAATAATATATAATTTAATCTTTCAAATCAAAAAACAACTGCTTGATGCCACAGGATCCCTAGACTGCATTGGAATAAATTAGTACTTTAAGTTAACGTGTAACTAGTGATCGTATTTGAGCATTGTCTAGTGTGAGCGAGTGTCCAGTGGAGCCGGACCAACATGCTGCCAGGCATTTTTATCCTCAATATAATCTGACAGTTTATAATATGCCTGTTTACACAGTTCACGCTTTATACAAGATTTAATTTTTTTCTCGTTCAGATTCAGTATGGTAGTTGGTAGTTTATTATAACATTTAACACAAAAACCCATGAAGGATTTCTGCACTTTGGACAATCGGAATTGCGGTATAGCCAACTTATTTTTACCTCTCGTATTAAAATTGTGTCTGTCGCTTCTTTTTTCAAACAATTGTTGATTTTTTCTTACGTACATAATATTTTCGTAAATGAATTGAGAAGGCACTGTAAGAATATTTATAGTTTTAAAAAGTTCTCTCAAAGATTCACGACGGGGCAAGTTATATATTGCTCGAATAGCTCGCTTTTGCAAAATAAAAATTGATTCTACATCCGCGGCTCGACCCCACAGCAAAATGCCGTAAGACATTATGCTGTGAAAATAGCTAAAATAAACAAGCCTTGCTGTATTTACATCCGTTAGCTGCCTAATTTGTCTGACTGCATAAGCAGCGGAACTTAGTCTCCCCGACAGTGCTTTTATGTGGGGCCCCCATTGTAATCTGTCATCTAGTGTGATACCCAAAAATATAGTCTCCTTAATAAATTCCAGCTTTTGTCCGTTCAAAGCAACATAACATTCGTTATTTTGTACGTTTGGCAAGCAAAATTTAATACATTTGGTTTTTTTCTCATTAAGCGCCAAGTTATTAATAGTAAACCAATTATAGACTTGAAGAATGGAGCTGTTTACGTCGTCAAAATTATTCATACGTCGACCTATCTTAAAAATCAATGATGTATCATCTGCAAACAGCACCATTTTTGGTTCATTTTCGAATATGAGTGGCAAATCGTTAATGTAGACTAAAAAAAGAAAAGGACCCAATATTGAACCCTGAGGAACGCCCATTTTTATCTCAGACCCTTGTGAATTAACCCCGTTTATATGAACTTTCAGCTGCCTATCCTCTAAATATGATTTCAATAGACGGAGCGCAGTGTTTCTAATCCCGTAATGATTTAATTTCAGCAAAAGTGTCTCATGATCAACGCAATCAAATGCTTTTGAGAGGTCGCAAAAAACACCTATGGCATCCTGCGCTTCCTCCCAGGCACCAAATATTTCTTTCATTAAAGTAACACCGGCGTCAGTTGTACAACGACCTTTAGTGAAACCATATTGCTGATGGTGGAAGATAGAGTTTTTATTAAAATGATGAAGCATCTGAGACAGTATCAACTTTTCAAACACCTTGCTGAGGACTGGCAGAATAGATACAGGCCTATAATTATTAGGTTCTGTGGTTTCACTGCTTTTAAATAGTGGGATAACTTTGCTATATTTCATAAGGTCAGGGAAAACCCCGTCATCTATACTTTTATTAAAAATCATAGCCAGATAGGGCGCTATAGTATGAATAATTGTTTTACAGACTTTCACCGATAGTCCCCAAAGATCCTCAGTTGATTTTATCTTAATTTCTTTAAAAACTTTAACGATCTCTAGAGGATTCGTATATTGAAAACTGAAATCATCTTGACATGTTTTTACATTTTTTTTAAGCAAACTAGTTGAGAGTGTGGCTGAAGAATTTAAATCTCTAGTTATTTTAATAGGAATATTAGTAAAAAACTTTTCAAATTCCTGCGCTACATCATAATTTGAGGAAATTTGTCCATTTTCAGATATTAACTTAATTTCCGAATTATGTATTTTTTTCCTACCAGTTTCATTTTGTATTATTTTCCAAGTTGTCTTTATTTTGTCATCAGCTGATTTTATTTTATTGCTGATATAAAGACGTTTTGCGGCTTTGCACACTAATCTAAAAGTCTTTGAGTACGATGTTACATATTGTTGAAAAAGGGGGTCGTTATTATATGGTTTCATGCCATAAAGGTCAAAAAGTTTATCTCTACTCTTCCTAATACCTACAGTAGCCCAATCGCTAAATACAAATTTGGTATGAATATCTTTATTTTTGACTGGCAAAATATTGTTAAATTCCTTGTTTAATAATTCAAAGAAATCATTGTACAACTTATTCACATTACTAATATCAAATGTTTTTATACTTAATTTAGTAGCTAAAGAATTATTTAATTTCTCCAAATTTTTAAATGTAGTTTGTCTAAATCTTATTTGAGTTTTTAGCAAAGGTAAATAAGAGCTATACGCAACCATTAGTCCACAGTGGTCAGATGGCAAGCTATTTATAATATGTTTTTCTTTGTAATCACAATTACAGAAAACATTATCAATGCAGGTGGCGGTAGTGGATGTTATTCTAGTTGGTTCTAAAAAAATATTTTTTAAATCAAATGATCCAAATAAATTTAACAATTCCATACTGTTTGTACTATTTTCTAATATATTAATATTGAAATCTCCACATACAATTACTGATTTGTGACTAATAGAAACCTTTCTTAAAACATCCTCCATGACAGAATCAAATAAAGCAAGATTCTGATAATTAGGTGGTCTATATACACAAACTACAACATGTCTATCCAGCTCAACACAGGACAACTCAATGGTGTGTTCAACTGAAAGTGCTACAATATCTTTCCTTTCTTTAGATTTAATACTATTTTTAACTAATATTAGGGACCCACCATGTAATATTTGCTTTCTACTGAAGTTACTAATTACCTTGTAATTTTCTAAATTTAAAGATGTTAGTTGGTCCTCCTTTAACCAATGCTCGGATAGACAAATTACATCAAACTTAGTTTTTTCTAAAAACAGCTCTAATTCTAAAATTTTTGAGGAACAGCCTTGAATGTTAATATAAAATAATTTTAAGTTGTGCTGCTCCTGTGTATAATTATTCTGAGATAGTTTTGTATTGCTAGAATTTACCTTGTCATTCATATGATTTATAAAGGTACCTTCTGTTGTCTTATAATCTAGTTTAAACCTAGTGTCTCTGTGCTGTTAGACACTCTAGACAGCACAGATTTGTCACTAAAACTACTATCTGTTATATTAGTTATAACAGTGTTAATATTATTTGCTATAAGTATAGCAATTTTCTGTCTACATTTTTTTGAAAGGTGTATACCTTTCTTGGTAAATATAAGATTACTAATAAATTTATTAGTGTCAAAAAATAAAAGTCTGTCATTTTGACATGTCAATTTATGTAATATGCCATTTAGTACACCTATGTACTTATTTTTTGAATAAGAAAGTGTATTTGAATATGGGAAAGCACACACAATTATTTTCCCACTATTTGATTTTAATAAGGTGTCCACACCATTCACAACATCCCCCCTTGTTAATCCTAAACTGTTACCTACCATTAAGACCAAAACTGATTCTTCATCCAAATCTGTATGAGTTATTTGTTCTATAATTTTGTTATAACTCATATTGTGGTAACTATTGTTTATGTAGCTATGATCAAGATGATCATACATCATTTGGCCAAATCCGGAACCTAGTTCATCACTATATACACATGCTTTATAGTTAATTTTACTATTTGACTGAGTTTTAATTAATTTTATTTGAGTTGGTACCGGTGTTATTGAAGTCTCAGGAGGCTGAGGTTGGTTCACACAACTGCATTGTAGGTCATTTGCCAATGACTCATACCTCTCTGCGTTGTACTTCACCATATCCATCAGCTCCGAGGCCTCCAGCAGGCGTTCACTCAACTGTTGTTGGGATTGCTTATATTTTCAAACCAGTTTAGGGACACATTGACAGAGGCCGAACTTGTCAATGTGTCCTGATAAAGGTTTAGACCTTTTATATTGCGATCTCCATTATGTCTGCTAAGCGTCATGGAGATCGCAATATAAAAGGTCCATTCCCCGGCCATTAAAAAAACCAACCAAAGATTCTTCTTCTTCGGGAAGAAATCGCCGTGTATACTATCCATTCCCCGGCCATTAAAAAAAAACCAACCAAAGATTCTTCTTCTTCGGGAACAAATCGCCGTGTGTGATAAGACCGCCCATTGTACTCTAATTACTATTAAAATGTAATGTGTTTTATGTATGTGTGCAATAAAGTATAAATAAATAAATACTACAAGTGGTCCAATGGACTGTTACGAGCTATTGACGATGAAGATGATAAATATCAAAAATGAAGTAAATCGCACAATAAAACAACACTCTCAACGTCAGCAATAAACCTATTAAAACAACACAGAGTACACAGATTCATTGTCCATTCCGTTCAATTCGCGCAGCGGCAGCAGGGTAAATTAAGTGCTATTTATAGACCAGAACAACTGCAACTGAATGCACAAACGTAAACACAGTTGCTCGAATAATTTATTTATACTGCAACCTGCTACCGATTCCACTGAACACATGTTTGTGGCACAATTTAGGTCACAACTTGTGTCCTATTGTGACAGGCTTAGGTACTAAATGAGTTAGTAGTTTCTAATTCCACTAATGATATTATTTTAGTTGCGGTACTTTTGTTTAGTGTTTTATAGGATGTTTACTGAGAGCAAAGTTTTTGGAAAACTGTCTATTTATTTATGGCATAAGCCGGTAAACGAGCTGACCGATAACCTGATGGTTAGCAATCACCGCCACCCATGGTTACCCGAAACGACAGACACGTTATAAGTACGTTCCTGGCCTTTTGGGGATTAGGAATTTGAAGGTTATTGATGAATCGGGGATTAGGAAGATTGGTGAGGGGGTAATTGGGCCTTCGGCAACGAAACCATGCAAACGTTGTTTCACGTTGGTTTTCTGAGGCCGTGGTATCACTCCGGTTAGACAGGCCGTATCAGTGTCGAAGCATGGCTCTCCCTCACCTAAATTGTTAAATTCCGCCACCCGTTGCATCAGTTATCCCGCCTACTCTTCATAATAATAGATCCTGTCGTAGCTTGAAATCAGTCTAATAACATTGCATAGGTAGGCCATCCAATAAAATTAATGTAATATGCTTGATAATATTCTAATATGAATATGCTAATCATATACTTTATTTAAATGGTACTATATTTGGTTAGCAACAAACAACACTCGATACAATTAATTATGTCACTGATAGAAACAACGGTCGATCAACAAATTATTATTATTGAGAAAAACAAATGACTTCCCCGAACTGTCCGGCGTTGTTTGTCATAATAGTGATGTGTAGGGATCGGCTAATTGCCAATATAGATAATATTGTTTGCTAACATATCATATTTATACAGAAAAATAATTAATTAACCAAATTGATACCGAACACACCTTTATAAATTATGTTCATGTTCATAAATACATTTGAACATAGGTAGCTTAGAGAACTTTACTCTCTGTTCCCTAAAATAAGGGAGGATCTTCTGACCAGACGAGGTGATCGTGAATGGCGGGCGTTCTGCCCAACTGATTTTCGTTGAAATTTTCTATCCATGTTTATTCAGCCTACTATTTTTCGTTAGGATTTTCTATCCATTCTATCCATTCACATGTAAACTTTATATGTGCGATGTAAGATTTTGAAGGGGGCGTACAAGAGCCCATTGTTTGTACCGGTTGCTAAGCTGAGATGTCACGGGCATGGTGTGTTTGCCGACGGCACGAAATCGTGCATTGATTCTAATTCATAATTGAAACAAAATTCACGCCGCGACATGTATATGGAATTGACATCATTTATTTATCTTAATAAATACCATTTATCTTGAAGGCAAGTTTCCTTTTCCCGAACTCTACCCATAAACTTTTAACACCCATCAGAAACTTCTAGAAAACCAGTCTAAAACAAGCACATACAAATACACTGCTGGAACAAACACGCTCCAGTTCGACCACAACATCTGCAATTTGGTAAATAAGGTTGTTGTAATGTGTTTGGCTCTGTTGTAGGAAAACATTGCCAGGCGGGCACGGTTCCAATAGTTCCACTTGTAGTAGCCTTGAGAAGTACTTAGTCATACTACTTACAAACAACTGAGTTTAGGAGTTCATAAAAAATGGAATATTATCTTCTATTTGGCAAAAGATTGAAGAAAATACATACATTCATACATAACCTGTCTGTGTCTCCAATAGGGGTAGGCTGAGACAATGGAACGCCAATTGCTACGAATCTTACATACCTCTTTCGCTTCATTAATAGTCATTAGTCTTTTCATGCATACTCGTCGGTTAAGGGTAATTTAAATAAAGATTTTTTTTTTTTTGTAGAAAGTTTATGTGAGTGTAATGTCACAAATATAATGTAAAACAAGCCAATGGGATGTTTGTTACTTATTACGTTATTATTTCATGTTTATATCGATTATGTTGTCTATTACCTTGATGCTATGTTAGTTTAATTTATTGATGTTCTTATGTAATTTAATATAATAACTAATATATTTTAAAAGTAAGTGTATGAGCTTAAATTACTAATTGGATTAATTAAATTACCTTGATTTATTAAATATTTTTTTAAGCTTTTCTCGGTATTTGTACTTATTCAATGTAAAATGCATAGAAGTAACTCAGACACACCTCTATTTCCACAGGTTTTATAAATAACTGGCCAAAAATGGCTTAGACATTCGCCCTTGTGACCCTTGTTCCATGACAGCGCTCAGGAAAATACAGGCATTACTATCTCTTTCTAACAGTATGAGCAAGACAGAGATAGCAAAAAAATATTCCTGTAGTACTGTAGTACCCATATTTGTAGTCGTGTTGAGTAGAAACATAAAAGAGCTCTTTGTTTTAGTCTGCACATTATGTAATTACGAACTCATGACGAAAACTTAATTCTGACAAATGTGGCAGTTAGATAATATACGTAGTTGTTTGTTTATCTCCGTTCGCAACTTACTTAGGTACTTACTTAGGTGCCTACTTCTAAGTGTTATAAATGTGAAATTACAATTTGACTAATGGTAGGTAATGGTCTGTTTTTTCGGATGATTAATTTGTTTTACTGAATTAGTGCCTAATGTTTGTTTCTTTCTCTCTTTATTTTGTTTAAGGGTGTCACCACACCAATCGATCGATAGTCCATCAATGGCATCGATCGACATCAGTCGACACTAATCGATTGGTGTGGTAGCTTTAATTGATCGACGGATACTGGACTACCTACCGATCGATCGATTGCTTGGCGATTGTATCGGCTATCGATCGATTAGTGATGATTATATTCCAGCTGGAAACTATCGATGGACGTCGACCAATCCGTTCTATTCGATGGGCTATACCCCATCGATGCACATCAACTCAACATACTCACATAGGGTGTGGTAACACCCTAACAATTTCACCAACTTATCGTATTCTTGAATATAAGAATGGGAGATGTCAAGATTGTAACTTTTTCTACACGAGATTATGAAATATTTTTACAGTTGAGTGGTTGTTTCGGAGAATAATATACATATATAAAATCATCACGCAATCATTAGAGAAAGATAACAATAAAGTGCTTCATCTAATAAAACTCTAAAAACTAACCGTTTTTAATCAGTTAAAAGCCACCGATAGAATCAGACAATAAATTCATAAATCCTCGTTAATTTACGAAGCGTTTTACAGCCATGCTATTCATATTCATCAAAAAAGTTTTCCTTTCCAAATCGACTATTTCCATTAACAGTGTAACGATTTTGACGTCAGATAAAGTGACTTATGACTTGAGCGATCGACAGTAAAATTACTTGTCAAAGGTTCAAACTTTAATGTATGTTCAAAGTTGATTAACATAGTAATTGATGACTTATGTGTAATGGTAAGTAAAACAATTTGTCACTATACTCTTCCCGTGGGTGTCGGAATGTAAGAGCCTTTTTCTAGAAGCCACGTTCTATAATAAATTTGAACTTTTCAAACTGCGATCTGGAACACGGATATCAAATGTATGCCACATTTTTATGGAATAAGTCGGTAAACGAGCGAGGATCACCTCATGGTAAGCAACTGCCGTCGCTCATGGCCACTTGAAACACCAGCTTTACAAGTGCGTTAGTTTCGGTAGGTTCCTGTTTCGGATTCGGCGGGAGGAAACGCCCGGGTGTCGGCATTGCGTGGATCACCCGGAGGACACGGTGGAGCTTACAGTAGCATGGGCTGAGCACCGCCGTGTCTTTAGGGATATGATCGGCGACGGTGACCTCTCGCGTCCGGCTTTGGTTCAGGCCATGATGCGGAGCGAGAGGGAATGGAACGCCGTCTCCTCCTTCTGCGAAGCAGTCATGCTAGCTAAGGAGGAGGCGGAGCGCGTGAGGGAACGATCCTCTTCACGCCCCAGCCGCCGCAGAAGACACTCCGGGCGTCGGGGATCGCGTGGCGATCTCCGGCCACCGTAAGTGCGGGTCTGCGGACGGCGAGCAAGGGTAGCTCACCGCTCGAACAGAACCAGACCCGTGCGTACGGCGCGTCGCGTTCCGCGCGCGCCTCAAAGAGCCAGACCACCACAGATGGGGCCCAGTAGGGCTGATGCCTGATCCGGAGCTGCGGACAACGTAAAAGGTTACCGGGGCTCCGGCTCAAAGCAGGAGAAGGAACGGGGTGGTTTTTAGTCAGTAAGAGTCTGACACTCCCTCCCGCCTCACCCAAGGCGGGAGAAGTCATTGGATGATTTTCCCCCCTCTAAAAAAAAAAAAAAAAGAGCTTTACAAGTGCGTTGCCGGCCTTTGGGGTAATAGTTGTTAGGAAATAGGGGATTAGGAAGATTGGGAAGGGGAGTAATTGGGCCTCCAGTAACCTCACTCACACAACGAAATACAACGCAAGCGTTATTTCACGTCGGTTTTTTGTGAAGCTGTGGTATCACTCCGGTCGAGCCCGCCCATTCGTGCCGAAGCATGGCTCTTCCACACTTACGTCAAGCCATGTTATGAAAGAAGGCCCATAGTCCAGTAGTGGACTGTTACGTGCTATGAATGATGCTAAGTACCTATCATGTCTGTTAAATAAAATGGATCTTATACGATGCATTTTAACATTTGAAATCAATTCTCTACATCCAAAAAAGACAAAGTTAATTAATTAATTTCTACATAAGAGTAAAACCATTTATTTTATTTTCATTATGCTGCGATGTTTTACATCCTTCTAATTTATCTGCGACCCACATACGAATACTTGGAATACTATTTCATTACAGCTTTATTTCTTTACGAGGTATAGCGAGTGGAATTCCATAATTTTCTCTTTGAAGAAATATTCTGCACGCAGTAATGATAGGAATTTCTCCTTTATTGCACTTCTACATAACTCTTTCAAACCACTGGTTATAAAAGATATTGCATCTTTAGAATATTTCGAACAGATTTTACTTCTTGTTTGTTAAAGATTGAAAAAAAGAAGAGATAATTTGACTGCACAGTAGACACAGACTGGGCAACAGGCTACGGAGCGATGTGCGAATGCACAAATTGTTGTATTAGGTCTGGGTGTCATGTGCATGTGAAATTGTATGTTTGTAAACGCAACCTCGATTCAGGATAAAATTCTAGTGTAGGGCAAAGAAACTGATATATTTTTATACAATGTGATAGGGGCGAGACTTCTAACCCGTTAAGGCTGAGTTCTACATCTAATTTTATCGACAAAAGTCGGGGGTCGAAGGGGTCGTATTCCCTCCCCCTAAAAATTATGGCTATTTTAATATTTTTTTTACTTTTTTTGAAATCAAAGGTTGTATGCGTCGTAGAAACAAAAAAAAACGACAAACGGTACCTAATAACCTTGGCTAACTAATTCATTACTTTTTTCATATGTTTGATAATGTTTTGGTGAGAAAAAAAATCATTTGTGAATTATTTTTACCGAAAATATCACTATTTTTCAATATTTTCAATTAGGGGTTCAACCCCCCATATTATTTTTTTGTCGATAAAATTAGATGTAGTACTCAGCCTTAACGGGTTAGAAGTCCCACCCCTATCACATTGTATATATCACCTATTTATAACCGAAATCTTTTAAGTATTCTGAGACCTAGTTTAATATGTATTTGGAGAATTTAATATACATAATAAAGTCTCGTAACAAAACATAAAATCAGTCGTCGAGTACAGCTCGCGGCAGTTTATAAGCATTAAAAATCACATTTACAAAAGCAATTTAAACGGCACGCCAGCAAATTATGGTTACCTTACATCGAATCGTATCGTATTAGTACCTATAGGTACTAATGTTATGTACAATTATGTAAACTTGTAGGCGTATACTAACGTTATTGGTACTAATATGTTAATTTTATGTACTTATTGGATTTAATTATATTATGTTACCCAATTATAATATAACTTTATCATTATAATAGAATAGTGTATACATTTCAGTCAGCTAAGTTGATTAGGTATGTTATTAAAAAACCCGAAATATATAATTTCATCTAGATTATTCAGGAATGAAGCTACAAGATAGTAGCACTAGGTATATTAGGTAGTTAACTAATTATTCTCCATTGGTTAATGTTTCATTTTATTTATTTATTTATTTTACACTTGTTTTACACATGTTAACAATGGTACGTAGGTATACAATGGTGGACTTAATACCTAGTGGCATTCTCTAACAGTCAACCTTAGTGGGATGTAGAGACACAATAGTAGGATTAATTGTACTGAGCTGCGGACTACCTAGCGGGTTTACCGGGGCTCCGGCTCGAAAAGCAGGAGTAGGAACGGGCTGATTTTTAGTCAGTAAGAGTGTGACCCCTCTCGCTTCACCTAAGGCGGGAGAAGTCATTGGATGTAGGTTCATTAGACTACCGACCATAATGTTTTAAAAACAATACTATTTGGAAAATATGATCATTTGCTGTGTGATTAAAATCTTTACGAATAATTATAGTACAAAACATATTATTAAAAAGTACTCAAAGTCATTAATAATAACGACGCATACTTTCAACATTATTGAAAATTCTTACTCATGTACTAACATAAAATATTCAGTGAGTTTGTCGTTCTAACGTAAATAAATAATAGTAAACTTTTCAAAACAGTACAATACTGAGTTTGTTCAATGTTCTATTGTGTAAGAATGTTATTGTTTAGTGTAGTCACATCGTGGTTAAAGAATGGGGCATTGAAAATATGTCATTACCATTCGACTTTTTATGTCTGAAACCAAAGTCTGAAACGGTTAGCACAGATAAGCAGGTGATGGTAGAAGACGTCAGTTTCTTGTTCGTTCTTCTCCATTGGGCACCTAGCTTCACTGACGGATAGACTATTATTTATTTCTTAAGTTGTTGACATTTGTTCTTGTAATTGAGTTTATTGCTACCACGAAATTGAAATGCAATCATATTTCCTTACTCAACGAAAAACTAAACATTTAAAAAAATAGTAAAGTGCCAATAGAAAACTAAAAACTACCTCGATAGTCACATCAATCACTTAACTGGTTAGCAAATATATAATAAAAATACCTAATGCCAATATTTAATTATTCCCCCCCTAAAAACAAGAACTAAACAAACTCCATTACCCTAGAACTGACGTTACAAGCACTTAATAATATAAGTTCAGCTATCAACAGAAGTTAAGTGAAAAACTCCGCTCAATTTTACATTGAGAGCAATTAAGGCCCGAGGTGTACCGGGCACTTCACTCTACAGTGACCTTATTTCCTGAGGTCAATGCACTCGCTGGACTAGCAGCATAATTAATATAGACAGGTGAAAAAAAACTCGGGTATAGAGGGTATAAACAGAAAACATGGGTGATAATGGACGCTCAGCGGCAGATACCAAAGAGTTTTTAATCAACGCTAGAGTAGAAAATACTGTTGTGGGTAACTATGGGTTCAATTTACGAAATACGACAAGTTTGTCTATTTGTTGAGTTTTCGTTTATTTGGTTTTTACATTTGTTTGTAAAGGGGTAGATGTAGATAGGTACTATTGTTAGGTTTATTTAAAATGTCCTGCAATAAATATTAATGTGATAAACTGCATGCATTATGTAGTTTTGGACACAAGAAAATACTTATTTTCAGTTTGTTTGCTTTGGTTTTAGACCCTAAAGAAATATCATTCCATAACTAAATATCTTTTACTTAATAGAATTATGAAACATAATAATAAAAACGTTAATTAATTAATAGACAATCGAATTTCGACCACAAGGCTCAGACAATACGTATTATATTTGTTAGCTACACGTGTTTCGTAGGATCGATGGACCGTATTATAAAATTAGGCCAAGGCAAAATACAGACAATTTTTTTGGCCCACACTTAATAAGATGCTGCTAAAGGAAAAACGCTCATAAATCATTCAGGATAAAGTCTTTAGTCGGCTAACTCTGTGTATTAAATAATTACAAGGCTGAGACGGTAAATTGTTAACCATTATGTATTGTTATGTAATATCTAGAAAAAGAAAAATAATTACGTTAATACTGCGCACTTACGAAACTCTTTGACGAGGTAACACGATTAGTTTCAAACCACAACGCGGGCCCATAATCATGTGCACAGAGCGACATTTTTAACGACAACCGACGCGGTAAGCGTCGCATACGAAACTGATAAATATTTCGTAAAAGTAAAACTAAATTACAATATAAAATTAATTGATCCAACAAAAAACAATGGGTTTTTTACAAGTACCTACTTCATTGTACAAGTATCTTCGTTTATCATAACAAAAATGAAAAACAAAATACTTGAAACAATAAATTAGTTGATCAGAAAAATATACTTCAGACATATAAGCGGGTGTAAGAGAAAATCAATAAATACTTGTATTAGGATGATTTTCCGCCAGATATGTGCTGTGTAGCTATGCTACGAATATATAATAGCTAAGCTGTAAAACTATGTGACCGTTTCCACTGATACTAAGCTATGTAGTTGTGCGAGGAATATGTATCAAGAGAATAGTACGCTTCCATAGCACGCATCCAGAGCACCTATCTTTCCATATAAAAAAAATAGCTTAGCTGAGTCCGTTTCCACCAGCGCAGTCACAGTGAAATTGAATGACTATGTGTACTAATGATTATAATTGGTGGAAGTCAAACGCATCCACAGCAACGTAGCATAGCCCATCTTTAGTGGAAAAGTACTCTTTGAACGATAAATACGAACGATGTTATAGGTGTTTTTATTTCAGAATGTTTATCTACAAATCTTTTAGGATTATGATTGCCCTTGTTATTTTCAAAACTTAGATGCTATAACAGCAGTATTGATTCACTACCAAAACTTCAATCTTTTTTGATTCACTTCTGAGACCAAACCAAGCGCGAATTGAGTGAAAGCAAAACAATATTTACTTAAATATGGCCAGACAAATGTGGTATTTCTTTAACATGAGCATCTAAAACGGTGACTAATGACGTTAGTAACATGCTGAAACGAAGCCTCTGCCTGAACAAACGAGGGACAGTAGCAGCATAAGGTCAGACCATTTGTCCGGCTTCTGACTGTTTGTAGCAACTTCTAAAAACGTAACAAACAACGGGTATACTTCGCCCTTTTTATAAACACAAGTGAAGCCCAAAAACTTCGCGAAACTCCTCACAAAAGTAATTCAAAACATTTTTTTACAATAACATTTTAAGAGTTGTAAAAGTATTTTTATGGTATTCCTACTCGTGAGTCGTCGACTCGTGCGAAGTTGGAAGTAGAAAAAAGAATTTCTTTAACTGTTCGCTTTGGTGAAAAGTTTAGGGTCTAATGAACTCTAATGGGTTCGGGTTTACTGATAGAAATAGATTAAAATTGTATGGACTCACTGACTCAGCTGGTCCCGCTTTTTGTTTAAACGAAGTTTTGCTTTTGTTGTACATTTTCATGATGAACAACTTTATATTACTAAAGTTAAAGTCAATAGTCAAAATTATTTATTTCAAATAGACCAGGAAGGCAATATTGAACGACAAATCACATATAATAATATTAACAATGTCTCTCTGTCGTTCAGTCTAATGGAAAGTGTAGATTCCTATGGCGAAGGACGAGCAAGAAACTCCAAATCTAACAAATTTTTCAATCAGGCTCACAATACAATTCTTGGTTACATTGTTTCGATTGCTTCAACTATGTAAGAACAATGTAACACTAATATTCAGTCAAAGGGATAGAAACAAAAGACAATCCAAGTACGAACGTTTCGACCGACATCAGTAGCAAGATTTTTCTAATTCTTACATTCCATCTTTCAAATAAATGCATTAACAATTGACTATCAGAAATTGCATCTAAAACCATAAAGATCATGGAGGTTGAGAGCCCTGAATTTATTTAGTAAATTAATTCAAAAGTGATGAGTCCTTACGATTTTCCCTCTTTGTGTATTTCCTTCAATTCTTATTCAGGAAAGAATAAATAATCATATTAATTTGCGTTACTTCTTGTATATTACATTGATGTTGTAATAAAAAATATTTGCATAGAAAATTTATTTTACTTCGTTGCCCTAATTTTATTTATTTCGTAAATTGTCGAGCCAACTCCTATTTCAAAATGGTACCCATAAAGATTCGAGTTTCAGGGTTAACGAAACGCGGATTTTCTTTTTACAAGTTTACTACTTTTCAAAGAAAAATCATTTGTATCTAGAAGGTAATAAAGACTAATTTTAATATTTTATAAAGACAGTAAAAGTAAAGGGTTGTTAATTTTTACTGTGTACTTAAAAACTCCCGTCGATTATGATTACAATTATTTATTTAAACAACCTAAAACGATGTTTACTGTGATTCCTTTCAACATAAATATTTTAAAGACCAATATTTAAAAGGAAAGTTATGTCACTCTTCTTTATGGTATAAGCCGGTGACCGAGCAGTCGGATCACCTGATGGTAAGCAATCGCTGCCACCCATGGACACCAGAAACACCAGATGCTTTACAAGTGCGTTTCTGGCCTTTTGAGGTTTAGGAACTTAAGTGTTGTTGGGGAATCGGGAATTGGGAAGAGAGGTAATTGGGCCACTGGTAACCTCACTCACACAACGCAAGCGTTGTTTCACGTCGGTTTTCTAGTTTTCCGCGAGGCCGTGGTATCACTCCGGTCGACCCGGCCCATTCGTGCCAAAGCATGACTCTTCCACACTTAATATATCTTTTTCGTTTAACTTCTTTGTCTTGCACAATAATTTTAAAGATAAATTATTTTCATCGTATAGCGTCATTACAAAATCATTAATTATTAATCATCAACAGGTAATTAATATTAACCGAACCGTATTAAGTTCTTTATAATGATCAGAAAATAGTATATTATATTTCCATTGTTGGACTGTTTTTAGGATTTTCTTCCATCTGTAAACTACACTTGGGAGCAAAGAAACGGAGCCAACAACAAAATTAAAAAAGATATTAAATTAATTATTATGTTATCGGTTTACACATGTAACGTTTTGACAAGGAACTCGACTACGACTTAGACTTAGACTGCGGAATGCTGCTCATGAATATGAGCCTCTAGTAGGGCTTGAAACTAGTCGAGTTCCTCGTCAAAACGTTACGTGAGTAAGTCGATAACATAATAATTAATTTAGTATGTCTCACGAAAATTATAATAATAAAAATATTAGTTTTACAAAAAATTACTCTCATTTTAAAGGTAATTAAATTGCCTTTCATACGACATACGTTACCAATTAATAAAATACTCGCATCAGAAAATATTTATCAAGAAATAAAAAAAGAAAAAACACCAGTAGCTCCGTTTCTTTGCTCCCAACTGTATTAACTAACGTCACTATATAACAGTATGACGCACGTAACATTATGTAGGACCACTCGATTACAAGGTAAACCTTTAGAAAGTCGGTGAACAACGGAGTAATGGTCAATAACTTAGCCCTTAAACTATAAAGGCCGGTACTGTATAATGGTAACTAAACATTGCATCATTTTTCACACGTGTTTGGAGACCATGTCAGAAATGTTCTTTGAAGAGCAATAGGAATGTTTAGTGTGTCACTTAGGTTAACCTTTCAATAGTAATAAGTTCATTCTTTTCGTTTTAAATTTTTTAGTTGGTCGTTTTCAGATATATCGCCATGAGGTCGCCCAACAAAAGGATAGGATAGGATTTGACGTAAACAGATATTTGTACGCAATTAAAAAAATGTGGCACAAACCAAAACGCTTTACAGTCAACACTCGTTAATTCGAAATATAAAGGATCCTTAAAATATTTGGAATTATCAAATGCACAAAAATGTCTTGATTTAGTTTAAAATACAAAAATATTGACTAGAGGCCTCGTGATATATTCGAATTACCGAGAGGTTTGAATCATCATTGAGGTAATTCAAACTTAAAATATTGACCTATAGAGGATAAATTTTACTTTTTACATGAACAAATGTAACTAATACGCTCCAGGCTTTATTTCCATCATAGGATTTATCAGGATAGGTACTGTTGGCCTTTTCAGTAAGTACAAAAATATACGTCAGTACCTAGCAACACAAAGCTGAAGTAAAAGTGTGTAGGAGTGGACTTGCTCTTATTATAAGGGTAGACATATTATAATTGGCAAAAACGAGACGGATCCCCGGAAAACCTGCTAAGTAGTCCGCAGCTCCGGATCAGGCATCAGCCCTACAACCCATTAACTTATATGCCAGTGCCGATGAATGATTGATCACAGATCTATACTTCTACTTACGGGATTTGGCAATGTGCAAGATTATAAAGAATAGGTATATATAAATGCATAATGTGATCAGCTTATGGTTAAGCTACGGTAGGAACATGAGATAATGTTTCGTGATGAAATAAAATATTTTGTATATCATAAAATAAAATCATAAAATAATAATAATTAATAAAAGGTCCGCAAGGCAGCTTGTGGCGAGCTGTTGGGCAGTGGCGACCCCATGGACCTGACTCCCGGGAGAGGCCCTACTTTTTAACTCCGGTTAGTACTCGTGACTATCCTGGAGTGGCCTCTCCTACCTCACTCTTGCCCTCATCGGCTGGTTTGAGTGGAGATTCGCAAGAGTGGAGTTGCCTTCAGCTCCACTTGGGGGAAGGACGTATCCCAGTAAGATGCTGGTAGGGGTCTTGACCGTACTTCCGGGATTGCTCTGATAGCCGTGGGATGCCTCCCCTTCCTCAAGCAGCTCAACGGATGTTGCTTCCCTTGTCGCTACATGCTAGCGGCCGTTTCCGGGGCCCACTATTGAGTTTGCGAGTCACCCCCTGCCTGTTTATCCGTATTTTTCAATATTGGTCAGGGGCAGGGGCCATAGTCCCCATAGTTAACCGGTTAACTATTCCACAGCCACCCACACCCATATCCCTATCATTTCCTTTTACCATATCTCACAATAGTCCTGCATCAACCGGGGATTGTCCTTTGGTGTACTTCCATAGTGCATACAGGGATAATCGCTGGCTGATGTCCCATTACATTTAGATTAAAATTGTTCAACGGGCCTCTGCGAGTTGGCTTCGGCCCCTCGTACGCCTTCCAAAGGTCCGGGACCCTGTGGTCCCGTGATTATGTAAGGAACAAAATTAATAAAAGTGTAATGATCATTTTTCATTGTACATACATATCACCACGCCTTTAAACCCCGAAGGGGTAGGCAAAAGTGCATATTATGGCACGTAATGCCATTGTGTACACCCACTTTTCACAATTTATGTTGTAAGTCCCATGTAATAGGGGGAGCCTATTGCCATATACCAGACTCCATTTCCAGACTCCGTGCTACTACTGAGAAATTTTCGAAAAACCAAAAAAAAGCCCAGTAGCCCCTTCACCCGACTCGGGAATCGAACCCAAGACCCCTTGCCTTGCAGTCGCACTTACAGACACTCAGCCAACAAGGCAGTCAAATTATTTATGAATGTATACGAGTAATAACTGAACTACCCAATCAATAGCCAAGAAGACAATCTTTCGAGAAACATTTAATGATGTTTAACATTATAGCAACTAATAGATGACAATCAACGTTTTAGTATAATGTCCGTTTATCGTCCAGAGTCGTCATTAGACGCTGTCAACAAGACAATAACATGGCCACGGCTTGATAAATTACTTGATAACAACACTCAGACCCTTGTAATTATGAACTACGTCAAAAAGGCATATAATTATACGGGACTAAAGGTAATTTACGTGGGTGATGGAGTAAAATTGATTTACCTACGTAAAAAATATGACAGTTCGTCTAGTTTTATTAAAAAGGGGTATTACTTTTTTTATATTACCAGGTTTTGGTAGTAACAAAACTTACAGGCTTTTTTTTGAGAGGGGAAAATCATCCAATGGCTTCTCCCGCCTTGGGCGAGCCGGCAGGAAGTGCCAGACTCTTACTGACTAAAAACCACCCCGTTCCTACTCCTGCTTGTCGAGCCGGAGCCCGGTAAACCCGCTAGGTAGTCCGCACCTCCGGATAAAGCTTACAGCCTAGCTTATGATGAGCAGTCATCATAGGTCCGCAAGTGCGTTGGGAATCATATAAGAAACTGTTTAATTGTAACGTGAATTGTGTCCGACCCGAAGCTGCAGACTCTCTTGCGGATTACCGGGGCTCTCCGGCTCGAAAAGCAGGAGTAGGGGTACGGGGTAGTCTTTAGTCAGTAAGAGTCTGACACTTCCTTTTCCTCTCGCCCAAGGCGAGAGAAGTCATTGGATGACAAATGTTAAACCAAAAAATAGTTACATAGATATGAAGATTTGATGATAGTCTTCTTTACAAATTAAGATTCATTCTTTTAGTTGGTATATTTCAAACCCATCGCACAAGTTCATACAACCGCTGTAGAAAATATTCAGAATAATTAACCCAAAAATACTTTATATACCAACCCTCATGCATATGTAGATTTCATTAAGTGTGGGAGAGCCATGCTTCGGCACGAATGGACCGGCTTGACCGGAGTGATACCACGGCCTCACAGAAAATCGAAACGTGAAACAACGCTGGTGTTGTGTTTCATTGTGTGAGTGAAGTTACTGAAGACCCAATTACCCCCCTCCTAATCTACCCAATCCCGGATTCCCCAACAACCCTTCAATTCCTAACCCCCGATAGGCTTCTTTTATTCTTTTTTAATGGGTGGTGGCGATTAATTACCGTCAGGTGATCGGTCAGCTCGTTTTCCGGCTTATATCATAAAAAAAATTAGTTTCTCAAATGTGAAAATGTAAATGAGCAAATCAAACAATGTACCAAGTACTACCTTCAAAAAACAACTATGCAATACATACATACATTGACAATTAAAATAAATTAAAAAAACGTAAACAAACCGTTCAAATCTTAAATATCCTTTAAAAATCAAATAAATAAAAAAAAAAAAAAAACGGAATTAAAAAAAAGAACATAAAATAAATTAAAAAATCGAAGATTCAATTAAAGGGGTGCTTACATAAGAAAGTGACATCGGAACTGTAGTTTGACCCGATTACCGCGAGTTCGTTGATCGCGAGTGGGCGTGTCGCTTCGTTCATATTGACTAACATAGTGAGGTACACAGTACAGGTCTCTTGTAGTGATGTAACGGGCCTAGGACCCGACCGGGTGAAGGTTTGTGTACCTTGTTTTGTAGGTCGACACGGATAAGAGAGTGCGGAAAATTTTGCGGAAATAAGAGGTACTAGTAGAGGATAATATTGTGTAAAATGTGATATAAGCTTGAGTAAGAAGTATAAAAAAATTAAAAATTAAAATATTTTTTTTGTGATTAAAAAAATAATGTTATACAATAATATGTCAGTTTTAGAAATTAAGCTATAACCCTATCGATAGTAAAAATCCGTAGTAAGTAGTAAAAATTTATAAAATTAATACCATTTAAAAAATCCTTTATCAACACAAAATAATACACGAAAGAAAAATCTCCGTCTAGTATTAAAATCAAAACACGTTACAATCTGGAATTCTATTTCCTAAACGCCACCTACGCAGTATCTATATAAAGGCCGGCGGACCGTATGCACCGCAACGTACGTACCTTCCCTGCTTCGCGTAGGTCAGGTATCAAACGTAACAACCTAATGTCATCACTTGCCATTCACCTTTATTTACATCCAAAAATACACCTCAAAAATATATACAAAAAATATTCAATAGGTAATATCTATATAAAACTGCACGTACCTATATGCAGTATAGTACATCTCTAAACAAAAACGTCCTTGTCACTGAGACCATCCCAACATAGCCGTCTTTAAATAAACAACTTCGGTCAAAAATCCACAAAATTAAAAAATAAACTTACCAATGAAGTACTGCGTGTGATCACGACACTTCCTTGTTTAAATGTAAAATGGTGAATGAGTAGGAAGTGATAGAAATGCACGGAATGGCGACGCGGGGCGGAGGTATGGGAGACGTGCGCTCGCCACCGGGCTGCGATCTCGACTGAAGCCTGAAGGGAGGTTGGGCGGAGCCACGCGCCACGGCCTGATCAAGCGAATATTTTATCGATACTTTTGCTTAAGATAGGAAATGAGACAATTACGGTAACTTCGAACCTCGTGAGACTAAGTTCAACTATGCTATTAGAGTTCAGGGAAATGCAACGGTTTTATTGCATTGCATCATGCCATTTCGTGACTGATGTCATACTGCGTAATAGATTCGGTGCTTGTACTAGAATAACCGGATTTCGCTTAACACTTACTTTTTGTGTTTAAGTTGAGAAGATGGTTTTTATTGTCCTTATTTCTATAGGTATATTTAATGCACTGGTCTGTATTATAGCAAATCTTTGTATGCTACTTTTAATATACTCTCAGATGCACATATGCCATTTGTATATGAAGAATATTCAACGTGTTAAATATTTTTATATTACATATTTTTTAGCCCGAAACATGCATCTTATCAAAACAATGTAAACATGTCGAGGCACGCTCGCCGGCCGGCGAGGTACCGCGTCATAGAATCTGTAAAATTCACCCTTTTCTCATCAAAACGAGACCTTACGTAATTTTCTACGAAACAATGTACATTGCTGCATTCGTATTACCACGCAACCGACAGCGCGAAGAAAACAAAGCAATGAAAAACTCAAAACGAAAGTCTCGTAGCCGATGCTACGCCGTAGCACTTTCTACGCCGTAGAGGACTCCAAAGTACGAAGCGAACACGCCCGCCGTATTTCATGATTATATAGATATCTACATAATACTTTCTAAGTTCGATAAAAGGGAACATTGAAATTCCTTGCGAGATTGAACTTGTTTTAATCTTCAGGGATTCAACTGAGTTTGTTTTAAAAATATCTCTGTAGTGTAAAAATTAAGGAAAATTTCTTCTGAGGAGTTTGTTAATTAGTCGTGTTTCTTAATTAGGTTGGCGTACCGCGAATTGTGTGACGTGAAAGGGTTGGGTAGTACGTCGTGGTGATAATTGGATGCTTAGATACTATGTACCTACTGTCACGAACCGTGTCATGTGGTACACAAGACACATTACATTGTAATGTGTCTAAACTTATCTCACTTACTTGATATTACACATATTATATTATGTTTTAACCCAGAATTATGACTTGAGCGTATGTTTTTCTTGTATAAAATGATGTTATAATTCGTACTAATTAATTTATAATTATTTTACTAAAACTAATCTTAAATGTAACGCAATGCATTCAGTACAAACCCTTTGTTCAAATAACGAAACGCTACTTGATCCAAAATAACATAAATATAAACAAAATCACATACCTACTAATAAAAATAATAATTTAAAGCTCACCTGCTCCTGCATACTGCAACAAGGTCGCCTCACGAACAACGAAGGCCACTTCAATATATTACATCAAATGTCAAATGTGAACACACATACAATCGTCACACTGCATCATTGCACGGACGCAAACTGAAACGAGGAACGCAGCGCAGATAGCAGCTATCAAAACCTCTCTTTTTCTTTGTTTATCAACAGTCTGCCCACAGATATCCACGGACATTTTCCCCCTAGAAAGAGACAAAATATACCCCAAATAGTTCTGTCACTCTCTCCCGATGCGACGATCGATGTGACCTTGGCACTGGGGATATTTAAACCCTAATAGATGATATCCCGCGGGGAATATTAAGGGGCATTATGGAAATATGGTAATACCTTCTGTAATGTCGATAACACTAGATTATTCTGAGATATAAGTATTGTAAATAGATATTTTTGGTAAACACGCAAACCTAGTTTCGTTAGTCAGTATAGGATTATCGTTTCTGTCTCGACTCTTGCACTGCATTCGCTTTTACGTGGCCATAAAATTAAGGCGTGTCGTTTACTACCAAAGCAAGGTAAAATAGGGTCATTTCTATAATGAAACTGTACAACGGTTATGCAATTTTCCATAATAAAATCTACATAATAATGCGTGCATATAAACTAGCGTATGACTCGTATGAGCAATCAATGGCGCTGAATATTTATTAATTGTCTGTATCATAAAACGCTAGGTATCAAACCTGACCATGATATTGTGCATTTCATTGTCACGGGGAACTCTTAATGGACGAGTGACCGGATCGATGTTCATAGTATGTAGTAGAATATAAGTATATTTTTTTGCATTCGTTTCAAATGCTTAATGATCCTTGTAGATTCATGCATGATCGTCCTTAACACATTAAACGCCATGGGGGGGGGGGTAAAGTGACCGGCGCTAGCGGAGGATTTGCCTTCAACTGTTTTCTGTTGGCAGTCAAAGTCTTAATAAAAAGAAAAGATCAAATTGAAAGTGTAACCATGTAACTTCCGAAGAATTAAACGGCTAGCTCAGCTATAAGAACCGACACTGTCTTGAAAAAGATGTTTTAAAACTCAAAATCAATTAACTTCTACACTTTTATCTTTGCCTAGTCCTATTTATATTTGAACTGAAAACAATACGTGAAAATAGTTCTTCTTAATTAACGATGTGAACGTGACCACGTTCACGTTATTCTCACGAGTTCCCAACTGAGACTCGGTTAAAAGCATGATCTCTTCAACGGTATTACACGTACATAGTAACATAACAATAGTCGAAGTTCCAAGCAGTTGGCAACTAATAAAATCAACACGAGCACAGACTGTGCGTATTGAGTAAACACAATCGATCAGGAAAACGAACCCAATAGACATAACTATACTCGTATACTTAACATACTTTTTGCCATACAGACAGACAGTAGAACAACGCAATTTATTTCTTCACTAACAGTACAAAAGATTTTGAAACTTAGCACGTGTTATTAGAGTTAGTTTTTCCCCAAAATGTGTTTTTATCTGATCTTATCTGCTATCACCTGATAAAGCTGACAAATTGCTACGTACCCTAAAATCGAGAGTGCTAAACGAATGGAAAAAAATGGCAATGGGATAAGAGACATCTTTATTTTATTATTTAGAATAGGCTGCTATGTTGAATTGATTAGGTATTTGCTTCACAATCAGGTCCCTATGTCTATGTAAATAGAAATGCCAATGGTTTGGTCACGCTTACAGTATAGCTGCATATATGGCAATACGGTTTTAAATTTTCCGCTTCGTTACGGTACCAGAGGGGTTAGTACGATTTTTTTTACGTTTATCGAGAACGAAACGAGAACGCGTTCGGCGCTCTGATTAGTTGTTTCATTCGCACCGGCCAATCAGAGAACCGAACGCGCTCTCGTTTCATTTACTTCAAACATAAAGCAAACTCATACTAATTGTACAGATTGGTTGTTTCATTCGCACCTGCCAATCAGAGCGCCGAACGCCCTCTCGTTTCATTTTCATTCAACATAAAGCACACTGGTACTAAGGGTACAGTACAACATACGTCACCACTGGTCTACCTATAGCCACTTACTACATAGTATGGTCCTTCTGGCTTACTCTACCCAGTGAGCACACTTAGCTCCGTGTCTCCGTGAACTTGGTGGAAATAGAAACGTTCGTGTGTCTGTATGTACTTACCCGCTACCCACTACCCACAGTTGTGTGGATTTACGGTTTGTTGTGAATTTGTTCGCGTTTGTGTAGCCGTGACGCACGGAAGCAGTCACAATGTAGTTATTTATTTGTAAACACTGACTGCTACGCTGGTGGCTCGTTCGAGGTAATAGGTACGGGTAGCCGACTTGTGGTCGGTGATTGATAGATACATTAGTGGGCTTGTCTGATGGTCGGAAAGTTACTGTGTTAGGTTCAGATTAGTAGGTCTGAACTGTTATCATTATGTAGGTCTAGATAAGTAGGTCTGAACTATTATTGGTTGCGACGTTTAATATTGGTATCATCTACCAATACCATTGAATATAAGTGATTTTATTGCAGCGAAAATATTTTCTATAGTAATATGATTAATTTGTTTTTCGTGTCGAATGAACATTAATTCCATAAAATATAGATTTGGAATAGTTTAATTTACAGATGATGAATCATCTTAGAAGACAAACTCACCAAAAAACCGTGTCAGTTTCACATTTTTTTTATGTTAAATGGGCCGACGTTTGGCCGCTATCTCGCCTGATGGTAAGTGATGATGCGGCCTACGGTGGAGCACGTCTGCCCATAAGCAACCTATCCACTCGGGCTTTGAAGACACCCAGGTTATACCTATCATATCCAAAATCCTAACAATAAATACTGAAGACCAATTTGGAAATCCAATTAATTACTCCCGAAGCAACGGAGCACAATATTTTATTAACCAGTCTACCGCGAACCAGTAAATTAATGTTACAAGTCTCTCACAAACTCAATACTGTATTGATGAAAACCGATGCTGAAGCCAGGCGAATCACTTGAAAACACAAGGGATTTTAAACACGTTGCCTGTTATAGATTTTGTATCAAGACTAATAAAGTACCTATACCGTAAAGTTTGATGAAAAACTTTTAACTTATCAAACTCTAGTATAGTACTAATGTAGAAGGTACCTAACTAACTGTAGTACCTACCTACTTAGTTATTTTATTTCACTAAAACATTTCAATGAAAACTACTGAGGAGTAGAATTCCTTGTGACAGTCTATGTTTCCAGATGGGTACAACAGATAGGGTCAATAGGGCTGATGCCTGAACCGGAGCTGCGGACTACCTAGCTGGATTACCGATGCTCCGGCTCGAAGGGCAAAAGTATGAACGGGGTGGTTTTTAGTCAGTAAGAGTCTGACACTCCCTCCCGCCTCACACAAGGCGGGAGAAGTCATTAAAGATCTTTTGCCTCCTAATGAGATACATAAACAGATTTTTTTACACATTCCGGCACTGTTTTAAAATTAATCCAGTATGTTTCCAACCTTCTCTTGTATTGAGAGTACCAGCTATGGAAATAAAATCCGCTGCTAGTGCAATATTGTCGTCAGAATATATTCTTTGTATAGCTGTATACCGTAACGGGATTGAATTCCTCGCTCTTTGAAATATGATCGGTAATAGGTATTGCTTGTGCAGCGGACGTGAAAGATAAATTCTGCCATGAAAGGAAAATTGCGAGGGAAAATGCAATTTAGAACGGAAAATGTCATAGGAGATAAGGAAGACGTTTATTAATAAAATAACATTAAGAAAACATACTTATAAAATATAAAAAGTATTTCCAGACCGATTTTGATCACGGTGACTAGTCTGTTAACTAGACGCAGGAGATATTATAGTGTACCAGTGTGTGTGCAAACATAGGTTCACTCTCTGTTCCTTTACTCTCTAAACCCTATGGGACGGCAGACCGATACGACTAGAAAGAGTTCAGGCGCAGGATCCATAGCTATATGTACTTTTCGAGACACGGGGGAGAAACACCGCTGAACTTGCGGGACTCGGTATGAGTACGTACCACTTACCTAGTGGTGGTGACATAAATGCTTCTCCAAAAACCTCTGCCATCACCCAATAAATCATCATGACCATATTACAATAAAGTTTAATATTTTCCTGTCGTAATATGCACCTCTACCTACCCCTTCGAGGATAAAAGGCGTGACGTTGCTACATTAATATTTTCCTACAAAAAACTTTCAATATTTTTATACACACAAGAAATGGTCCTAGTGAAGTTTGGGTATACACATGTGACAACTCAAGGCTCAACCATAATTGACATGATGATACTTGAATGAAAGTTTATTTTCGGAATACGGAAACGTAGGGCGCCTACTGCAACCTTGTAAGTTACGAAGTTGGAACGAATCGAGTTATAATGATTAAATAAAAAATTGTTGATACATAACGAAGGTAACATAAGGCTTTGAATTCCCCGAAAGGAGACACCCTTAGGCCCTTATACAATGTAACACCCACTTTTTACCAGTATATTTTTTGTTAAACTCTAGGGTATTTTCCTGTATCGTGGGTGCGTTTACAAACATACAATTTCACATACACACGACGCCCAGACCCGTAGCAACAATTTGTGGATCATACACTACCTAAGACACCCAAGTGACAGAATAAATAATATTTTTTTTCTTCTCCTCTAAAAATAATTTCTGATTAATTTCGTTGCGGGATCCAAGACAGTCATTCATGTCCCTGGGACGCGCCGGACTTCAATGTTCCGGTGTTTTCATGAATGTATCTACTGTAGATCCTGGCTTACAGGAGTTGCACCAGTGTGAGAGGTTGTGGCGGGCTTGCCCCATAAAAGAGACTAATTAGATTTTCATTTTTATACCCCGTGATCATTCCTATTCTGTGACCATTATCTGTACACTTAGTTGCAATAAACGCTTTGACTTTGACACTAATCATCATTCATAAGCAACATGTCGTCCAATTTGCTGGAAACGAATTAAACGTTTACCACACACAATGGAACCATTCACTCCAATTGAAATCGTTCCAACAAAGATACGATTTAACTTCGATTACCAAAGAACGTATTACGAGGCGAACGTCTTTACTCCACAAAGGGAAATGGGTTATTATGTTCGTAGACTTATTTATACTCTCGTCTCGTGATTGTTGAGATTTTTTAACATCTCCGTTAGTTGCGAATATGTTTCATTTTAATTTTATTATAACTTTTGTGAGACATACTAAATTAATTATTATGTTTTAGGCTTTATGTATGTTGTGTTACACGACGCGTCGTGTAAGTATGTCGCGGAATGCTTCTCATGAATATAAGCCTCTAGCATGGCTTGAAACTAGTCGAGTTCCTCGTAAAACAGTTACGTGAGTAAGTCGATATCATAATAATAAAATAATGTTTGATTTTCTATTTGGTACCTCTATGATCTGATGAAAACCAAGTAAATAGGTACTTACCCACCTAAATCTCAAGCGCAAAACATATTATTATAACTCATCAGAAGCATAGCGGTATATATATTTGTAAAATAAACCTTATATGTAGTAGTAAACTAGACCAACAAAATGTAACCGTCTGGTGGAAAGTAGTCTTATTTCCACTTGGGAGGAAAATAAATGTTTACACTACAGTTCTACGAATAACAAAAGTTTACTCGAGTGTGTGAAGGAAGACACGAACAACGCTCTGTAAAATGAGCTCCGGGAAGCATCGCGACTCGTATTAACACCCATCAGACTAACAATAAACAAAATTAACATACATTTTCCAAAAGAAAAAAAGCAACTACCCTAATTTGAATAAGAGAAAACGCTGACTAACCCTACAACCAAGGCCAAATGTAAATTACTACCGTGATAACAAAAGTGCGGTTTCGCAATTTTAAAGTTATGTCATTTATCAAAGCGCGGTTCCGAGGTGCCATCAAATCATATCCATCCTTTGTTTGGGTCCTGTGAGCACTACATTCAGCTTTTAGAGAAGGGAGAAGGGGGGACAGTCAATAGCTTCACGCCTGCGCACTGCATCTTCCTAATTCGATTTCAGCGCGAAATTGAACCGTATGTCCACAGCATAAGGTGATAAAACGTATCCTTATCAATTGGAGGACAAAGGTGTCTGGATGCTAGATTCCAGGATAACAAAGAGATGGGTAAAAGAGGCTTCTTATTTCAAAGTAATTTCGCTATTAACTGATGTACCTAGTTACTCTGTTACATTTTGTAAATAATCATTAGATACCACCTACGTCATTGTTCTCTTTTTTGTGAAACTTTCATAATTCAATCGGTGTATAAAATTAACCATGTCTACAGGGAAGGAAACAACACAACTTACTGTAGAGAACTAGAAACCACGTGCTGTTTATGATCCTAATGAAAGACAAAATTAAATTAACTATCCACCCTACTCGGTCATTTAATAGTTAGTTGACCCAGTCCTTAGCAATAGTGTTCGATACAAAATCGCTATTAAGGAACAGTTTAAATACCTAATCATTAAATGTTTCTGAGTGCGGTAACTGTTAATTAAGTAAATAACAACAGTTCATAAGTAAATAAAATTATTCACAAATTTCGTTTAAGTTATTTACCGTCCGCGAAGCCTAACATAACTTGATTTCTTCCTAGCGATCTTCAAAATAATGAAGTCACAATTCCGAACAAGTAATACAGGCGACACATGTATGAAAGCCGGTTCAGAATATAATGAAATAACAGTAATATAATAAAACAGATTCCAAGGAGTCCCACAGCGAGATCGTATGAATAAGAAAATACACGAGTGAATTTATTACGAAAGAAAATATCGTATAAAAAGGAGCTATGAATCTTGTTTAGTCACAGAAAGTAGGTAATTGGAATGTTTCTTCAGTCATACAAAAAATTGTTTAGATTATTTAATTTGTTTCTGAATTAGTATAGTCTTTTTAAAACTTTCATTCGTTGATTTGGTTAAATATTTATTTACCATCCTTTATACCTACCTAATTCTTATTTAAGTAGGTATGTAAGTAGGTTTAAACTAAGCTAACTAAGGTAACTACCTACCTCGTAAAAAGTTTCTAAGTAGGTAAATTCATACAAAAACAGCTTTTTATGAGACCTAAGGGCAAACAAGCAGACGGTTCATTTGACGTTAAATTACACCCACAACATTAGGACAATTACAAGAAGCTACATTCTCGATCTTCATAATATTGTTTGGTAAAGTCCCAATAACCTATTTAATTACTTTTGTATATTTTCAAGAAAAACAAGAGAGGTAATAGGCGTTGGCGTTAATGGGTATATGCCGTAACAGGCGTTGCAATGTGGGGTCTTCGGAGCAAGTCTACTTAGAAGACTCGGTGCCCCTTACAGGGCTGGGTGGCCACCGTGGTGGTTTTAGTGAGGTAAAAATCGCACACTCCCTAGTCTTTTATTCCCAAAAACCTAAGCGCATTATAAAGGGGGACCTTCATAATGCGCCTAGGTTTTAGTAACAAAAAAAAACGGTTTTCCAACCCCATGTTACAAAAACTGATGAAAGTTAAATGGGAAGGAAGATCCGATACCTAATTAATTTTACAAGTAGGTACGAGTAGGTAATTAATATCGTTTCAATTTGTATCAACAAAACTTTGTACGTACCCGCTGTAAACATTTTCCACAATAATTTTCCGCAAGAACTTTCAGAGTTGAAGCTTTGTTTCTCAAGTATGCAGGAACAATATACAATGTAAATTCTATAGTAAGTTACTTAGGTAGTAGTAAGTAGTTGAGAAATTTGTGAGGAGTATCTAGGATACGTGTTATGGACATAGCCATCAGTTTAGGATAGGTACCTTATATACCTACTAATTAGTATGTAAGATAGATAGGTTGTGTCTACTAAACATCTAATATTACAAGTAGGTAACATAGTATAAGCTGGTAAACGAGCAGACGGATCATTTGATGGTAAGCAATCGCCGCCGTCCATGGACACCCGAAACAACAGAGACGTTACGCAAGTGCGTTGCCGGCCTTTTGAGGCAGAGGAATTTAAGGGTTGTTGTATCACTCCGGTCGAACCGGCCCATTCATGCTGAAGCATGGCTTTCCACACCTAAATGGCCTTTACCAATTATAATAATTACCCATCTTCAAAATGAATGATTTGAAATCCGACATTAACTATTGAATTTAATCCTTCCGACGCAGGTGTGCAGGTGAAACCCTGGCGGTATTAGCGCAGTGTCTGTAGACTCTAATGTCGTTATGAGTTGCAAATTGTTAATCCTATTTGACATGCTAAGCCTCACGTAGACACCCGTGCTAGATCGAGTAAGCGGATCATTCGTTTCAAGGGAAATCGGTTCAGTTATTTGCTCATGTTAGGTACCTAGAGTTGGTTAGGGCCAGTTTCATGAAAGTTAGATAAATCTTATTCTGGGAAAAACGTTATTTACTCTTGGACAGCTAAATTAATGTTTCATCATTTCACCGACGTTAGATAGGTACCTAAGTCTTATTCTAAGAATAACGCTGTTATTTAGCCAAAAGCATATTTCACCAACTAATTTTGAATTTTTAAAGTTTAATAAAAATAAAAAGTTTTATAAAAACATAAGTATTTAATTTCTGGCAGAACGTCGAAAATTCTATGTTCAACTACCTATCCCGGAGTCATTAATTTAAATAACCCTAAGTATTGGCAAAGTGATTATCTATACTTATAGTTATTTATTTACCTACATAAATGGACATTTAGGTGAATTCAATATGCAACAAATTAGGCATTTTATGTTATACAGACTTATAGTAGCAACAGCGACAGCTACCTAGTTACCTACTTAAATGCTACTTAGGGATTGATATAATTTCATATTATATACGCTCACCACAACACAACATTCATCACGTTTTATATGTCCTATTTATATTTACTATTGCGTTGATCAGGATGCCGTTTTCCCGGGGGCCGACCGGTACGAATAAGATGCAGCCAGTGCATCGATCGCGCACGACCTACTTGCAGGTCAAACAGAGGGGTCTGCCTGACCCTACCTCACTCCCACCGCCCATTCAGTTTAATCTGTATGCACTAGCAATCATGCGGGGAAATATATTTGCGTTTGTCCCCCTTTCTGCATGTTTGAAGGTCAGTGAGGGATCCGATTGCTAGTTAAAAAGTCAGATATCTATATTAAAACTGTTTATACCTATAGGTTCTACATTATGTACCTAATGAAAGATGTAACTCACCCAGTTATTTATAAATATTTCTTTCCTCTTGAGTTTGAAATGTTGAGTCTGAGATTTATGTTTTAATTATTTACATGTTTGATGTAACTGACACAATTATTAATGCCATTGTTATAAACCATAAATATACTTTGCTCTTAGAAGGTCTTAAGATACAATTGAATATTTTATGGTATAAATATCAAGACGGTGCAGTTACCTGAAGCCTTTTAAACCAGAAAATAACATTTGCTTTGCATTTCAAAATATGAAAATTTTCAGAGGTGTAAGAGGTAAAAGGGATAAAATTAAAACAAAATGTACATGTACTCATTTTATATTTCTTCAACCAGTACAAGCAGCATTGTTTTTATAATACATTAACATTTTCCCGTCATTTCAATACTGTTGTCTGAGAACTAAGCTTTTAGCGACATCTGCAGTCCATCAAGGTATACCAAGTCAGTGATTATATCTAAGGGCCAGCGAGTACGATGATTTTAGTCGCGCGTTAAACTTTTTGCAATACATTAATAGGTTTATAGAACATAAATGCGATATAATAAGGATTCTTTCATCGCAGTGCGCGCTAAATCTTAGATATGAGCGAAAAGACGTTTAATTTTTCTTTTATACAGATTTCAGAATGCAAGCGGATCTGATCCTTATAGGATTTAATACAAGTTTTCCTCTTACAAGGATCATACTAAACGGCTGGAGGAATTCTATTGCACGCATAAGGACTAGATCCGCGTGAGCTGAATTCTACATGAAAGTAAACGTTATTCCTTAGTATACCCAACACTATACAAACAAACATTATGGTGTTATTTATTTCACACAGGCGCCATCTCTGTACAGTTCAACTGTGACATTCAAGAGAATATTTAACAAAAACAGCTCTTCTTGCTACGAAATAAAGATAAATTTAAAATAGTCATGGATATTGGTTATTAGGTACTTACTGTTTTACAGCTCATGCCTCATGGCTGGCTTTGTTGTTTTGTCTCTCCATAGGTACATTAATTGATGAATTTATTAATGTTTTTATAATAAAAATATATCAAACAATATTTTTGTTTTATCGCACTTAAATAGAAAATCATTACAAGACCCTAGAGTATTAACATAAAAATAAAACATAGGTATTTTTAATTATGGAATTAAAAATACCTATGTTTTATTTTTATGTTTGATTGATTAACACTGATTTGTTAGAAAGATGATGGCATCTTTCTAACAAATCAGTGTTAATCAATCATTGTATTTTTATGATGAGGCAAGGACATTTAAAAGATAAATAATAAAATTAATTCTCCATCTAATAATCCATCTTAATATATTTTCAGGATCTTCTTTCAAACTCGGTTGCGCTAAAGTACAACACACTTGCGCAAACCTACATCATATTTGCGCAACGTACGACCTTTTTGCGCAAAGTATTTAGCACCAATACTTTTGATTGAGTAACACTGTTTTGAAATTGTATCTAAACTGTGTCATATAATTAATAAACCAAAGTCTTATTAGCCTTGAATCTATCATTGACTTCACATACCTACTGAAGCTAGGATATTTGTATACTTATTAATTCTATTCTTATTTCAAACCGTATATTCACAATAACATAACATTTCATATTTTTACACATCACTCTGTTAGTTTTATTCATACAATTGATTGATACAAAATCTATTTCAATTCTGCTATTTTATTTCATATTATTATAATAGTCTTTTTGTTATACCATATGCCTTGTACAACTTAAAATATAAAAATTGGGCGTTTTATTGGCAACAAAGTGTGATTATCTTACTAAAATGAGTGGTCCAGGTTTCCATAGTATATTGCACTTTTCAATGACATACACTTTAGTTTAAACCATTATCATTGGGTATTTATTCTAGGAAGATTTTTATGTAGCATAAGAAGACATTTTTATCACCAAGGTAGTTCGCTTAAGACCTCGGCAGTATTTCTTAATATTACGTTTAATTATATGCGTATTTCATAAGAGAATAAGGAAAAAAACATCATTAATAATACTTTAATCCTAGTTTTAATTGACTTCATATATTTATAGGATATACACTGCTATTATATCCACACAAAGTCTATTTTCGTTTGGAGCAGAGATTATGGACCTATGTATTAGATAGCACCTATATTATTGGCGGTATGTTACACTGAGTTGCCAATAAAAGAGCCCATTATAGTCACTGCGCACTGGGTTTCACTAAAGAGTTCATACACTGCATAACTTAAACCTTTTTGCTGTCACTGTGTAGTCTGAATGTACATTAGATGTTGAAAAAGAGTCTCGGTAATGTTTTTGAACACTTTTTATATGTTCTTCCCGGCATGAATCAAGGCCAAGATTTTGGTGGAGAGGGGGTAAGTTTGCGCATTGTGTATTATCACATTATTTTAAGAATATTGCTGTTATATAAGTACCCTATAAACTTATGTGACAGATAGTTTATATTAATTAAGTTCTTAATTATTTTTTATGGTACATAGCGGCTGTCCATTTAATGTGAAACAGGCCCCTTATCTTGTCTATAAGGATAAGAATTTGTGTTGAAAGTGGCATAACTTCCTTCATGAAATAGAACCCTTATACATATAACACTGTAAAGTGAAAAATTATTGTGAAAATACACAATGCGCTAACCTAATCCCGTCCTCAAATAAAAGTTATTTAGACAGGCCTCCCAAAATCGACGACCTCGCCAGGATCATCTCAGTCGTAGGTTGGTAGTGGTGGATTGTCCTTCGAAGTGGTCATCTAAGGCGGAGTACATTTTTCTATTGTGCTCTGTCTGTGAATAGAAGCTCTATGAGCCACATTTGCTTCACCATACCAACCAAAAATAGATTTTATTGCAGTATAAATAAATTTTATTATTGATAAGTACATGTAGTTTACAAAAAGGCTAACTGCGATAAAATGTTTATTTAATAGCATATCTAGAATATGTCAAATTGTGCGTAGTTTAATTCAGAGGCGCATCACACGTGTAACCTATATAAGACATATCAATAAATAATAAATATATCTGATAAATAAACTCGTATTAGTACATAAAACATAAACAAACATAACATAAGTTGCATCAAACTTTCTTTAATGGTAGTAGACACTACACAGGTTACATTGTGTGATACACCTAAATGAAATTAATATAACCCACTATTAATTTAAGCCACACAACTGAATTCATTAAAATGGATGTCAATTAGTACTAACAAGTGAGGTTGTCACAGTGATATTGGGTCAGCCAAAATATTTATTAAATTGAGATTCTTATTATTACCATCACTGAAATTATGATTGAAGTGCTTTGTTGATATGATTACATTAAAAGGTTTTCTTTACATTTCATTCGATAAAAACAATTGTAAGTAACTTTTTGTAAACAAAATATCGCAGTAGCGGGATTATAAAATATACAGTATTGTATGAGAGTTTACTTCAACAGCTGATGTACGAGCGCCCGCAGGAGTATGTTCTTGGGGTGCGGCACGCGGCCCGCGGCTAGTAGCGGTGTCTGCTCGGATACATGCTGGGGTTCTGCACGCTGCTCGACTGCTGCACCGGGTAGCCTTGCGTTATGCTGCCCGGCTTCGCCGTCTACACAAACCACACGATTAACCCAACGCCCCTAACAACCCTTTTGACCACCATTCTTTAAGGCCAATCGTTTCCATATCGCTTCAAAATTTGAAATCGAAAATAAACAAGCTCGTCAAGAAGATGCTTTGAAAGATACAAAATTATGAGAATAGCATGCAAACAAAAGCGTTAATTTTGTGTACAATTTCGAATAATTTTGAATAATCGGCGACGTCATCTCGTGCCGAGGGCAGTCAAAAGGCTGGAATAAAAACACACACACATTTATGTCTGAATTAATTTCTGGGGCATAATTACAGTTTTTTTTAATTTTTATTTGAATGTATTTATGCTTTATCAGACTTTTCAAAGAGTTTTGTGTTAAAACTGTAGCTTCACGCTCTTTAAGTTTTTGAGGAGAGCAGTTGAACACCCATTGGGTTTAAAAATCACAATTATGCCCTAGTACTGTAAGGGCATCTTGAAAAGGACAACACAACAGCTCGTTGTCCTAAGTGATATTGCTTCTGAGGTGAGCGACTAGCACTAAATTATAACAACAAAACTAAATCAATTATTTTACAGAAACATTGTGATGATAAACCCAGTAAATATAATGTATTTTTAACAAAGTCACTATATGCCTAATCTGTTCACCTCATAAGGACAACGAGCGTAAAGATAAATAAAAAATTCTTACAAAGTTTGCGAGTAGGAAAGCCGCTACGGTCTATTTGGCTCTGATATATCCAGTAGCATTAAAATTATATTCAACTTGTAACAAAATGTTAAGGTATGCACACATTGAGCTGGGTCGCAGTGGGGGACTTCTTTTCAAGGGCAAAAAACGTCCAAATTACAGGGTTTTTAACGATTATTTCCAGCCATTATTGTATGTTGGTGATGCATGACTCCAGCTAAGCAATTCTGTAACTGTCAATTCCAACTTTCGAAGTGAACTTGATCGCATTCTCGCCCGTCATTGGTGTAGATCATTACGGACCGCGATCGAGTTTATGTCGATTATTCGTAGTGAAAGTTACAGAGTAGTCTAGCAGATAGAAGAGATTTCGGCAATGAAAACTTCAGTAATCAGGGTATTCTCCCATTATCGCCATTGGCGCCATTTGACGCAGAATCTTGTCATACAGACATTGGTGACTCTTTATACCCTTTAAAGGCCCCCATTGCGGCCCAGCGTAAATAATAAAATCCTATTCATTAGCTAGTGGCAATCTAGTTAGTTATCAAGCTGTTCGTTTAACGTTATTTAGTGATTGAAATGTTTTGTAGTTCAGAACAATTTCAGATGTTGGAAACACTTGGGATGTTTATTCATTGATCAAATATTTTAATGGCAAAGCTCACATGACAATAAGCAATGGTTAAATATAATACATATTAACATAGGATGAGGTATTTCCCGGCTGTAGGATGAATGATTGAGCCAAATTCTTCCCGTTGTGGAGTTTTTGGTACCTAGGGATCGAACCTCGGCTATCACAAGTCCAGCAGCTGTAACTTAGCTAAACATTACATTAGTAACATTTGGAAAAACATGTATAAGGTTGCACAGTTCTTATATTCAAGGGGTTTGGATTGAACAAACCACTAACTCAATTACTCAAACCAACGTTGAAATCATGCATGAAATTCTGAAATGGTTTGCAGTAAGACAATTTCAACTTTGGCATTTAAATATCACAGTTTCATAATGAAAAGAAGCAAAAAATAAATGGACAGTTGACAATCTACTAACTAAAAACCATATCGAAAACTATAACTAGCAAGATGCAAATAAAACGTAGCAAACGTAGGTAGTTAGTGGAATAATAAGCTTAGTACATACAGTTATGACAATGACATAGAATTATAAAATAGTTTTACTAAAGAGAACTGTAAGCTTAGTACAAGTTTGTTTTACGTATAACTAGATAGAAACGAGACAGCGTTCGGCGCTCTGATTGGTTTGCACCGGCCAATCAAAGCGACGAACGCGCTCTTGTTTCGTTTTCGTTCAAAATAAAACAAATTCATACTAAGGGTACTGTCCTCTACTATAATAAATAAATATAACCAAGCTCTACGTTAGACAGAGAATAGGAAAGGAAGTATAAAACAAATAAAATAAGAAAAAAAAACACAATACCTGCGCAAAATAATTAATTAATTGGTTTTAAACGCAATAAAAGGCGGGTTTAAATACATCCTTTTATAGGATACGGGTCTATTTATACGTAAATTGTTGATATTTGTACCTGCATGTTATTGTGTTGCGGCGGTGGGTGTATGGAGAGGTGACGTGACACTGGTGGCTGGGCATACGCCACCCCACTACTCACGGACGGATGGTGCGCCTCGCTCAGACCAATCAGCACTTGTGGCTGACGACAATGGAACGGGTTTTATCAAACAATGCTTTTGAAACTAATCTTTTGTTAATTGTAATAATAATTAGTTCCTAATTTTAGCTAAAGAGTAACACATAACAAACATGAATGTAAGATGAATGGCAGATTTTACTCTTTGGAAGACATTTCTTTAGACCTCATTTTGATTGTAGTGTAAGAAATAGTAATGATGACTGGACTGATGTCATCCTCATAACTAATTAGCTGGAAGACGTCCACTGCTGAACAATGGTCTCGCTACCTGAATCTACTGGCTCCCTGCAGCTCTAGTGATATCATTGCTCCATCTAGTGGGAGACTGACAGAGTGAACAGGGCTGTTTTAGTCTACTGAGTAGAATTACTATCAATGTCCCCTCATTAACATATATTTCTAACCGAACCTAACACTCGTATACATAAGACTTCCACGCCATGTATCTCCCACGTACCTGAGCCTCTTTCTTCTGCTCCTGATGCTGTTGTCCGTCTCTATTCTTCAGCATATCCAGGTACAGTTGTGGGGGCTGCGGCGCCGGCGGGTACATCAGGGTGTGGTGGGGCGTGTGCGGCGTGTGGGGGGTGTGGGGGGTGTGAGCGTGGTGCGCGTACAGTAACGGAGGGGGACGCTCCCCCACTACGCCCACTACGCCAGACGTCGGCATCGCGTAGTACGCGTTCGACGATACGGATGAACCACCCACGTTTGATGCGTACTGAGATGGTTCTGTAAAAATTTCGTCATCAATAAATGTTGTATAGGTAACACTTCTGGTTTATCGCTGTGGTGTCTTCTGAAAATACAACTTGTTTATCAATATAGGATATTAAATATAAAGAAATAATAAATTTCCAGTTAACAAGGAATTAACACACAGATGACAAACACAACACAAGTAAAAGTTAGCAAACGACTCACAAAATAAATTACATGCAAATGTTAGTCAAACTCAGGGAATGAATTAGGGGGAGGAAAGAAAACAAACTGCAAGTTAAGATTTATATACCTGATAACCCAATAATGAGTTTGACTTTAAAGTTTGTTTGTTAGTTTGTTAGTAAAATGGTTATGGGAAATGAAGTCGGTTAAAAAAGAGCAAATTAAAAGTAGGTACGCTTAGAGAGTACGGAAGAATAGCGTGTGAATGAGAAGCGACAGACATACAGTGACACCTAGTAAATTAACTCACTGTTCCATAGTACGGCTCGAGCCATCTGACGGCCCATGCGGCCATCTTCTACCTCTGTAAAAGATTTACTCATATAAACACATATTTAGGCAGTGACTAGCAGGTTAACGCCCGAATACTGAAATGCTACTCAATTTAAACTTGTACTTAAATATCGTGCTATCTCTGTCATTTTATAAAGAATTGATAGCGACAGAACTAGTCTTGAGAGTGTCTTAAAATTGAGTACCATTTGAGTATTTGGACATAACCTATCTGTTATTAAATTTTCAACTTAAACGCTTTGGAATAAAGTCGGAAATCCAATAAATTTACAGATTGGAGTAGGTTGACCTGTTGGCTACTGTACAATATAATTTGATGACAACTTGATGAAACTTTATCAATGGTTTTAAGTTCAATTTATCACCATAATATTATACGAATTTGTTGTTAAGATAAATTAAACCTTTTTAACTGTGGATATAAACAATTTAAATAAGTTTCAACTTTGTACTTAGGGTGCAAATTCGCTTGGCATTTTACGTTAAGAAATATTTTAATGTCTTACTATGATCGGAGTACACTTGTTGGTGCTTCATATGGGGCTGATGCAGACGATGCGTGTAGAGCGCGTACGTCGGCGAGGGGCTACGAGGTCTCTTCACGCCTGACTGTATGGGGCCTCGCACAATAGTCTGCTGTTGTGGGAACAACATGTGGTTTGAATGCTTATGCTTGAACAAAGGAGAATAAACACGATAATACAAACAAGTGCAACTAGTGAGTTGGTTACGTGAAGATGATCTGATGAGCTAGCTGTGATGATATGGAATGTTATTAAACTATGTAATAGTGGTTCACTAAAAACATTAGTAGAAATTTTACAAAAAACATGCCATTGCATTAAAAGTGCCAACAACCTTGTTGCTATTAATATTTATTTACACTTTAGTGCTTGTTTTCTTTAAGTGTTCTTTTCAAAAAGTCAGTTAAATTACCCGTCTAGCATTACCATCATACAATTAGTAAAAAAAAATGTGCAAAACCAAATCAATGTTGTACATACAAAAGTGATTGTTATTCCAAGATAGTAAAAGCAAAGTCTGTGATGGTGATGTAGAAATGCTTTTAAATAAATTACTTATACCTTGGTCATCATATGGGAGGTTAGAGGAGGTGGTCTGCCTTGTGGCGGTGGCTCCGCCTGCCCAGTAGAAGTAGACAGCGGGAACATTGGTATCTGAATGTTGCCCATCGGCTGCATCTTCATGGATTGCATCTCGCTGGAAAAGTCACTGTTTTGTTTTTTTCGCCTATCATTAGTTTGTCTACAGAGTGGCAGTGGTTAGTAAATTTTTGTTAGTAAGTTGTTAGTTGATCCTTGGGACCTGTTGTTAGGTACAGGCTCCATTCTGACTAATGAATATTTCCCTTTAAAATTGATTACTCAATGTTTGAACATAACAAGAAATTTATAGACAATTATTATATTTTATTCATTGTTCAACTTTAAAATGCCAATTGTCCACCTCTTTCCACTCACTACACACTACAAATACTGGCTACTAACAAAAACGAAATAAAAAATAATATAGAATTTGTAATTAGAACAAAACATTTCCCATACTCACTTAGTTTCCTTCTGTTGTTGTCTCTTTCTAATTTCATCTTCATTCAATACTTTCTTGAGTTGCATGAACAACTGTTGTTTCTCTTTCTCAAGCTGTTTGAGTTTCTGTTCCAACTGTTCAATTTGTTCTTTTGTTTCCTCTGAAAACAAAAAAAAAAACAAATGTGGTAAATTTTATTTGAAAAACAAAAATTATATTTAATTCAGTAAATAGGTTTCAAAACAGGATTTTTATATATATAAATATTTAAAAAGTTATATAGTGATTAGGTTACTTTTCCCGTTTAACTGTACTCTAAGAAGAAACAAACCATGTTCTTATATTGTTATTATGAGGTCAAATATGATTCATTTGAGTTTTGGTCTCAGGATTGTAGTTATTTATGTGCTTACTGAGTATTACATGAATGTTGGTAAATAAGTGTTGAGGGTAAATCTTTCATTAACTCTGCACATAATAATTTGTCATGCATACAACACTTAAAGGGTTAATGGAATTATATGTTTGCTCGTTTGCTACCTATTCCATAAAAAATAAAAATGGTTAAGGTTTAAATTACCAATAATACAGACAGATTTAGGATATTTTTAACCAACTTCAAAAAAGGAGGAATTAGGAAGTTGGTGCCTCAAGTCTTAAACAAAACAATTTATCATGCATGGTCTTGGTCCCAGTCCCAGACGTAACGAGTGGCGGGGATATGGAAATATGTGTCACAAATACGTGACTCAGGAGGTTATGTGGGTTAAACTTGTTTTATTTTTATTATATAGAGTTGTTTTACCAAGTGTCATGACATCTTGTCTCTCTCTTGCTTCTCTTTCCTTCCGAAGTCTCTCCTCTTCTACTTCTGCTTCATATTCTGAAAACATTTAAGTGTCTGTATTAGATTGTAGATCTGTGAAACAACTAAAAAGTAATTGTTTACAATTGTGATAAGATTTAAAATGTAAACATGTAATTACAATAAATTTGTTATTTCCTATAGGATTCAACTAGGTATCTTATGAATGCAAGTGTGTAATGAATAACTTCAATAAGTTTTTAAATATGTTTAAATGTATGTTATAAGTAAGTTTCAAAGTGTAATATTTTGTAGACTTTTACATAGAAGTCATAAATAATGTAAAAATACATCAATAACATGATATTCTCATAGGACAAAACAGTTTATTGATTGCTGATAATGTGTCATCAAAATTATCACCTTCCTTTTTCCTTTGTCTTTCTCGTATTATATAGCGCTTTAATGCGCTCCACATCTTTTGATCGGCTTCATTTTGCTCCTCCACCGAAGGTGTAGTTACAGCAGGCATTTTGATTGAATTCAACACCAATGCGAAACAAACATGGAATAGCACTACGTGTTACAACGTTTCTCTCCTATTTATTACTTTTAGGTAGCATATTATTGCGAGAAATAATCTAAGCACAGTATTTCTAAGCTTTAATATATTAAAATTAGTATTTTCCTAAAATATTGATGGATTTTACGTATGTAAAGACAACCTCAGACAGCAGAGCAGACATTTACAAATATTTACATTGTCTGTGGTCCTTTTTTAAAATTATATCGTCTATGGTAATTTTATACGATTTTATTGATCTAACATAGATCATAATATTTTCATGTTTAATGAATCTATTAGTTGACAGCTTAAATATGTTACCAAGCGTTTGCTAAATAATTATAGTATCGTATTTGTTCTATGTCTTGTCAAATTTCTTGAAAATTAATCTGAAAATATTTATGAACGAATTATTTAGTGTCAATGCCTTGGGTGTCAAGAGATGTTTTGTCATGTCACTGTCAGTGATAAAGTCAAAAATTTTTATTGCTTGTCTACCGCTCGCCCCCCCTCTGTATTAGTTACCCCCCTCGTTTTACTTCTACTGATAATATTGGAAATCGCTGATACTATAAGCACATTACCTATTGTGTGAAAAAATATGCGGCATTTTTAAATAAAAAAATCAAAGCTTCTTTTTTTAACATAAAACCTCTTTGAAAACGTTCAGTGGTCTTCGGGAATCGAATAAAATGGACGGACCATCAGGACCCAAGAAGAAACTTAAAACTGTGAGTAATATTTAATGTTTTACGGCCGCCGATTTGTGTGTTGCAGTTCGCACCAGTTTTTGTTAAAATCGATTTTCATTATCAGTGTTATACGTATTCACACGTATTCATAATCTTGTTGATAGTAAGTAGGTATGAACAGACGTGGAAGATTTTTAACTGTTTAAATATCCGTATGATTTATCTACCTGCTGTACGTAGGCCTCATTAATGTTATGATGAGATCATGAGTGTTAAACAAAACAGAAACACTAGTTTGAATTTTATTTAAAGCAGTTCTGGTTAGTCTGTGGTGTAATAAAAAATTGTTATCAACTAATCTCGTTGCTATAGGCTGTATAGGTTTTTCGTTAATGTAATATTTTAAGTTATTATCCTACTACTAAAGTAGTAGAATGTTTGTTATTATTTACTTCCTAATTAATCTGACAGATATGTAAGAAAGGTCATCTAAAAACACCATCCATAATAAAAGGCCAAAATTAAAATATCCTTATAAAAAAGTCGGGGTAAAGTTCAAGGTGGTGATTATGTAATACAATCAGAATAACATAATATGTAATTAAAAAGCACCTAACATTATAAGATATGCCTATTTTGTATTTTTTTTCTTTGACTTCTGACCTCCTTAGTGAGATATGTAGCCAGTATGATCCAGCCTATTTCGTTTTCATACAGCAGAATAATGTTTTTTAAAGCTTTATTTATTTGCATCATATACATAAGAATAATATTAAAACCTGTTCTTAATGTTGTTACTTTGCTTTTATTCTTAAACAAGTTTATAATCATATTGATGTAAAAAAAATACAAGTTTTTATTGCTTTTATGTTCTCTGAATACATTAATTACAAACATTGACAAAAGCTCTACTAGTTTCGAGTTACAGAGGGACTCTTCATCATGCAGCATGCACAGATAGGTTGACATCACATAGCCTAGTTTCTGAATAGCTACTATGCACTAAAAATACAACATGTTAATCTGTATAAAACATTATACAAATAAAAGAAGTTCTTATTGTAGGGAACTCTTTGAGGCCCTGTTAAACCGTCTTTAAACATTTCAAGAGTTAGCTTAAAAGAAATATTAATATTCCAACTCCTATAAAAGAACAATACTAATTTGTGTACCTAATCAATGTTGCTACACATAACGTAACAGATTACTAGTTATCAAATAAAGTTACTACGAAAACATGTTTTCTTTTTATGTGCTTTTATCTCTAGGACAGATCTATCGTTAATTCACCTGTATCTACTCTCTATCATCTATTGATAAGGTGTAGATAAATAAAAAATAGTTACCAAATAGATAAGATTTTTATTTAGAAGGTATGTCATTGGAACACACACACACAGTTATACAATATAGGAGATCTTGTTTATCTTATTTTGATACCGCAAATCTACCCTATTGTAACTAGGGTAAGATTCAATTTCGAGAAAAGGTGTTGTAGGCTGATGTTATGTTTTGTTTTTTCATTGCGGAGCAGACTGGAGAAAACTCGCTTATACCCAATCAATCTCCATATTTTGTTTCAGATTAGGTTTTTTGGGATTTTCTGTTTAGCTAAAAAAAATGCAGATATAACAAGTTCCTTATCTGGTTTTGGATGTCATTTACTGTTGAAACATTTGATTGAGTCGACATTAACATAAGGTTTTGAGGAAGAAACCATTAGTGATTTAGGTTACCGGAGGCCCAATTCTCCACCCTTCTTCGAACCTCAAATCTCTAAGTTCCCATTCCCTGGCTGGCATAAAAGGCTGGCAACACACTTGTACCTTTGTAGCTCCTCGAGTGTTGCGAGTGTCCATGATTTATTACTTACCATCTTACCACTAGGTGATACAATTGCTTGTTGGCCCCTCTATACTATACTCGTAAAAAAAATATTCCCAAGATAATGTGTTTGTTATTTGTATCTTAATTAATATTGATCTACATGTCCTATTATATAGACAGTGTCTCTCATACCCATGTGAATGAATAGAATAGAACGATTGATTAATCACACGTAAATTTCGGCATCTCCGTACCTAACTATACCTTATCATAATCAACATTTATGGACTATCGAATACTAAAGGTGTTAGGTATGCAAAAAGAATGTTTCACATCCGATCTACTGTCGGAATAGATATCTTGTTCCAAAAATTATCGCTTTCATACGCTAATAAACTGGCCATCGTTATTTTATCGATAAGTACGTGGTGTAAAAGGAATTTACGAGAATTAGACTACCTAATTATATTTATTGCATTGATGCTTCCTAAAAAACTTATATTGATATATCTATGCGAAATAGATAAATAATTGCGTCAGCAGTCTTTTTTTTAAGGGTTGATAATTATCCTATGACTGCGCCCGCCTTGGGTGAGGCGAGAGCGAGTATCAGACTCTTACTTACTAAAACCCGTCCCGTTCCTACTCCTGCTTTTCGAGCCGGAGCCTATGGATTTCTAAGTATCTAGCTACTTAACTATAATTCATTTTCGCTTTCGCCTTCACCACAAATTACAAACTGCATAAGCACGAATCACGAAACCTTGTATGGTTCCTTGAGACTAAAGCACTAAAGACTTTCCTAGACGTGAATTTAGACTGGCTATTCTTTTGTAATAAATATGTAATTTAAAATATTTTAGACCTTATTACCTATGTAGTTACCGGTACTTCCTGTATGACTGACTGATAACTTAAGTTAGAGAGACTGGGAAGCAAGTCTTACCCATAACTAGTTCAGACTTATTAATATTATAAATATTGAATAACTACATTTCATATTTGCTACTCTGATATCATTTGACCTTCACTAAAACCTGGTTTTTGGTTTCACTATCTGGCCAAAAACTCCCAATGCTTATCTGAGTCCACTCATCGATATCAATCATGAGGTAAAGCAATGACTAACATTACACTCAGTTAGGGATAATTTTATCCTCTCTAACTACTATGCTAGTGGTTTCAAACTAGACCAATATCGCATGCGGACAACGTAAAAGGTTACCGGGGCTCTGGCTCAAAGCAGGAGAAGGAACGGGGTAATTTTTAGGCAGTAAGAGTCTGACACTCCCTCCCTCCTCGCCGAAGGCGGGAGAAGTCATTGGATGATTTTCCCTCCTCAAAAAAAGACCAATTTCGGACTGCTCATAATAAAATCAATGCATCAAAACAAGGTATTTACTTTTGGACGTTAATCTGATATCGATAACTAATGGAATTTTAGCCTGCCTTAAATTCCCTGCGGTATATTACCGTAATTGGGAAAATGCATAGCAGGAATGACTAATGACTATTATTTTAAGTTTATTGACGTAGGTCAATGAAAATATTACGAGCCTGAGAAATGACAAAGCATAATGTAGTTAATCTATCGTATCATCGAAATATTCCAATGCCATAATCGTCTGTTGCTGCAGGCGTGGCAAACCGCTAATTAACATGTCACAGAGCCTATAGGACACGTTCATAAAATGTCCATTCGATGGCTAAACAAGGTAGCAATTCGTGGAGCTGCGGTTAATTAGACCAGAATGTCATGTCTGTATCCCTAAATAAAAGATGACAAAAAATATGGCAGGATGCCGTCGACAAAAAATTGGCTTCAAAAAATTCGTGCAAGTTTAATTTGATGATGCGTGCTCAATTTTTACTACTAGGAGGGAGTAACTGACCGCAACAAATTTCTAATTTCTTGTTGGTGTCTTCAATGAAAACTTTGTATCTGGGATCTTGAAATCCTCTGAACTATCAGAACTTTTGTCAGCCAAAACTCCCTAATTATTATTAAAGTAATATTTCAATTATTTTACAGCCTACAAACTTCACCGTAGGCCAGTAAAGCTAAAAGTCGAATAAGAAAATAATAAATAAAAAGCCTATATAAATACTCCCGTCCAGTGACAGGCACGATCCATGATGCAAAAAGAAAAAAAAAATGCTAGGAAATACAACAAAGAAAAAAATATTTATTTTCCGGACACACACAACAATCGTTTTCTAACAAGGCTAAAATGCACTGTATCTGTATTTATCGTCCAATAAACTACTGCCATTATTTACTAGCAATTTAAAATACAGTATCATTCAGTGAGCGCGCCAGTGTCGTGGTATACGGCGAGAGCGACGTGCGTGTTGCATTCATTGTCTCACCGGATTTTTTCGAACGTATTCGTTCAATATTGGCGCGAAAGTTTTTTTTTTAATAAATTCGTTTTTAATTAAATAAAAATGAGTTTGGAACAAAGGAATAAAAAGGTTACGGACGTGTACGAAAAGTATAAAATTGCAGAATGGGGTAATGGACCTAGAAGAACGGTTAGTGGTTTTTTAATAAATAATAGCTTTTGTAACATTAATATTTGGTATGTCTCACATGAATATAAAACAAGACAAAATAAATCAAATGTTTTTTAAATAATTCGATGACCGACAGACCATACTAAAATTATTATTATTAGATATTCACTAAAGTACTAAATTCAAGTTTTATTTTTTGATAAATAATTATTTAACTTTGATATAAAGACTTTCCGGGAATTGTTGTGAACTATAATTTTCCCCGATCCTCAAGTTCATTTACTTTCACTTTTACAATTTGCGATAGGTACCTATAGTTCTTGTATATCAAGATAAATATGTACATTATGACAGCTGGTATTCAATTTATTTAGTTACTGGGCCTGTATTCATTCAATGGCAATTTTCTGAATAAATTAAATTTTAGAGCAATTATTTTCTATACGGATACGATTTTATTTAGAGATTTTTAAATAGAAAAAGTCGTTAGCCTCGTTTAATGTGCCTATATTTAATTTTACTAATCTAAAGTGCCTATAAACTAATAATTCGTTAGAAATTATCATTATTTGTTTATTATTACTTAATGAGTTGTGATAAACTGGTTTACCATTAAAAATGTATGAAATATTCATTTAAAGTACTAGAATTTAAGTATTTCTTACCTAGTATTACCTATCAAAGAAATAAGCGGTTGCCTTGATAACTTATCTACGTTATATTTTGTTTTTTTTTTCTACTACGTCTACGTCTTGTTTGGAAAATTCTCCAGGTTTATTTAAACCTAAAGTTTATTGAATTATTTCAAAATTTTTCTTGTTTTTACTCTGAACCTAGTTTTATCCTTACAAACTTTTTATTTGGGCGACAAAACTAATTATGTTCTGCTGTTCATAGCATTTCAAAGTCAAAATAAAATATTTTAAATAGACCGGGAAGGCACTTTTGAAAGTCAAAGCAAATATTAAATAAAATGTCAGTCTGTCGGTCAGTCCTCTAGTGAAGCATTAGCATAAATAAACAACATATTTTTTTAAGAGAAACAAACTTTCAAACTCTGATGTTGTAAAAATATCAACAAATGAAACTGGAATTGTGTTATGAATGTTGTATCGGTGGATTATCATCGATTATGTTATCTCCAATATTTGGCTACTAAGTACCCGTAAAGTAAATTACCTGTATGAATAATAAAAAAGTAGTGAGTCAGCAAGACTTATATATTGTTGCTGTCCAAAACCTGTCACCACTTTTTAATCAACTTGGCGTAGGCCTCCTTCATTTATTTCCATTTTGGACTGCTAGCATTTGATTTTATCCGGAGGTGCAGACTATCAGTAACGATTATTTATATAGAGATGAAATTAATTAACTAATCTACGTCTTTAAAATTTTCTGCTTTAAATTTTTGTCATGAAAACTATTTTAGTCACATCATTGCTTTATTGTTTAACATTATGATGTTCTGATATATTGATTCATTCTCATAGATATAATAAGTGATCATTCCGCATTAATGGTGTAAAATATATCGTTCAGGACTAAATTTTCATGGAATATTTGATTTTAAAATCTTTTACTAGTTGGCGCTGCTGTCGCTTTTGGCCTAATGCTCAAGATCAGTGCCAATGAAACTAGAATCGTTAAAAATCACTTAAACGTTTTCCTATGCTTTATCTAGATGTTTACAAATATTCCATTAATTCCCGGGTTCTTTATATTTATTACTTTAAGGTCTATTATTGAAGTGTTCTTTCTTATTTACTCGATCATTATTTTAGCTACCGGGCTATTCGGATGGCTGGCATTAAATCCTATCGCGGAAGCATCCAACAAGACGCATCCGCTCTCTATGACTAGTTTCTTAGATAACATACTCAAGCCATCTGTAGGTACTCGAATACGAATATGGTATAGACATAATTCAATTAACTTACTCATATTGTCTTAGTATTGGCTCAATAACTATTATCATCCGTAGTACTTCTTATTTAGTAAAATCATTATATTGCTCTTATCCTCTCTGCACGCACCTATGCATATTGAGTATAGTACATTGTATCAAAGCAATAATTATTACCCATAATAAACATGCACTCCTTTTAAATGATGTTTATCTGGTTGATTTATGTACGTAAAGGTAACATGCATGAATCTTGCATCAGAAATGTATATAAGTAGACCTATGTAAAGAAGTTTATGGGGTTTTCTTCTGAGAAATATCGTTAGTAGACCGGAATTTAGAACTTCTACGTGATTGTATTTCGCTAGGACATCCCTAATTTTTTCCCTTTTCTATTCTGAGTATCTTGCCAAATACCACTTTAGCGCTTGTCTACAGAGAGAATAGAAAACCCAATGTATAGGGATGACACTAACCACTATCAAAATTTACGTCAATTCCATACAATTTAGTTTTCTATTTTACAAGTAGACTAGACACGCGCTAAATGGCATTGGTCTACGGGCTCAGCTTATACAGAACCAAGAAGAACATAGCTGCCTATGGCCCTGTGCCCAGCAGTGGACGGAAGCAGTCATCTGGTGATGATTGCAGTTCCTAGTCTTTTGTCTTGTTTTTTTAGTTGAAATCGATACTTTATAAAGATGAACATAAAGGTCATGCTTTTTGACATGTTTTATTCATTATACATAGAAGATGTAGGTAGACTATGTAGACTACATTTTGTAGTTTGCGGTACACCGCACGTATTAGGTTTCATTCCAGGATACGATAGTCTAAACTTCGCCTGTTTAAGGAATTCTAAACAGACGTTTAGTTAACGCTTGTTCATTCTCCATGCTATTTACCTACTTGATTGTTTGACTTGCTTCGATATTTTTAGGCGACAATAGTGAAGCAAAAAAGTACTTTCAATAAATAGTTTTATCTTTTGGTGCATTCTAAATGCGGTATTTCGGTAATTACGGATAACAATTGAATCTATTTTCGTCATTAAAAAAATGAGACAGATAAAGAAAACCTGTAAATTACCTATCTTTATTCAGAATTTATATTTTAGACTTTAAAAGTACTTATTCAGGAATGTACCTGGTGTAATAAAATTATAGAATCATGTCGACTGAGACCCTTTGTGAACTAATGTTAATTGTACATAGGCTGTACTGTATATTTCAATCAGATAAATCCTGTATATTGTGGTAACATCAATGACATATTTGTGTGTATGGTGGTACAATTTTCAGTTAATCTTGTCGTGTCTCGAACAGATTACTATCGTATCATTTTAGATTTTCCTGTATATTCGTTTCAGAGTACTGATCTTTTTACTAAATAGTTACTAGAACTCTATATCACAATTTTCCTTATTGATTTCTTTTTTCTTTGTTCTCGTCATCTCCTGCTATACGGGGCCTGTGACGAGAATTCATTCATCCCATTTCTCCACTTAACTTATATCAAACAGAGAAGAAAAATTTCTCATATCTTACTTTGCTTTAAAGAAGGTCCTCGATAATAGACTGGTAGTCGAAGTAAGCAACTACGAAAGTTAATGTATGGCATTGACATAAGTTTTGACATGTTTTGTCGAATGCCAGTATTAACCCTACATTTTCCTATACACTCGATTAGAACGATTAGAATAATGTCATTGCCATTCTGCTCATAGTTGCTTAGTATATCAATGGGAGTATAATACTAGATGTAGTACAGAAGTAGGTGTGGTAACACCACTGAATAGCAATAGATCATGTATTATAATTTGCCCTCATTCCTTTTAATACATATACAATACTACTGTATAAGTAAGTGCATAGTATAGATATATATGTTGTGCATTATGTCAAAGTTACGCTACAAGCATTGGATTTACGTAAACATTCACTTTCACTACATTTCTCGCGCCAATTGATACTGGTCGGGGAACCAGGTGCTTCTTGCACGTTGTAAAATACTGGTTTCTATGTAAAAACATGTTGGTAATGATACAGTTCTTGTTTTCCTTTTTAATTTGTTCTCTAAAGTAAGGATATATTTATGTTATATGTTTTATTAGAAATAAAAAAAATAAACCATTTTTTTACAATTTTTGTCTGTCTACTTGTTGCGGCTAATCTCGACGACATTTTTACTGGCACTATTAAGGAATAACTTAGGCTACTTTCATTTTAGAAAAAAATCAAAACCCCAAATTCTGTCAGAAGTTATTTTTTACGCAGACGAAGTCGCGGGCAACAGCTTGTTAGTTCTTAATAAAACATATAACAAAACATAGAATGATGTAGTGTAGGCAAACAGTATGGCTATGTTCCATAAAAATAATAAAAGATACAATACAATAAATGTATTGTAATTATTAATAGATTACTTGAATGTTTGTTTTAACTGTGTAAACTAATTACAGTAAACATTAATGAATTATCGTCGCTTACACATGTACCTACTTACCTATTTGCAGATGATCTACATTTTCTTATTTGAGTTTAAATAATGCAAATAACACATGTTCACAATGCCTATGTAATAATTTTTGTTTTTTTTTGCGAGTTTAATTATAATTTTACTACTTTTTTGATGTACATAATAGTAAGCATTTACCTATATAGGCAAATAGGTGATAAAAAATCGTGTATACTAGTATGATTAGGTACATAATATTGTCAAAATCAAGTGCAAACAAACTCATATCAAAGCGATTGAAAACGTAAGGGAATATTACAATACTTATGTAATATGATAAAGATACCTACTAAATTTTAATCAAATACTTACTTAGACAAAGCTGTTTTTATCATCACATCAATTCCTGATACGATCATATCGTATCAAGAGCAAATTGTACGTCAATTTATTTCAGCAATAATTCTGATCATGCGACTGTATGATGCCATTATAGTATCTCATGAATATGACATCTATTATAATCAAGTTTGAGGACCAACGATATTGACAAAGCCAGCTGATTTCAGACATAGGATTTAAAAAAAGTTACTAGCTTCTGCCAGCGGTTTCTCCTACAGTCCCGTGGGATAAAAAATATCCTATGTGTTATTCCAGACCATAATCTACCCCTGTTCCAAATTTCATCCCGATGCCTTCAGCCATTTTGACATGATTGAGTAACTAACATACACAAAGCACAAACTCACAAACATTACCTTTATAATATTAAGTTAGACTCGGAGTTGACACAAATAATAAAAATCAACATTTTATTTCATTAACTTCTGCGACCAGTTGTAAATATGTAAAATAAAAGAATCTGTAGCGAATAACGAACTTACTGTCTTTTTCTTCTTTTAAAATATTTGCGATAAAACTGCACGGTTATTCCATTGACATTCAATTTCGAATGCAAAACCTAGGCATTGAACATAATAAGTTCCTCGAGGCCGAACTAAAGTGCCCTTCACCGTTCAAATAATTTTAACCAGGTAGTTACAATAATGAATTCAATCAAATATAGGTATTTAAGAGTTTCTGACGAATTCTACTAGCCCCAATTAATGTAGTAATTACAGGTCCAGTTGTATGACGGATAGAATCGATTAGAAGGCCCTAGCATTTGACCAGGTGGCAGTTGAAAAATTGGTTTCTAGTTTTAACCGACTTCAATAAAGCAGGATGTTTTATTAAAAAATGGTTTTTTCCCACACGAGACGGAGTTTTTTCCCTGACTAAAAACACTAGGCGCCATTTACTGAAGGTTTCCCCCGTCAACAAAAAAGGTAGTCCGCAGCTCCGGAAAAATGATCTTTGACTCAGTTAGAAAAATCATATCAAAATCTTTGATAGAGTTTTCTTTTCTTTGAGTTTTATAAGGGCAATTCGGACAATCGCTCTCGGTTACTGGAGTTACTCAGAATCACTTAAAATTATATTGGAACACTAATATTTAGTCCTAATTGATGATTTAATAAATAAAATCTAATCGGTACATGATGATTACCTACCTACCGTACTGATTATGATTCATGTGGGTGATTTCGATAATGGTTGCACGAAGGTTGCGGGTCATTGATTTAGTTAATCATTACACTAGTACCAGTGGTATTAAATTATGAAACACACACGAAGTAGCTTGTGCATGATATCGCTGAATAAGAACCGCTGTTGGTGCCTACCCTCGAGGAGTAATCCTATCATGTCCAATTAAACTTACACGTTAGATTTCGCCTTTCTGCTACTACTTTGTTATTTTGTCTGCGTTATCTGCAGCCAAATAGTAAACAGCCTTAGCATACGGAACCAAAACCACATTTGCCAAAAAAAGTGCGTGACTTATGCCAAAAAAGTGATATTTGCAAAAAAATAAAATTGTAGAATCTCTAAGTCATAAGAGCTGATGATGACCCTCATTTTTTTTTTTTTTTTTTTGAGGGGGGAAATCATCCAATGACTTCTCCCGCCTAGGGTGAGGCGGGAGGGAGTGTCAGACTCTTACTGACTAAAAACCACCCCGTTCTTTCTCCTGCTTTGAGCCGGAGCCCCGGTAACCTTTTACGTTGTCCGCAGCTCCGGAAAACACCCTACTCTCTATAGTTTTTATACAAAAGTAAATTAATTAACATAAAATATATCAAAATAAATGATCGAAAAAATTGTACGCGTGCAAGGTGCACACGCCTGACCTCTGGTGGGTATCAAGGTCAAACATTTTATTATGTTCATAGTTTCCAATCAAACTTCTCAATGGCTAACTGATATTACATGGTATATTATTTCCTGGTTACTGTTATGGCTAATTATTAATTAAAATAGAATTAGACAGGGCAGGAACAGGAAAGAAAATATCATTTGGTAATAAAAATGGCAGTTGTTTTTTTTTTTGGTAGAGACATTAAATTCGTGTTTATGGAAAATTGGAAATAATCTTAATTGATTACATAATAATTACGTTACCAGTTTATGGAAAATTAGGCACTCATTAATGCTCAGAACTTTCTTTTTTATCTTCTATAAACTATCTGGTGGTGGTGGTGGTGGTGGTGCTGGTGCTGTATTTTTACGTTTAGTGACAAAACTACGGACTACCTAGCCGGTCACCGGGATTTCCGGCTCGAAAAACAGGAGTAGGAACAGGGTTGTTTTTAGTCAGTGAGAGTCTGACACTTACTCTCGCCTCGTCCGATGTGGGATATGCCATAGGATGATTTCTCATCTCAAAAACCTAGAAATAAACATAAAACAAGTGCCTTGAAATATAAATCACAAAGCTTACAGTACTTCAACGGATCTTGGCAGGTCTGAACTACGTGCAGAAGGCTGCGCAATAAGTGTAAAGGGTCTATTGTATTTAGACATGGTTAATCTCTAGCCTAGATCGCCGCGCCCCGCACGTCGCGTCGCCTCATGCCACCATTTGGTTCTAAAAATCGCAGCCTTCTGCACGTAGTTCAGACCTGCCAAGATCCGTTGACTGTAATGAAGAAAACCAGAAAAGCAATCGAAGATCTTTAAATATTCAATCTTGCATGATCTCCAAAGGCTATATTTAATATTTTCTTTTATCTTTTGTTCCAGTGTGCACAAGTAGCGACAAATGTCGTTGAACAGAAGCACCAGGTGTCCAGAGCGAAGAGGAGTCGAGCCCTTGGAAGCAGGGCTTTCAGAGGCAGTACAGTATGGTTCACAGGACTCAGTGGTGCTGGGAAGACCAGCATAGCCTTCGCTCTTGAAGCTTACCTGGTGTCTAAAGGTTGGTTTATACTTTAATATGAAACTGAATAGATTTTTTTTTTTTGTTTGAACGCCCTTATCTAGGAAGTCTGTAGATAGATACTTCTCTTCTAGCTATAAAACATCATTACGATCAACATGACCTGAGAAGCGTGTAGAACTCCACGGGAATAGTTTTTTACTAGTCTGAAGTCTAAGCATCTTTATCTTCCATGAGCAAAGGCTGAAGCCTAATAAGAATTTTAGGTCAACCCACTACTTGTTATATTATTATTGTATGCTAATTACCTTCTGAATATGCAGGTACATTTGGTATACCTATCAGTTCTTGAGATAGAATGTAGAATATGCTGCGTTACTTTAGGCTGCTTCAACGGATCATACCATGCGGATAAAAACGTGAGAAAGTATACCTGTAAAATGCAAGGAGTCGATAGACTGATACTCTTGTTTAAAACTGAGTCTTATTTCTTGCTCTTTAATAGCGATAATTGCTTACTTTAACTGCTTTAGTGTGTAAAAAGATTCACCTTTTCAGCAAAATATTTACATAATATAAATTCAGATGATCGTGGGATACGCATTGTATTTTTATTATTTACTTGTAAACAGACGTCATGATTATAATTTTATATAACGTAGTTTTGATTTTAATCCGAAAATAATTACAAAATGTTGAAAAAGGTATAATTTAATTTACGTATGTTGTCTTTATTATGTTTCTCGGACAATGGGTTATTGGGTTATTAGACACGTTCTTTTATTTCTTATTTTGGCGATTTAGTCAAGTACTTTATCTCGAACTAGCTACTCCATTGCGGTTTCACCGCTGATCGGCTCCTATTTGTCATAGCCTGATGTTTTATAGCCTTCCTACTTCCTATGCACTATCGAACACAAAAATAATTATTCAAATCGGACAAGTAGTTCCGGATATTAGTGCGAACAAATAAATTCTTCAGCTTTAAATATTAGTGTAGCTTCTTCCAGCGGCTTCGCCCGAGGGATAAAGAATCCTATCCTATCACCCAAATCAGCTCAATCCCTATCTGTATACCAAGTTTCATCAAAATCCGTTCAGTAGTTACAGAGTGATTGATAAACAAAGATTAGTGTGATAAGTAGAACTATTTTAAAAAGGTAAGTTAACTTCATTAAACTAAATTCGATGAGGTAACTCATTAACTAAGTCGTAGTACTATGAATGGAACGTGTGACCTACTATGACGGTAATTTAACACTGTAATTTGAGACCGAACAACAGGTTCATACCTACATTGTTATGTTTGTTACGTAATGTACACGACGACGAACTAAATATCGGTAATTAGTGCAACATGGCATTTAGAACTTTAAGACGCAGTTAATACTATTGTATTTTTATTTTTATTTTCGAGTATTTTTTCAAGATGTAGCTTTATTCTTGTGGTGCGGGGTGAAGATTCGAAACCTACCAACGGCAAACCAATGTGACTTTTTCCGAGTCAAGTATATGTACTTTCTAAAGATTATTTAGACACCACGGCAAACGGTGAAGGAAAACATTGTGAGGAAACCTGGGATTATAATTTCTAATTATAAGTTTGAAATCGCTAACCAGCATTGAGCAAGTGTGGTGATTAATGCTCAAACCTTCTCCGTGTGAGAAGAGGCTTTGGTCAGTAGTGGCCACTTATAGGCTGGTGATGAATGTACCTCTATTCTCTCTCTTGTTTTCTAATTTCTAATGTGTAAATGATCTTTCCAATACTATCAAAATCTTCAAACTTATACTTTGGCCGAAATGAATCCCCTTTCATTCTATTTTAACTCTCTTTACAAACTTAATCATACTTCTAAAGCTTAGTCATTATTTTATGTCTTACATAGTACTATTGTGGAGGGTCCTGTTTATAACAATCGTACGATTTGTTAGATATAGATAGTTATCTGACCTTTATTGTCCGAATCAAAATAACTTCATAACAAAAACCAATAATGTAACCTTGATTTAAGGCCATACCGTGCCTACAATACTACACATGATAATAGTAAATACTTTTTATAATATTGTCATTTATAACAGAAGATGAGATAAAAAGATCGCCCTTGTGCTTATGCAATTAGGACTCTATGTAAACATGTATGCGGGTTATATTCCCCTATTCCGCAACTTGTCTGAGCTAAAAACTAGACTGACGATCAATTAATACATTAATCACTTTATATGGGAATCTAAGGATTTCATTGTCAACAGCCCATGAGTCCAAGATAAGTAAGGAAATTTGTTTAATCTGCACGTTCTCGCACGGAGAAGGTTTGAGCGGGATGACGATTTCAAACTTATAATCAGAAATTATATGCCCAGGTTTCCACACGATGTTTTCCTTCACTGTTAGTCAGTGGAGGCTAAATAATCTTAGAAAGAACAAATAACTTGGAAAAAGTCACATTGGTACTTGGTTAGTTGCCATTGGTCGTCTTAAACAGGCCACTAGGAGAACGATTATAACGATAGATAAAATAAAAATAAATAAATGATGTTTTAACGTTAAATAATAATAGGCAATAAAGTTGCTTGCTTATTTAAAGCAAGACTTTATAGTTCTATTTTGAGGTTTATATAATCGTTTCTAATTGTTATTTTTTATTGATTTATGAAGCCCGTCAAGATGATTTCTTTAATATTTTAATTTAATTTATAATTGGTAATGAATATACATGATTGTTATTAAAATGATATTATCATCTGGGTCGAGCAATAAATTGGTACTTAAATAAAAATTATAATTTAGTCCTTAATTAATTCTCCCTTGGCATAGCTTTATTCTTATTATAGTGTCATAGTTATTCTTATAATTAAATTTATGAATGTGAAATAGGTTCATTCATTATTATAGTAATAAAGTTAGTATAAATTAGTACCAATTTAGTACTTAATAAATATTAAATCAACTGAAGAATAGAAGTAAAATCACAACTTTGACACTCAGGTTGTTTTTCCACCAGAGATGTGCCATGTAGGTATGCTATGCAGATAATGCAGATGATTCTAAGCTATGTAGCTGTGCGAGTAAGATGTGTATGAAATACCAGCTACACTGGCGCCGTTTCACCCTCTACTAGGCTCTTATCGGTCGTAACGTGATGTTTTATATCGTATAGCCTGCCTCGAAAAATGCACTATCCAATACAAAAATAGGTAATTATTATACAAATTGGACTACTTAGTAGTTCCGGAAATTAGCGCGTACAAACAGACAATAAGTATAAATAGATTTATATATTAATATATTACCCTTACCTTTGTCCCCAGGTATTCCGGCGTACGGTTTGGATGGAGATAATATCAGGACAGGTTTGAACAAGAACCTCGGCTTCACCAAGGAGGATCGTGAAGAAAACATCAGACGAGTGGCTGAAGTCGCCAAACTCTTTGCTGACAGTGGAGTCGTTTGTTTGTGCAGTTTTGTCTCACCTTTCGCTGAGGTAAATATCTTGTGTCTGTACATACAGCATAGAGATCACTCATATGATTTAAATGAAAGTAAAGTAGTCCTCGTCTACAGGAGCAAAATTTCTCAGTAGTAGCACGGAGTCTGGAATTTGTGCCCAGTATATGGCAATAGGCTCACCTCCTATTACATGGGACTTATAACACAAATGGTGAAAAGGGTGTGTACAATGTACTGTACATTGTATTTCGTGCCGTAAAATTATATCTTTATATTGATTTATCTCATATACATACATTCTATTACCTATATTTGTATTTTGATATAATATTGGAATAGACAGACAATAATATCTCATAGTTCAATGACACTACGGTCCATTTAGGCGCTTTCGTGGCAGAGTTCATATGATAAGGTAATAGTGATGATATGGGTTTTTGCTGATTCATTTTCGACCATTTCTGTCTTTGTGATTGATAATCATTTCTTGTAATAATACTGATTTCAACGGTAACTCATCAGTGTCAAATCTTAAACAATATCCATTTTAAGGAGAGTCAGTGTAGGTAAATCATGAAGCAAATATAAAGAGATGTCATAGCTGGATTTCCCTTTAACATAATGCGTGACACTTTACGGGCAGCGTGTAACGTTACAAACCATCCCCATTCTCAATATCTATTCTCCATTTAGCGATCCCATACTACAAAATTGTTGCCAATTGTCCATATTTTAATATTCCACTTTCTGAGCGCTTATAATATATCTACACCTTTTTACTGATTATCATTCGGCAGGACCGATTTTTATGTCACAGTGCATGATCACATTCCGGCGTCTCCTCTTTGTACTTGCTTCATGGTTTAAATAGTCCAGTTTCAATGACTCCATTAATATAATTTCTCTAGTTTGGGGTTAAAATTGTTGTTCTTAATAAAAGGTAATAAGTATCTTTAAAAATATGAAAATTAAAATTAATTGGCTACTTGGGTGGCTACTTAATTACTTAATGCAAATTCCATCGTTTTTTATAGGCTTTTAAATGTTTATCTTTTATGAATTTGAATGTGTTTGCATATCATAATGTTTTAGTAAATTATAAAGTACCCAATTGTACTAGATACTTAGAAAGAGGCCCAAAATTTGCCCCCAGGTTTATTCGTAAGTATTTTGATTTCTTTAACTTTCAAGCAATCGAATTTCAATTTCAAGTAAATCGAGTTTTATATCCACCTATAAAACTTAATCGAATTTGGTTCAGTCGTTTCGAAGATGTGCGCTAATGAAGATTCAGACATTAATGTGTATAAGCGATACATACTCAAATTCATAATTTGTATTTGCCTTAGGTACCTAATAGAGTACACTGGCTTATACCTTTTGGAACAAAAACTTGTTATTTTTAGCTATATGATTAAAAATAAGTAATTAAAAATATACACGTTTTAATTAAAACGTTAATAGTCTATGTATAAACGGTTAAAGTTTTAGATAAAACGTTTGCGTAGCACATTCTAATTTATTATGGTCATTATTTTAATAACAATTCAACTTTTTAATGATAAACATGTGAAGTTTTCGAGTATTTAGATGTTGTATGACGTAAAATCAATTGTTGTATGTGGGTAAAGTAATGATTTTTGTAGTTTTTATTAAATATTGGTGGGTTATTTCCACGGCGAATTCGAGTGCACTGTAATTATAGTCCAAAACTGTACCTATAATAGTAGACCATAAATAGACTATTCGGTTATTTTATCTAAGTATGTATAGCAAAATCGAAAGTGCTTGTTCTCTGAGCTGAGAATTTAATCTTGATCTAATTGCTTTAAAATCAGGTTTACAGGCATTCTATATTAGCTAGACATCATAAACTATTAAATGACTATCGGATAGTAGGAAACCTCAAGCCATTTTTTTAGGTGGAAAATGATCCTATGTCTTCTCTCGTCTTGGGTTAGGTGAGAGGGAGTGTCAAACCCTTACTGACTAAAAACCACCCCGTTCCTACTCCTGCTTTTCGAGTTGAAGCCTCGGTAACCCTAGGCAGTCCGCAGAACTCAAACCATAGTGTTAATTTTCGTATTTTTATTACCCTTAGATACATAGGTACAGTGAAATTATTCGCGCCTGTTTTATATAGGTAGATAGGTTGTTGAAGATTTCAATACTAGTATTTTATTTAGCCCGTGAAGGTGAGGTAGGGTCAATGTCTGGTGATTTTAAAGTTATTACATATTTTATTGGTCTATATCCTGCTATAACCTGATCAATTCATTACATACATACATGGGTTATAACTATTATTTTTATGCTAGTTTTTCTATCAATCCTATCAAAGGCGAAGGCATGCTTTTACCATACATTGGATACAGGCTCCGTGTTGTAAACTGTGTCGTTAACCAATTTCAATCCAAATCGATTTTACGAGCTCAATATTTTCATTATTTAAGAAACACCAAACCGATTCGACAATTTTGGACTAAAATTTGTTGTAAATTTCAAATGGAAGACTTGTCTATGTCTAGCCTAGAAAATATATTTAACGTATTTAAGCGAATGCATAGTAGTAGTATTTTAAAATTTTATAAGTAGCACACATTCTCTGTTTATAGATCAAATGTCAGTATACCACAAGACTCCAAGGGTCAATCAATTTGCCCAAGTTTTGTTTAACGTTTAACAGTACATTGACATTACGATTATATCCTAATTCGTAGGCACATGTAATCAATTTGTTTTAATGATGTAAACAATAATACACATACTGATGATACATGACTGACTGACTTCATTCAATAAGTTACTAATATTTTTCGTCGAAACTTGTTCTATATCAAAATTACTTCTCAAATCGAATAGTCTGAAACTATCAAAATCGCGCACGCAGCTACCGAACGACCCACAGATGGGGCCCAGTAAGGCTGATGCCTGATCCGGAGCTGCGGACCACCTAGCGGGGTTCCGGTTCGAAAAGCAGGAGTAGGAACGGGGTGGTTTTTAGTCAGTAAGAGACTGACACTCCCTCTCGCCTCGCCCAAGGCGAGAGAAGGCTTTGGAGGTTTTCCCCCTTAAAAAAAAAAGCTACCGAACAACTGCATCATATTAGATGAGTTTCAATCAAATTAGTTAGATCAATTAGAGTAAACTGTTGCGGAATGCACCGGGAATGGCGGTGAATATAAATATCACAAAGCATTCAGCGAATATTTATATTATTATTACAATAAAAAAACCCTTTTGACAGTGCTATTTTTAAGCAATAAAAAGGTCAATGTCCTGAGTGATCCCAGTCCAATTATTGGTATTCACGTTTTGCGTAAACCGGTTTAATTAGTAAGGACCGGTTATCGGTTAGACTTGACGATAACCTTGGTATTGATTTGTTCCACAAAAGCTTTGCGGAAATATTTGGGAAAGTTATGCCAAAGGCATATTGCTTTGTTCACTATACCCCAGTAAACGCCTAGTGTAGGATAAACGAAATCGAAACGAAGGCGCGTTCGGCGCTCTGATTGGATGTTTGATACGCGCGGGCCAATCAGAGCGCTGAACACGTTTTCGTATCGTTTTCGTTCAACGGAAAGCAAACTGGTACTAGAATACAGATTGGTTGGTTCATTGGAGCCGGCCAATCAGACCGCCGAACGCATTCTGGTATCAATTTTGTTAAACGTAAAAAACAAACTCGTACTAAGCCCTATATTTGCACTAACACGTTTCTGAAAACTCCCGAAATGAATGACGCAGGTTATGACAATTAAATCTTGATAGGTACTTTGCTGTAAATATTCTGAAATTAGCTGAGATAATTTTAATCAAGAAGAAGCTGCATTATAATGTATTTACATTATTTACTCAGGATCGTTGGATTTTTGTAAAATGCTCTCATAATAATCCCAAGACCCTTAATTGCCAACTGGTAACCGACTAACAACCTTCCTTATCATCCCTGTGACTAACAAACAAACTAATAGACAATGCTCAAAATACTGGTAGTTTCAGTCACCTCAGTCACCTATAATCGAAGAGTCTCTTCGAATCGAATCGAAGAATTTAATAATAATTATTGATGTAGAAATAATTTTTCTCTTGTCACCAGGATCGTGAAGTAGCCCGTCGCATCCACGTGGACTCCGACCTGCCGTTCTTTGAGGTCTTCATCGACACTCCCTTGGAAGTGTGCGAACAGAGAGACACCAAGGGTCTCTACAAGAAGGCTCGAGAAGGATCTATTAAGGTTTGTGGCTTAAGCATTACTGTAAAAGACCAGTGTAACTTGGTTAGTGGTAAGTGTTTAGTTATTCGCGAGCAAGATGTAGGATTAGAATGCATAGAGTGGGGACTCCAGGTGCTTATCCAGCGGCCTTATTGTCAAATACTCAAACGTCACTCAATTTGAAGACGCCATCAAGTATAGTTCTGTCACTACGCCTTATTTATAAAGGACAGAGATAGAACGATATTTAAGTACAGCTTAAAATTGTGTAGCGTTTCAGTATTCAGGCGTTTGGACTAAAAGAGTATGTCAATGCAGGTTTCGCAGCCTTATACTCAATACTCAATTCTTTATTGCATTCTACAATATAGGCTTAGGTGGTAAACATTTGGTAGGTAACAATAGTGGACCCTGTCGGCTGTCGGGCACAGCAAAAGATAATATAAACATATTACATTATGTGGAGAGGACTTTACATTTAAATTACTTATAACAATTCAACTTAAACTAAAAACATAGACATTATACTAACTTAAGAAATAAAATTAAATTGTAGATTATGCATGAAAAACTGAGAAACAGTTCTTGTAATAGAATAACGTTAATTATTATAATTATGTGATTTAAAGGATTATCGCATTGTCTTCCATATTGTAAATCCTAACGTTTTGTAAATAAATACATTTACATCTACTTCAACAATAATTAAAACAAACACACACGTTGTATATTATTTACAAAGCAATCACACTTGCATTATGTAGTGAAAGTCACTGCAAATATTATGTACTAACTTGTAATATTAGTTTATAATGTGTCATATAATTTATTACTTACCTCTCATAATCTGTATTGCATTACCATTCTGTTTATGTAACACACTTTATGTACTAAGGTTTCTTATGAGTTGATGTTCATCCGGGAATGATAAGGCGTGATCTCGCTTTACAACTAATCTTCTGACAAGCAGACTGATGTTGATATTTAAGAACTGGGATAGAATAGGAGTTCCGTGTTAGAGAAGTTCCTGGTTTATTAGACCCAAAGAAACATGTCCTAACTGGTCTTTCACAAAAATTAGTTACAATAGATTTCTTATAAACAACCTTTGGAGCATTATATTTAAATACATTTCTTATACTTACATACTAACAACATAGCAAAATAACATCTTCTTTCCAAAGAAATAGCATAGATAACGGTATATTTATTTCTTTACACGTGCTCTTTACGCTTGAAACTACACTTTGTTTTCATTAAATAATTATGTTAAATAGTATTTTTTGTGTACATTTCATCATAGGCTAACATACCATCGGGTTTGGGTCTGTTTAAACGAACCTACCTTTAGCTGAAGTTATGTATAATGTTACTAAAGCACTATTCTTCTCCCACAGGGCTTCACCGGTATCACGCAAGAGTATGAACGTCCCGAAGCCCCTGAACTCATCGTCCAAACAGTTGGGAACTCCATCGAGGAGTCTACTATGCATGTCATTCGCCTGCTTGAATCACAGGTGAGATCTTCTTTATTGTTAAGTACGTATTTCATCAACATATCAACCGCAAGACTAATTAAATACTAATCTACAATAATCTACATTTAAGTAGGTTGGCGTCTATAATGATTTACAGATTACATAATATTTATATTAACTTTTGGCCGTAGTATTTTTGATAGAATTCATCAAAATCCTTTCTTAGAGGAGGCTTACGTCTTAGTAGCTTTATGCATGCAAAGTCCGAAGTCGTAGCCCGATCAGTTTAAAATTGACAAAGTTTTATACAAACCATCATCCATTATTTTATCCCCTTGAGGATGGTATCTATTACAATCCTTTCTTAGCGGATGCCTACGTCATAATATCTACCTGCAAGCAAAATTTCAGCTCGATCCATCTAGAATAATCGGCGTTTTTTGTCTGCTGGGTTGAGACCTTTCAAACAGCACCCATATAGTCGGCTCTACAGCTCTCAAAAAGTGTATATCAGCATACTACTTAGCTAAATGGTAGAAAAAGGGTGAAGGCGTACGCCTTCACCCTTTCGTCCTAAGTAAAATCGTCTTAAGAAATTAAGTACTTAATTTCTTAAGACGATTTTATCTTCCAAACTATCTGTTAAAAGACGATATCACGTTATTCGCAATGTGCCATGTTTGTTTCCATTGAATCAGGAAACGATCTGCAGCGTTCAGTCTGAAAAAACAAAAAATAAACTCGCAGATATGAGGACAAGTGTTGACATTTACAACAGTGGGATATTTTGTAACTGGAATGTAGAAGCGCTTGGGTTTTGTAATTTTTGTTTTTGTTTTTGTATTTGCGTTAATGCAATTGAACAGCAATCTATAGTAATAACTGCCTCGTTGGTCGAGTGGTCGCAAGTGCGACTGTCGGACAAGAGGTCTCAGGTTCGATTCCCGGGTCGGCTAAAGTATTATGTACTGACTGGTTTTTCGAAAATTTCTCAGTAGTACGCACGAGTCTGTAATTGTGTCCAGTTTAAGGCATTAGGCTCACCCCCTATTACATAGGACTTAGGACGAAAATGGTGAAAAGTGGGTGTACATTGTATAGCGGCATTACTCGCCGTTATGTGCACCTCTGCCTACCCCTTCGGCTAATATAAAAGGCGAGAAGTTGCATTCTATAGTAATATTATAAAGAGGAAAATTTGCTCGAGAGAAATATTAATTCCACATAGGTAGGCGAAATTGCAGTAGGTAGAAAAATATTGTTTAATAATTAAGTGATTCGTTTGATATGCCATAAGTAATGCGTCGCTATTAAACTGGATCAAAGTGGATTTAATACCTCAGTGCTAGAGTAAAGTCCATATCTTGATATACCAGGTACAAATAACAAGATTTTATCATAATTCCATTATCATTGTGCTCTCTTGCGTCATATCATTATTTGTTTATAACATATTTTTTGTATCTCTATTTAATTTTAGGGGCTTTTAACTAATATGCTGCGACATCCCCATCGTACACGAAACTTATATATCTAAAAACATTTTAAATTAACTAATATTTAATACCTGCGAGTCATCACTATTGCAGCATCATAAAAATAGAATCGTGTTGCATTGCTTAAAGGCTGGCAAAATACTAGACTCATCTGCCCAAGTCTAAGTCCTGATAAAGATGGTTGCCAATTCGATCAGAAGTACAGTTACTGATATGACCATTCATCATCATCATCATTAACCTGTTCTCGTCCACTGCTGGACATAGGCCTCTCCAATGGCACGCCACTGAGCCCGATCTTCAGCAGATATGCCAAGACAATGACCGCAAACTTACCGACGTAGCTCAAAGAATTATCAAGCTTAAGTGGCAGTGGGCCGGCCACATCTGACCATTCCAAGCTATAATTTGATTGCAGCAATTCCAGAATTTATTTCTACCACTTAAACATGAAGACAATCTCTTTACCGTAATACTTTTAATAGTTGACCTTGAAATGAATACCTACTTCCTCCATTTCCAGGCCTTGGGATATATACAATTTATTTGCTTTATTATCCAAAGATTTTGAATTTATTGTTGGTATTCCCTTCCCTTTTTCAAGGCTATCAATCATAAAATGCATTGACACCACTATGCAATTGTATATTTTAATGTAGTAAAAATAAGAACTAAAATAAGTTACGACTTCCTGCAGCCATTTAAAAATGAATTGCAATTTATTGAAGTTTTATTGTTCGCGGTAAATTAGTTATCTTTGTGAACGTAAAGTTTTAATTGGAATATACTATTGTTAGGTACAATAAGATATAGTTATGCCTATTTTTAACTTAATTAAATTGTTCTGTTTACGGTACCTAGGTAACTACGTACTGGTGTTTTATTTTTACTTCTGGTTTTATGAATACAAGCAAATAACTGAGAACCGTAACCAGAACAATTTAATTTAATTAAAAACTATTACATATATTTATGGCAACACGGCAAATAATTGCTATTGATCCAATTGCTACTAAAATAAACTTATAGGATTCCTCTTTGACTTACTTTAAAGAACATACATATTTAACTACAGAAACGTTTCAGTACAAGAAATCAACTCATAACACCGATATTCATTAATTATTTTTGGCTTACTCGCTTAATTATTTGACGAGGAACTCGACTAATTTCAAGCCATGCTAGAAGCTCATATTCATGAGCAGTATTCCAGAAAACACAACGCGGTGACTGTCGCGCTGCTACTGTAGTAGCGATTAATCTAGTATGTCTCATGAAACTTAGAATATAAACCTATATTCATAAAATTTTAATTGTCTTTTTCCTCAGGGCATCATCCCCTGTTTCGAAGACAGTCGCAAGGGTGTAGAGGAGCTGTTCATCTACGGCAACAGACTAACTAGTGCTATCGAAGAAGCTGCTAGACTGCCAAACATCGAACTTAACACACTCGACCTGCAATGGGTACAGGTAAGGAACAAACCAATGTGAATTCTAAGTTTAGAGTAATAAGGTCGTAGTTTTATTGTTTGTTCAGACGCTCAACATGTGGAAAGTGCTATATTTGATAAAAACTGAAATAAAACAGGAAAAGATTTATGTTTATTGAGCAAAAAGTGTAATTTCAGTTTTTTAAACAGGAAAATGTGTGTTTATGAGTATTGGTTATGAAAACAACAAATCATGTTGATAAATATATTTTAAATTCAACATTATCATGACATGATGTTACCTACTTATCATAAGAAAAACAACCTACTGTTAACTTAGCATTATAGGGCATGAAAACAAGCAATTGTCTACAGAGTAATTTAGTTTTCTACCCTATCTGTAGCTAAGCAAGCAAATAGCATCTAGCTAATAGCACAGGACAGCAAAGGGTAGTGTGTGATCAGATTTGATTTTTATATCCTTAAATGTTAAAAATAAGTGGGGACATTTGAATTTCTCCTGTGTCGTAGATGCATTTACAAACATACAATTTCACGGACACATGACACCCAGACCCGAAATAACAATTTGTGGATCACACAAAGAGTTGTACCGTGCGGGAATCGATTGCAGCAACCGTGCAGTCAACATAAGAATAATTTTACTACTATTATAGTCAGTTAAACGACTAACACAACGCTAATTTACCTGCATGAGTTAAGGATCACTATAAAACCAAATATTTGACTTTGTAATCATATCCTGTCGGAATATTAATCGACGATTAACCTCTTGACTTATTATATGAGACAATAGTCACATTGTGTCTAGCTTAGATCTATGATTCGATAAACCATAGGTTAATTCGTCTTTTATTTATTTTTTCATACTGCTGCCCTGCTACTTATAATACAATTATAATATATTAGCGTTTTGAATTATCGCAAGGGTTTATCCAAACCTCAACTTAAAATATGTTCAGTACCTTTTGAGGCAGTTCAAGGATAATTTAAGAGGCTCTGTTGTATGGTATTTAAGTACCTATTCATTCCTAGGGTGGTATAGCACATTTGATAAGATTTCAATGAGTAAATTATGAGATTTTTAAGCTTAGTTATGTAAACGTATGTAATACAACAATATTATTCCAGAAGTAAATTTTGACGTAATATAAAGTGTTCTTGATTAAGGAAAAGATAAAACGATCACGTAATGGCGAGATAACTGATATAAAGATATAATAATTTCCTCAGTAACAAAGTTTTTTGTATTTATTCATGATGACTTTGCTTTTTTCAGGTGCTATCTGAAGGATGGGCGTACCCACTCAAAGGGTTCATGAGGGAACATGAATATTTACAAGTAAGTACATATTATTATCTTATCTAGAGATTTTGGGTTGATTGAGGTGTCTTAGAGTCATTGCACACATAAACAGCACGGCTATGGCACGGCGTTTTTTGTTTTGGAAACAATACGAAAATGCTGTAAGCGCGCTGTCAGCGCGTCGATCAAGCACTTTCACAAATATATCGTATGACATAAGATTTAATGTTTAAAATTAAATGACAAGTTTTGAACTGGGTTAGAGCGGTGCCGTTATAGTGTGGTATGTCCTTAAGTTTCAGTATAATAGAAGCAAGGCTATTTATTGCCCTTTTTCAGTAACAATTTTCGGTTCTGACCTGATATTTTTGAGAATTTAAATTGTATTTAAACACAACTTAAACAAACCTTATTACTTCCAGGCTTTACATTCCAACTGCCTAACTCTCGCTGACGGCTCAGTAGTCAACCAATCAGTGCCAGTAGTTCTACCAGTGGACACTGAAGCCAAGGACCGTCTTACCGGTGCCAATGCCATCGCCCTCACTTACAATGGCAAGGCCGTGGCCGTACTCCGGTCTCCTGAGTTCTACCCACATAGGAAAGAGGAGAGGTGCTGCCGACAGTTCGGTATTTACCATACTGAACACCCTTATATCAAGGTATGTACGATTTAGTTTTGAATGAGTCACCTTTCTGTTTTAATTTAGTATTTTAGTGAAATATTATTTGAGTACACTATTGGCTTTAAAGAAGCCTATGACTAACTTTACAGTTGGTCGTAGGCTATAGTATGGATAGAGGTATATTTTTAGTAAAATATTGTTTTTTTTTTGCATTTTCTGTCAATCGATATCAAAATTCGAAATAGAGTACGTTACAATAATTAAAAGAAGAAACTATTTCATTACATACATAAGAGCAACTTGCGCAAAAACAAAAATGGTTTGCGCAAAATGCGCAATCTTTCAATATGCAAACAAATCTATCTAACTATTTATTTTATTAAATTCTTCTATTGTCAGATGATCAAAGAGGCCGGAGATTGGTTGGTGGGCGGTAACTTGGAAGTGTTTGAGCGTATCCGCTGGAACGATGGTCTGGACTCCTACCGGCTAACTCCTAACGAACTGAGACAGAAGTTCAAGGAACTTGAAGCTGACGCTGTATTCGCTTTCCAGGTGTGTACTGTATTTTTTTTAACTTATTACCAATCTGGCAACCACATACGCAGACAAATCCGACGATAAAATTAACTTATGATCTCACAATTTAAATTTTAAACGTATACTGTAATTTTTTACCTATCCTAATCGGTAACTATATCCGAATCGAGCGAAATGACCAAAATCTTTATTAGTTTTCTCATATCATTGACTTACATTGACCTACTAGGGGTTTTTCAATGATTTATATTTGTTGACTAGCTTCTGCCCGCGACTCCGTCCGCGCGGATGTCGGTCTTCGCGTGGAAGTTTTATTTCTCCATTTTGAGTAACTGTGAAAATGACATCTTATAAATATCTATTGGACCCAAATACGGCAAGGCCCATAATAATTAAGGAGATCCCTCTATTGAGCTACTGCTGTTGAGCAGAATAAAACTGAAAAATAAAGATTTTTTCTACGTATTTTTCCAGGATAAAAAGTAACCTATTTTATGTCCAGGATAATAAGTTAATTATACCAAGTTTCATCAAAATCAAACCGTTAGTTTTCACGTGATGCCTGAACATATATAGACAGACAGACAAAAAATTATAATCACATATTTGGGTTTGGTATCGATCCAGTAACACCCTGCTATTTATTTTTTCTATATTTTCAATGAACAGAATTGACCCTTCTACAGGGGCCTTAGTCTGCTATTACAATTGTGTCAGAATGGTCGATCACTGAGCAGTGCGAGAGGGACGGAGCTATGAAGGTTGTATACCTCCGTCCCTCTCGCACTGCTCAGTGATCGACCATTCTGACACAATTGTAATAGCAGACTAAGGCCCCTGATTTATTATAGCCCACGACTTCGTTCGTGTGGAATAGTGACTTCCGGCAATTTTTTGGTTTTAACCACATAGTTCCCGATTTCACGGGATCTCTTCAAAAATGAGATGTGGAAGATATTCTAGGGAACTCCTCAAAAATCAACATAATGAGCTCTGCGTTTGAATTTAATAGATGTATACTCACTTAGGGCATTGAAAAAATAGTTTAAAAACGGACTTAAACTAAAGAAATATTATAATCTTTCCGAACTTAAGATGAAAACTAACTTAAAACTAAAGAATTCAAGAAAGCTACGAATTACGAATTTATAACAATTAAAAAAGAAATTATATTACAACCTATCCTCAATGCTATAATACCAAGCCAAACCAAGCTTAAACTAAATAATTTAAAAGAAACGACTTAAATCTAATTAACTTATAAATTATAGACTTACAATTTTATTAAACAAACTAACTACAGTAACTACTAATAATCGATATCAAACTAAACCTACGTTAAATAATTTAACCAGGAAAACCCAACAAATAAACTTTTTAATAGACAAATACAACGAAACCAATTTAGAATATACGAAACAGCAGGACCACTGCAGACAAATAATCATACGACTTATAGTACACTATTTCCACAACAGTACCGAAGCGCTCGGCCGATACCCAACAAATACTAATAATAAAAACGATAGAAAACAAATAAAAACTATCTTATGTCCTTTCTAAGGTTCTAAACTATATCTGTACCAAATTTCAACCAAATCCGTCAAATAGTTGCGGAGATTAATGGTATAAGCATAGAATGTTCGACGTGATTCTTTAATTTGACATAACTTTTTTATTTATGAACCGATTGACATGAAACAAACACTAAATGTAAATTTAAGCATCCCACAATATATTCGTGAAAACCGCATCCAACTCGGATCAGCCGTTTCTGAGATTAGCGCGCACAGACGAACAGACAAACAGACAAACAGACAAACAGACAAACAGACAAACAGACAAAAAAAAAGTTAATTACATTTTTGGGTTCGACATCGACATAACAATAACCCCTGCTATTTTTTTTATTTTTATTTTCAATGTACAGACAGCACTTTTCTACGATTTTATTATATGTATAGATGTTTTAATAATCATTTAACGAAACTTATTTCTTTCATTCCAGCTACGTAACCCCATCCACAATGGCCACGCGCTATTGATGCAAGACACGCAGCGTCAGCTCGTGGAGCGCGGCTTCCAGAAACCTGTGCTGCTATTGCATCCTCTTGGTAAGTTGATTTAGAGTTCATTATTGCTTGATAGATCGAAGTTTTATTCTTTACTTGGGTGGTTGGTGATCTAGTAGTGTTTTAAAGTCAGTTAAAAGTAGCAATACAATGTAAATCAACCCCGTGGTTTGTCTATTTAAATGTATAACATTATAAAACTATCGAACAGGACTCTTAGTATAATTTTGCTTCACGTTTAAAGTAATAGAAACGAGAGCTCGAAACAAAAGCGCGGTCGGAGCTCTGATTGGTCGACTCGAATAAACCAACCAGTCAGAGCACCAAACGCGCTTTCATTTCGATTACTTTAAACGTAAAACAAACTCGCTCAAATACTACAGATGAGTCCTCGTTGTCGTCAACGTTAAACGACAAATTGCAAATCTCATTATTAAAAAAGTGTCGTAATTTATCAAAATCAAAGTCAACATTTTTTATTTCAAAAAGACCAGAAAAGCACTTTTGAACGTCAAACATCCCGCCTTTTGTATTCTTCGCTAATCATTTGATTTGATAAAACTATACATATTTGTTTCCAGGTGGTTGGACAAAGGACGACGATGTTCCCCTAGACGTGAGGATCAACCAGCACAAGGCCGTGCTCAACGAGGGAGTACTGGACCCACAGTCCACCGTACTCGCCATCTTCCCCTCACCCATGATGTATGCTGGACCTACTGAGGTAAACATATTTACAATTCAGTTTTTGCTCTCATAGAAAAGTATACTGGAAGTTGTGAAAAAATAAATTGATTGGTAGTGGCTATAGAATGAAAAATAAAAACATTAACCATAAAAGTTACAAGTATTAGTAGCTTGTTCTTTTTTCGGCGTTAAAGAGCAGTTCCCTCAATAGATTTTAACAAATATTGATAAAATAAGTTTCATTATCATAGCAAATTTATTCTCGGACCTTTTCCATACCTTTTGTCACGTATTGTGAGTACAAATAACACCCAATTTTACCATAATAACTATAACAAACTTAATTCCGCAGGTCCAATGGCACGCCAAATGCCGTATGAACGCGGGCGCCAACCACTACATAGTGGGGCGCGACCCGGCCGGCCTGCCGCACCCGGCCGGCGGCGGCGACCTCTACGACCCGCGACACGGAGCCATGGTACTCAAGATGGCGCCCGGGCTTAATGAACTTGAGGTATGGGGTTTCTTTCATTATAATATTATGTTCTAGTGATTAGATCAGGGATGTACACAAGAAGTATGGCAAAAATAGGGTATAGGCCTGACACTTATCCGGAGCTGCGGACTACTTAGCCGGAGCCCCAGGCTCGAAAACCAGGAGTAGCAACGGGGTGGTTTCTAGTCAGTAAGACTCAGTCAGTGAAACTGCCTTTCGCCTTGCGCAAGGCGAGATAAGTTATTGGATGATTTTCCCCCTTAAAAAAAGGCATAACAATTTTTGTGCTAAAAAGACTTCACCCTTATCAGCTAATGAGGAGACCTATGGGTAGCAATGGAGGAACTTGCACTAAGTTGATGATGCTCTAATGTAATTTTAAAATATTTATTAAAAAATTTGATAAGATGTAATTTAGTTGGTAATAATTTTTACATAAGAGGTATCAAGAATATAGTTAATGGGGAGAAAAAATAGAAGCCTAAAATGCACCGTCCGACTCTAACAATGTGATAGAGGCCAGGTAAGAATTATTTTATTAATTTGCTGAATGTTAATTCTTGTTCTGTAGATCATTCCGTTCCGCGTGGCTGCGTACGACACGTCTGTCGGCAAGATGGCGTTCTTCGACCCCACTCGCAAGGAAGATTTTGACTTCATCTCTGGAACTAGGATGCGAGGTAATTTATTATATTCATATCATTTTTATTATTACATTGAAAATTGAACTTTGTTGTCTGCCTGTGTTAGTTCAAAGTTGAAAATCTTGTATTAGTATTAACAGTATACAAAGTATAAAGAATATTTGAAACATAGATTTGTCATCAAACGACTAAAAAGTTATTACCAAAAAGTATGTCATTCTCAAAAAATGGTTTTGTTACGTTAGCTAATCACTGATCGTCATTTAAAAATTTAACACATACAAAAATCTTGTATGGCGAATATCTTCTAACCAACTATTTTCTAGGTCTTGCCAAAACCGGCAAGGAGCCGCCAAAGGGTTTCATGGCACCGGCAGCATGGAAGGTGCTCTCCGAATACTACCAGTCACTGAAATCCAAAATGGACACCAACTAAATCCACAACGAGCAGCTAATAAGTAAAGTTAATATAAGTATTATTTTACTGTCACAATTATAAAGGCCTCAAACGTAACGCTAGATTTTATAGACAAGTAAGATATTCTGCTTTTATTTTTAAAATGAGTTATATATGTAAAAATTAATAATAATTATGGTCATTTGTATTTAGGTCTTTGGTCCTTATAACTGGCGAAAACTAAGTGTATGTTAGTACACGTCTGTTTGCCTTGTCATAGATTTACTATTTAATTGTCACAGAATACAACAATAATTTTGGAAATGTGAAATAGCGTCAATAACTAGTTTCCGTCCACTACTGGACGTATATTCGTTTATACGCCGCCAGAACTAGACCAGAATACATATCTATTTCACTGAAATGTAGCAAAATTGTTATCTTGGTTTTTTGTTTTCATTATCGAGACCTAAAGTATTTTAAACTGGAGGAGTCATACTCAGAGACATTTAATGATTACTTAAACTATTACTTAGTAACAATTTTGTTCTGAAAACAATTACTAAGGACTGGGTTAAGTTATCATTATACGACTCTGAGTATGGCAGTTAGGTTCGATCCTAAGTTCAGCCAAAACACTACTGATAAATTCGTTTTTCTGCTGACAATGTCTGATATATGTGTTCTTTGACCATAATAGTCTACTCCTAATATTAAAATCCTTTCTACTACTGATGAAATCAATATAGTACGAGTATTTTATAAGTTAGAATATAATTCTTTATTATAAAAGTGAGATTTATGATTAAAACTAAAATTAACCCGTCGCAGATCCGCGGGAGACACAATGTATTTTCTATTGTTGTCTTATATACGGCATACAAAAGGTTAATGATTCTTTGGGGCAAAACGTACATTTTATTTAAAATCTACTTTGACATAGAGTTGTATTTATTTCTCTATTTTTTACCCACCCGTATGGAGATAACACTCTTTCTTTCATACGTAATAACAGTCTTTATTTACCATGCAATAAAGGCGAATTTCATACGTACGATTTACGGGTGGAATGTACTTAAAAAATGTTTTAGACTTGTGCAACGAAATCGACATAATATTATGTGCAATATATATATTTTTTTTATTTAAATTATGTATACTTTTTTTATTTATTCCTCATTTGTACATTCCTTGAACTTACTCTACTATAGTAGGTAAACGCATTTCTTTTATTTATATTTAATTATTTACACAAGTATATTAATTCAATAGTACGTAATATTACTATACAAGACAATAATAATTACCTGACATTATAATTGTTTATTATTAATTTTAAAGAAAAGTTATTCAAAAATTATTACTTATTGTTAAAATAAATCAATTTTTATTAAAATCAGTATAGCCGTTTAGGAGTTATAAATGACGTAACTTGTTTTATATTTAGATATTTAATATTATTATTGTTTTAATTATATTTTGAAGATTAATTACTTATATACATAAAAGTTGTAAAAGATCAATCAATGTCCATGTATTATGTATTGCTTTTTTTTTAATTACGTAATCATTACATGATCATGTGGAGGGACGTATTGTTAATTTATAAGAATTTTAAATATAATAAATTGTTGTAATTTTAGTAAATAAAGGTGCTTTTAAAGTTAATGTAAAATAAATATAAAAGTGATATTGAGTTCATGTTTTATTCCTCTTTGTAATTATAATGTTATTTAATAGGTCAGTTTGTTGCGATTAATCTCGAAAACTGCTGTGTGATTATAGATATGCGGCAATTTTTAGATAACGAGCTAATGTACAGTGATTGCTTTTTCTATCACTGCTGATAAGGTTATCTTCTAACACACAGTTTGACTTTGGATTTAAAAAATATAATTAAATGTTTTAACGTTATTTTTTTTATAAAATATTAATTAACTTTCTCATGGGTACTCCCACTTAAAATAGAGAGCAATTATTTTGCCATTAATATAATAATTTTCAATAGCATATTTTGGAATAACCAAAACGTAAAAGGAATTTTTCCACAAAGTAACGTCTGATTATTCTACATATCGAATAATAAATAGGCTTGGTAGTCAATATTGAGTAAACATTTGTTATTGATGATTACATTTTTAAATCATTCAGTTGTATTATACTCTTAATGATAATTTTAATAATGCAAGCCAAAAACATTACGTTTGTAACTTATCATTGAATTAATAAAGGCCTTGGCAACGAACTACTATTATATAGTTCTCAATATTACCTTTTATTATCAAAAAACACATTTTTATCAAAAACCAACAACAAAATGAGTAATTATCGTAATCCTTGACGTTATCTTGTTTGTCAAAGGAATTGCGTCTTTATTATCGGAGTGGAGAGTATAATTTTAATGATATATTTCTACTGATAATGGGCCGGTCTGATTCAGTCAGTCAGTCAGCTACTCGGTTTGTTGTTTCCGTGCAGTGTCGAGTTAGCTTTATACACGGGAGGTCGTCACGATGGCTGTCCGACTGGGCGTGAATATTTTACGTAAATGTACAGGTAAAACCGGTACTCGATGCATGTCGCACTACCCAATCGACGAATACGTGTTTGGACTTACCGCTGAACAACAACAAGTAAGTTTATTACTTTAAAGTTAATTATGATTGAAGAGTAAAGTTGAATAACATGATAATGTAATATGTCGTAATCGTAATACTTCTTTGTTGATATAAAGAGTTTCTTGTGTATTGGAATGTAGGCATTGGTTCCATTTATTTTAAAACGTTTGACCCCGTATCGCTCATGAATTTTGTATGATTATTGTATTGTGCGTGCGTTGCGAAATTCATTCATGTTAGCGGTAGAGCTGCTAAGTATCTGGAGTTGTGGGTTACCTGGCGGGTTTATCGGGGCTCCGGCTAAAAAAGCAGGAGTAGGGATAGGGGTGTGTAAGTCAGTAAGAGTCCAACACTCCCTCTCGCCTCGCCAAGGCAAGAGAAAAGCTATTGCATGATTTTCCCCCTTAAAAAAAGAGCTGCTAAGTAATGATAGCTACTGTGGAATTTCGTTTATGTACATAGTATGCAGATAAGTATGTGACTTAAAATGTCCCTGGTAGTAATGTGCACAAATCTGCTTATTTATTTTATAATATTTATAAAATATAGACATAAAGCCTATATTATTATTCTCTGTAAGTTTACAAAAAATACCTACTGAACCTACTTACCAAAAATATTTTCTACTAGCTTCTGCCAGCGGCTTCACCCACGTTCCCGTGGGATAAAAAGTATCCTATCACCCAAGTCAGCACATACCCTGTCTGTATATCAAACATCACCAAAATCTGTTCAGTAGTTTCAGCGTGGTTGACGGACAAACAGCAAAACATACAAGTGTAATTGCTTTAGACACGGCTCTATTATAGAGAAATTACTTAGGTAGGTATTGCTTACTTTTGGAAAATATGGCTAGGAAGGGAATCCAGTGCAAGAGCCATCTCTCTATCTCTTTGCCTGAATAACAAATGATGTAATAAATTATTATTTCAATAATAAATAATGCAACGACTGGGTCACGGCTGCTGCGCAACAGGTCGCGGATTAGATTCCCTCTCAATTCTTTATGTGATTTATAATAAATTTTCTAAGTACCTATGAGTGTCATGCAGGTGTATGAACTTATTGTACCTATGTTTGTTAATAGTTTAGTAAACTCACCTGTGACCCAGAAGAAAATAAAAGAGTGGGTGCGACGTTCTTCTTTTAAAATGTTGTTATAAAACATTTCTCACTGTACCTAACTATGTATGTTTTAAATTAAAATACATCTTCTGTTATCTTGAAAAATAAACAACATGGCACCTTATCTTTCAGCTTCGGCAATCGGTGTTTGACTTCGCACAAAAAGAGTTGGCGCCAAAAGCAGCGGACATAGACAAGAACAACAATTTTCCAGAATTAAGAGATTTTTGGAAAAAATGTGGAGAACTGGGGTTGTTGGGTGAGTTTGATATTCTTTCTGTTCTTAATATATCTGAATTAGAATAGATTCGTTGTCTGTATAATAGGTAAGTTGTTATAAATACCTACTGGTGCTACTGGTGCTTAAATTTTGGTAGGTACTGACTTGCGAACATTGGCCCAAAAAAGCTATTCAATATAGATACTTATACAGATGTCCCAAAACTCAACGATATAAGTAACGAGTCGCCTACGTTGAGTTTTGAGACACCCTGTATATGTACATACCGCTTAAACCTGTTGTCGAGGTATGAAGTGCCTACAACTGTGTATATGCAACGGTTTAGTTACTTAAAAATTTTGTTTTGACAGGTATTACCGCAGACCCGAAGTTTGGCGGCACAGGAGGGAAGTACTCAGACCACTGCGTCATCATGGAAGAACTTTCAAGGTATGAGAAGTGCATAGGACATATAACGACCAGATTGGCGACATATTAAAAAGGCTCAAATTAAAAGTACCTTTAACCGACGAGCATGCATGAAAAGACTGATTGACTGTTGATGAAGCGAAAGAAGTGTGTAAGAACCGTGGCAATTGGCGTTCCATTGTCTCTGCCTACCCCCAAGGGAGACAGGCGTGAGGTTATGTATGTATGTATGAGAAGTGCAAGGATGCGTGAATGTAGGTATAAAATTTTCACCCGAGTTGTACTTGACTACCTGCTCAGGTAGAGGTTTTGATGGAACCTCACATTTTAATACAATGGGTAGGTATTAAGTAATTATGGGATAGCAGGAAGTAGGGCAAGTGACCCGGTTGTGGCCATCGACCCCTTTGTGGCCATTTGGGCCTTCAAATATTTATAACTAAGGCATGGACAAATAAATTACTCTGTGATGTACAGTATTTAAAATATTGAATATTGGAGACACTGATACCGTTGGCAGCTTTGATGTGTCAAACTTCACTTCGATGCAACAAGTCATTATTTTTAGTTGAGGGTGAAATCGTTAAGATCTTAACAAAAAGGCTAAGGCGAGCGGGTGAGGATTTGGTTTATATTTTTTAAATCTTTGCTAATTGTTTGGATGTTTATGTTAATAATACATGAAGAATATATTGTCTGAGTGAAACTAAAGTTATTTTGTCGCCATATGTTTCTGAAGTGAGGTTTTTAGAAGGTGGCCACTAATGGAGACAAAATTATGAATTTCTCCATACTTTGGCCACATGACTGGCCAAAACTAGTGTACATAGACACCCCACTTTTTCCCCTTTATTTTATCGTGGCTTTTTTTCCTTGGCTTTATATATCAACAAATACATATTTTTCATTTTCGGAGATGCAATAAATTGCCTTCACACAAAGGGGAGGTCAGTTTACTTTGCAGCTTTTACCAACGTCATCATAAATGTTGATCCCTTTATTTGTAAGTTAAATTCAAGTGAAGTAATAATATTTCATATTTTCCAAGCTAAATAAAGAACCATTGTTTGTAAAATGTCCAATTTAATTAATATTTTTTTATTACTTTTATTGTATTTTTTGATGGCCAGAACTGGCACACGACCGTGGCCAGAAATGGCACGAATCTGGCCAAAAATGGCACAAACTCCCTTTTTTTTTCTTTTTTATACAGTTATTTTTCTATTGGACGTTCTTTAAAAAAAGGAGTTTTCTTAGGCAAGGTTAATAAATGTTAAATGACTTTTTACAAGAAATATGTTCGTGATAACAAAAACTATTATTTAAGAAAGCCTCAAAGTCGACAAAATTCTTAAAGTGGCCACAACCGGGTCACTTACGCTACCTACCTAAGTGTCTACCTGCGCAGATAGTTATCTACCTGTAATCATTTGTAAAGACACAAGGACATACCTAAATATGTTTTACCTACCTATACTTATATTTACTTAGGTACTTATTTTTAGCTTTTGTGTGTTGCATTAAACAATGGATAATGTTCTTGTAATTTCAGAGCGGCTGGCGGGGTAGCACTGTCATACGGAGCACATTCCAATTTATGCGTCAACCAAATCAATAGAAACGGGTCTGATGAACAGAAGAGCAAGTATTTACCAAAGGTAGGTCACCTACACTGGTGTTATGTAATAATCCATTTTAGTTACTTACTACCATACTTAAGCATGATTATCTTTAGGCACAGATTACCTATAGAGAGAAAATATTGGGTGTATTTATTTCAAGTAGGGAATCTATCTGCCTTTTCTTCAGCAATTATTTTTAAAACCAAGGAGGATCAGATCTAGGGCGCTTTGCTTCGCTCTTGATCATGCTGTGCACGGCATTATTTGACTATTCCATCACATCGTCACTGCAACTTTGAGTGCAGTTAGTAGTCGCTAGTTTAAGCACCCGTAGTCTTAGATATCTGAGAGCTGATAACTAAGGGGAGACCAGAACCCGGAACCCGGAGCAGGGGACTACTTAGCGGGTTCCGTGGCTCCGGCTTGAAAATCAGGAGTCGGAACGGGGTAGTTTTAAGTCAGTAAGAGTTTTCGTTGACACTCCCTCACATTTTGAACCTTATTACAAAACAATAAAGTCCTAATTATTTCTTGAAATCCACAGTTATGTTCAGGAGAGCACGTAGGGGCTCTAGCTATGTCGGAACCCGGCTCAGGAAGCGACGTTGTATCAATGAAGTTGCGCGCTGAGAAGAAAGGAGATTACTACGTGCTCAATGGAAACAAGTTCTGGATCACCAATGGACCTGACGCTGATGTTTTAGTGGTAATTATTTCGTTGTAAAGAAGTTCGTAAAAGGCCCTCTGTACCTAAAGCCACGAAAATACTTATCTTAATGCATTATTTCATGTTAATTGATCATTGTGGTCATATATCATGCCAGCAATTGGTTAATCCATGTATCTATGTATTCAATGTTAAAGCTGCCCTTAAACATATTCCGGTATTAAATAGCATTAGAATATGGAATATAAAGCCAAACTGAATACCATTTATTTTATTAAATATCCAATTTCGAGCACAGCGGTGTCGAGTATGGGCGCTAGTGTTGCAACTCAAGAGTACCTATGAAATTTCACAATATCAGTGTCGATCGATCGGAATTGGATTCTTGAGTAAGCCCCTAGACATCATATCATACACTACTATACTGTCTACATTTAATTCATTGCTCCATTACAGGTATATGCCAGAACAGATCCCTCTACAAAACCACAGCACGGTATTTCAGCGTTCCTTATAGAGAAGGGTTTCCCAGGGTTCAGCACAGCACAGAAGTTGGACAAACTCGGAATGAGAGGATCTAACACTTGCGAGTTGGTGTTTGAAGACTGCAAGGTACCTATACATTATGTATTGTATATTTTTATAGGTTTAGGGGCAGACGAGTACACGAATCATCCTTAGTACGAGTTTGCTTTACGTTAACGAAATGAAAACGAGAGCGCGGTCGGCGCTCTGATTGGCCAGCGCGAATAAACCAACCAATAAGAGCGTCGAACGCTCTCGTTGCACGGAAAACGAACTCGTACTAAGCCCGCAGATGGTAATTGTAGGTAAGTGATCATCGCTGCCCACGGACACTCGTAATTGCAACACAAGTTCGTTGACGGCTTTTTGAAAATAAATACACTCTTTTCTTGAAGATCCCTGTTCGAAAATATCCTTGTAATGGCTAAAAATTGTATAATACAATAAGTACCTAACTTTATGAAAATGTACATATAAATGAATTTTTATTCTCACTTAAGTGCACAAGTGATTGCATATGTTATAAAGATTATTAAATGTTTTTATGTTTTTAACGTTATCTCATATTTATACGACATTCTTCTTCGACAAGCTTCTAGTTCTTTATTAGGTATATCTACTAGCTTCTGACTGCAGCTTCACCCGTAGTATAAAAAGTAGTATACCAGAAAGTAATCTGTCTCTGTTCCAAATTTCATCGCAATTCCTTCAGCCGTTTTGAAGTGATTGAGTAACAAACATATACAAAAACACAAACTTTCGCAATTAAAGGAAGATGAGTATGATAAATATAAATAAATTACAAGCGGATAAATGACTTTTTGTTGCAGTCACTGTAATATGCGATAACATAACAATAGCAAAATAACATTATCCATGATATCTATGCATTAATGCAAAGTCCTGAATGTCATTGTAAATACTATGCAGATAAATTAAATTAAATGGTTTAAAACTAAAGAATTAAACTCTTTATAACGTGTACAATAAAGTTCATATTTCTATGTAATCTATTATTAATTACATAGTCAAGCGCTTTTAGTAACGTATCAGATGCTTGAGTGTGATACTAAAAAGTACCTTAATAGTAACTAGGTAGTATTAAGTAGCTATGGTATAAGCTTTGTAGTACTACTAATATAGTAGGGATGTTACATGAAATAATTTAAGTAAGCTACGCGGCGTTTACCACGTCGTGTGTCGCGTAATGCTGCTTATGAATATGAGCCCCTAGCATGGTTTGAAACTAGTCGAGTTATCCCAAATACTACGGATCCGGAGCTGCGGATTACCTAGCGGGTTTACCGGGGCTCCGGCTCGAAAAGCAGAAGTAGGAACAGGGTGGTTTTTAGTCAGTAAGAGTCTGACACTCTCTTGCCTCGCCCAAGGCGGGAGAAGTCATTGGATGATATTTCCCTCTTAAAAAATCCAAACTGCGTGAGTAAAACGTTAAATAAAATTAATTGAGCTATGCTTATTTTTTTTTATACAGGTGCCCGCAGCCAATCTCCTTGGTGAAGAAAACAAAGGAGTTTATGTCCTAATGTCAGGTTTAGACCTGGAGCGACTAGTACTTGCAGCCGGTCCTGTCGGGCTGATGCAGGCTGCAGTCGACACCGCTTTCGCATATGCACACACTAGGAAACAGTTCGGAAAGCCTATCGGAGAGTTCCAGTTGTTACAGGTAAGAAAATATTCATGTAATAGGTAATTAGGTATGCAATGTAGGTAATTCTACAGGTCTATCTTGAAAGCAATTTCTAAGACAGAAGTGGGCCAACTTATGGAATTATTCCAGATTGCTTATTTATTCTTGCGAACTTATTGCCTATGTATGAGTTTATATCACGTTTAACGAGATCGCGTTTTGGCGTTTGGATTATCCGGCTTCAATGAACCAACCAATCATAGTGCCGAACGAGCTCTCTTTTCGATTTCGTTAATCGTAAAACCTGTGCGTAAAACAAACTCTTACTACTTACGTGTACGAGTATTCTTGGGTAGTAGTTAGGCATGTTGTTTTTTTAGGCACAAACTTTGCCTTTTCATGAAAAAGTATTACCTAACGAAACCTACTTAAAGATTTTTTATGCCAAAAAAGTATTTAAGAGAATATTTTGCATATTTTAATTTCAGGGTAAAATGGCGGATATGTACACTACTCTGAGTGCTTGCCGCAGCTATCTGTACAGTGTCGCCAAAGCTTGTGACGAAGGACACGTCAACAGTAAGGACTGCGCCGGAGTCATCCTCTATTGCGCTGAGAAAGCTACTAAAGTCGCTTTAGATGCCATACAGATACTTGGTAAGTGATTGTATAGGCTTTTATCTCGACTTACATAAAATTACGTATCATGACGCTGCAATGTGTGGCATATGACAATGACATAATGCAATAGGGTATGGGCCGTAAATTAGGCGCTGATAATTTTATATTGTGCTGATACTTGCAGCAACACTGCAAAAGTGTTGCTGCAAGCAGTCTCAATTGTGGCCACTCGACGAATGGCGTAGTCATCTCTAATTCTAATATAGCTGAATTTACAAAAAAATATCAAAATACTCTAAATACTCTGATGATGTGAGTTTGTAAGATGAGGTTTGTCATCAGATAATAACATCTAGTATAGTCCAATACCAGCACATGTCCCTACTGTAATTTAAAACTCAGAACACATCAAAATGTACAATAGATAATTAGTTCTGATGTCACAATCAGCCTTGAATATTTAATTACAATTATTTGCTTCCTAGTGTCAAAAATATCAGTAGATTCAATGAAGGTGAACCGATTTCAAACATTATTTGGTTACAGGTGGCAATGGATACATCAACGACTACCCAACAGGCAGGATACTACGAGACGCTAAACTTTATGAAATTGGTGCTGGAACCTCAGAAGTGAGAAGGATGCTGATCGGCCGGGCACTCAACAACGAATACAAATGAAATAAAATAGTCACTATGTGATACACTTTGTAATTATTTATTAAAGTTTTTAAAAAACTTCTCATTTTATTCTGTTATTGCTAAGTACCTATGTAAACTAGACTATTTTTGTTAGCTGCTCACTAGAAAAATGCACGAGTTTTTTACTAAACACTAATCATATTCTAAGGTGACTAAAAATAAAACAAAATGACTAAATATTGGCAGGTAAGAAATGCTAATAGAGGTCAACAATCTTTTAGCATATTTCTTGTGTGATTGTATTCAAAGTATTCTGGCATTGACGCCAAATTAGCACCACATATAAATAATACATTGACACTTATTCCCACCAAAAGCTTACCGAGAAGCTAATGGATAATGACTCAACAAAATGCCACCATTTTGGAGGAATATAGAGCATTTGACCAGGTTTTAGTCTGCAGTAGTAAGGCTTGCTACTTTTATACTTAGGATATTTATCTAAGTCTGGCTGCCTGGGATCCACTTGTGCTGTATTATTCAGCAGCTCATGTTCATGTGGGTAAAGGTACTCTGAATCTGAAGGTGCAAATAAGAACAACTGCTTTTCCCCCACAACTTGTGTAAGTAAGTTTTTCTTTGGATCATGATGAAGTGGGGAAACCGTTCCTTTGGGCCCATACCATGCCATAACATCTACAGGCTCATTAGTGTCAGAGAAACAGCAATATTCAGGCTCAGTTATATCATTTTTCAGTTCTGGGATTTGGTCAAATAATTGGTACTGGGCGAGGTAACCAGTGGGCCCTTCAGTCTGGTAAATGTATTGTTTGACAAACTCCTCTATTGTAATCAGTCTTTGTGTCCAATCATTGTCTGTGTACTTGCTTCCAATTTCTATAGACACTGTTCTAGGACCAGCAAGCTTAATAAAATAGTTCTGGTCTTTCCATTTTTCTAATGCTGGCCAGTGATTTATACAGTTCTCTAATATAACAGGTTTTTCTTCTAAAATGTAGTTTTTGTAGAAGTGTTCCATACTTGGACAGTCAATAGTCTCTATTTGAATAGCATTGAATGCACCAGCTTCTTTTGATGTATCACTAGTTGCATTTTGTTTTTCTTTGCTTGTTGTGTCCTTCAAAATAATATTCTTTTGAATATTTACAGTATTTAAAATGGTTGCACAGTTTTGTAAAAGTCGAGGTTCTTTGTCTAAAGGACAACCAAACAGGATTCCAAAGTCTATAATTTTATACGCCTGCTTTATCATTGTGTCGGTATCTTCATCGGAAAATCTTACATGAGCTAATAATTTTAAATATGTGGCAATAGTTATTGCTTTCCTGATAAACAATTTCACTTCTTTCCAGTTGCCGATGTTAATTTTTTCGTACATATAATCTAGGATAGCTTGGATTCTTATCGTAGAAGACGGATCTGTTGACTCAGTACTGTTGATATACCTGTGCAATAATGATTTAGTAGCTGGATCTAAGTCTTCAATTTCAGGCAACGCTGTAGCCACACTAGTCTTGTATTCTTCTAATTTATAACAAATGTCACGTAATGCTAACATCTTCACAGTTTAAATTGAGTTTAGAGTACATAAATCCGCTTTTTGTTCAATGTTTACAACTTCCTAACCTACAAATCAGAGAATCAGTGAAATGACATCAATGATCAATGACATGACATCATTCATCTTTGTAGTTTCATTTCACGCAACTATGGTGACTGTCAAAAGGATGCGAAGCAACAAGAACGAGTGAAGGTTTTTTGAAAGTTCTTTTATGTGTGTAAAGAAACGACATCAAATTGTCTCTGGTTGTAAATTACTTTTGTGTTGTGTCATTATAAAATAACAGAGTATTTGTGAAGTAATAGCTACGATAGGAAGTATATAATGAAGTGGAGTTTTCTTGTTTATCAGCCAAAACATTACCATAAAGTAGATAATCAATAAGATTTCTCTAACCTTGACCTTTCACGAAAAGTAAAAACTTATTGTCTATGCCTAATCATATGACTTTTGCACGTGATCTGACATATTATTTACATTATTAACAAAGTGTTTTTAAAAGTTTTTTATAACAATTATTTTCTCTATATACATTTCATAAAAGATGTTACAAAGTACCGCCATGAAAATATCGTGAAATGTTACGTGTGACGCAATGGCCTTGTTCGACAAATTGTTTTCTCTCAAGAGAAAACTTGATGATCGCGAACCAAGAAACCGCGACAGGTACGTCATGATGAAACGCTTTTCATTCATTTTATTCTATTTTTGTGAGAATGCGGTATGCGGTGTGGTGTGGTGGGGTTGACGCACGATCTGTTCACCCGTGCCGGGAGACAGGTCTTCTTGAGGGCACTATGTGAACCTTCGCGTAGAAGTGGTGACGCACTCTAGTCTCGGTCTGGCAGTGCAGTGCGACGAGCATGTGATAAGTGCGCGGGGCGCGGGCCGCGGGCTGCGGGCGTAGGCGAGCAGTGAGCGCGATCACGTCACTCGCGAGAGGGGCGGGTCGCGCCGCGCGCTCTATGTTTACTTATTTACATGAGATGTAAGCTAGTACACCAGCACATTCCACACCAAACGGACGCTCGTCCGCTGATACTCGCCTATCGATGTGCATTTAGTGTTAATCATTAACAGTGGTTGCATTTCTTGATCAGTGAGTGCATATGACACAGTTTGGTCTTTGCAAACTTTGCAACTTTGGTATTCTGGTGAGCAGCTGTAGGGACAGCTGATGTGACTATGAAATAAAATGAAATTTAGGTAACAACTGTTTACTATGTGCTTTCATTAGATATAGAAGAATATTGGTAGAATCTAGAATGTAATCATGGAAGCAGGCGATCCAGTCTGTCCGTCTATTAAAGTATGTATTTTATTTAGTTTGAAGCAGTGTAGACTTGTTACAGTCAAGTAATCAAAATCACATTTAAGTGGAGCATACTTTGAATGATAATGGACATGATGAGTTTGTTGATTTAGTGTCTGGTGGTGCTCCGACAACTGTTCATCAAAACATTGTTGGTAGATACATATTATTTGCATATATACTTGGAATGATAAGCACTCTACAATATTGTAATGCTTGCAACATAAAAGAAGAGAAAGTTGGCTCATTGTTGACTTAGTGCTGATACATTCTGCACACTCATGACCAGCCTGCTTAGAATAACATTACAAAAGAAGTTACAAATAAATCCGTCCATTAATTCAATCAAATATCTGTTTGTTTACATTTTTTACATTTTTATTTATTAATAATAATTTACTTACATGTGGCCTGTCTAGTCCATGAATCCGGATTCTAATTCGACAAACATATCATATCATCATATATCATGTTCATTGATTAGGCCTGTGTTATCTCAAGCACTTGTCACTTTATCTAAACAAAACTTGTTTTACAATCATTTTGTCTGATTAGTTCAAAGTGAGCATAATGACAATGTTCTAGTTGCTTATTGGAATATATTTTGCTGCAATAATATACCTATTACAATGTAAGTTGTCTCTTTAAACAAATAATTGCACAAATGGTGATCAATTACATATTTTCTTTAACTTTTATCGTAATTAGTTATGTGCAAGTAGTTAAATATAGTGTGGAATTTCCTAGTAATGAAAATATCAGAAATTGTAAGGATAATTTCTATGAAGAATTAGTGAAATGAAACAGACTATAAACCATGGTTTATTAATAACATCTTATACTTTTATTTTGTTTGTATGAGAATGTACGTAGGTTTGATAACTGGTGATATTTTTAGCTTCGGTAGGTGTGTCCGTTTGTCTGCTCATGTGATGCCCTCACATGCCAGTTTTTCACTAACTACTTGTTGATAATTAAACTTTTGTTGCTAATGCCAAATGTTTCTGCCAATTAGATTGTTTAAAGTATCTCGGCAACTGATAGATAACAATTGTAAACTATTGTTTTTAAAATGAATTATTTTTAATTTTACCAAATTTATTTCATTAAAGTCAAATTCAGGATATAATAGTGAAAGTGTTAATCATTTTAAAGTATATCTGTTTAATCTTACACTAATTTTATTTCACGAAAACGCTATTTAATGATTTTTCATACTTTTTCTTTTGTTGCCAGGTCCTGTCAGATAAATCCGGAGCAAGTGCGGTTGCTTCTGTTCAAAGAGTGTGATTGGAGGGGCAGGAAGCTATTGTTTGACTCTGCTGCTATACAGAAGGTCCCAGCCAATAAAAATGATAAGCCAAATGTCAGACAGTCTGAAGAAGTGCCATGCATATTGGAGGTGTCAGAGGGATTCACATACCTGGTAAATATTCATATTCATTTTTAGTTTATAGATATTTCGATTTATACTCGTAACTTTTCAGAATTAGAGTTTAATTGATATTAAGAGTTCCCTGGGTTAATTTCCAGACTTTCTATATGATAATTGATTGTTGAATTATTTTGTAAAACTGCATCTGCATAATTTTGGAACATTCATCATTAATTTTTATATAGGTATTCTTATTGTTTGAAAACTCCGTTTACATTATAAACAAATACGTATTCGGTACAAGACTATAAATAACAAAATCCTCATTTCCGTGAAAATATAAATATTCTTATCACACAACAAGTCTCGCATTCGTACCGAATTTAAATCACATACGGATTCAGACTTTCCTGTTATCTCAATAGATCATTATTTTGTACTTCCTTTATATTTACTTCCAACGAATTTTACCGTATAAATGCTACGTAATTTTCTCATACGTAGCGGGAAGCCCGGACTGGAAAAAACGTGATGAAAATTTAAAAGAGGATACGAAGTTTGCTTTTTGATAAAATTTATAGCTTTACGTATCTAGTGCATGAATGAGTAGGTTAATAAGAATATAGCTGACATAGTAATGCGTTGAGATAAAGTAACTATGCACTATGTAGTGTTTCGTACTCCGTAAATACTAATCTTTGGTTTAAGAATACGGCGGAGTAGCAATTACGTTTAAGAACTGAGACTACATAACTATCGATCGATTTGTTTGCTTCTATTAATAGTTCCAAAGCAAATTATAACGGAAATTCATTATGAAACTAAACCATTCTTGTTAATCCATCCGTCCGTAATGAAATAATTTTCAAAGATGATATGGATATAGTATAAATCAACAAGAAAGTCATTTGTGTATCTTACTTTCTAAAAAAAACCACGATGAACGTGAAACACGTACGTAATTTAATCATGTGATAAGTAATTCAATAACAATATTTTGTTTTGTTTTTATCTAGTTAATCTGTCTCGCATTTATTATAAATTATGATCTTTTCATCGTTTTTATATTTCGGACACTCTCCAATACGCGTATGTAGGCCGTTTACCTTAGCGTGTGATAATAATAATACGGCCACGAACACTCGAAGCACGTGACTAGCCAGCTGCTTACAATCATACCGGCAACACGATGACGCGTCCGAACCGTGCAATACCAATCAAAGAATAACAGTATCAACATAAATTTAAAAAATACTACGTCATATTTTTTTAGCATTGGTCCAAATATAGCTCCTTGGGGAATCCAATGGTAATCCTTTTTGTGTTGTGGTATGATATGTTTTTTGTCGATAAGATAAGTTGTAGATAGCATGTCTATGTACTTCATATTGTTTCAATGACGTCACCAACAGGATTATCTTACGCCGTTGTGTTACTATGGGTAGAAAGCAACATTTAAAAGATGGTAAACTAAATAAAAAGCTTTACCAAAATCCTTTTCTTTGTTGTTTGGGTTTTGCTAACTGTGAACATTGTCTTGTCATTTAAATGTTTTGGTCGACAGTCTTGGCATTAGTTTTAACAACTCAACAATTTACTCAAATGGTATATCCTTGAAACTCAGCATCTAGCGCTGGCCTAGTTAAGAATCCCTCTTATTTATAAAACTTGTCATGTCAGAGATGGTCTATAAATCTTGTGTAGCATTATCATGTTCTTGGCAATGCAGAGCGGTTAGTCCTAAATGAAGTGGGTTTGGAATTAGTATGATGGACACGTAACGAATATCATACTTTCTATAGATACAGAGTGCAAGAATAACCTGTGAATTTTGGAATGTTTTTACTTAAAAATCTTTGACGTCGTTGTAGAGTTCGACAGTACTTTTTTCGCGCAATAACTTTCATCGATATGGATGACGTTTTGTATCGAACGATGAGTGTGAGCGATCAGCGAACTTCTCTCTCTTTATGATAAATGTTTAAAAATAACGCAACAATCGACATACGGAGCGGTCACATGACCGACAATTTGCTCTAACATTATCACTGGAGCATTCTATATTTAGACCACTTAAGATGTTAGCCTTTTCGATTATAAAGCGTGCCGTAAGTGGGACTTATGTGCGCGGACGGACCGTAATTTTAGCTGGATCCTAATTAATGGTCATCACATGTCCCATTATAGTTGTGTCAATTGTCTCCCATCTATATTTACTTTGGAAATCCATGGCACGTGATAATTCATTGCCTCTTTAGACTTCAAGCCGTTGTTAGTTATAACCGGTCTAACTTGATAGTTATTTATATACGTTATTATCTTTAATATGGAATCTAAATTGTTTATGTTCCGTGCAGTAACATTGTGAAAGGGTTGCCAAAATTAGTTGCTTTAAGACTGACTAATGATTTGTTTTAACGCCTTTGTTATAATCAAATGCAAAACAAGTTTATTTGCGCTACGTATAGTGTAAAAATAAACGATGTTTAATGGCTTTGTTTTCTCACCTTTATCATAATTGTCCGCTCTAAATGTATCATGCCCTTTACCGAACAAGGATTTGTCACGTATCGCAAAAGGCGCGGTTCGGTATGAATTTATAAAATCAACAAACGCTTGCCTAAAAACTAAGCAAAAATATTATTTTTGGAAAATTATTCTTTAAAAAATATTTATCACATTTCTGTGTTACGTTAGCGTGGGCGTAACTGTGAATAAAGATATTATTTTTGGCCACCATTGACGTATTTGGGCGTACGACTTTTGTAGCCACCTGTCATGTAAATCATCGTCTTGATGAATGAGTGGGCTTTGTTCCGAACCATCACGGAAGGTCAAACAATACACGATGCCCTTTCCAGTCGTTGCTACTGCAGATTTAAAGATTGTAGAAAGATTTTTGATTCAGATAGACAAATTTCACCTACTTAGTTGAATCAAAGTATTAGGACAGACTTCTGTTAAATTCAAAATAAGAATACGAAGTACATATCTACATATTTGAAACTGCAGTTTAAGGTACTTCAAAATACCATCATTCCTATGTGTGCTAATGATAAAACGTTCATGATGGAAGTGAACAAAAACTGGGGATTTTTTACTTAATCGCGGAAAATCACCTAATGATTTGACTTGAGAGGGAGTGTCAGAACAAAAATTAAGGTAGATGAACAAGAAAGTCAATGGTTCTCTACTATTCTCTATATTGAACGTTATGTCTCTTTGTCCAGTACAAGGGACCGGCGGCGGACGCGAACGTTCTCGGTGAGATGATATTCGGTGCAGTCGCCATGAACTACAAGAGCGTATCATTGAAAATCCACATCATGGATGAGCCAAGGAGGTAAGGTCGAATTCATTACCGCCATAATGCAACTTTTATTGTGTTTATTAATACTGGCTGCATAGGATTTGCCGGCTCATTATTTTAGTTTGTGTTCTTTTTTAAAATGCTCATTGTTTTAGATTATGTTCTTTTTTTAAAATGCTCAGTAAAACGCGCTTTACTTATTTGCTTTGCTAACAACGTGTTGTAAACTTGACTGATGCCATTTATTTAACTAACAAATCCTTTAATCAAGTCATTTTAAAATGTTGTTTTCTTGAATCTTGGATAAATAATGTAATATTGTTACTTATCTATCAAGTACTTACCTACCTAGCTACTTAAACATCTTCGTGACCGATCGATCACAGAGCCTTGGTATCAAAATATTTAGATAATGCATGTACTTTATAATGCAGTTATCTAATCATAAGAATTGCGCTCAATTTCAATCTCTTAAGTGATTCGTTTTAATCTAGATCATTCGCGTTATCATGCTTCCTTTAAAAATCATGTTTTTCTACTGTTTATCTAAGCCCCCAACGACCATTTTGACCGTGAATTTGCTACACGATCACAAGGTTCAATGTCGTTCGACGGATCTATTTTTGCAATCTTTATTTTACTTGCGATGTTAATGTGTTTGCCATTATAATTTTCAACCTTATTGATAGTTTAATTGATAAAAACCTCAACTTTTTTAAATCACTCCCTTGTTGGTACTGATTTTCAAACTTATGTGATATTTCGTAGGTTGATGTGCTCAAAAGTATTCTGCGTACCGACTCGCCGGATCAGCCGGATAGGGAATCCGGAGAGGAGGGAAGCAAGTGCTTGTGAGAATGGAGACCGATCCAAACCTCTCAGTGTCCCTCTTGTGAGGGAAGAGGGAGTTTCGCTCAGTTTTTCGCTAGATAGAGGAGATTCGGGTAAGTTTGAAGACATAAGTTTTTTTTAAAATTTGATAGTTTTCCAGATGGTCCGTATAGGCTCACGGTTTTTTACATGGTATCCGTGACATACCTAGTGCAAAGTGGATGTTACATTAATGTCCGGAGCTGCGGACTGCCACTCCCTGTGTCCCACTCCAAGGCGGAAGAAGTTAGGAGGATTTTCCCCCGTAAAAAAATATTGAAAACGTACATAAAGAAGTTGTTCTATTTGACAGTTACGTGTATAAGCCTATAGATAGAAACCTATTATAGGTTTATACCTACTTTTATTCACAAATGCAGTATATTTCAGGTTACTACGGAGACCACTCGCCGTACAGCAGTGTCGGGTCCACGCACGATTACTTCTCAATGTGCGATATCTGGGATAGCAACAACCAGGACGATTTCGCCTCTTTTCACTGTGAGTACCTACTCATTATTAGTTATGTTACAATTTAGTAGATGAAATACTGAAATGATGACACTTTCTTGTATTTGGGAACCTTTTCCTGAAAATGTACGAATGTTAATTGAAAATTATTTGGGTTTTGCAATTTGCAAAGATCAAATATCTAAAAGTTACTATCATATCTTCAACATGTCGTTTTACTCTTTCTTTGGTTATAATAAACCGCACGTAGTGCATACCTAGTTAATAAAAATATGCTTTGCCTGCGTCATTTGAAGGATGCATGCATTCGTCAAAATGACGCTACGTGGACAGTAGACCTAAGGGTAATAGTGACCATCTATATCTGTCGTCACCACGCGGCTATCGATCGTAGTTCCTTAATATCTTAGCCTGATGACTCTATCCTAAATCGATCGAACTTAAAACAATGTATCCGAACTGCGCAATTTCTAAGACTAGCGCGTTCAGCTTTCACCTTTACATAGTAACATATAGAGTTTAATTTTGAATAACTGGGTTGATGAGACTAATGTTCTTAGTACAAGAGAGTTTAAAAGTACTTTATTCTTTATCAGTACCAGCTGGCAGAAGACTTAGTACATCAAGCAACGGTAGTTGGCAAAGGAGAACGTTCCAGAACATGGCGACGAGGTTCGATGTCGGACATCAGAGTGCCAACCTGCTCAGAGTACCAACTGCTACTAGCAACACCGCCAGTTCTGATTCGCAGGTTAGTGTTCGATATTCAAATGTTTGTTTGTTTTTTTTTTCTTTTGACATTTAGGTAGATGAATGAAAGAGGAGATGTCATAACTGGATTTCCCTTTAACATAATGCGTGATGCTTTACGGGAAGCGCAGGACGTTACAAACTACACCCCTCTATTTCCTATCTAGTGGTCCCGTACTACAAAAATGTTGCCAATTGTCCACATTTTAATGTGTCACTTTCTTAGCGCTTGTAACCAATCTACACCTTTTTATTACTTATAATATGATTGGATAGGGCTGTTTTTTGTGTATCAGTGAATAATCACGTTATGGCATTCCCTCTTTGTACTTGTTTCATGTGTTTTATTCATTTAAGAAGCGATATATTGTGTTACTAATAAAACGTAAAGAAAAAAAGAACTGCGTAAAAAGTTTTAATCACTCAATCGAAATGATACAAGACATAACTTATCAAGTAAGAAAAAACCTTTGACGTCATATAACTTTTTGCACTTAAACAAAAAATTATACATCGCGTTTAAAACGTAACGTATTATAATAAGTTTTATGATTCTCGGAAGTGTGTAGCCTAAAGCAAATAAAAGCAATTTGTTTCTTCTTACCAATTTAAGCCCTCTTAATCTTTTCTACTTAACGAGTTACTCTCACGCGATGACCTAAGCACAATTATTATTGTGTTGTATGTTTGAAGACTTTGTAGGTACGGCTATTATAACCATGTTGTTTAGTTATGCTTCAGGTCTTAGATTACTTTGGTTTTTCCAAGTTACAAAGTAGCAACAAAGATTACAATCCGTCTCTGATGGTAGGCGGTTACTATAGACTATGGTGACCGCCTATAGTGACCGATTATAGACCTATAGACTCTATAAACACTACGTATAGTCATTGGCGACGGCAGAAGTATCACAAGTGCGTTGTAGATCATTTAGAAAACAGTTTAATTTCGCCATTGTTTCACGACCGGGCTTCCCGAAAATGTTGGCACAATCAAACATCGAGTTGGTGACAGTGTTATCCCTTTGTTTTTATGTAGAAAGGGTCTTCCAAGGTTCTCTGTTCGTTCGCGATTAAAATCAATAAAAACAACTCATATTCAGCCTATCTCTGAAAGTCATCATGTTATTATTTTATGCAATTTCACACAATATAAAATGCATCTGCATTTGAATAACTAAAAGAAATCTGCATTTGTTTCCTCATATTCATTTGTTGCTATACACGTGTTTTCTACTCTACGGAAAGTTCTAGAATCATTAGCAACACTTGAAATACATGTATCATGTCTACTTCACGTCACGGTAAATATTGAAACGATGCTACTATATAACTGTCTGTCAGTCCGTGATGACATCACGGTTATCGTGAGAACTCGCTTCCCCTCAGATTATATTGTAGATAGTACATGATAGAAACTTGTATACATGATACATTGCCTGATAATGTCTATTATTATGCTCTTATAAGTGGTTTGGATATAGGGAAGATACCTAGAAAGTTTAGCTACTTACTATTGTTTTTCATTTGCGAATAGATACGTCTACGTGATGTGTTTATGTCTGAAAATTAATATGCTATTAAAATGGTTGTTTCTTTATCATATACTAGCTGTTGTTTGTAGGTACATACTCCGTGTGTCTTGACACTTAGACTCTTTTTTTTATCCAATGACTTCTCCCGAATTGGGCGAGGTGAGAGGGAGTGTCACCTCTTACTGACTAAAAGCCACCCCGTTCCTACTCCTGCTTTTCGTGCCGGAGCCCCGGTAAACCCGCTAGGCAGTCCGCAGCTCCGGATGACTCTAGACCTAAAGTCTATCTGCGTGTCTGCGGGCAAGACACATTTCAAATTGATATTAACCATGTTCTTGGCAACATTCATTCATATCTGAATTCTGTCTTGCATTTCCATAATTGCATGTCAGTCAATTGACTCATATAAGATTATATGCAGATATCTGCCAAAGTTTGAATGGTAACGTTAGATTTTCAAGTTTATGGTCAAAAGGATTAAAAAAACCATACTACTTAACGTCAAATTAACCAAAATTGAGATAATGATAGATCGAAACTTTCTGCCTAGTACAGCAAAACTGTGGAACGAGCTGTCGTTCGGCGGTACTTCCGAACCGATACGACCTCCAAACTTTCAAGAAAAGCGCTTATTCTGTTTAAAAGATTGGCAACGTACCTACTTACGTTCCGGGTGTTCATGGGCGGCGCTGATCGCTTACCATCAGGCCCCATAAAAAAATCTGCGGCACCTATTTAGACATCGGTTACTTTATAAGCGCTAAAGTAACAACTTATTTGCTTATACAGTCCAACCAATGTCTAAAAAAAGCGACAAATACAATAACAACAGAAGACGTTTCGAGAAAGCCAAACAGCGTCATATCCGTGGAACACCCAACAAATTGATTAATTTATTAAGAAACAATGACACAAAAACAAAACGCTATCAGGAATCCCGAAGTAGGATAGTGTCACCAAGGGCCACTCCAATGGTGATTGTTGAATTGTTTACAAACAGCATTATCGCATTATCTACCGCGTGATGGTCGTCACATGATTGTCCAAGCTATCGTTCAGTCATGTGAGCTGTTATCAGGACAATGACAGGCCGAAGGTACTTAGTTAATGGCTGCATTTGTTATGTTTGATTGTAGTGGTGATGCAATTAATGGAATGTTTTATTGTAGGAATGTTTCGAGTGGCATGTGACTACCTCAAGTTATCTCGCGTTGGGTGAGGCTTTGAGTCTGTACTATGATGGATGATATGATTGTCTGGTCTTGTGATTGATTGGGCATAAGTATGATTGCTAAGTTACGAGATTTTTATCCCTGGCTAACACATCTTTCAAGTTCAAATCCTTTTATTTACAAACTCATGTACCTACATAGAAGATGTTATTATAGCTTACAAAATTCTACACATATTGCCTTCACATAGGCAGGTAAATCGTCCGATCCGTGCCTGGTATAAAATAGCTGAAAAATTGGAAAGCTTTGGCAATAAATATTACAAGTACCTATGTGCGGGTTCTTCTATATATCTTTGTAACGTATGGTCTTGTAGCTAATTTTACTATGTTACCGTCATTTGAACTCGAATAGTTATTTGTAAACTATTTGAGGAAAATGATAAAAAATAGAATATGTTTAATTTGATAATAAGAATGTGATGTCCACTGCATAATATCGGTCGAAAACTACGTAAGCATTTCGATAACAAAATTTACTAACAAATAAAATTCAATTAATCTGTCTAACTTAACGTGGCCTTACATTCGTACATCAGTACTCACATTTAACGCTTTTTGATTGAACTTTCTGATATCTGCGATCTTAAAAAAAAAAACAGGCTGTGTTGGCTCATCATAGGAAAAAAAAACATACATATTGTATCGAACAGAATGCTTATGTGAATGTTGCTATTATTCTCTGCCTACACCCATGGGGATAAAGACGCAAGTCACTTCTAATAATCTTGTCAACTGAGACAGGAATATAAATTTTCTTTTTTTTATTGAACCACACTTGTCGACGTCCATCACACAGCGGCAGCGTTTTGTTTTTTATACAAGTTCCGTCACGTAAAACTATGTAACAATGAAATGGTGGTCAATGAATGCCGTCAAAACATTACTATTAATCTCCGTGAGTCACCAATCACGTGAAGGTGCTTATGTAATTATGTATTGGTACGGTTTTTTCTAATGAACTGATATTATGTTAATTATAGAACTTGTTAGGTTGCCTGGATGGTTCAGTAGTTGCTTAAACTCTTAGATTCAGATTTCTGGTTCGGTCTAAGTACTATTTGAATTATTCTATCCGGTGGTCACTTTGTGACTATTGGTGTCTCTCCATTTTCCTTGATTATGTGTGTCTTCTATTAACGCTTATGAACAATGGCCTTTTTAAATATTGCTTGTTTTTTTTGCTTCCCTGTAAAAACTGTCCTGTGCTAATTATACATATAGAGTGAATTATGTTGCGGCGTAACTACAATGCGCCGAGAACAATGTTTAAACAGGGATGCAAAATAAACAATATTTAAGTATCAAAATATAACAGTTAAAGTTGTAATACTGATATTGTCATTTTTTATTATTTACCTACATAACATTAAAAAAAACTTTCTGAGCCAAAGATATCCGAATTCCGATTTAGCGATACGGGTGTTTATTGTAGGTGTACTAAAATTAATTTGATACAAGTCCGGAGCTAACTGAAACCGGTCGCGACACACGAACACAAACATCGCGTTTGGGTCACCGACTTGACTCACGTGATTGCAGGACAAAGACATTGCACCCACGATTTTCACCTCGCCAAAGGTCAAATGTATTTTTAAAGGACCCGGTCTAAATACTGGTATGGAAATTTCCATGGTTGGAAGGCAGGAAAGAAAGAAAGAAAGAGGTTTTATGCGAGATTAGGAATGTGACGCGTCGTGGTCTCTACTTGGAATAGGTACTCTAGTAATGGAGTTCTATAAAGTTCTATTCAGTCAAATACTGTTTTACTGAGAAATTACATCCTCTGAAGCAAATGTTTCTTGATTCACTTTTCTTAGAATTCTACTATAGGTATTGAATATGGGAATTCCCTGTAAAGAGATTTCATTAGAGGAAATAAAAATATTTTTGGTTTTTTCTGTCATTAAGTTGATTGTGTTTATGAGTGAGGTCTGTCGAAAGGTTCAAGGAACATAAGACCTTTTAACTTTCTCTTTAATCATGTTCTTGCTAATTAATTATGTGTAATGACTAATGAGTTATAACATGGTCAGAACAAAAATACTTAAATAGGTAATTTGGTATTAGCTACCATTTATTATAAGAAACTAGGTGTCAACTTGAACTTGGAAAAATAACAAACAAATACAAAATATCCATTAAAGCTCTTAAAATATTTGTTCTAGAGATATGAAGGTGATTTCGAATGCAGTTGTATTTGCAATTCTGTGATTGTAAACACCTACCGTTAGCATTTTATGGTTTGTTTGTGAAATCCTATTGTTTACCATTTTAACAGTAATTTGCATAAGTCTCGTGACACATTATCTATATGTATAAATAGGCTAACAATAAAATATGTATTGTTCAAGTACTTTTCGAATGTGTTATCGATATGATGTACATCGTACATCAACAAAATATTGTGATAATATTTATTTTCATTCTGTACCCTTAGTACAAGATTGCTTTACGTTTGGACGAAAACGAAATGAGAGCACTTTCGGCGCTCAGATTGGTTGGTTTATTCACGTCAGCCAATCAGAGTGCGCTCCAAATGCGGTCTCATTTCGATTTCATTAAACGTGAAACAAACTTGTACTAAACTTTCTGCAGTAGCCGACTTGACAGACGTCTTAATATATTTTTTTTTCTCCAGTTGAATAACTAATAAATATTTAAAAAATAATGCAAATTTGGTCCAGTTATTTTATGCTTAGCAACATTTAAACTAATTAACCTATGTTATGACGTATAGGAACACGTAGAGTTATTGCATTTGTTTGAAAACAATCAAATTCGAATTAAAACCTCATTCAAAATAAATCACACTTAGGTAAAGGTAAATCGTAACACGCGGAATATTTACAACCAGCCTGTTTCTTGTATTAATTAGAACAAGGATTACCAAAAACGGACTTTAGAGTTATAGCATTAGGTTCTAAATTAAATCAATCAAATGGAACGGGGGCGACTTATTTGCCTAGTAGATAAACCTCCTTAGTCCCCATATTTGTAGAACAATTAGAACGGTAACAATCGAGCCGTTAATTGTTTGAACGGAAACAATTACGGTGCATCACGTGCTTGTTGCGTTTACATACGTACTTACGGAATTAATATTCAAATACGGAATACCGACTATGTTTGACTTTCCTTTTTCTTTCTAATTCTATTTGTTGTCGACATGTGTGTTGATTTATAGTGGCTTAATTCGTCTAATAGCCCTAAAATTATACCTACTTTACGATACACGATATTTATATTTCCACCTAAAGAAAAACTATTTTTTACGATACACGAAATTTTATAGTTTGATTTCAATTTATAATATCTAATATTATTTTTTAATTAATTTTAAAATGTATCTATTATTATCCTTTTTACTTGAGTTTTTTAGTCGCATCCATCTACAACTTGATATACATATACCTAACCGACGTTAGGTACTCCTCGCTATTTATCTCCAAACTAGCTACTAATGTTAAAGATTAAGTTTAAACAAACTTACTACCTATCAATCTAGGTTAAAATGAAACAATACCTTCCTGTGCTAATACTAAATTAACGGTAAGATCTTTACAAACTTGTAACTGCTTAACAAAACACGGAAGGCTTCACAATCAGTTCCTTAACCCTCGCATTTCCATAATCTTTGTTAGTTTTATATTGTTTTCGACCGCCGTGCGTAATCTCGATGCCTTGACCTAATTCTAGAACCCATAAAACAAAGATAATCTACGGTTGTACGGTTTTCTTTTGTTACCTATGTAGAGGTTTAACGCGGATTAGTTCTTTCAATATATACCGTATACGTCATTGCGTTGTGTTAGTTACGCTTAAATTCAAATGCTGGCTGAATGTATCGAATTTGTTGTTTTGAATTTCGAACAGTGAGCGTCTTTTATTTAAGTTTTTTTTATACTAAACTAGCGACACGATGGTGATATATTATGCATCTATTATATGATATACATAAACCTTCCTCTTGAATTACTCTATCTATTAAAAAAACCTCATCAACATCCGTTGTGTAGTTTTAAACATTTAAGGATCCAAAGGGGATAAGGGACAGATAAAGTGACTTTGTTTTATACTATGTAGTGATGTAGTTCTTTTTATCCTTAATTTGTTTCTTTATGGTCTTATTTAAACTTAAGATTAGGTTGGTAATCTTCTATTTCTACATTTGATTACCGATATTTTCCTTGTCAACAGATCTACAGCAATAGTACAACGAGTGGTACTTGTGAGAGCATAGCAAGCACAGGATCAGCGATGCTACATAGGAAGAACAAGCTCGGACTAGCGCTGTTAATCACTGTCAACGACTCCACGCAAATGTAAGTGAACTTACTTTTATATCTTAACTTCTTATTTACATACATATGTATGTAATAATTAAGTACAAGATACAAATAGGTAATTTTATATAGAAAATGGTGTTAGTATCTGATTTAATCGTGCATGATTTGCTAGAGCGTAGATCTCAGGCGTGTCATTTAGCTTTTGACGTTCAAATCTCGATAATAATACACACTCTGTAGTTGATGATTAGAACAATTAGGCATCCATGCTATTCATACATTCATCATTCATCAGAAATATTGCAAAACTGCAAATTCCTTTTTTTGGCAAATAAATAAACTAATAGGTAGGTGCAAATTAGTAAGCTTAAAAAGCCTTCATTATTCTTCAGTATCCAACACTAAATAAAAAAAAAACATAATTGATTTTGAACTTTATGTCTAACGCATTTAGAGAGATATTACATAAGCAGCATCGTCTAATTTTTAGCATATTTTCGTTACGAGTATTGTAAAGAGTTATTGTATGAGAATGGACCAGCCTTGGTGTGTGGCCTAAATAAATGATTGCGTATCGATGCAACACCATTATTAGGAATATTCTAGGCCACAATATACCGAACTATTAGTATATCTGTCCATATCATACAATTCATACATGTATGGCATGTATAACGATATGTTTATTTGTAAAACATGACTTATTACTGCCGTACTCAGAGTAATTTAATGGTTACTTAATCTAGACACACGGCAGTGTGTCCGCCAAGTTCGAGCAAAAAACCGACACACCGGCCGTGGGTTATATTACACGAACCATTCGGGCCAAGTTCGACCCACCTATAACTCAAAATCTATTTTATCTACGCATATGAAATTTCTAGTATCTGTCGAGATCTTTATTACTTATCTAAAATACAAAATTTCATAAATGAAGCAGTCGTACCTATTGTAGGTCTTGAGATATGTGACGTCAGAAAATCGCTATTTTTACTATACACTCACTGACTGACTCACTCATCAAAAACCTAGACCACTTCCAATGGTCGTATTGACTTGAAATTTGGCATGGAGGTAGGTCTTTAGGTCAAGGTAAAGGAAAAAATCTGAAAATGGCCAAGTGTGAGTCGTTTTTAAAAATAATGAAGGTGTAAATTCATACCCCTAAGGAACTAAAACAAAAAAATTATCTATATCTTCCAATGGTCGTACCGACCTAAAATTCGTACGAAGGTGGTATTTAGTCATAGTAAAGTAAAATAAGAAAAAAAGAAAATAAACCTTACAAAAATAACTTATGAAATCCCACCCAAAACATAAATGTTTTAAAAATGGTGCCAAGTTCGATAATATTGGAATGCTTCGCCTATAAAAGAAGTGAGATCTAAATAAGTACCAAGTTCCATACACAGACTTCAGTTAAAAATGATATAACTTGGCAAGTTTTAATAGAAAATTATATACTTGACTCATTGCGTTTAGTAGGTTTATAACAAAGTGTTGAAAACATGTCAACTTGTTATATCATTTTTAACTGAAGTCTGTGTATGGAACTTGGTACTTATTTAGATCTCACTTCTTTTATAGGCGAAGCATTCCAATATTATCGAACTTGGCACCCTTTAACATTTATGTTTTGGGTGGGTTCAATCTTCAGCAATTGTTTTCCTTACAAAATCGTTACTAAGACATAGTTTAAGTAAATATTAAATGACCCTGAGTACGGCTGTTGGAACTATTGATAGCAAAAATAAGGGCTTTAATAAGATATTTACTGTAGGTATGTTTGATTTTGTGTCCTTTATACTCTGCAATTTGTTATGTTAACTTAGGTCCAATCTTTTCTTAACAACATATTAGATTATAGCTATACGGTCAAAGCCCTAAACTAAAATTAATCCATCACAAAAACTAGATACGTTATAATAATAATTATGGTTAGGTTCCTAAAACGAATTCTACAAGGCATAAGTTAGTGTATTATAACCAGATTTTAACCTTGCCATGGGAAAGGATTAGCATTTACATTTATGAGCTCCAACTTGACGTATGATGAGTCAGAAGGTCACATGAGTGTAAGAACGGTTTTGTCTACATTACTCGTGTCTGTACTGTCATCATTATGTACTCTCAAAACAATACACCAGAGACCAGACTAATTTATTTGTTTAGAAATGTACGTTTCGGCCAATATTGGACATTGGACAAAAGATGACGGCCAATGTTTGACCAACTTTTGTCTGACAATATTTGTAAAAAAAGTATTAATTTACATAAGTAAAGTGTTTGTTATATGTACTTCATATAGTTACGTAAATTGTCTCGTGTTTGACTTTCTGAATTAGCGTTAAACAGCTAACGATTTTAGCATAGTCTACAAGTTTGTTTGTTATCTCAATCTTGGATATTTACTAACATTTTGCTTAAGTACCTAGGAGTGCAATGTGTTTATTTGTTTAGTTTCTTAACATACAGTTGTAGGAAATGAAACGTTGTTGCGTTAGGAAATACTTTATTAGGTACGAAATTCACACGAGGCTTACTAGACTTACTAGCAATACACGGTAGTGGGCCAATGACAGTTTGATCTTCACCTCTTTGTATGCAACACGCAATTGGAAGGTTACTTGACGTTGACCATGCGGTCGAATTCAAACATCGTTAATACAAGTCAAAATATTATCATCTAATGACTTTTCTCTGGCTTTTTCTTATGAACACCGAAGAGATGTGACGATCACCCTAATGGCATACAATCGGAGTGATACATTTACTTATTTATTATAACATCAGTATGGCAACTTCCAAAGCGATGTCCAGTTGTACAGACGCCTTACTGAGTTTGTTTTACGTTTAACGAAATCAAAACAATAGCGCGTTTGACACTCTGATTGGTTGGTTAATTCGCGCCAGCCAATCAGAGCGCCTAACACGCTCTCGTTTGTAGTCGTTCAACGTAAAGCAAACTCATACTAAAGGTACAGATGTCTTTACCCGTGTACGTTATTCTGTAGAGACTTGGTGAGACGATGCCTGGAGCACTCCCCGCAGCTGCAAGCGCTAGTGTGTCGGCTGCGACTGGCTACACTAGCTGCCGGGGCCACCGGCGGCAGGGTGTCCACCTTGTACCGGGCTGCGGAACACGCTGCGAGCTGGTCAGTGGAACATTTTATTAGCAACTTATTGATAGAAACTTAAGTCTTTGACTGTCAATAGAAAACTGTTGAAAACAAATCCTCCGTTAACGTCGGTCACCGGTGTCCCCCGTGGCGTTTAAAGTGTTAATGCTGGTGAGGGGTATCTGAAAAAGAAGTTACGTGTTTAGTTAGTTATTGGTGCGGCAACTTTTCATCAATAGGAGTCTAATGGGATTCATATCAAGTACAGAGGTTTGCCAACAAATGGTGCTAATAATTTACTAAATAATTTATTTGGAATTTAAAAAATATCTTTAAGCTTGTTTCGAGGCTCCGAAAAGTGTTCGCAGTGCCCAATAACGGTCTTTATTCAGTTCAAAGTACCAGAAATGTTAACTGTGCTATGTTATACGTAGGTTATCGGATCTGGTGTACGGGCCTCGCCTACAGCCGATGTGGTTGAATCTAGTCACTGGCGACGCACGGACGTCCAACAAACTGGCTGAGAATCTTCTGTCCGATCTCTGTGCCGTACTGTCTACGGGAGACACGAAGACCACCAATTTGTAAGTATTATTTACATTTTAATGTGTCATTGGTCTTGTCTTTAGTCTTTGTATATGTAGGTATGGTTATAAAATTCATTTTTGCGTTGGAAGTTTTTTAGTATCTTAAAGGTTACTTATCTACTTACCCCTTACCAATCCCCCATATCCCAACTACCCTTGAATTCCCAACCCTAAAAGGCCGACAACGCACATGTAACGCCTCTGGTGTTTCGGGTGTTCATGGGCGACGGCGATTGCTTACCATCAGTTGATCCGTCAGCTCGATTACCGGCTTATACCATAAGAAATTCAGGAACTTATTTTTCTTTCTTTTTAGTTTTTGACAAGTATACTTAGGTATGTAAACGCTAATTAAGACACAGTTTGCATGAACATAACACGTTTATGATGTACATAGACGTCAATAGCACTTCATCAACGTCCAGACATAAAACGTCAGTCTAGAAAAACTAGGTTTTGCTCGACCATGATTCAGAAGCTATCAATTATTTAGTCACTGATATAAACGCGGGTTATAAAAAAATAGTGATTCGTACACTATTTTAGCGTAGGTTATTAGCCCCATTCTCTACTAGACGAAATATATTTCCACTATAAGATCTCTATACAAATAAATTGTAGTATTCTTAAACCCACGCGAAATTGAAATGAATGAAAATTCTCTATTGATGTTTCTGATACTGAAGCGTAAATTCTAACGATATATTTAAGGATTTATGTTTTATGTAATGTACACCCGTATTACTATAGAATTAAGGTCTATTTGTGTAAAGCAATATTTACGATGTATTTTGTACATAATATGCATAATGTATGAGATGGATTTAAGCTTAATTTATTGTTAGTTCGTGAATTTACGTTATAAAATCTTCTAAGAAGCAACCTGGTGGAAAAGGATTATTATCAACCAATAAGTATTCAACATGCATAGTATTAGTTTTATCGTAATAGTTTAGTAGCAAATTAAATTAATCTTTTACCACCTAAAGCATGATCCTACTAATATTATAAATGATTGTTTGTTACTCCGTAACGACAAAACTGCTGAAGTGATCTAGGTGAATTTGGAACACGATTAGATTATGGTCTGGTATAACACATAGGCTACTTTTTATCCTACGGCGACGCGTGCGAAGCCGCTGACGGAAAGAAGTTAATTATACTCACACTAATATATCTATTTCCTAATAAGTATTCAAATTTATCTATTGATCCAACAGAATTTTATTATAGTGATAGAATTAGTATTCTAGTTTTACAACACTTTCTACGCCCGGTGACTGGCTGGCAATTATTTTTATCTTCATTTACTCCAATCACATGATGTTTAGGATACGCACAATAGAACACATTAGTACGACAATAGAAAAAACATGTACCGTCGTAAATCAGCTACAGTACAGTAATAAAATTTCTAAAGGGTTAGGTATGTTCTCTAATGCGCAAATAAAAATGTCAATTTAATTGGCAGCCATCTTTATTTGTTCCATTTAATTTTTTATTATTTCAAATATTTGTAATTGAGAACGAATTTATTAGGTTGTTCCATTTTTTGAATTATAAAAAAGTATAATCTGGTTTATGCTAGATCACAAAATTCGGATTCCAATTTTTTATCCAATGTGAATAAATAGGAAAATGGTTTGGATCATTTATAAGATTAATTCCTCACTAAATGCGATTACACGACTAGACGCGTCGCTAAACGATGACTCATAGTCGTAAGAAATGAGAAAAGTGATTAGCACATCTTCACCCTTCTTCACTTCAATTTATTACATGTCTTCGAGAATTGGAAGCAAATAGGCAACTGTAATATTTTAAATACACATTGAATAATAAATCAATAAACATGAAATATCTATTTGTTGACAGATTTATTTCTTGGGTAAATATTTTAAGATCTAGCGAATTCTACGAGCCTTATTAGGAATGATATCACCGTTGCCTTTGACAAGTTAGTTTTAAAAATTATAATAGCATCGCACCTTTTTTATGGATTTTTTCTTGGAACACCAGAGGCGTTACAAGTGCGTTGCCGGCCTTTTGGGGTTTAGGAATTTAAGGGTTGTTGGGAATCGGGGATTGGGAAAATTGGTTACCTCACTCACACAACGCAAGCGTTGTTTCACGTCGATTTTCTGTGAGGCCGTGGTATCACTCCGGTCGAGTCATGTTTCAGCCCGAAACATCGCTCTCCCACACTTAAATTTTATTTGGATGGGGTATTAAGCATCCGGTTTTCTGTGGTTACATTTTTTTTTCTTTGTGATGACAATCGAGTCTCTAATATGGTAACAAATTATATTTTTACTGAAAATATGATTAGTCTATTGTTATCATAATTTTGTCCGATTCAGTAATAGGAAAAGATGCTTAGCAATCCCGTATGAATAAGTTACACAACGTAAATTTTCTCTATTAGGCAGACCTCAGTTAGACTGTGCATTGGCACTGTGATCAGTATCTACACGTGTAGACACTGATCTTAATAGAACTCTTGAAAAAAAAACTATACGTAGGTGTGAACAAACAAACTAATCAAACATGATGTGGGGAAAACATTGAAAATGTTGATGGCAACACCGTAAATTGTAATGATGCCACCCACAAACATTCCTGAAGTGAATTTCATACGTGTAACCTTTCAGTACACTGTGATTCTTATTTTTTTATTACATTTTTTAAACATCGACACGATTTTTTTGGTACTTACATTTCTGGATTATTCTTGTACCTAAATTAATGATCCGATGTTTTTTAATTGGACTGTAAGTACCTATGTTTAGTTTCTCAGTTCATGTTGGCAGTGTATTGTTGACTTGTACTAAATTGCCTGTTTCCGTTCACGATCATTTGACGCCACTCGTGTTTTCAACATGTTGAAAAGTAATATGTAGCAAGAAATTTTTTGGCAGTTACTCTAGCTTCCACAACATAGAAATGCTAAAGCTATACATTTAGTAAGTTCCTTTACCTTCAGGGAATTTAAAGGATTGATGTGTACGAGTCTCTATCTATATATCTGGTTTATGGTGTATCATAATTAAATGTGAAAACTGACCATCTTCCAAATACTATTGCCAATAATTAACGTTAAAAAAATGATTCTCGTCACATGCCACATAAATTTCCGTATAAAACTGCCAAATATTCACTACACAGATACTTAAAACTGTGAAATTGTTCGTGTTCGAGTTTTATTATTTCCTATAAACTTCACGTGATGTGTAGGCGATAGATATATTTTACAAGTCTACGTATGAGATAGATGTCCGTACCTACTCGGTGGTGTGATCAGATAACTGGGAATAAACATTATCACGTGATTTTTTTAAAGCTTTCTTCTCACCTGAGTTTTTTGTATTATGTAATGTTTTTCAAAGATAATTATTAAGATATTTTGGCATGTGCTGTTTAGTCTATAGACTATACTTATGTTAGCACACAGTTATTGTTTAAATAACTAAGTTCACAGTCTAGAACTTTCGATCTTTTACATCTCCGTATAAATAAAAAACAGAACTTTATTATATTAAACATAATCTGATATTTACGGTTAACTGCCGCAAAAATACTTAAGCTCATTACATCTAGAAATACGATGACATATCTATAAAAACCGTGAAACAAATTTAAATGTGCTGGCCATTATTTTTCTTAATCAAAACATTGGTTCCATTAGTCATATTTTATATCACGGCTCACCCACGCGACAATTATATAAGATTTGATAATCAATCTCGGATCCAGACTCTGCTATCGTTTCGGAACGTCTGGAACGTGTCCAATGCCTCGGATTAATGACAGATAAATAAAAAAAAACGCGACAACACTATGCACACAATTTGGCGCGTTTTCTCGCCATCATTTATTTGAACGGAAACAAAGTGTGAATGGAGATCTGTCTTGTTTCATTAGTTTGTTTTTTGGAAGTTAGTCAGGTACGTTACTTAGTTATTTCCGTCGTAATGTTTACGTGTTGTACTCACGTGATGCTGAATGTTTTTTTAATAGATTGACGTCTGCTGTAGAAATTGCCCAACATTGTTGTGCAACATAGGTCGGCGGAAGAGTTCACACAGCTAGAAATATACGTACATGCTTTGGTTATGGTTAGAACACTAATGATTAATTTACAGACAATTATTCTCAGCTCAATGTTCGAAACTCTATCTACGATAACTTGTTTTTAATGAAAATAATGCTAGCTTAGTATTCTACTTGATTGATTAGGTAATTGATTAAATTCATCCAATTAGAATGAAACTTAAACATTGGCTTAGCTTCGCGTGTAACAATTTCAACGATATCGTTTTATGAATGTTTAATGTTCTTTCGAAGGTCACTTCACGTAAATATGTCTATATTTTCTATTAGCTGGTGTTAAATATTAGTTTATTATGCGTCATAATCCTATTATCTAATTGTTTGGATTTGCTAATCGTGATCTGTTAAAGACCAACTCAAATATTGATTATGATTAGCGTACTTAGTCGTGACTGCACGCGATCTCCTAATAAGGACTTTTTTGTCGTTACAGTTTCATCAGCACGCTTCTGACGCACGTGCTTACTTACCACCTCGGCTGGGTGGCCACTGTCAGCCCGTACGATACCATCGACCATCAGGCGAGGCCACAGGATGCAACCGAGGCCAAACCCTACAACGCTCTGTGGGCTCAGCTCGGCGACCTCTGCGGGAGTATCGGCTTCCCTCCCCGCACCGCCCGCACCATCATCAGCGGCTCCAACAACACGCAGTTCCTCAACAAGCTCCTCGCCGTGCTCACCTACTTCGTGCGCTGCGGTGACGTCAGACGTAACGACTTCGTATTCCAAGACTGCACACTTAAAGAAACCAAAGTCGTCAACGTCACTCCCGAGCCCACCGGCCTGAAGAGGGTCGCCACTCGCGTCAACAAGCTGGAGCAGTGCGAAATAAACAGTTTAACAGTGCCGTCAGTGAATACTCAGAACAGTGATAGTAGTGTCAGTACGTTAGCGGCCAGCGAGGTCAGCATCAAGCGATCGTCCACGCTCGCCAACTTAGGTCAAAAGCTCTCTAATAGCTCCGAGTTCGCAGGAGTAGACTGTAGTTCAACGAGTGACGTGCCAGTTACCAGCCTCCTCAAGAGGAACCCAACCATGATGCTGTCGTTGAAAGCTTCTTCGGATTCTAGTCTAAATTCGTCGCTTTCGGAGAACGAGACGGAGGAAAAGAAAGTTGTGTTTGTGTTAGGTGACAACGACAAATTGGTTGGGCTGAAGAACAAGTCTGCTGACGGAAAATCAGTGAAGAAGTCTTCCAAAATCCACAATGAACCCTTGACTCTTGAAGTACCAGAGAAGATGACTGAACCGTGCACGAAAAATGGCTGTGAGCAGGACAAACGGGCCGACAGTCCGTCGAAATGCTGCGGGCAAACGCTTCAACATTCCAAACCAATCAAACATTCCGGTTTTAAGTTCGAGTTCGATAAGTACCCTCAGATAGTCACTAATTATATGAAGAGCAAAAACTTAGAGATATTAGATAGGCACTATATCGGTAAACCGGGGAATTTGAAGCTGGACAACTTCCAGTTTGACCCGACGGTCGTGCCGCCGATACAGGAGGAGCGGTGCGAGACGTGCGTCAAGTGTCAGATGTTGGAGTCCATGCTGCAGACTCCCACCAACGCCTCGGAGATGGAGTACATGAACGACATGCCGCGGCAGATAGAGCCGCAGTACGCCAGGGAGACCATTGTGGAGCCTTCTCCGGAGAGAGAGGCGCCGAAAACCTTTGTGAGGCAGCGGAAGGAGAATACAGTCGTAGTTAATGTGAAGCCTAAGGAGGAAGTGTGTGAACCAAAAAAGGCTGAGAGGAGGTTGCGTGGGAGGGAGAAGGCGAGTGAGAAGTTGGTGGACGTGAAGCAAGTGTTGGAGTTCCCGGTGCGCGCGCTGTGCGGGGGCTGCGGGCCGCGCGCCGGGTACCACGCCTCGCTGCTGGGCGGGCTCACCGACCATTATGTACCTGATCTAGTTTTACAAGGTAAGACATCATGATAAATATGTTATTAGTATGAGCCTTATTATACATTGGCCCTTAAATATAAGCTCTCGAGAGTAAGATATGACTGCACGGTTAGCGCGGTGGCTGGGCAACCGGCTGCCGCGTAATGTGTAGCGGGTTCGATTCCCGCACGGAGCAACTTTGTGTAATCCGCAAATTGTTGTTTCGGGTCTGGGTGTCATGTGTATGTGAACTTGTATGTATGTAAACGCACACACAACACAGGAGAAAATCCTAGTGTGTGGCAATGTTTTATTTAAAAAAAAAAGAGTTTTTAAAAGCAAAAGGTAAACGTTATAGTTTTTCTGTAATTAAATGAACAACAAATAGTAACATTATTATTTTCTTGTTTTACGTATATTAAGGCAATTTTAACTAATCAACAATCGAATTATTTCAGGAACAATTTCCAAACCGGCTGCTTGGGAGCCCGACTTACGTCGCGACTTGGACCTGACGTCGTACATCAACAAGACTGCCGAGTCTCCGGTACAGGCAGTCGCCATCGTCGGGGATATTAGTACTTGGTAAGTTCTATATTTATTTTGTTATAAAACGTATTAGCGTAATTTTTATTCCTCAACATTGAATAATTATGAATACATAAATAACCTAATATGCGAGATGTTTTATCTATTATATCTTTTGACCTCCTAAAGGGGTACGTAGAAGGGCACATCATTATACATTTTTTCCTTATCCCTTTTTAAGGGTCAAATTTTTCACCAGTGTTATGGGTCCCATGTAATAAGGGATGAGCAGATACAATTTCAGAGTCAGTGCTTCTAAAAATTTTATAAATTATAATATTTAATTTTGTTCCTCTACCATCTCAATGTTTTAGTGACCAATATTGTCTTGTTTACAGGGAAGTACGAGTGATAGGCAGAGATTGCGGTTCAGGCGGCATGTCATCCCTAGTGGGCGCCATGTTGGATACGTTACCCGCTATGTGGAAGGCGAAGGTCCCGGCGCAACAGGTATATATCTAATTTTTGTATTTACCGTAAATATCTTATTGTAGCTTCGTTTCTGAACTGCTTTTGATGACGTAGAATTAATTACCTGAAAATGTAAAGTAAAAAATGATAGAATATCTATGTTATTCCATGGTTTTATCGTGTAGTCGTGACTGCTATATAAGAGGCATCGCGTCCAGAGGGGATAGTGTTATTTAGTTTTTTGTTTTTCAAAAAATAGTAGTAGCAGCGTATGCAGTAGAATCTGTAACCATTATTTTAATAATCCTAATAAACTCCGTGCCTTAATACTTAAAACTAATAGTTAATTTTTCCATTCCAGTGCATATCATTCTTGGAGAGCAAGCTCCGTGAATTCTGCGTGCTATCGAAGACACTAGCGGACATGTTGATGTCAACGGACTTCTGTGACATCGCGACGTTGACCAAGTCGCTGAACATCGATGTCAATGACGTCCCACTGTTACTGGCCGTGGCCAGTACCCACACTCCACAAGTGGCCGCCAGATACGGCCTCAGCTATGGATAACATACCCATAGCCCGTGGGACCCCACGCACTGGTTAACTTGAGACAACAAATTGAAGGTATTCTACACCTATCAGCTACTTATGGCAAGACAGGTGACCAAAACCTTGGCTATGAATGAAATTTCAACTCTATTTGTAGCCGTTACAAGGTAAATTCCTGCTTGTCAAAAGAAATGTCTTAGCTATCAAAAGTGGTAGCTTTATTCGTGGTAGAAAATTATTTGTGTATCTTCTCCCAACTTATGCTAAATGTTACGATTGTAATCACGATTTTTAATACGCACTTTTAATATGACGTGTTTAGTCTACGACGTTGGTATTTAAATGGTGTTTGTACGCATACGTAGTACGAATCCGTAGGTCCTAAGTGCAATGTGCTTGCGTCATTGAGTAGTAGATGAATGGAATGCCAATGTGCGGAAGCCATGCGTACTACGTTGCCACCATCTTCGTCATTTCAACTCGTGTTTGACATGACACGTTAAGTCTCTGTCAAATTGCGTCATCTGTTCTTTAAATATAGTGCTAACAATTGCATCGTGATGATTTCTCTAAGCATGCAGTTCTGTAGTCTCAAAGTACATACAAATTGTAATACTACCAAAGTATGGTTACGTAAATATCAGTCGAGATCGGCTATATTCCGTATTTATATGACCAAATTGTATTAGGTATGAATGGAAAGAAATATGTTGAAAAAGAAATGTTTGGATGAAAGAATCTAAATTGCAGCTCTTGTACGCTTATAGGTAGCTATGTGGCACGAAAATTCTTACATACAGTTAAAATATAAATGGTATTTGTATTTTTATCTTTGAAGGTTAAAGAATGAATTGTCAGAAAGCGGTGATTTAGTGAGCTGCGCAGTATTGGCTAATGATTAACATAATCCCGATGGAAGAATACGGGAACTAATTTATTTCGATCGTATCTTATAATAATCGTAGGGAATATCGCTGAAATGCATAATAATTATCGATGTTAGTAAATTATTGAAACTTGCCATAAAGTTACAGCATTATATTGTAGATTGTAACGTATATAGAACAATATTTTTAATGTTTCGAAAGTGTAACTTTGAAATACAAATTCTTGCAGTAGCGTTGCGCGGGAATCTGTGATTTTATTATTATTATTTTTGTAATATTTTATTTGTATTTTTGTATATGTCGCGGGTGAAGTCTGTTGAAAGTGGGCGTCTTTTGGGCGTTGCCAACATTGTCGAAGTTAGTACAATAAATAATTCGATATACACGCGTCGCCCGGTCGATGTAAACATTACATAAATACCGGACTTTGCCTGCTAAATATCTATTTTGATTGTGATATACGAAACAATATTCGAGTGTCACCATGTGATTTGAAATCAGTTGAGGTTTTTTAAAGGCCTAAGTATAATTGTGATAGTCAATTAAATTTTATATATTTATTTATACATCGAGCTCAAAAGCTGTCAAGATATTTTATGATATACATATTTTGTTTATAATGGCTGCGTTGTCGATGCACTATTTTTCAATGTAATCGCATAGTTGTAGAAATTTGGCAGCATTCGGCAGTAGGCAGTTGCATAGCAGTTTTATGAAATATCTTTACTGCCACTGCATGTATGAAATACAATATCAAATTTTAAATGTACAAGTCCTAATAGGATGAAAGTTACCTTTTTAAATCAATTAACTGAACAAAATCAAATGCTAATATAAATCAAAACTTTATAATGAACTAAATAAGGTTGCATTTGCTCTATGTTGTAAACTGATTGCTATCTCTTTCTAACTTCTTATGCGAATGAAGGACAGCAATACTATCAGTATAAGCGAATTGCACCTATTTTTCACAAATACCCAACAATTTTTGTAATAGGAAGATGTCAAACACGAAATTATACATTTGTGAACATTCCATTGCGTGTATAATCTGTTAGAATTAGCGTAGTGGAGTGCATAGATTTCGTGCTTGAGATTTTCGATACGCCTATCGCACACATGCTTAATCCACGGCACATATGCAGTTACATAATGTTATAGACCAAAATATAATATTTAATCCATACAAGATCCATTTTTGAAATAGTGCGTAACTAATCTTGGCAATATATACGCTTTCTATTTCGTAGGATTTGTGATAAATGTTGAAATTGAGTATTGCATAAATGCTATACTTCTATACTATGCTTTTCTCTACTAGGAATAAAAAAGGTATAATATTATGCGTATTATATGACCCATTGAAGTCTAGAAGCTTATTCCAAAATATGTATATTGAACATAATAATCATTTTTGATAGAGGCTACATAATCCAGTATTTGATAATCAAATTACCTAATTCAGTATTAAAAAATTGTTTCAATAAAACGCAAATACTAGACGCCTTTATTAAAAATCTGCTTAATATTTGTAACTGCATATGTTTCGTAGGTTTTACAGTTTTAATAAATGTTTCTAGTAACTTTATGTATGTGATAGGGAACGTAGGAAAGTTCAACTTTGACGTATAACGTTGTTCCTTTAACGTTAATAAATAAATTATTTGTATTCAATGAAATTTTCTTTAGCTACATCTGTCGGCCGATTTGAGTAAACTAATTCTTAATACCTATTTCTATCCATCTTTCTCACTCGTATTTTATGTACTTTTCTAAAAACCTATGTAATACTTGTCACCAACTATATATAATGTAAAGAAAATTAAAATTTGCAACGAAAAGTTCCAAAACCGGCCGATAGAGGCGCTGCTATCACTTTAAAGCATCACATTTGTGCAAAATTGTGTGTGGACGGCAATTTTTGTGTAAAAACATGAATTTGTTGTATACATATCGGTTTGTACCTATACCTGCACCTACCTGACTATCTCTGTACCTAAGTACCTTGTATATTTTCGTGAGGGTGATATGTATAGTTATTTTATAAATAAGTTCTCATTTTTTTTTAAATAATGAGTAATAATTTTTTATACTTTAATCTGATAATAAATTATTTTTTTCATATTGAATTTTTGTGTTTTGTTTTACCTTAATCCCATGGGTTTATGTAAACAGTTTAGAAGGATGGACTTATCGCTGATTTCAATAACCGATCTCAATCTAAAATCTTTAGACTAAGATCAATTTTTGGCTTTAGTTCTATATAGAGTTTCTGTCAAAAACGCAATGTTTTGGATCAAGATCGGTTGTTGAAATTGGCAGTTAAAGCAGTGTCAACTTGAAGTTTACCTTGACCGTAAAATAGGTCGATAACATTTCCGAAAAATATGCCTTGTTGATCGAATGGTCCAAGTGCGAATGCCGGAGAAGGGGTCTCGGGTTCAATCCCCGTATCGGCCAAAATATTACTGGTTTTTTTTAAGGATATTCGAAAATTTCGCAGTAGTATGTAGCACGGAGTCTGGAATTGTGCCCGGGATATTACAATAGGCTCACCTCCTATTACATGGGAATTATAAACTTATAACACACATGGTGAAAAAAGTGTGTGTACATTTTATAGCGACAATACGTGCCGTAATGTGCATCTCTGCTTACTCCTTCGGAGATAAAAGGCGTGACGTTGCAAACTGAAAATATCTTTCACTTGTCTCTTACACAGCACATTGCCTTAAGGATCTTAAACCCAGTAAAATAAAGCCAGCTTAATCGAATCAGTGCCGCTAAACTTCAGTCCAGCACTGTACAAAGCAAATACCTTTTGTACACAATAATTAAATTTAGGCAATTTTCGAACTACAGCTAAGTTGTTCAAGTTTACCGGTTTTGTAGACTCACTTCGGCCGAATTTGGCTTACATTGGCCCAAACTTGTCTTACCAAGTTTCGGTGAAGGAACTTCTGTATATAATTACAAAGGCTCTGTCTAAAAGTTGCCGTCCATTTTATCCAAAGAAGATTAACGAGTATTGCAACTTTTTTCATGTATTTTTTTTTTCTATTTGAGTTTAACTGAGGGCAGTATTAAATATCTTATGTTTTATGCCGACGTAATGGAAACTCATTTGAAATGCCTTTAGGCTGTTTTGTGGGGGCCGTAATTTTCTTTCGTAATTTTTGGAATATTATGTGTACGTATATTTGTATGAATTACACAGGTAAGCATCAGGAAAACGTTGTACCTACTTATTCATCAAAAATAATAAAAAAAGGTATTATACCAGATAATATTAAGCTTTATTGGACTCTCCCTCAATAAAAACCTATAATTCCAGGGTTTGATCGATACCTCAATTTGTAGTTTACATTGCTTCATCCATCATACCGTTGATTATAATCACAAGCACACTTTAATTTACAATCCAATTGCCGAGCGAATGAATGGCTGAACGTAATCAGTAGGAGAACAGCTAACATTTTTCATCAATAAAAAAATATTTTTAGTGCTTTGTGATAAATGGAAATCATGCAAAACACATTGTGTTAGCTTAAGACCTCCGAACACCTCCAAATAAAAACTCACGGTTGATGCAACAAGTCAGGAAAACAATGTACAAAAGTAATAAAACGTAAGTAATATATAAAAACGTATAACGTCAGTGAGTAATAAAATAAGCAGCATAATAAATATAACAGGCAACATTGCGTTTCATAACAACCCTACGAGGCCATAAAGAAACATAATTTAATCACACTCCGTACATACATAAACAGTAATTGTGAATTGTAATTTTCAGCGATGCTCACGTAGTCACAGTGAAGCTAATAAGTCGAGCGTAGGCCATTTTAGTAATTAGCCTCCCGCGTCCCAACCAGGGCCCATTAGTGGGATTACCTTAGCACAAAGCTAATATTTTATGAAAGGATCACTTCACTCCGTTACGACTGCGTTTCATATCTCCGCTACTTTGGATTGCACTTTAATATTTAAAATGGTTCCCTTTTGTGGGAATTCTTCTATAGATATTCTTTTAATAAACGAGGTATTGTGCTGGCGTTTGCTACGAGTGCTACGGCGTAGCTGTTTCGTAGCTGCATAGTGTAGTATACACCTAGCTTCACTAATAGACAGACTGACGGACAATTCAATTTGACGTTTCAAAAGTGCTTAATTAAGGATTAATTGAAATAAATGCTTTGACTTTGACTTTACAAAGGTATAATAGCAGCACTCATTAATTAGGTATCTTCTGCAGTTGTCATTGAATGACGATGATTAACACGGTCGATGATTAACTTCGCAAGAGATCAGGATGCAAGAAGGTGTGCTTGCACTCCCTGACAAGAAAGAAAATAATATATTTTTTTCAAGTCATAAATAGAGACATCTCTTAAATCACCTCACATGTTCAGATATTGAATGCCCTCTATGCCACTCTAAGCCTGGCTGTGGACACTTGGACTGTACCTCATCACAATAACGACCGGTCGACCAATGAATCCGTCAAAAACAAAAAGCAATTTTCATCATAAACAAAGACTAATATAGAAAAAGGCCCTACAAAAACCTAATACATTCTAAAACCAACCAGTCGTTGAAACAACTAAGCAATAAAATATTCCATTAGGGTTATTTAAAAATTTTATTGCTAGCCACAGGGCTTTCTAGCTAACTGACAGAAACACTATGTGCGGGAAATTTACGGGCCTTTTATAGCCTCGCTTACATCCCTGCTGAGGTAATCTTGTATGATTATGTAGAAATATAGCCCTTATTGTAAGTGTAGCTACCGTCGCGTATGTATTTCTTTATGGCTCCTTGAGTGACTTGTTGAATGTCGATAAAATGGATTAATGAGTAAGCATTAAGTGTATTTTCGTTCGTGTTGATTGTGTGTAAATGGCATATTATTCTATAATTGTATAGGAGTAATTTTAGATCATGGTGTAGTCGGTGAACAGTTTCAATGGACAGAGTAAACTACATTTGTTACCATCCTACTTCTCTCTACGAAACTTGTAAGCCGATCGCGCGGGCTAAGCCACGTTTCTAGTTGAAAAAGTTCTTTAGCGCTATCCTACATATTAATAAAAATTATATAGTTTTTAAAACTGTCATAACTACTTCCATATACAGTTACATATTACATATTTACCATGTCCTTCTAACGTAACAATCCAATTAGCGAAGTACTCAGCCGTAACTTTTTCGCCACTCTACCCTCTGTGGCGACGGCGGGTCGTAACCGCGGCCTACCTGCCGAGTCGAAAATATAACCCCGTTTACTCTGCCCCAGTATTGTAATGAAATATTATTTAATTTCTTTCTGTATGATCCTAAACTTAATGTTATAGAATTTTGTTATTTTGATAAAATTTTATGTCACATATAAAAATAAATATTACATAATCATGGTAGCATGACAAAATGATGAATAACACGCATGCGTGCGAGAAGAGGCCTTTGGTCAGCAGTGGCCAATGGTCAGTTGATGTATGTGATGTGATAGCATGATAACTGAATGTTATCACACATACAGGGTACAGCCGAAAACATAATTAGTAAGAAAAGTAAAATTATATAACTTCTTGTATGACAAAGTGCATGAATGTGATAGAACATTCATGGCTGGTGGTTTCTGCCAACCGACCTGATGTGATAAAGATATTGTCTAGTTTATGATGCGGATGAATGGAAGGAGATTTTGTCGGAATGCCTGAAGTACTGCGAGGGGAACTTATGAATGCTGTTAATTCCTGTTTAGCCACGTTTTACTTATGTGTAACGTTAGTTACTTTCGTTGTAACTGTTGAATTAAATAAATGTAGGTATGTACCTATATGAATTTTATAAGCAACAAGATATAAGGATCCTCTAGACCTACGTTATACGTAAAATTAAGTAGGTAGTCGACTGTCGACAGCCTTTCCGAATTGAAGTTTAATTTATCCCCGTGAAGTAATGAGGGGTATCTGTTGTGTTCACTGCCTGACATCCTACGGAGCCTACAAATTGTCTATTTCGCTTAATTTGTTTTCTAAGTGATGGGAGTCGTTTTGTTGGGAAAAGTCTTACTTTAAGGATATCTTACGAACTAAGGAGCACTTCCTCGTTAGTTTAGTAGCTATTATTTTATTATGTAGCAATTACTGAAGCTATATATAATACAATAGGTACTGTACATAATAAATTGCTACATTATGAATGTCTTAGGACACACTTAAGAGACACAGGTATAAGAAAAAGGCTTTGCCCTTACAAAGGCGGCAGCCTTTCTAGCAGCGGACGTCTATCGGCTGTTGATGATGATGATGAGTTTTAAGTCCTGGGTTTAATCATAGCTTAAACCATAACTATCTATTATTAAAAAAACTAGGTAAGTTATCAGTAATTATACGAATATGAAATTTTCAATACTGTACTTTGGTTACTTTCCTGTGCTCAAATTCTGTGAAATTTTATAAAAACTGTGATGAATCTATTGGACTACAAATAAATGACGCTTGAAACATTATTTAACTAAAATATTAATTAGTACTTGTGAACTTACCTACCTAAATATTTACAAAATCTTTGCTATTCAGACGATAACAGCATTCCACGAAACATTGTAATTAAAAAAAGAAAGGAATTTCTCAAAAATCCTCAACAGTCTATACTAAATTTTATAAGCCTTCATTAAGTAGGGTTTTTAATTTTATATCTTACCCCTGCTCGTATATTTCCGAGAAAAAATTACGGCAAACTTCAATTAATTGGAAGAAGTTAATTGGCGTGATGCTCTCCGATCGATGTGGAAAACTAGACGCTGAGATTACGATGTAGATGTATGTATATGTACTTCTTATACATAGGTACTTCTGTGTAATGAGGTGTTTGATTATAAATATAATAATGATACTGCCTCATTAATTTACTATAGTCGTTGTGCGAGGTAAGAACGATGTGGTTTATTTGTGTGGTTTGGATAAGAGCTTAGGGTGCGATGAAATGTTTTAGTAAGTACCTATTTATGTCTTGAAAACCAAAATGACGTAACATGAAGTTTGAAAATATGCACCATTTTAGCAATAGAACAAACTAAGTCTCGTCTAAAGAAAATTGAGTTTATCTTCCTTTACGAAGAATTTGTTATCAGAATCCTTTACAAAAAATGTATAAATTTTAAATACTGTACATCACAGAGTAATTTATTTGTCCATGCCTTAGTTATAAATATTTGAAGGCCCAAATGGCCACAAAGGGGTCGATGGCCACAACCGGGTCACTTGCCCTAATTACAAAAAAATCTTGCTTTTCGAGCCGGACCCCCGGACCCTAGGTAGTCCCCAGCTCCTGCAAATCACAAACGCACACGTTAACGTAACATCATTCCATAAATCGTCATACCGTATCGTCCGAAACGATAACGTAACGTAAACGACATAAATTTAACTTTACGATTAGGTACCTAAGGCAAGGGTTCGATCCTTAACAAGAAGGATACCAGACATCGATCTTAATTAAAAGAGTGATTAGACACGGGCCCAGTCGAGTTGTTCCCCGATAATGCATTAATGTATCTTGTACAAGTAATTACGGTTGAACTGTTAACAATTTATCTTACATACGAGTAAAGGACATATCACACTTTAACGGCACCGACCCAGCTATAAACTTGTCATTTAAATTTGAACATTAAATCTTATGTCCTATGATATATTTCATAACGTCAATACAAAAAGGCTGCAAGCGAGCGGTCCTCGCGGGGACAGCATTTTTGCGATGTGCGATGACTTTTAGGTTTTGTTCATGACGGAAAATCAGGATAATAAGTAACCTATGTTACTTGTTACTAAGTATACGTTACATGGGTATCCACAGGTGATGGCGAACGAATTTTTCAAACCAGTCCCGTAGTTTAACAGTCAATTAATTTGTTTCTTTACAATATTATATACAAGTAGGCCTATTTTTTCAAAAGAACAAACATAGAACTTAATTACGTCAATAAATAAAGTAATAAAAAATCATATTAAAGTTATAACATTAATAAAGTAAGTATGATTAGGATATAATCATAAAATGTACCGGCGTTGGTAAATAAAGTATTAAGGTACTTACTTGTTTATTAACCAAAAAGTTATTAAGTTTCTATTTTGGAAAAATCATACTTAAGGATTTAATAAAGTCGTTCCAGATTTATAAATTAAATCTATTTTAGTTTATTTAAAAAATGTTATAAGTATTGCTGTTTTCTTGCCTAGAGCCATTTTTTTAATATTACTTTTTCTCCCCAATGACTAGTAGCTATAGAGCCTTGATAAAATCTATTTTAAAAGGACACACAAACTAATATAAAAACGAGAAAAATTGTTATCCAATAACTTAGTACCTCCTATATTTTTACTTCCCAAGCCATATTAAAGCTTGGCACTAACCGGACCGGACGCCGGACGCCCGGTGCCGGGGACCGGATTATTGCAAGATGCGCTATTGTAATCCGATTTTATGCGGCCGGCCGGCGGCCGTGCAGCCGTGCAATTGATATTGTACTCGATAAGCGGCTTATGTCACAATTACGTGCTTGTATTTACGTCTAAACTGATAAACGTGATAATTTTGAATATTGGAGAGAGATTGACAGATCTGATATATTCTACAAAATTACGCAACAATTTTATGTTTGTGGCACGAATGGGCCGGCTCGACCGGAGTGATACCACGGTTTCACAGAAAACCGACGTAGGACAACGATTGTATTGAGTTTCGTTGTGTGAGTGAGCAATTACCTTCCTTTCTCAAAATATTTCCAATACACAATTCCCCATGAACCTTTAGATTCCTAACCCCCAAAAGGTCGGCAACGCACTTGTAACGCCTCTGGTCTTTCGGGTGAAAAAAACAGCTTAGTTCCTTTTCTGGAAGCGGTGCAAAATAAAAAAATACGATTTTTTTTACATCCTTAGGTAAACATTTTCTACATAAGACTGCTCGCGTTGCTGCACGCTGTCTCGGGAGAGTATCGTGTGTCAAGTATTATGTTATCATTACATTCCGTTGTTTCTCCCAGGAGAACGGAACACTTGCATTATCTTCGTTTAACAACACGAGCTACCAAGATCTTTACTTCAAAGTTTAAACCTAAGTATAACTTGTATAATGTTCAAAGTATCGAATTAAAATGCAAAAAAATGTTATATTAGCTTAGCTAAACATTTATGTATGTTAAAGGTAAGCGTCCACAGGCCCGCATCGTACGCATCGCACGCATCGTACGCTTTCCATATGACGTCTTTAGTACGCATTGCTGATGATGCGGTCGTTACGATGCGGATCAGTGGACGCAGTTGTATGAGTTTCTATAGAAGACAAACTAAAATCCGTTGCGTGCGGTACGTGCGATGCGTACGATGCGGGCTTCTGGACGTATACCTTAAAGGATAATGATAGTATAAAAACAAAAAATATTAAATACCTACATTGTTACCAGAAAATACTTACAAGCCTACATAAATAAATTGTTTACTGCTATTTTCTGTTGAAATCTGTAAGTAGGCAAATTGTTAAAGAAACTTTCTATAACATAACTTTGATTTAACGTAAATAAGTGAAGAAAAACAAAGAAGAATCAAAGGAAGGAAAACGTTCATTCCTCGAAATCTTGATAGCTTCCACCAGCCAACGCGTCAATCCATCAATAGTTACAAAACAAAAAAAAAAACAAGTCGGGAAACAAAATTCTCGTTCAATTCCACGCAAAAGTTTCGTTCAAGGCAGAAAATAAAAAAGTCTGCTCCACTAAACAGGCGCTAAATAAAAAAAGAAAAAAGCGGCAAGTTCCAATGACACGGTTAAATATGAAAACTTCAGAAAGGTTGAGTCAGTCGACCGGAGTTTGCTTTACAGGGGCGTCCTATATTCTTGGAGATTTACGCCCGTATTCACAAACTACACAAAATAAATATTATCACACAAAAAATAGATTTTGTTTTTAGTTTCTTTGTTACTTTGGTCAATAGGGTAGATGACTAATTTTTATTTAATTGATTAAAAATATTAGACTCGAATTTTTATTTTCTAAAATAAACTAGTTTTTTCGAAGATTTTTGAAATATCACTTGACGTCACTTCTGGACACATTTTATACGTAGAAATGTCGTATTTGCTCCTACTTTTAAACTTAGGTGCGTTTTATCTAAGTATTATTTTCTTATTAAATTTATAGATATCCCTATTACTCTGATTGAAGTAATTTCTAAGACATCTTAACCACAGTTCTTAACAATATACATAAGGTTATGTATTGCAAGTTTAAAGTCAGTTTATCAGTATTCAACATTTTACAAAGTTATAACTGTGATTGCTAGCTTTTCTCAAGGGCCCAATAGCCGTCACGATAAGAGGTTCTTGGTTAAACCCGCTGTCAGTTAAACTCTTAACTATGTATTTACTTGAACTGTCATAGATATTCAAATGAAGTACATTTAAGATTTAAACGTTTGTAGATTATTTCAAAATGTGGTTCATACCTATTCATAATTATAAACGAGGTTAGTTTTATTGCCATAATTATGTATTTTTTTTATTTATTTATACTTCAGCTTAAAACATTAGTCAACTAGGGTGATGCATACACTTACAGTTATACCTAATAGCCTATACTTTACCTAAAAATCAAGGTTTACTCTCGTACATTAATTTAGAAAAGCCCGATTTGTTTCGGGTTACAGAGAGTCTCTTCATCATGAGCTACGTAAACGCAGTGAAGGCGACGTCCCGCATCCTACTGGTAGCTTTCCTTCATTTAGTATGTCTCACGATAGTAATTATAACCCTACATTTTAAGAATTTAGTGACAGTGTTATAGATATTTGATTATAAGTATATTATGTCTTATTTATGCTTCATAATAGCAGTTATAATGAAGAGTAAAAGTTCTTTAACAGCCATATAGTGTTTAAGTGTCCGGCCGTAAGTTTCTTGCGTGAATTTGTTAGATGTTGTAAAGAGTCTTTTATTTTTAAGTTTCTTAGAACGATGTAGATGAGTTTTCATTTTTCATGTTTCACGGAGTCACGTACGAAAATACAAAGATATGTCTTGCTCGAATGCTTGTTAAAAGATAGCAATGAATTCAAAAACGTATTTCTTATAAAATTAGGTACAATGTATTTTTTCAACTATCGGACTGATATTCAAATAGGTCATCCCTATTGTAATATCAATCCCTATTGTAATGTGAATCTCGGGGTATGAACAGTATGAACACTAAAAATATATTAATCCGTCAGTTAGGTCATAAAAAATATTTTTTACGTCATTACCTAACTAACTAGACGCGTATTTTTTAATTTTGTCCTATAAGATAAAACGAATCAGAGAGTTTAGGAGTGGAAGCAAATGCGTCATTTCTACGTTTAAAACGTAACTAGAGGTGACATCACGCGATATTGCAAATCCATATGTGTCATAAATCTACCTGTATTTGAATATATTTTTTGTAACGTCACGCCTTTAATCCCCTTAGGGGTAGGCAGAGGTGTACATTATTACACCCACATTACACAATTTTATGTTGTAAGTCCCATGTAATAGGTGGTGAGCCTATTGCCATACACCGGGCACATTTCCAGACTCTTTCTAAAAAAGCCCAGTGTTACTTTGCCCGACCCGGGAATCGAACCCGAAACCTCTTGCCCGGCAGTCGCACTTGCAACCACTCAGCCAACGAGGCAGTCCTCACGTTTAAAGATATGTATAGAATGTAAAACAGTACATTCTTCATAAGAAACCATATCAGCCTAATGTCAGCGAATTTTAATCATTAGGTGCTATTAAAACCAACAACATCAAAATCTACCTTAAACAAAATCTCATTTCATTTTTAAAACGCAATAAATTTGCACGGACAAGGGGACAAGGAAAAGTTTAACAAAGACGGAACACTCTAAGACTTTTATTAAATGTTTAAAGTATAAGAATAAAATGTCGGCCAAAGTGATTTATACCTACTGCAGTTGGATGCAAGGAATAAATTATCTCTCGGCTTACTCGAGCCGGTGTTGAGAGCTCGGCTGCAAACTAATTACTTATGTAATCTGAATGTCATGCGAGATTAGCTCTGGAAGCTAGTTGCTCGAGTTCCGAATTTTGAATAGTAGACGCCTGGTGTGCTGTGTGAAGCAGAGGCAGTGTCAAAAGTTTGTTGTGTTCTATCAAAAGGTTCTCTTTAGATGAAGGTGATTTCGATGTTTTTAAAATGAAATTAAAATAAAGCCGCGTCTCACTGTAGATTAGTAAGTATCTAGGGATTTTATTGTCTAGAAGCATAAATATTGCTTTACATAGCAGTTAATGAAATGTGAAAAGTTAATCTTTTGGTCAGAGGTACCCATGGTGCACCTTCGTCCACCACGCCAAGCATGCGCTTGATGACGCATGAATGGCGTGGTGGCTGGGGCAACCAACTGCCGCGCAACGAATGTAGCGGGTTCTGATTCCCACACGGAGCAACACTATGTGTGATCTACAAATTGTTGTTTTGGTCTGGTGAGACGTGTATGTGAACTTGTAGGTATATATGTTTGTAAACGCACCGACGACATAGGAGAAACTCCTAGTGTGGGATAAAGTTTGTTTTTTAAATGAGGATTAATTTCATAAGAATAATTATTTATATTAAGACTTCTAAAATATGGTTTAGGTACGCCTAATTAATCGCTTTCTTCACAATAACATGTGAAATCTAAAAATTCTATTAGAGATACAAAATTTTATGTGTTCGGTTTACGGTGTTCGTCGCAAAATGTATTGATTTTTATTTATTTTTTCAATTTACGCCTGGCAATGTCGGCACTAACTACTAACATTTCAATAAATGCAGTTTTTACAGAACTCGTTAAAAGTTTAGCCTGTTTGATTCCGTTCAAAACTTGTTCAATAAGCAGTCGTTTGCAAGCATCGATACTATGCAATAAAAAGTACTTCGGTTTTTATTATTTTCATTTAGGTACAAACTTAAGTTGGACAGAGATGAATTGCTACAGCTTTGAAGTTATTTCAATTAAAAAGATGTTTGATTGTAATTTTTAACTTGAATATTAGATAGGTATCGGATTGAAGTGAAGATTTTATCTGTTAGGACGTATTTATTCTACGTGCTAAGTTCAACTTAAAATATAAAGTGACAGCTAGAGTATTTGCGTCAAAACAGACACCTACAATATCAAACCCTAAGAACGCTATTGTATCTTGTATCAAAGTATGGCTATTATATGACACTGGTATGGTAGGAAAGGAATATAATGGTGAACACATTCTGAACCTCGGTCAGCAACAATTTACATGGCCTAAAGAGCAGTCTGTCACAATTCTCACATGCCCAAGAGCCCGGGCAGTTGATCGTGTCGTACCTACATCTAATTTACTTGTAGATACCTAGTTACTCCACCAATAAGATAAAGAAGTTACCAGAAAACAGCCAAACTCTGCCTTAGTTCCGCATCCGCTAACTCGACTAAGCTGCTTAGTCATACTATAAAACGTCTTCCCCGGTTGAGCAAAATGATGGTCTTATTATTCCAAGGATTAGCCAGTCGCGGCACGTTCGACGTCTAGTTAGCTACCGTAATGAGCTTCTCTGAGTTTGTGGCCGTTTAAAAGGTTAAACGTCAGGTTAAATTATACTTATTTAACTTTATTCGGATGATACGTCTGTTGGTTTGTGTAGTATTTTGTTATTGTGGTGAATGTTTTCATGTTTTTAATTGGTTTTCCTACGTAATAGTTCGATGATGTTACTTGACTAGTTTCAGACCACATTGGGGTCCCATAGTCATGAAATAAACGTGGTAACCATCGCCGTGAGTGTATCTGATTTTAATCATCATCATCATTATGATAAAAATCTAGTTTACAAGACTTCAGCACCTAAATTGACCTCCTCTAAAGATTTCCAGATTGTCCGAATACTAAAAAGCCTTAATAAACGAAAATTATACCGAATAAATAAAAATTTCATTCATCTAATACTAAATGAGAAATGTCTTAGAAAGAACTCTTAAGGACATAACACATTTAACAACAACCGATCCAACCCAGCAATTAAATTATTATTTAAATTTGAACTTTAAATCGTATGTCGTATGATATATTTTACAACGTCAGCGTCAACGGCAGCAAGCACGCTGGCAGCGCGCTTACCACCTTTTTGTATTGTTTCCAGAACAAGAAACGCCGTACCAGAGCCGAGACGGAGCCGTGCGTTATAAGTGAGTTATAACCTTTAGAAATCCACCCTGTATACCTCTCAGAAATATAATAAACAAGGCAATATTTACGAGGCGATATTTCATCAGACACGAATACTTAGAACAGTCATTTCTCAAAAATGAGCTCTGTCATCAAAGTATTTAATTTCAAGCCTTGAATATTTCTCAGCGTTAAAATGAAACATCGTTGTTGTATGGAAAGAATTCATTAGGGCACGGCTAGAGATGAGCTTAGTTTCTTTTGATACATTTAGTTAACTGGAAGTACTTACTATTCACTCCGGCCTCATCTAGTTATTTAAGAGATTGACGTGTAAAAGTGTTTATAACCTATTTGCAAAATAAATATCATTTATCATTCAGTAAAATTATAAGACAGCATTTATAATTTTTAATCGACTTCATTACAACATTTGGGTTTGTATAAATTAGAATATTCTTCAACGAATCATGTCTCACGTCCGGATCACCTGATGGTAAGCAATTGCCGCCGCCCATGGACATTCAAAAGAGGCGTTACAAGTGCGTTGCTGGCGTGCGTGCCCGGTAAGGGTTGTTGGGGAAATTAACGGGGAATCTCGGATTTTGAAGATTGAGGAGGTTGATAATGGGGTATTTCATAACCTCACCTACCCATCCTTATTCTCATTTAGCTCCTAACACCCTCGCTCCGTTCCGCTCCGCTCCTACCTCGCTTCTTTCACTCGTGAAATAAAGCCTCTGCAACAGGTTGTGCTGTAAAGATTTTCTTTTAACATGAATTCTAGCTTAACGTTTAACGTTTTCGAGAAAATGTATTACATAGGTATTTGTATGTGTTGTGTCATAGTCGTGTTTTGTTTAGGAGTAGGATATTATTATGATATTTTGTTTTGTTGGTGAAAAGAGATGATGTGACGTTGGAGGCTGTGGAGTAAGTTTCGTGTATAGAGGGCTTAGTACGAGTTTGTATTACTTTTTGAAATCGAAACGAAATCACGATCGGTGCTCTGATTGGTCAGTGCGAATGAACCAACAAATCAGAGCGCCGAACGCGCTCTCGTTTCGATCTTTTATACCTAAAACCTTTTTCTAAGTACGAAAGATACTATGCTGAAAATCGCATCTGAATCGGTTTAGCCAAACCTGAGATGATCGCGCACAAACATACATACACGGCAAACTCAGCACCTCCTTTTTTCAAGTCAGTTAAAAACAAACCACAATGTTTAGTAGTTTAAAAAATATCTTCGTTTCAAATTACTAGATACCTATCTCATGTACCTAATAAAAGTTTTCAAACTTTTTCAAGCAAAAATATATTGGACAGAAAATGGGTCAAGTTCCTTTTATGCGGAGTGTTGTTATGTCACAAAGAAATGCTCTGAGGGCCACAAGGGTCCCCGGAGGGAGTTCTGAGGTAACCCTACCTCTTGTGTAGAGGGTAGGTATTGTGTACCTATACCTAGGTATGAATCTAGGTCTGTAGATCTAGGCTATTGTTTCAAGTTCTAATATTGTTTATAGAAATTGATATGAACGGGAATATTGATGTAAATATTGAAAATAGGATTACTTATAATTATTTAATGAAAGCTACCGTTTTCTTGCTCATCGATTAGAAGAAATGTAGGAAGGCATTTTTGTCCAATCACAGCAGCTGTCAAATATGTAACGTCCAATGGTGTAATACTAGGTAATTTATTATCGGACGAAGAATAACAAGTTCACACTAGCGTCATGTCGTCGTTAGGTAAAATATGTGTTAATAATGTTTTAACTTAACGCCACAGCATTGCCTTTGCTGCTATCAGAAAACTGTTGGCAAACCCTCCGCTAACTCCAGTCACTGGTTAGGCGGTAACCGGCCATCTACGCAGCAGCTAAAGTGTTAATACAAAGATTTAAGTTTAAGTAATATTGACTAACTTCCTTTTATACATATATTTTTGTGATATGGTGACTTTAAAGTATTGAACGTCGTGGTGGTCAACGGTGACCGACGTTAGCGGAGGATTTGCCTTTAACAGTTTTCTATTGGCAGTCAAAGACTAAATCGTCAAAATTATTTACGACATAGCTACGACTAATCTACGACAGAGATTTATTTCTGATTTCTCTTGTAGAGTATATCAAACGTGAAATTACTACTAGTATTTACGATTTACTACGAGGCTATTACTATCATAGCGATGTCCACATATTGTTTCCCGACTCAAGAAGCTCTCTCCCAAAGACAGTATTATTAAAACTTAAATCGTTTTTCAATTGTAACAGATTGTTCGTTTAGGAAAGGAAGCGGGTGCTATCTAGTTTTTCCAAAGCAATTTCCTTTGTCGTCTAAGCGGGAAATAATCACATTAGTTGTACCTACAACAACTAGAAAAATATTATATTTTACTTCAGAGTACTTATGTTGTTTTGAAAAATATTTTTTTGTTTCAGATGTAAGATGTATGTAAGTTTCGTAGCAATTGGCGTTCCATTGTCTCTACCTACGCCAATAGGAGACAGGCGTAAGGTTATGTATGTATGGATGTGTGTAGGAACAATTTTAAAATCATAAAACACAGTACATAATGCTTTGTTTTACTAGGAAAAACCAATTATTCCGATAGTAACAAGATAACTTAAAGGGTACGAACATTAAAACACATGATTGCTACACACATAATCCACGTCATAATCTAACTAAAGCCGAACCGAAATTACATCAAATCCAGTCAGCTATCGCGAACACAAAGGAACAACAACACTACAGCAAACTTTTGCATTAATAATAAAATGGAATTACGTAACTCCTTTACGGGAAGCACAATAACGATGGAAACACTAAAATATTTAACTAAACCTCAAAACTGTTGTTTGCGAATATAATAAAAACACCCTTATGTCATCCACATAAAGGCTATATAGCACGTAGGGTCTGTAATTAAATTAATTAAAATTCCCTCGGGGAACACTTTGGTCCCGGCCACGAAACTTAACTTGCCCAGAGGGCCTTTAACTTTATAATGTTCGCAGTTAAAAATGTAAGATATCGAAAGGATGAAACAGGAGTAAAAGTACCCTTTTTTAATTACATTGTTTGGTATGAAATTCTAAAGAGCTTTTTTTTTAATTAGAAACTACGTAGATTCTCACAAGATGATAGACGAGCATGCATGAAGAAACTGATGACTGTTGATGAAGCGAAAGAAGTATGTAAGGTTCGTAGCAATTTTTGTGCCATTGTATTGTTGCATACCTCTATGTAGACTATGTATGTATATCTCAAAAGAAGTATTATTAACTACTTACAAGGTTTCTTCTTTAACACATTGAACGCCGTGGTGGTCCCCGCTAAACGACGTTAACGGAGGTTTTGCCTTCAATAGTTTTCTATTGGCAGTCAAAGACTTAAAGACTTAGAAAATTCCCTGTAAAAATATGGAGTCTATACCTATTTTTTTTATGGAATTAGCCAGTAAACGAGCAGACGATTGAGATAAATGGGCCTCTGGTAACCGCACTCACATAACGATACATAAAGCAAGCGTTGTTTCATGTCAGTTTTCTATAAGCAGGGCTCTCCCAAAGACTTCATGAAATCCTAGTAACATTGTTTGGTGATAGCTGAGTTCACTAACCCTTACCTCGATAGTAAATTAACTGCCAAAAATCAAAATTTAGACGGCTACAGAGGAAATGAAGTCATGATAACAAGGCCCCTTGAACAGGAAATACCTCTATTTAAATCCAATTAAGTGAAAATTTAAGGCCAGATGTCGCAATTTGTCAAAATATAACATTTTTCCTTAAGGTAAAGGAAAAGGAAAAGTGTAACCCGGTTTTTTCTTGTTTTCAATTTCGGTGCTTATTATTGAGATTGACGTTCATTGTTTGTGTTGTCTGTTTTCGTCTTACATTTTAAAATTTTAAGGTACATCTGAACGTGAAAAACTTCTTGATCATCATCTTAATCAAAAGCAAATAACAGTCTTTTGAGGGAACAAAAATCCAGTGACTTCGTCCGCCTTGGGTGAGGCGAAAGAGAGTGTCATACTCTTACTGACTAAAAACCACAACGTTCCTACTCCTGCTGCTTCGAGCCGGAGCCCCGGTAACCCGTTAGCTAATCCGCACTTCCGAAGCTACGTTAAGATTAGACAGTAAAAGGATTTGAATTGTATACAAACCTCTACAATTTAATATACCTAAAATTACCTGCTGTTTCTCAGTACTCCATTAACTTTTATTACTCCTACCTAGACACTAAATAACTAGACTGACAGCACATAGTTTTCTAAAGAAGAGTATCTGTTCAAGTAGAATTATAAACAGGCTAACGAGCAATTAGGGGTCCGTTTCCTTGTTACCCATAGCACTGGAAACATGAACTGATAAAGTTTCGTAAAATGTAAGAGTATAATATTCGTATTATGAATAATACGAATATTATGCTCTTACATTTTTGAAGAGATGTTGCAGGAAAATGGTTCAATAATTTCTGTGTATTTTCAGTCAATTAGGAAGCTTAATAATTTTGATGAACGTATATCATAAGACTTGTTACAATCGAATGAAATAGCCGGTAAACGAGCTTACGGATCAACTGATGCAATAACAATCGCCGCCGCCCATGTTCACTCGACCCACCAGAAGCGTTACAAGTGCGTTGCCGGCCTTTTGGGGGTTAGGAATAAGGGTTGTTGGGGAATCGCGAATCAGGAAGATTGGGAAGGGGGGTAATTGGGCACAACGCAAGCGTTGTTTCATGACGGTTTTCTGTGAGGCTGTGGTAGTATTGTCGAAGCATGGCTTTCCCACACTTAAGATTGAAACCTAGGTTCTTTAGTCATGAGTGTAATGCTGATATAAAAAGTATCCCAGTATCATAGTAGCTTAACGTAGCGTAAAAATATCTTCTTTCTACGTTTTACCTAAGGGGAGTTTTGATAACAAAGAGTAATTCTAAAAGACGAGGTGGTATGGTAGCGTGTCCCCGACGGGTGGGAAGCTGCGTCTTTGCGTTTTAATAAAATAAAGGTGACTCGACATTACCCTGCTTTTATGTTCATATAAGTTGGGTAAGGAATTAGAATGTAGGTGTATTTTTTTATTAAGTTTGTTAATGTTAATGTCGTGGTGGCCCGGAGGTTTCAGACGCTCGTTTCTTATACATGAAGTTGTGGGTTCAAAACCCACAAACCGATGTGATTTTTCCAAGTACATGTACTTTCTAAAATTATTTAGACGCCACTGTCCAACTGTCAAAGGAAATGTAGTGAGGAAACCTGAGCTTATAATTTCTAATTATAAGTTTGAAATCGCCAATCTACATTAAGCAAGCGTGGTGATAAATGCTCAAACCTTCTCCGTGCGAGAAGAGGTCGGTAAACCGACCTATAAGTGCTATAAGTCCTATAAGTGTAGTATAGGCTGTTGATGTGATGTGATAAAATAACATAACTTGTATTCCCAAAATAGAAAGACAATGTCTACCCAAACATACATATATACGACCTATATATTAAACATTTTATACAAATAGTAGACACCCATCACAAGGCCCGGGTATGCCACAGGCTTTGTTATTGTAATGACAGCACATAATTCCTCTATGTGCCTGCTCGCGACAGAACAACGGACGGCTTGTACATTATATATGTATACAATTGCGGAGATTTACAGCCTGAACACGTGATGCCAAACAAATGTTCTACGTAATAATCTAGATTATGAATTTGTTGGGTTTGTCACTTTTTAAAAGATTGTTTTTGAAAGGGTTTTTGTAGGGTATCTTAGGATTCGTGATTTTGTAATTAGTTAGCTTAGAATCATTTTTGGTACAAGTAGAGTAAAGCAAGTTATTTCGTAATGTATTTATCATGTGTTTGCAATTGAGAGCCGACCATTAATTTAATCAATAATTTCTGTCTCTTTACATAATCTATCCTTATTTTACATAACTACATGATGATAACTCAAAATAACTATTCCAAACGAATCCTAAAGAAAAATCTAACATCGATCAACAGATGAAACTAGAACATTCATACATTCTGGCTTCAAAAACTGGCATCTACATAACCCGATTGTGTATAACTACAAAAGGGAGTATTGGGAATTTGGGGCTAACTTTCAAAAGCGAATGGAAACGCTAGGTCAACAAGCGAAGCCTTTCAGAATACCTAGCCGAATATCTAGCCTGGATTCCAGTCTACCTGCATTTTTTATAAGCAATCGATCTAACATCTTTTGTTTGATTTGGAGGTAGAAACTAACCTGGTTTCGATGCGATTCAAAATTCATTTTTTGTAAGTGTTTTCGTTAATACCTAAACGTCATAAACGGTTGTCACACGGCACGGCTCTAGCACTGCGTATTTTCGCTTTAGAAATAATGTAAAAAGGCTGCAAGCGCGCTGTCAGCGCGCGGGCCACGTGTTTATAGCCTTAATAACGAAGTTCTTAAAAAATATTCTGTTAAACATTGTTTTTTTAAATATTGACTGAAATGTTTTTTGACACTTTTGGTATGAGTTCTATAAGTGCATACCGATTACAATGAATGAATTTGTTTCTTAGTTATCGACGTTCCATACTTCGTCTATTTCTTAACATTTAAATAACTTTACCAAGAAGTTATATCAAAATTATTTCCCCGTTTCCTATAACAATTTTCACTTTGAAGATAACAATCTATATTAGATTAAGGGTACTACGAATTTCTAGTACATTTGTGAACGTTTCTATGTACGATGTTTGGTACAAATAACTGTTAAATTCATGCCTGGATAAATTAAGATTGAAATGTTTGATTAGCTTCATTATTAAATGTATACAACGAAAATTAATTTAGTATTGGAAATGTTTAATATATTGTGTTCTAATTTATTTTGTTTTGTGTTAGCCTTCTAGGGGCGTATATCAGAGGCAATCTGATCTATCGCGTTAATGTAGTTGAAGTCGACTGAATTGATGTTTGGTATATTAAGTATGTATTATTAAAGAAGAAGACTACAATGTTATGATATTATACCAAGCAATTATTATGGTAGGGTTTAAAAAATTACGCAATTTTCCATATTTAAAAGAACTTCGATTTTTATGGTTAAAATTTGAAAATCTCATGGAAACTTTCACAAAAGTCGCGTATTCCTTTTTAAAAGGCCGACAACGCACCTATGACTCCTCTGGTGTTGCCATCAGGTCATTTGTCTGCCCGTTTACCCCTCGATTCCGTAAAAAAATCAATCGAGCCGCTACTCAAAACAGACACCGAAATAACGACAAAATAAATTATTTCCATGTAAGTCCTTATTGAAACAATTAACAAAACAATTACTCACATAAGCCCCTTGTGAAATACTACATACGTAGCGTGCTTAACTAATTAAATACATACAATATTTAAAGGAGGACGAGGATTTACGAAAACGTATGTAACTTGGCGTGAAATTTTACAAAAGATGGCAACCGAGCGTGAACCTCATCACCCGAGCGCTTGATACGAACGCCGCATGAAATATTAAACTCATCCTTCAGTAATTTCAAAGACAAATGCTGAAAATATACCGAATTTCGGATTACGTGGAAACAGGGGCGACGGCGTAAATATATTTTCTGTTGTACGGCAAGTAGGTATTTACAGTCAGCCAAACTTTTTTGTATGCATGTTAGAAAATAGAGATAGATCAAGGAAATTTAGATACAGTATTGATAGTCTAAATATGCTACATTTTATGATAACTATCATGAGACATTTATGATTTATTTTTAGCCGTGGTCGTCCCATTACAGGGCAAAGGCTTTCCTACCCTCCTTCCACATATTGTAAGACATACAAAATTAACTAAAAAAATCACGGTTTACTTACGTAGGGTACGTTGTAGAGTCGCGAATAGGTTGCCGTCGCCACGTCTGCGTATGCTGTTAATGATGAAGAGTCCTTCTGATTCGAAACCAGTAGAGCTTTTCTTTATTAATGTATGTGAGTAAACCACGATTTTTTGTTAATTTGTATACTTTTGAACGAAGCCTTGTAAGTATTGGTCGGTTCAGTAGCCAACCAATGGTAACTGTCTATGTTTTGAAGCAATCTTTTTTTACTTACTTGCATACTAAATAAACATGCTGACTGTACGTAGTTTTAAGGCGATATTGTTGGATTGGATTAGAGAATATGTCAGCTAGTTTTAGGTTTGTAGGGTATACGGATTAATTTTATGATTTTAGGCTTTGAGCACTGAATATTTCGTTTTGTTTTGGAGTTATCGTTGGTATATTTCTAACGTTGATTGTTTTAGTATAGAAGTAATATCACAGCTGCATTTTGTGAATAACTCTTTTTTCTATGGTGAACCTATGTGAAACGTAATATCTAACATGCCACCCTTTCTAATATGGAAAGTTGGAAACCATCACACCGCATAACTGATGAAAAGATGGATATTACATTGTCCTACCTATTCCTTCGGAGAATAAGAGCCGTAATGTTATGTTATCATACCATACAATACGTTTTCTATCAAATATTCTTCAAGTATCACTCATAACTTGACCGTAGCAATTCTTGGTCCGAGTTTAATAGCATTACTCGTGTAATAGCCTCTACGTATGTAATTATAGACCTCACGAGCACTTCTACCTCCTATGTATATGGTTGTTAGCTATAATTAACTACTACCTAGTTCTGAGTACTAAGTTGACTGTAGGAAAGTTTATGTGAATATGCCGAGGTAAACGGAACGCTTCCGCAAGCAGGTGATAGTAAAAAACGTATATGCAATATAGAATATATAACATATTTTCAAAAAATTAAGGAATTCAATTTTTATTTTTGTAATAACAGTTGTAATCTTTTTAAAGGTACGCGTCAATAGGCCCGCTTCGCATGCACCGCACGCTACGGATTTTATTTTGTCTTGTATAGAAACTCATACAACTGCGTCCACTGATCCGCATCGTACATACTGCATCATCTATCAGCAATGCCTACATGCGATGGGTACTGATGACGTCATACGGAAGACTATGGGCCTCCCACAGAAAGAACCCTCTCCCCCAGTAGGAGTGATAAACACATTTTATTGTAAGTGCTGGCTAAACATTTTACAAGGAGCTGTCAGCAGCGCTCTTTAGTCTGATTTATCTGAACCCTTTAAACGGTGATCCAACTTGCTGCGGACTGAGCTGCGGACTACCTAGCAGGTTACCGGGGTTTCAGCTCGAAAAGCAAGAGTAGAAACGGGGTGGTTTTTAGTCAGTAAGAGTCTGACACTCTCTCTCGCCTCGCCCTAGGTGGGAGTAGTCATTGCGGGAGGAGTAAAAAAAACGCCAAATGCCAACATTCAAGTCAGAATAACTTCTCTCTCAATTACACCACGCTAACCAAAGTCAATTAAGTTTGTACCTAATGGATTATACTAAAACAAGTAACATGTTTCCGTTCATTATTTTATCTAGAACCTAGATCTAGGTCGACACTCAGATTGATTAGAACATAGAACTAATCCTACTCTGATTGTTCATTAATGTTTTAGTGGGATAGACAATAAACTGTTTTATTATTGTAGTAACATTTCGTTCGCGAATTTAATCGTAGATTTCTATCTTTAGAATTAAGACGTTTATAAGTTGTTGGAAAATGTGTTTTTGTTATATGGAATTAAAGTTCTTTTTAGCATTTGCAATTAAGGGGGAATTTTTATTTAGGTACTTGCTTCTGCCTGCGTTTCCGTGGGATATATGATACGCTATGTGATATTACAGACCATTATCCCCTGTTCCAAATTTCGTCCCGATCCCTCCAGTCGTTTTGACATGATATCTACACACAAACACACAAACTTTGGTATTTATAATATTAGTAAGATATCATAGGTAGATGTTATCATGTAATTTTAAGACAAGGACATAATACAAGTACCAAGTACACACCTAGGTACTAGTTATTCGAAACTAGTTTGTGATGCAAATTGAATGCGCATGTAACTCGGACGTGGTATGACAGCGTGATTTCAATTTGATTAGCTAAAGTTAATCATAAATGAAACCCGTTACCAACTACCAAGTAAAATTATCTAGAGTTTGACTATTGAGTGAGTTAAATTTATTATTGGAATTCTTAGTTTACAAAGTTTTAAGTATTTCAAAATTCAAAAGAGTGCTTTTCTATTGCTACGAAGATGTAATAGCTAAGTTGTGAAACTATGTGACCGTTTCCACTGATACTAAGCTATGTAGCTATGAGAGGAAGATGTGCAGCTCAAATAAGCAATGTATCGATAGTAGGGAAGCCATTCATAGCTCACATCCATAGCACGCATTCATTTCACGCATCCATAGCATTACTGAGTCTGTTTCCACCAGTGCTAAGCTATGTGTACCAATGAATACAATTGGTGGAGCCAAACGCATCCACACCAACGTAGCATAGCATATCTCTGGAAAAGTACCCTAACCATTGGGCGAATGAAAAGTGTGATTATTCCGGGATAATCCTGCATCATACAGATTTGGATTCGACAGCTACAAACCCGTATAATTCCGGATTATGTTTGCCGTCGATACAATATTTACACGTCCAAAGCGTATAACAGATATATTATATGTATATATATTTGCTATAAAAATGTTTGCCATATAAAAAATATAGCTTAGCTGAGTCCGTTTTCACCAGTGCTATGCTATGTGTACCAATGAATATGATTGGCCACAGCAACGTAGCAAAACACATCTCTGGTGGAAAAGTAACCTAACTCCCTTGCGAAAGAATTACAATACAATACCATCTAAAAAAAAACTCTTTAGCCACACAAAGCTACAGGGAACAACCTAATATAAATTGAGAAAGTGTGATTACTTTTAGATTCTTTTAGCAGAGAGCCCAGAGCTGCGTGGTAAAAGTCAGGGAAACTTTTACCCACTTTTACCCCGCTTTTACCAAGTTAACCGTTAATCGTTGTACCGAAGAAATTAGTACCACTTGTCCTTTAGTTTTATCTCGGGAACTAAGAAATTACTTGTGATGTGCTTAGAGAGACATAAAGTTGTTATTCCCTTGTGTAATAATGAGTCGTTTCGTATCAAATTTTATTTAGTTCGTTTTGTGTTGTAGGATGTGTCGCTTTTACTGTAGGATATAGGACATGAATTGATTTACAGGCGATATATTAAAATGTTTAACGTGCGAACAAAGTTTTCGACGTCACTTCTATGTAGATACATTTTATATGTAGAAATGACGCATTTGCTTCCACTCTTAAACTCTGATTCTTTCTATCTAAGTATTGTTATCGTATATGACAAAATAAAAAATACCTGTATAATATTTTTTCAATACCTAACTGATACACTAAATAGATTTTTAATTTAATACACCGTCAGCATCCCTATTGTCACTAAAAACTTTAAGATAATATATGATATGGATATTGTTGATTAATTTCTGTGAATACTTAACACTTTAAACGCCACGGGGGTCACCGGTGACCGACGTTAGCGGAGGATTTGCCTTCAACAGTTTTCTATTAGCAGTCAAAGACTTAATTTCTATAAAATACATAATTAAATTGTAACAGCAAAAGCAAACATATTTGAATTCCTAAAACCTAATAATATAGTATGAGATAATCAAGCTCTTCTCGTCGATGTCTTGGAACGACAATTTGAAATATTCACATGAAATACTTGAATCATATCTGTACGTTACATTTTCCAAACTGTGTACGTACTTAAGATTTTCTGAAGCGTCTCTTGATTAGAGCTAAAGTGGCTGCTCGCGACTCTGTGACGAATTACTTATGTATATATACACATGTATATATAATATATACAAATTACAGAAACATGTATAAACTAATTTTAAAAAGTATGTACTTAGAAAAGTGAAGATACATCTTTATAAACCTCTACTGTACGGTAAGATTGTAAGGTTTAGGATAAGTTATTTTTTATGCTGGTATTTGTGTGTTGTACTATATTTCATTACTTAAATAAAATGGGTTTCCATATCTTATTTATTAAATATGTATTAACATATTGTCATATTTTTTGTCATATAATCATGACACACAGAAATATGACAGTAAATGATATATTAGCAAATTATCATGAATATGTATAATGTATTTAATATACTTTTCTTTCAAATTCTAATCCAAAAATGCGAATCGTACAAATTTATTTGACCCTTAACTGTTTAATCGAGAGTTGGCGCCATTATTTCGACAGATATATAGACGCAGGTGGGATTCTCAAGCGGTTTCTTCTAATAAATTGTTTTAATTAGAGGCCATTAAAGAAATGGGCATTTTAAAAGGTAATTCCGTTTGAATTGGACCTCCCATCCAATATATTGTGCCATAGAAACGAGGATTGCTGAGGTAACTTTATGTACTTATTTTCTTTTACGGTGTTTTAAATGTCTCTTTATATTTCTTTGTTTTTTGGAAATAGGGAAGATGAAGTTGACAGATTTTTATTTTAATGTCCGTCTTGTAGATTATTTCAAAATATTAGACATGTAATTTTTATTTTCTTATTGAAACAAATACTTGCGAAGATAAATTGATTTGAAATGTCATAAAAACCTTAAATTCCTAACCAAACCAAAAGGCTGGTAACGCACTTGTAACGCTTCTGGTGTTTATGGTCAGCGGTGATTGCTTACCATCAGCTGATCCGTCTGCTCGCAAACCGGCTTATTCCTTATAAAATTGAAATGGGGCTTAAGCCTTACACACTCATAATTTTTTTTTTTTACAAAACTGTATATTCGTTTCAGTTCATTCGAATGCTTTTGCTTTTATGTTTCATGAATATTTACGATTCTTTGGTTCTAAAAAACTTGTCAAAATGTCCTTGTAACTTTTATATTTACGAACCTATCTGCGGACTCTATATTTACCAGTCATTTTGCCCGATGAACAAGAAACTTTGAAATTATTCCGTTTTTTTTCTATTTATAAACATGCTGTAATGTAATGTAATAAACTTTTTTACGTTCAGACTTGAAAACTTGAGTACAACGTTACGTGATCAAAATGAGTGACACAAATATTTGAGGAGCGTTTTTTAGTTTATTTCTGTGTAGAAAGTATATTTTTGAGTGGTCCTCTTTTAAAAATTGTCTAATTAGATTTCTAAGATTTTTTTCGGTAAATGAACGCTGAATATCTGAATAAGTGGGTACAAATTGCCACTTATCCATTTTGTTAAGAGATTTTTCAGTACAAAAAAAAAAATTATACGTATCTAAATCCTAAAATAATATAGAAAATATCAACATAGCCTATATAAACAGTTACATGAGATCCAATATGGGATACCCGTTGGCGCCGTCTCCTCGGCGAAGAAAGTCAATGAGGATTTCCCTCGCAATATAAAAAAAATATTATCCAATGAAAATAAATAAGTGGACGACTAAAAATTTTCGGCTACTTAAATAAATTAGGAAAAGTCAGCATTTACCAAAGCAGACCTAAATTAAGCTGACTTAAAATTAGTAAAATAGATAGCTACGTCCAGAATTAGCTAGAACTGAACACTAACTGAAAAGACTATTTAGCAGTTTTGCATAATTAATCATTACTTTGTGTTTTTAGACTGCCTCGTTAGTCAAACAGTGAGGCAGAACCACAGTTCTTGAGGCGGATTAAGCTAAGTATTATTGACTTTTTTAAGCTGAAGGTCTCAGTCACGGAATTTAGGATTGTGTTCGATTTATGGCTCGTACCTTGTCTGTATACCAAATTTCATTTAAATTTATTCAGTAGTTTTAGTGTTATTAACGGACTAACATCCAAAAATTCTAACAAACACTATTCACTCTATTATTATACTAGTGTGATTACGTAGAACTTGTAACATAAATGGTGAAAAATTTGTTTTATTTGACGTGCGTCCCTGTCCACACTTTCTGGGATTAAAATCTTGTGATGTTTATGTATTATTACTGGGTGCTTAAAATCCAGACTACGGAAGTAAAATGGTCGTAAAGCAAAATGTAGTAAACCACTTTATAGAATTTAGTTATTTCAAGGAGAGAAAGTGAATTAAAATTTTAATCTCCTTTCGGTGCGGTCTCCTTATTTCAATTATTCATGGAGTGTTCCTCATTTATTTGTTAAAGGAAATTGTACTTTAAATTAAGGCACGAAGGTATTAGATTAATATTGAAGAGTTTGTTGTTTTGAATTTATGAAAATTGTTTGTATATTTTTGTTTGTAATGCTTCTGGTTTTCTTTTGTGATTTGCCTGTTTGAGTTAAATATTTATCGATGGATTTCCTGGGCTTTGTAATGAATTAAATAAATATTATTACAACAGAAAGGCAAAGCATTTCTTCCAACAAATTCAAGAAAAATACTTTTGAAATACCAAAAAGAATTGTCCATCAATGAAACAATAGGTTAGGAAGAAAGTAAAAAAGACGTTGTTTATGATAACTATCGTGAGATATACAAATTTAACTAAACATACCGGTTTACTCAACGCGCGGACACGACTGCTCAACGTGCAGAAGCTGCTCACGATGAAGAGTCCTTCTGAAACTCGAAACTAGTAGAGCTTTTCTTGGTATATGCACGTAAGTATACAGTTATTTATAAAAGACTTGATTTATGTTAAACTCAAGCAGAATACCTCCAAAGTTAAGACTGAACCTCAGATCTTAGGTAAGATCTACAGATTTATACGAAACCACTAACCCAACAAGGTCATAAGGTTTCAACTACAAGTCTAAAACTGAAGCTTTTCAGATATTTATAGTTACAGGAGAAGTTTATGAAGAAACCTCATGTAAGTTAGCCTGCTTTAGTGAACTGTTTGCGGTTATAACCCCACTGAACTATCTTAGGGGAGCAGACTGGGGTTTTTGAACTTATGAGGGGTGGTCGATATGATTGCTGAGGTACTGTTAGAGGAGAATAGTATTTGTGTTTGTAGGGTTTCGTTGGAATGAAATGTTTCGTAAGCTACAGTGTTTGCTTGCTAGCTTAATATTAAAAAAGCCAATAACATAATACATAATTAAGCTTAAATTTGTTTCCAATCACGGGATTGTAGACATTTTGATTTGAATTATTAATAAATAGATAGGTTCGTCCGTAGTAATTGTAACACTGTTATACATGAGATGAAATTCAGTTACTCGAGGCAATGCCTTGAATTCTTTGAAATTTTAGATATATCTGTTACGTTTCATGATATTTCAGAGGTATGCATATTAGAATTTAGGACTCTCTAGTTACCTATCATCCATACGAGAATTTATAAGTAAAATGCAATGTGGTTCGTGTGTTAAGACCACACGTCGTTTATCAAATCTAACAAAGTTACTTATTAAATTACAAAGTTACTAATTAAATAAGTAAGTCATTTATGGGATTCTGTGTTAAATGTTATAATAAAGTTCCAATGGAAATACAGAATCTGAATGAATCAAAATTTAAACTTTGTATTAAAAAAACGTTATGTAGACAAGCATACTACAAAGTAAATGATTACATAGAAGATAAAAATGCTTGGAGGCAAGCTGGTCCGGCTCCACAGGATAACGAAAAATTTCTGTAATATAACCATGTTATTTCGATGTGTTCTCTACTTTATACAATCATTGTAAATGTGAGAGCCCTGTAATTAACTAAAATCAAATTAGACTAGTAGAATGCATTTATGTCAGCTTGGAGTTGTCATGCTCACTCAAAGGTCTCATTGGCGGTGGCACGGGCATTGGATCGCTCGATTCCCTGCAACATGGTTGAGTTGGGCGGTGCTGGTGTACGTGTCATGTTCGTGAACGGGCGCTGTCAACTGGGACTGGTCAGCTCCGGACTGCATTAATTTTTATTGTCCTCTAGGTTATTTTCTTTTTCTATCGCTTTGACTGAATATTAGTTTTACATTGTTCTCACATAGTTGAAGTAATCGAAACAATGTAACCAAGAATTGTATTGTAAATCTGATTGAAAAAGAGTAACCTATGGAGTTTCTTGCTCGTTCTTCTCCATAGGAATCTACACTTTGGAACGAGCAAATAGCTTCACTAGAGGACTGACCGACAGACAGACGTTATTAATATTATTATATTTGCTTTGACGTTCAAAAGTGCCTTCCTGGTCTATTTGAAATAAATGATTTTGACTTTTGACTTTTATTAAAAACAAAAAGTACAATTATCCAAATAAAATGTGTACAATGTGCGGTTTTATCGTAGAATGCAATTTCTTACAGACACCCTATGGATCCAGTCATCACTTTTTTTTTGGTACGTACCAGGGACATGAATGACTGTATTGGATCTCGCAACGAAATAATTCAGAAGATATTAGAGGAGACGAAAAATAGTTCTCACTTCCCTCGGTGAATTGAATGCAGGCGACAGAATGACTTAGGTAAGCCCAAAGGCGCATATAAAATACTGCACAACTGGGAGAAACCCAATCGACGAGCATCACGAAAATTTAACCTAAAACTAAGTGGGTCCTAAGTGTGAGCTGTTATACTTGCCAGTCATCACTTAGTTAAATCAAAGTAGAATGTACACAATATAAAACATACAAACTACAACATAGACCATCAGATTGTTCTGTAATATAACTTATGACCCTCTCAACCTAAGCTGTAGTGGAGTAAGCAGCAATATACCGGAGATGTAGTTTATAGCTTGTCATTTCACGCTGCGACGCGGAACTACGTTCCACGAGCACTTTACCGTTAAAACTTACGATACGATTAATAAAACTACTACTGCTATTAAGTTTCGAGATAGGTACCGTCTATATAAAATTAACTGTGTCATTTGGATCAGTAGTGTGTTCTGATTCAGGAACTACTCTTTCGTTATTATCATTAGAAGACGGATTTTTTTATGGTATAAGCCGGTAAACTAGCAGACGGATCATCTGATGGTAAGCAATCGCCGTCGCCCATGGACACCCGAAACACCAGAGGCGTTGCAGGCCTTTTGGGGGTTAGGAATGTAATGGGTTATTGTAGTTTTACGCAACGTCACGCATTTTATCCCCGAAGGGGTGCACATTATGGCACGTAATGCCGCTATACAATGTACCCACTTTTCACCATTTATGTTTTAAGAACACAATTCCAGGCTCCGTGCTACCTACTACTAAGAAATTTTCGAAAAGCCGAAAAAATCATAGTTATACTGCCTAACCCGGGAATCAAACCCGAGACCCCTTTGTCCAGCAGTCGCACTTGCGACCACTTAGCCAACGAGGCAGACGTTGTTGTTTTAGTATTTTGAAAACTCTCAGCTCTGGTTCAGTAGGAGAGACATAAATGTCTGAACATGGTATTAAAATACAAATGTTGGATACTCTTGCCTAACCCTTCGGAGTTAGCATGATATTATGTTTATTATTCTTGACACCATAATCCAATTCAAATTACCATTTTCCGTGTGTTAAACCCAAGCAAAGTTTATTTCGTATATCTATAGCACGCGTCGACACAATCATTAAACTAAGCCAAGTCCACCGCTACTTTGAACTTAACTTTAACTTGAACACGTTAAGGCATTAACCAAGTATACAAGAAACTTATACTGTAATAACAAGTTGTGTTAAGTTACACCACGTAGCTTAAGTACAGATTGCTATTTTGGCTTTAATGTTTTTGGTATTTTGTATTGCGCGGTTGAAGAGTATGGATTTATGTGTTGGTACTATTTTGATGTTATAGTGTTATATATTGTTTGGTTTATCGTCATCATCATCGGCCAGAAGATATCCATTGCTGGATAAAGGTCGGATAGGAAGGTTCTCAAAAGGAAGTTTTGTTAAAAATCCTTACTTGGTTAGGACTTAGGGATTGCCACAAAATCGCAATTTTACGACATATATTTGAATCAAATAGCTTGACTTGCTGTTAAGAAATGGACATATTACTTTAAATTGTATTTAGCGCTAAAATTCAATTCACACGCGTATTTTTTGCTTCCAGTTTCCTTTTGCGTAAGAATGGAATTCCTTGCCGTAGTCTGTGTATGTCTTGTGTCCAGCAAAATACAACTTCAAGTCCGGAGTAAACCGCTTGCTCATAAGCAGGTGTGCTTCATCGTCAGCCACATCATCGCTTAACACCACGCGAGATGTTAGCGAAACGCCATCCTGTTAAGTATAAAAGTATCCTATATTACATTTCCGACCAATATATTATCCTATTAAATACAAAGTTACCTAAAGTTATACCGACCCCGGCAACCGGTTAGTTTTCAATAACTGCAGTTAAAAGTAAAGTCGTTAACCCAAACCTACTACCATCCATCTTAAACCTTTACCTGAACTGTGTCAAATCAGTCAACAGTTTACCACAGCTTGAGTGCCCGTATAATTGTGGGCCACAATCAATTAAAACTTTTTATACAGCGAACCACCATGCAGGTTGTATGCCATCGGAAACTTTTCTCATTTCCTCTTCACAAGGTAGCTGTAGGTGCCAGGATTGTGTTGTGACATGCTCTAATGGATTGAAAAATGTATGAAGAGATTTCTATGTTAAAAGGAGTGTTCATTTTCTAATTCATTTTCGTCATTGTCTCATCATTATCAGCAGGAAGACGTCGAAAGAAAGACGGTGCAAAATCATCCAATGGCTTCTTCCGCCTCCGGCGAGGCGAGACGGAGTGTCAGAGACTTATATTGACCAAAAATCACCCCGTTTCTACTACTGCTTTACGAACTGGGGCCCCGGTAAACTCGCTAGACAGTCTGTAGCTCCGGATCAGGCATCAGCCCTGCTGGGCCCCATCTGTGGTGGTCTGATGGCTCTTTGAGACGCGCGCAGAACGCGACGCGCCGCACGCACGTGTCTGGTTCTGGTCGGGCGGCGAGCTACCCTTGCTCGATGTTATATTGTTAGTTCTATTTTTTTTCAAATATCCTACTACGATACTTTCTTCGACGCATTCTTTCAAGCAAGGAGGTGTAACCGCAGTCAAGAGTTAGTCTTATAGACAGTTTAATAAAATGCCCCAACATTGTAGTAAAAGTACCTATATTGATTGGTTCCTAGTCACAGTTTACGAGGTAATCATAAGCGTATTGATATCGTAAAATGTGTTACTATGTATGTTTCTGTGATTGGCAATATAGCACCTAAGGAGCTTATATTCGTAAAGTTTAAAGTTGATTGGTCGTTCACTGCAAGTTTAATACTACTTCTTTTATAAAATATTATGATAACATTGTTTAAATTATTTATTTATTTATTATACTTTTTATGCACATGAATGTGTACATAAGTTGGCTTAATGCGGTAGGCAGATAAATTATGTATAAATATGAAAAGATAGAAATGTACTCCATTTTTTTGTTAATAATAATTAATCTTATTTCAATTAGGATTAGGTCAAAATTCAGGTTTCATATGAACGTACTATGTAGTTCTAAATATTAACATTGCTTTTTAGTTATTTTAATAGAGACAAAAGAAATATAGATAATGCAATCTTACTTCGTACCAACATGTATTATAATAGATATCTTCAGTTTAAACTTTAAATCCTAGTCGTAAGATACAAAATACATTAAAATACATGTTCTTACTACAATATTTTGTTTTAGGTCACGCCAAGACCTAAAAGTGGAGCGTAAGTGATGTCAATTTGATAGTCTATCACCACCGAGTGAGTGAGTAATCAATTTCCATCAAGTCACTTTAAGTGTAGGCACGAGTTAGTTCATAATGTATGTAGTGGTCTTATGCTATGTACCTATAAAAAGTTAAGGCATTAGATAAATTATAAGAGATGACAGTTACCATCTCTGTGTTGCTGGATGAACTACGGCAATTCTTTCAGATTATCGAGTAGCGCTCGATTGCTTTCGGGTAAAGCTCAATTGTTTTCAAGGAAGTCTCGATCCATTTCGAGTATCGCGTTTTTGTTTTCGAGGAAGACTCCATCGTTTTTTTTAAAGTAAAATGTCTCTGCCTTGGGAGAGGTGAGAGTGAGTGTCGGACAGTTTTGAGCTGGGAACTGATAAGTCTTGCGGGTCCCCGTTTTCGAAAGTCCGTTCCGTTTTTAAAAGCATAAGGTATATTATGAGATCCGGAGCTGCGGACTACCTAGCGGGTTTACCGGGGCTCCGGTTCGAAAAGCAGGAGTAGGAACGGGATGGTTTTTAGTCAGTAAGAGTCTGACACTCCCTCCCGCCTCGCCCAAGGTGGGAGAAGACATTGGATGATTTTCCCCCCTCAAAAAAAATAAGGTATATTATGAGATCAAGCAACACTACCAAGAGCGACAAATTTGATCGGTCACTCGAGTCTCCACATAAAATATTAATTAACTTTTTGTTTGAAATATCTTTCGCCCAAACATTATAGGTTACAGTTTAATTGTTTTTGTAATGAGAAACGTGACAACGCAAATTAATTTTAGATACAATTTTGTTTGCCATGGTAATTAACGTGTTTTAGGTGGGTATTGTTTGATAATGTAATTGTTTGGTGACAAATACGAAAATATTAAGTACAGCTATGCTAAGATAATGATTGCTCTTTTGATCTCATTCTAATCTGTAGCCTTAGTACGAGTTTGTTTTACGTTTAAAATGACTTATCAAAACGAGAACGCGTTCGTGGTTCTGATTGGTTGGTTTATTCAAGCAGGCCAATCAGAGTGCCGAACGCACTCTTATTTCGGTTAGTTGAAAAACGTAAAGCAAACTCATATATTCTAAGGGTTACTGTATGTATATGTTGCATTAAATATTTCTTGTTGATATTTGAGACAGATTAATTACCTGTATACCTAATTATAAACATCTTGTTTGCCGTACAAAAATGTAATTCGAGTAGACCTGACGCAAAACGACATAAAATCTTGGTTATTACTCAGTTCCCACCATTACCATAACATGACTCTTATTATCCTTAGAAAGAGAGGTGTATATGCAAATTTAAGTTAACATTAATTACATGTATATTTATTCTATGACTAAATTTGCGAAGGTGCCGTAAGATATGAGTCGACTAATAAAGGGCTACATATTTGACAGAGGCTGACTGACAGATGCAGACTGTATAAATAACTCTCTGATCTACTTGCTCAAGTATGCACAATCCACTCGCTAGGTATGGGGGAATCATGCTTCCGCACGAATGGGCAGGCTCCACCGGAGTAATACCACGGCCTCACAGAAATCTGACGTGAAACAACGCTTGCGTTGTGTTTCGTTTTGTGAGTGAGGTTACCGGAGGTCCCATTACCCCGCTCCCCAATCTTCCCAATCCCCGATTTCCCAACAACCCTAAAATTCCTAACCCCCCAAAGACCAGCAACGCACTTGTAACGCCCCTGGTGTTTCGGGTTTCTATGGGCGGTGGCGATTGCTTACCATCAGGTGATCCGTTTGCTCGTTTACCGGATTCTATCATAAAAAAAGAAGATTACGGTAAAACCTCTTATGATTTTATTGTAACTTTCGTGAGACATACTAAATTAATTATTATACCGCATAAGTAAGTAAGCCGATAACATAATAATTAAAACCTCTTAGTGTAGAAAAGGCTCTTATTTCATGGACTGCCATGGGCTGTTAATGATAAATCAAGGAAGATGATTTGCCCGATCCAACCTAAGACCATGTGTTCAAAAGCCAAACTTGTCAAGTTTTAAATATGAATAATATCGTGTTATATGTTTAACGCGGCTTTGTTTTACATAATTTATGCGGGGCTACGGCTCGTGGTCAGGCGGGTGGTCAAACACAGATGCGCTCGGCTTCCACCAAATACTGTTGTTCCCTAAAATTTTGCGAACAAACAGAATTCTTGATGTGTATTGTCAATAATTGATTCTGTTTTATGTAACTGCGAGAGTGTAGCGTGTATGCAAATATAAATGTGAAATGAAATAATGAATTATTTATTTATGTTCGTACATAGGTTACAAAATAATATTATGTTAATATTTTAAAGTTAAACTATATGACGCTGGTATTTCCTATTAAATTCAGAGTTAATAGTCTCGTTTAAAGTCGAAAAACGTCGAAGAACTTTGTTTATTCCTGGTGGTGTTTTATGCAAAGTAGGTAAATGAGATATTCCATTGTAACTAAGTATTTTAAAAACAGCTAAAACTTGCCGATTCCTAAATACAGGATTGTGGTAATTATTCTTTTCTCAAAAAAAAACATGTGTTAAAGTACGAACCTCCACTTTTCAAGTCGAGTAATTCATAGGCGTAGCCAGGTTTTAGTTTCGGGAGGGGTTCATTAAATGTGTGACCAAAAAAAAAAGACCTTTGCCAAACATGTACTATGCTAACTACAAAAATAACGCTCTGTCATCTAGGTACGCATTTTTCGATTTTTCGGGGGCGGGGGGATAATATACCCAAAACTTTTTCCTCAGTCTGAAAAATACGATGCTGAAAACTGCATCAAAATCGCTTCAACCAAAAGCGAGATAATCACGCACAAACACACATACAAACAGGTCAATATAAGAACCTCCTATTTTTAAAGTCGCTTAAAAAGAACAAGAAAAATATATCAACAAAGCATTCCACAATCGCAAATAACATAAAAATGTATCAAGAGAACATTTTCCCCTGTATTCTATTCTACTGTAAGTACTAACACAGAACATAACGACGGCAAAGCTTTGGTTACAGTTTATGAAGCCTGAACGTACTGTACGTTGAATGCGCTTGTAATTATAAAACCCTTTCATATGCGGAGATACGGTAGTCCCACGTTTTGTAGTATGTTATGGTACTATGGCCAGAAGTGGATTGTATTATCTTTATTGCTAAGGGACGTGTTTGTAGGGGTTTTCTAGTGTAGTGAGGGTTTTGGGTTGCGTTTTATTATTGGAGTAATTGAATAACTTCCTTGTAATATAGGTATTATGACTGCATGGTTGGCGCGGTGGCTAGGCAACCGGCTGCCACGCAACATATAGCGCGTTCGATTCCCGCACTTAGCAACTCTTTTTGTGTGATCCGCTAAATTGTTTCGGGTCTGGGTATGATGTATAATGTGAATCCACCCACGACAAAGGAGAAAATCCTAATCCATGGCAAAAAATAGCAACGGTTAAAAAATACATGATGTTTATTAAGTAATAAGTGTTTGAGCGGTTTCGTGTTTGAGATCTAGTATGTCTGTTTATCAAAACAATATCTACTCGTATTAATTAAAGAATTGGGAGATTGAAGAATGAGACGACATTGGTCGACTGGCCACAAGAGTAACTAACGAACAAAGCCACCGGCTTTTCCATGTCTGCCTAGCTACCCATTTGAGGATAAAAACGTGACGTCATGTTATTTAAAATCTAACTGATTTGTAAATCATTCAGTAACATATCCAGTCCATCCATAGTACGTAATACTCACACACAAATAACTACTTAAGGATTTACTAAAAAAAGTTTCCAGGAAAAAAATAAAGTATGAAAATATAGTATTTACGCAGTTCATCCAACATGAAATGAGGACACTTCGGGTCTCCCGTCCTTAGCTTCTAAGCTAGCGAGAGAAAAAAAGGTAATATGCCGTGGAGAATACACATAATATTTTTTGATTACCCTACCTATACGCATGACGTTTACCTTCGTGTAGTGTCGCCATTAGTCTTGATTTCATCGGATTTGTCCTCGTTTCCTTTCCTTTGTTTAAATAAGGGATCGAAATGAAAGACGAAAAAAGCGAGACGTTCTTTTTATTTGTTTTTTTTTTATTGAGGTAGCTTAGGTAGCTAGTTTTCTTTGGATGTTCTGATCTGTTTTTTTGTATTTGATGCTAGGATTATTTCAAAGGTGAAGAGTTATTGGTATTTTTTTATTAAACTAGGTGATTTTAAATATTAGGTCGGTCTCCATTTCTAGTTAGGCATTTAAAGTTAGACAAAGCTAATTAAATTTAGACAATTAATAATTATATTTTACAATTAAATTTTTGGCTTTTTATTTTCACGATAAGTTTGTAACGGGAAGAGGTCCTCATCATATTTTCCCCATTCTTGCCAATTTAACGCAATGCAAGGTCACGCCTTTTATCCCCAAAGGTGTAGGTCGCCGCTATACAATGTACGTCCACTTTTCACCATTCTTGCAAGTTTAACTAATGTTAAAAGTCGACGCTTAAGAATTACTTTTACTCCATCGTATTTATATATGGCGACCCTACAACGCAAGTACACTAGCTAAATACGCACACACACATAGGTAGTACATGCCTATATGAATAGCTCCCTGCCATCCTATCTGGGCTTGCGATTTTTCCCTGTCGTCTCCGTAATAAGCGACGACTTTTCCGCTCCTCTCATTAACTGGCAGATCGATCTCTCTCACAGTAATCCCACTTGAAACCTTATGAGGATCTGCAGTATTTACCTTCCTACAATTTTTAGGTATATTTTTTATTATCATTGAAAGGTATGACTTATCAGGGACAGGAAAAGGACAGGTACTGACTTGGACGCTTACTCTTAAAACCAATCTCAATGTCAAAACTATACAACCTCAATCTTAGCTGTTAAACTTGCATACAAAGTACGGAATATAAAGCCAAACTCAATACCAGTTAGTTCATTCAATATCCATTAGTGCTAGTGTTGCAACTCAAGAGTACGTTTCAAGTTATCAATGTCGATCGATCGGAATTGGATTCAAGAGTAAGTGGTGGTGATATTATCTAAATTGAAAGGAACTAAACAATGTCGCATACCTACGTAAGCGTAGTAATCTTACTATGCTATTTGGATAATAAATGATTATCTAAAGGTTAAGTGATAAAATTGAATTCATAATCAATTTAAAAGTGATTATGAATTAAATATATTATCAGTCTGCCTTTCAACTTACGTCATAAAAACGTAATTACCATTGATAAACAATTAAATAAAAACACTAATCTAATAACATTTACATTGCACTACATCAAAACCGACTTCCATTTTAATTCACAAACTATCCGAAATCTCACAAACAAACAAACTAACTCCAAAGATGCATCTCCTTGCAAAACCCTTTCGAAACTCGTAATTACAAGTTGCAAGTTAAAGTTTTGATGCACAAGACATTAACAAGTTCGAATGCCTGTCGAGGCTTGCCTGGCAAGTTAACTGAAGACTACAACTTCAGTATTTCAGTAGTAATGATACTTGTCGTTAAAACGGCTTGATGTCACTGAGCTGATGGTGAAGGAGACAGGAATATTGTGCATTTTGGTACGTTCCAAACTTAGTGAGGTGACTTTTAGTATTCAAGTTTGTGGTTTGAAAATTGTGAGAGACTGGTGTCTTTGACTGGAAGAATTTGTGTATTGCTTAAAGTTGGTGCAATGATTTACAATATGCTACAACGTTTTGTACTTTTAGGAACTTAATGATTAGGAATCTGATACTGTGACAGATTTCCAGACAAAATGTCACGGTAAAGACTGGAGACAGTGGCTTGAAGTTTGAAGTGTACCAAAATAAATAGTAATAGTCGCCATACGATTTCTTAATCCTAAAAATCCAATAGTATATTATGTATAACGCCTATTGTTAAACTTAAATGCATCGAAACCACTGTTTTTAAATAAAGTCAAATAAAATATAAAGTGAAATTGGTTTAACAAAAAAAATAAATGTAAATAAAAATGTGGATAAGCATGCGGGCTGGTTGGTCGCCCAAGGCCCGTCCGCGCTGTCAAGTCGCGTGACACCGAGCTGAGCGCTGGCCAAACCTGTCAGGTCCATACTACGCTGTACCTATGTACCCTGTACACACCAATTTGTGGACTGTGGTTTAAATTACAAGACTTTGCGATTGTGACATTAATAAAGTTTGATGGCGAACTTAGTTATCTTACTTACTAATATTATAAATGCGAATGTTTGTGAGTTTGTGTCCTAGTATGTATGTTTATTACTCAATAATGTCAAAATGGCTGAAGGGATCGGAATAAAATTTGGAACAGGTAGATAATGGTTTGGAATAATACATAGGACACATGCGAGGATGATGCGAGGTCGAGTAGGTATGTGATGTATCGATAGTAGGAAAACCGTTCATAGCACTCATCTATAGCACGCATCCACAGTCCGCATCTTTGTATATAAAGAACATAGCTTAGCTGAGTCCGTTTCCGCCAGTGCTATACTATGTGTACCAATGAATATGATTAGTGGAAGCCAAACGCATCCACAGCAACGTAGCATAGCACATCTCTGGTGGAAAAGAAACCTTAATCTTAATAGTGTCGTTCTTAAAATTGATATCTATAAGGCTAACAATAGGCGACACGATACGTATTTTACTTTCAAGAAAAAATATAGCGTTTAGTTACCCATACTATAATGTCTTATACTTATTATCCTAGGCATCAAATGTCTTACTGCGTGTACCAAGCTACGGGATACTATTTCACCTGAGAGCTTTATATACAGAGAAGTCGGGTCAAATATCGCTTTCTCTCGTTCGGGTTTCCTGGAGGACTTGTTCTTGTTTCTTTTACAAGCATTCATGTATTTTGACTTACATTTCCTACCTTGGTCTATGAAAGTAATAAAAAAACTGGTGAAAAGAAAAAATGACATATAAAAGGTGGCATTCACATCAAATTAGTTTACACCGGAATGGAAAAAATGGTAATAAACAAATTAATAATTCAGATAAATAGCATGTTTTATACTTAGTTTATAGTATGTTTAATAGCTGTCGTGAGACATACTAAATTAACTAAAAATCACGGTTTACTTACGTAAATTAATGGAGAAAAGCTCTACTAGTTTCGAGTCACAAGGGACTCTTCATCATGAGCAGCGGGTGCAGACGTGGCAAATAGTAATAGTACTGTGGTACCAGTAGGCTACGCGATGTCGAAGTATGAGTAAACCGTGATTTTTAGTTAATTTAAATAGTCTTCTAGATAATGAGACATATAAAGTTGAACTTCATAACATTCATTGATCCCTAATCCTAGTGCTCAACATTTGTTGTCTATCAATACCTATATACCTACATATTTTCTGTCTTTCTTTGTACTCTATTACAAGATATATTTAAACTTGTAAGCTCGGCACTTGGCAAACCAAGTTGACAGTTGAAGTGCTCACTGGATCCGACCACCCTTAATCTTTGATCAAACGTAACAGCCTGTCGGCCCTTCGCCATCCTTTGAAGAGAACCTTCTAAATATAGAACCACTCCACTGAACTCCAGTAACCTCGATGCAAAACTCAAAATTTAATACTCTTGAAAAACTCTTCAATGATAATAATAAGTATTCCATAGTTAACCTGTTAACTATGCCATAGCCACCCACACCCATAACCCTATCAGTTCTCTTTCTTTTTAACATATCTCAGAATAGTCTTGCTTCAACTGGGGATTGTCCTTGGGTGTACTTCCATAGTGCATACAGGAATAGTTGCCGGATGACCCATTTTACTTAGATCCAACGGGCCTTTGCAAGTTGGCTTCGGCTTCTCGTACGCCTTCCAAAGGTTCGGCACCCTGTGGTCCCATGAAAGGAAAAGAACAAACATAACAGGATTCCTGTCCTATTTAATATTATAAATGTGAAATTTTACAATGATGTACCTATATAATGTATGTTTGTTAATGTTCCACGAAAATGCTACTTGACTAATTTGGATCTTAGTACAGAGATATATTACAGTTCTGAAGTACACATGAAGATTTTTTTTAATTATCTCTCTCGTAGGAGGTATGTACTATTATGGATGTCAGTTTGACTTACCTTTCAATATATCCGGCTGCAAATATTGTTCTCTGTCGGACCTGTATTGTATATGCGATTGAAATGACATTTTCTCATATTTCGATTGTCATATACCAAGTATTGGAGAGTATGGGGAGCGCATTGTATTTCTGGCTTCAATTTTTGATGGCTGGGCTGTTCTTCGAAACCATATTTTTTAACTAACATAATTATGTTTAAAAATATTCTAAACGTGAGTTAGGATTCGAATTTTGTTTGTGAAATATGGTGTGCAATAAAACTAATTACATTGTATAGATTTTTACGATTTCAAGTTCAAACGTTAAAATAATAATACTTACAGCATCACATAATTACATCGCAACTGTAAAATATATGCTTTCAATCAGTATAAATCAATTTAATCACTGATTAAACGTAAACCCGACTTCATTGGCCACGAAACAACAATGTACTCGTATCTCAAATTAAAACAAAACTTCCATCGCAAAAATGTACGAAATGATTAAATAAAATTGCCGTGTATTTTTGAGGGTGCTCCAGCCGTCAGGGTTGGCACCCAATCAGTGTAGGTTGGAGTGGCCGTACGATCCAGCCGCACTTAATCTCGATCAAACGTAAACAAGCCCACATCCCTACATGTTTCGCACAACACACGACAGAATTCAATTAAGCTGAAAATATTTTTCACGTAAAGAGTAAAACTGTTTACGTTTTTTTATAGAAGTAATGTACACGATATAAATACATAGTATATTTATCCTGTAAATATTTATATACATTGGTATGTATTTAGAAAAGAGAAAACGTTTCTGAAGCAGTATTTTATGGTGGACGGTAAGCAATCGCCGCCGTCCATGAACACTCGAAACATTAGAGGCGTTGCAAGTGCGTTACTGGCCTTTTGGGGGTTAGAAATTTAAGGCTTGGCGAGTTGGAGATTGGGAAGATTCGGAAGGGAAGGGTTTGGGCCTTACCTAGTAAATAATCAGTAACGCCTATGGAAATAACCCATAACGCCAGAGATATTATTTACGAGTGCATTGCCGCCTTTTCTTAAATTTGCATAAAATAGTAACAAACATACATTCGTACTTTTGACTTTCAAAAGTGTCATCGACGAGTACTTATTTGTCTAAACCAATTGAAATAAATCATTTTGACCTTACATCCTCCTTCTTTAATCCTTTGCTCGTGTAATTTTTAGTATCTAGATTGAATTAGCTGCAGTTTTTTTGCGCTGTAGTAAGTTTCCATATATTATCATCATGTCATTTACACTTATCAGTGAATGTGTTATCATTAGTTGCATGTAATAAGACCGAATTTAGGTGGTCAAGTGGTCGCAATTAGGACTATCGAGCACAAGGTTACTAGTTCGATTCTCGAGTTCCAGGTAAACTATATTTTGTTTTTTTAGAACGAGGTCTCGGGATTAATACCTATTATTGTAGGGCGTTATTAGGTTCGATTTGTATATTTGCTATAATAACATGGAAATAATCTGACAAAGTATGTATATATAGAAAATAATGACAAGAAAGGAATAAAAAGTAGGTACAAAATATGAGTAGGTGCCAAATTTTACTTATTTACTAACTAATGGGTTTTCTTATATTACCAACCTTATATTACTATCAAGTCGGGTCATCATATAGGCTACATATTATTACGCTCCTCATTACATGAGGTCACAGCTAATCATCACATGAGAGCCGAGAATCTTTATTATACTTGCGCATTCTGTAACAACTTTCATATTCCTAAGTGACTATTCCACGCGGACGAAGTCGCAGGCACAGCAAGTATATATAGGTAATATCAGGTTATATTATCAGTACTTTACATAAAGAAACTTTCCTATAAACCACTGCAGTATCTATCTAGAACCCAACCATAAAACCGAAGTGTCACAAAAAATAAATCTGTTCGTCGTGTTTGTCAGAACAGTCTTCGATTTTATGAATCATCATTATTTTATGTGCCATAAGCCCTCCTGAAGTTTCATTAAGAAAACTTGCCCCATAAAATGGTATATAGTCTAATGTGACATTGGTTTCAACTTTATCTCTATAGTTATAAGGATTAGTTTGCTCTATCTATGATTCGTATTGCTTGGACGAATATGGGTTAATTATAATCGGAATATCGTTTATGGGATTTTATTGGTATTTGTTTACTTTATTTGGATTTGTAAATGGTGCGTTTATTTGTTTGTGATGACATCTTTTCAGCTATTGCACAGAACTCAGCAAGTTTTATTGTTGCTGAAATGAGAGTCGCATGGGATTCACTTATATTTACGTACTACCAAGGTACACGTTCTATTGCAATGAGATGCAATGTGTCATAGATATATTATACGCAACTCGGACGAGAATGTGTGAGTGTACGTAGATCAGGGCATGAAATTGAAAAATTTTTGTTTTGGCTTTTTTGCAATTGTAAAAAGAATACCTATTTACATCATATTGTACCTACTCGTACGAGTTAAGAGTATGTAGTATCAAGAACTCTTTACACAGTAAAAACAATTTAAACAAGCGTTTTTGCAATTTTGTACAATTTTCAGACATTTTTTATTCAAAATTTCAATTACTCCAAAAACCGATAATCGTGGCGACTTTATTAAATAAAATTCAGTAAAAGGATAAGCGCTTGGGCCATAAAAGCTGATAATACGTTAAATTAAGTGGTAATCCATTAGGGATCGGTAATCTGGATGTAATGCGATTATGTACACCAATGTATTATATTATAGGTATGTGTATGTTCCCTTATCTCCTGAGCGATGTCCAAATTATTTCGTAGAAGTCACATTATTAATACTAAAAGTGACTGCCTCGTTGGTTGAGTGGTCGCAAGTGCGACTGTCGGACAATGGGTCTCGCGTTCGATTCCCAGGTCGGGCAAAGTATTACTGGGTTTTTTTCGGTTTTTCAAAATTTTCTCCTGGAGTCTGGAATTGGGCCCAGTATTGCCAATAGACCCCCCATTCACCCCCTATTGTATGTGACTTATATAACATAAATGGTTAAAAGTGGGTGTACATTGTTTAGCGACATTACGTGCCGTAATGTGCACCTCTGCCTGCCCCTTCGGAGTTAAAAGGTGTGACGTTGTAAGTCACATTATGTACTGATACTGTTGCAGTTGTTATAAGCCAGGATCTACCGTAGATACATCCGTCTTGGATTCCGCAACGAAATAAACCAGAAGATTTTCATAGTGTTAGTATATCATAGCTTATTTCAAATCACCGAACACTACCGAAAAACAAATAGGTAAACATCCTCCTAAGGAATCTACACACAAAAAAACTGTAAGTACACATACACCGGGTCATATCACCCTAATAATAGTACATATATGTATATACAACAGCATATTAAGATATAATCAATATACCGATAGATAATGAAGTAGTAATATCGTTGATTTTCCCAAGTGAAAGTACTTATAGTGTGTGTATATTATATCTAATCGTGGTGGTTTTCCCTACTTCATAGATTGATAAATTCATAGTAAAGTCTTGAAATGTATGACACTGCATTATTTGATCATAATTATCTGTTATCATTAAGATGAAGGGTTGAGATCAAGAAAGATATTTTTTTTATGAAATGGTGGCAACCGAGCTGACGAATCACCTGATGGTAAGCGATCTGCGGCGCCCATGGACACCCGAAACACTCGAGAAGCCACATGTGCATTGCTGGCCTTTTAAAAAGGAGTAGGTATGCTCTTTTCTTGAAGGTTTGAAGGTCGTATCGGAAAATATGATATGTATTAGTATCATCATCAGCCTGTTCTTGTCCACTGCTGGACATAGGCTTCTCTTATTATTGCGCAGATTTGGGTAAAGATGTTTTGAATTGTTATGCAAAAAAACTAACAGACTTACAGATATCACATTTTTAATATTTAATTTGGTTTAAATAAACTTACAATGAAACATTTTACATTACTAGTAATTCAGGAACTTATGCTTAATCGTAACTTGACACGCAATCCTTTGCCGTGGAACCTCCATAACTTTCTAGTGTTTGCGTTCCCTAGCACCCAGAACAATATGGAGCATGCGCAATGGTACATCGACAAAAGATTACCAATCTTTAACATGTTATTTATAGAATGTTTCGAGTCTCCAAGCTCCATATAAATCATCTTGAACACGTCAACCACCATTTGTTGAAAGCAAAATATAAATATCAGCATAATCATGACTACAATGATTCGTACATTTTTCTCAGTTTTCATATTATTCCTAATAACAGATCTCAGAGCTAAGATGAGGTACACAGCATTTGCAATCAGTGTAGGCCACTTAATCGTAAGTATATAAAAGAAAAAATACTTGTCCATGTTCGATCGGTCCCTGTAAAACATTCCAAATAAGAATGTAGTTAGAACCGCAGGTCCCAACCATGCAATGATTGACACTTTTATGATGCTAGATTTCTCCGTGACGAACACTCTGACTAGACTGATGTATATCTGGCGGCTGAATATAAACATCCAGGTGACTAGAGCCATTTCCGTGTACATTAAACTTATAACGTCTACGAAAGCGAACTGGTTGGAAAAAGGGCACACCTTGAACACTTTCTGGACATCGCTGAAGAATCTCACGCAGGCGTACAAGAACCGTGCGAGCATGAACTGGATGAGGAGCTGGTTCTTGTAGCTCTGCCTCCATTCTGCGAACAGCGCCGCCGTCAGTATCAGTAGTCCCAGTGCAGCCGCCGATAACGAAATCCCCACAGTACTGCAAGCCAAAGTAAACGCCGTCCAAAACGTGGTTTCATTCTTCGAGTATATCACACTACCTTGTTCCACATCCAACACATTCACATGTAGAGTAAAGAACCGTTCCTGATACAATTCATGTATTTGACATGGAGTTAAGCTAGTATTGTCCATATTTCGGATTATTTAGTCACTTAGCACATCACACTGTAATTTATCTGCCGATAAAACTTTATCTCCTGCCTGTTTTTATTGATCATTATGTTCGTAACACAATTGCAGAGTTTACTTAGTTCATTACTTTGCATTTTCACTTGCAAAGTCTTAGTTATCACACCCGTTCTAAGATGATCCTTGATTAAAAACAAAATTTGTTTGCAAAAATAATTTACCGCCAAACGCGTCCGCTGTTTAACAACTATTTATGGATTATGTACAAGCATTTACACGATAACAGTCTTTATCTACCATGGATTAGATTGGATATTTTAGTATCAAACAAAGTACTTATAGATACGCAATTAACATATCAATAACTGAACCTGAGGGATCATAATATTTACTTGTCAATTACCGATGTCATTGACATAAAATCTAAACTTCGGTTAAAGTGAATCATGTACGATAACGTGGTTCAATGTGTCAGACGGGATTAGGTAATGATTGCATTAAATCTTAATTGCAAATGCATGCAGTTGTTTTTTTTTTCAGCATATTCTGTGTATAAGAGAGTTATTATAGTGGATGGATGGATGGATGGGCAATCAAGCAGACGCATCGCTATCGATGGTAAACGATCAGCGCAACCCATAAACCCCGCAAGTTGATTAGGATATTAAAATAAACACACACATAAGAAACACAGAGGATATATTTTCAGATATAATGCCACGATAGGTCAAAAATAAAACTCACATCAGTGAGGAATAAGAAACGATAAATATATAAAACTCTATACAAATAGTTAACAAGGTGACAGTGTTTAACGATTATACTATTCAAACTTATTGTGAACCGGTACACTCGAGGACATATAAATGCTCTCACATCGATTTACAAACAAACGCTTTCAACTTGGGTGTTGGCTTCTACAGTACGTCAGAGTATGAATTCAACAAAGTGATTCACTCTCAAGTTATCCCGTCCTCAAGTGTAAACATCTATCGAGTTTCCCTTCAAAACACTTTTAGCTTTGTGACAGATTGACTTAAGAAGCGTAGAGTGCAGAGCTCTGTTTCCATTCAAATGCTATTCAGAAGAGTCCTTTTGCCTATACTACAAGTAAGTGCATCTACTTATGAAATATTATTGCATTGTCTAATTTATACATATGTAAGTAACGTCTAGTAGCAACATTAAAATTTTAGAAATACTACTTAACTAAAATTCTACCAATAGCATTTAATCACTGCTTCAATCAAATTTTTAATTACATCTATGACCAACGTAGTAGTTACTTTATATTTATTGATAGAATAAAAGATTTAAACAATTTAACTGAAGAAGATCGTTTCTCAATAAATAAAACAATAGTAAAGATAGTTCTTAACACTCGGTACAGTCACAGGATAAAATGTTATCGCAAGGTGCAAAAGCTTATTATAAGGGTATTTTTGCCGTGCTCAGAGACATGTAATGATTACTTAAACTATTCCTTAGTAACGATTTTGTATCGATAACATTTACTAAGGACTGGGTTAAGTAACCATTAAATGACTCTGAGTACGATGGTTTACAAAACACCGTTTAAATATTTAGGAATAAGTGTAAAAAATCACTATTGCTAAAGTTTAAAATACACAATAAATTGTAGATAAACAACAAGAATACAAACCCTTGTTATTATTATTTCTATCATTTGTGATATTGCAAAACAATTTTTGGGATTATTTTGGTCGAAAAAAGATAAAAAAGTGTTGAATATAACCACTTAGTAAAACATTTCAATAGGTAGATCGTGTCTAACAGACGATTATATTACTCTAACTATTCATAAGGACTTTGTAGCTTTGATTACTATGTGTACTTAAATAGAAGTCTTTATGAGGGATCACAGTTGGAAAACACTAGTTCGATACACAAATCGGGGAAATTACAATCTAATATCTACTTAAACTACTCTATATCTATAGTACTTATTTAACTATTAAATATATAATTGATATCATTAACAGAACATTCAACAATGAATAAAAATAACTTAATTTGAAACTTGTAACAGTTGGTAGTATTCAACTTTTTAATAATAAATGGAAACGAACTAACTATTAAATTCTAGAATAATATTGAACAAATATAACTTTATCACACAAAAGCCCTTTTATATTAAAAAGAAATAACTTTGGTAAGATAACTAATTATATAGAAAATAAATAGTAATTAAAAAAATAATGCCCAATTTTTTATTCTCAAACGCAGTTTTAAAACTACAGCGAATTCGTTTTTAACATCAAATATGTAAGTAATTAATAAATAGAAGCTAGGTCATAATAAATAGCCGTTTATAAGCATAATTAAACTTCAAACAATCTATCTATCTCTATCTCTTGTATGAAGACATCAGTTGTGCGAAAGGGACATAATTACTAGTCTGTTGTTTTAAGTACAGTGCACTGCAAAAACGTCTATTCATTTCGACCTCAGAATATTAAAGCTCAAAAAATTATTCGTAAAATTTTCTAACAGCATAAAAACAGGCATCAAGAAGTAATTTTAATTAAAATACTTATTGCTAATTAGTCTAACTGTACCTACGAAATACTTATTCAACAGTGTGCTGACACAGTTTCATAGCGTGAATCAAAGTTATAGTATAACCAACTACATAGAGACCAGTTTCTAATAGATTTTAATAAAATTATTTCTCAGTTTTTGGACATAGTTTTAGGTTATGTATAAAGTGGACATGTTTAGTCGTTGAAGTTGTAAAAGTCGTTTTGTTTTGTATAAGAAACTGGCCCCAAAAGGAAGCTAGTAAAGTCTAGAAGATCACAATGCGTATATATTTATTTTATTAATAATTTACTTAGTTATATACTCCAACAACAGTTTCAGCGATTTAGCAATAAATATTTACTTAATTCGTAGTTCTTTAGAGTCTACTTTAATTTAACATACTTCGTATTTGCTTTTAACTTGCATACGTTTTCAATAAAATTGTAACAGATTTTATATCTTTAAAATAAAGAAAATATATACCAATACACATCTAGATATTACAGAAAATCATTGCTGAAATGTACATAAATACTTAGCATATCCACGATTGAAAACATATGGCACAAAATATATTAATTACTTCTCCTAGTAAATTATCTTTGATAAACAATCGTAGTGAACAATAATTTGAAATAATACTCAGTAAAGAAATGAGACCAGCTCATATGAGACAAACAATATCTACGATACTAATTAGAACTAAATTAATAAACCTTTTCCCATATTACTTTTACTCCACCATGTGTTCTGTGAAAGAAAAAAGAAATAGTAGACACATTATCAAAATAAAAAACGTATACATATTAATATATCAGAATCAGGCAGTGTATATATAGTAGTAACAAATATTTATACGAGTATCGTGTGGTGACAATCGAATTACATTAGTTTTCAAGCACTTAAAGTATAGACTTAGACTTTATGATATTCGAAACTCTCAGTAAGTAGGAAGATCAATCATCAACCAAACTTTTTGGTATGCAAATAAAAAAATAAATATTGATTCGTCGTACTGATGTTTTAGCAAACAGTCAGTGTAGTTGCCTAAGAAACGCGTCTTTCGACCACGCGAAGTGATTGTGCCTCGCGAACTATCTGCCCAAATGTTCTTTGTTGGGATTTTCTATCCATATTTATTCGCATGTAAAATTCATATATGTGCGATGTAGGATTTATGCCGACATCCGTTGATTTGCTTGTCGATCGTCAATGTGCGACTTCTGTTATCTGTCACTTGTTATGTGTCGCCACAATGTGCAATGGTAAAAAGGCATATTACTAAAGGCCTTTTTCATTATACATGAAGGTGGTGAAACAGGCACTAAGTATCACAATAGTACTCAGTATTGAATCAATATTTATTTTCTTACCTTGCATACCAAATAAGTTAGCTGACTGTACCTGATACCTGACATATACAATATATGCACTTCTGTATATCCCTTCGGTAAATAAAAGCCGATTTGTTAAACGTTTTGAAAAGAAAATTACTCAAAGAAAGAAAATGGAAAAGTTTATACGAATTAGGAGATAAAATTAATATCGCTATGAAAGATGAAACGAGACTCATTGATTGATTGAAATTACGAAGTTTAAGGCGTTCGTTGTACGAGTATGCTTATATTACCAAAGTTAAAATGGAAATTAATGTTCAACAGTTTTCTTGGTAAGAACATTTTATTCAATAGGTAGTATTCCAAGAAATCTGATACATTAGCTGTTCTCTAAGACTTTTTTATTACAACTAGGAAAAATGTTGGTTAATGTATTAAAGTAGTGGTTTTCATATAGAAAACACCAATTTCTTACTGGATACGCTCAAGACGAATGAATTGACAAATTAAACATTGATTTTAAGAGTATTTTTGACTGAACTGAAACTCACATGAACTGTTATGTCAGGTCCTAGTGTATGTATGTCGAATTATTTGTAGTGTCGTCGGGGCAAGGTTATGAAAATATCCTTTTTAAAGATTTCAAAATTAGAAATTTAAGAAAATAAATAATTTGCAGGATACATAAGAGTATATGTGAACTTATATGTCTGTAAACAGACCGGACCGAACAGACGGATGGATAGTATTTTTAAACGAAAAAAGCTCTATCTTTAGAACTTGAGACAGAATATTTATGTTTATGAGTTTTCGATATTTCAATACTATTGAAAGCTATAGAAATACTATTGATCACGGATGAACTGGAGTATTTGCGGGTGGATATTTAGGAGCAAATGGTAAAAAAAGAAATGTTATTTATAAAAAATGTACCTTGTTCCTCAACGGGTGTGTGTTCTTCATCAGATGAGTCGAATCGGCTCTCGATTAACGAGCTCTGTTTCGTTAGTGACTGTAACAAGGAACACAATTAAAATTGTGTTTTAATAATTCACTTTAGGGTAGGTTTTTGACTAATTACCTTACATGAACTATTTTACTTTTTTTTCGTGTTCCTGATAGATACAATTAATAGAGATCATACAACATCGCGTAAATACACATGTAATAAACTAAACTATTCAAACTGCAATTTCCAACATTGAATATGTTTTTATGATCTGTTGTTTTTAGGGACTTTTCGTTCAGGAACACATGTCAGTATCTAACACATTTAACTTTAATTCATGTATACTAGTCCGGTCAAATTAGACCAAAAAAATAGGGTGAAATTACATAAATTCGCAACAAGCTGAATTTTGGTACAATTGTTCAAAACACGATTATAAACAATAACTGAAAGTTCCCCATCATTCCCGTGTGTGGAAAAAAGTTGTTCAAGGTCAAATGTCAAAAAAATGAGTTTTTCGCGATTTTCAGCAAAACGGTAAGTTTTATCATAAAAATACCTCAGACTAAAATTGTAGATCATTAAATTATCTACACTCACAGGCACATTTAACCGCCCACCTTGATTTTCTCATACACTACCTAAATTTGGGAAAGTTTGATTTTTCTTTTTAAAACTAGTCATATTTTGTTATTTAAACACTATATTATAATGTTAATAACTGCATTTATTCATCACTTAAATAAAAAAAGCATTTTTAGAAGTTTTTGTAGTAAACTATGGTTTTACAATATTTGGTATTTTTCAGTTTCTGGGCCCATTTGTTGCTTTTTAATACTGTGTATTTCCCCCTCGGGCTCTAATGACTTCTTGCAGTCGGTTTGGAACGCCATCCATGACATCTTGGATGTCAGATTGAGGGATGTTGTGCCACTCTTCTTCTGCAGCAATCTTGAGCTCCCCAATCGTCGTTGGTGCGGGAACCCTTGCTCGAACTCGTCTTTTAAGGTTGTCCCAGATGTGTTCAATTGGATTAAGGTCGGGACTGCGCGCTGGCCACGGTAATGTTCGTATACCGACCTCGTCCAGGTACTGGGGTCACTATTCTAGCGACATGACATCGTGCATTGTCGTGCATTAATTGAAATTTTTCACCAATAAATGGTGCAAATGTCACGATATGGTCTTGAAGAATATCCTCCAGATACCTTTGTGTAGTAACACTACCCCTATCAAACACTACGAGATCGGTACGAGCCTTATAACTGATACCACCCCAAATCATCACTGAACCTCCTTGATAACCCACAGTTTCCAGTAACGTATACGGGGCAAACCTCTCATTTGGTCGTCTGTACACTCGCTGACGCCCATCTGGACCTCTTAGGGCTATTCTGCTTTCGTCTGAAAACAGAACGTCCTTCCATTAGTCTGTAGACCAGTTAGCGTATTCTCGCGCAAATTGAAGTCGCGCTATACGGTGCTCTGTGAGCAATATAGGGGCGCGAGCTGGACAAAAAGCAGTTAGGTTCCTCTCTGCCAACCTTCTTCTCACCGTCCGTTCACTTACACTGACATTTCTTACTTCAAATAGGCGAGTTCTAACCTCGGAAGCACTGGTAAAGCGATTTCTCAATGCATTGTTCACAATGAAAAGATCGTCCCGAGCCGATGTGCACCGATGGCGGCCTTGTCCCGGTCTCCGCGTGTAGGAACCCGTCTCCCGAAAGCGTCTGATAGCATCCCGTACAGTGGTTCGAGGTACACCAAGCATCCGAGCAATGCGACGTTGGCTGTACCCAGCTTCGGCAAAAGCTACGGCTCTTGCAGCTCCAGTTGCATCCAGTAGCATTTTTATTCGATTACAATAATCAAATGGATGTAGAAATTTTACAAAATGGCAATCACACCAAAAAGCGCAGGATAACCAGGATAAAACTCACACTAATCCGATCGCTGAGAATGTCAAATTTCGACTAAATTACAAAAATGCATCTGAATGCACGAACTTCTAAAAATAATAAGGGTGTGTTTAATTTATTGCCAAAGTACCCACTTGAAACATAACAGCCATCGGGATAAACATTCCTTATCGCAAACTAACGCGGTGACGTATTTCTAAGGTGGGCGGTTAAATGTGCCTGTGAGTGTATAACAAATATATCAATACTTTTTTCTTCATTGTTCCAGAGTGGAAAAATGAGTGTCCCCCCGGCACTCATTTTTCCACTTTGGAAGCGTCTAACTTTCAAACGGTTGATTTCGACGAAAAATGGTTTTAGGAACCTCAATGTCTTTTTTAAAGACCTATCCATAAACACCCATAAGGGATATGTAAGCTGAAAAAAAAATTTTTTTGAATCAGTTCCATGTAAGGAGTGCCCCTTTAATTTTTAAATTTATGAATTTTTATTCAAAATTCGATCAGCGGTTATCGAAATACACACAGAGTTTCAACTATGTAGACCCAACAGTTTCGGAAATAAATGGCTGTGACATACGGACGGACGGACAGACAGACAGACAGACATGATGAATCTATAAGGGTTCCGTTTTTTGCCATTTGGCTACGGAACCCTAAAAAACGCGCTAAGTACACTACCTCATAGGTGGCGTGGAAACGTGTGCATTTTAGGACAATTGCAACTGTTACAACTTTTTACACTGCGATATCTCCGAAACGGTGTCTCGTGAGAAAAAAAAGTATTGATATATTTTTATAGATAATTTAATGATCTACAATTTTTTTAGTCTGAGGTATTTTTCTGATAAAACTTACCGTTTTGCTGAAAATTGCGAAAAACTCATTTTTTTGACATTTGACTTTGAATATTTTTTTTTCCACACACGGGAATGATGGGGAACTTTCAGATATTGTTTATAATCGTGTTTTGAACAATTGTACCGAAATTCAGCTTGTTGCGAATTTATGTAGCACCGAATGTCTAATTTGACCGGACTATACAGTGATTCTCTATCGCTAATTTATTTTCTACAATCAACTACCAGATGTTGGACATCACTAACACTACCACATAATTATTTTCATTATCACATTCATTGTCAACGCAGTCAATGTTGACCGAGACTAGCGGAGGATTTTTCCTTTCTAGTCAGCAGTTAAAGATTTAAAAAGGATTTTATAGAAGTATAATGTCCTGACTACATTTAAATAGTATTACATTTATAAACTGTCAAACATTTTAACTTGGAAACGTAAGTAATGAAAGTGTCTACCGTACCTTATTGGACCGTCGGCGCGGCGGCGATATCTTGTTCCATAAAGCTTCCAGCTGATCGAAGTGCTGAGATTGGGCTATCGCTGCCTCCTCCGGACCTAAGCTCACCTGTATATTTTATGTTAGTGTTAAACATTTTTTATTTTGGTTATAAACTTTATACCTACGTTAAATTTAATGCAAGTCTGTATACAGGATTCTTTTTAATTTTAACCAACATTACTTATCGTGAGACCATTTTACTGAAGTCATAATTAAATCTAATGCGTACAAATCTGTATACACAGTTCTTTTTAATGTAAACTTATTAATTTTAACCAAAATTATCGCGAGACCTTCTTACTAACATCATAAATAACATTTTTTATTCTACAATAGTTCAAAATTCTCGAGATGTTTAGTCTTCTAAATTCTTAAAAAGTTAGCACGATAATGAAAATTACTTGTTGGTGATTTAATCAAAATACGGCAAAATGTACTTTGTTCACATGAGATTATAATAATACTTAAATATAAATATTACCTGTGAACCTAAATCCTTATTCTTCGCTTCTTGTATCTTTGAGATCTCTTCCATTGATGCGGATACGGAGAATCTAAAAGAAAATAACATTTATAACAAAATTCTACGTCAAAAATATACAGGCTATATTTTTATTTTTTGAATAATGCCTAATTCTCAGAAAAAAAATTGGCTGATGATAAAAAAATCAGACTCATCAGCTTTTATTTAGATTTTTATTGTTACTTTGTGTTTAATGAAGCTTTATTTTTGCTCGACGGGGGCACTGCCGAGCCCCCAAATACAAAATCGAAATTGTATTAACTTTACCTCCTCTTCAATCGTTCATCAACCTGCGCCATCATAGCCGCAGAAGTAAGGTGGCCATATTTCTTCTGCCAAGTATAAGTATCCAGCGAAACTTCTTTCTTCAACAATCTTCTCATAGGACGCTTCGGCGCTAACGGCCGCAACTCTGAGCAAACAAAATTATACCTTATACTCTTGGACTAAAGCTGAAAATCCATTGAAGAATGATAGCAGATAGGGTAGCATCATGTGCTGCCGTTTGTATGTTCAAATTCGATATTGAATTACTATTTCCTTTTAGCTTTAGCCATTAAGTAATGAATGTTTTTTTAGGTAAAGCAAATATGGGGTACGTCAAGAGATTCCGTTTCGATATTTTTGTGTTGAGGTTTTGTGTTGTTAGAATGTCGTCTGACGATACTAAAAGTATTTGATACGTTTATGATTTAGTATTTCCTTCGTAGAAAAGTTGAGGTATTTGTTAAGTAAGACAAAAATATCAGTCATTTCGTCCGTGAAGTTAGCTTGTTTTAAAATGTAGTTGTAAGTTTTTTCTCTTTATTATAATCTAATAATATTGTAAAGATCAATGTGGGGCTCATTATTGACTTACCATCAACATCTTTGGTCGGTGCAGCATAAGTTGGTATCTTGACATACGTAGCCGGAGTATTGTGTAGGCAGATCATTGGAAGACAACCTGGTGAAAAGGTTATATTCTTAATAAAACTTCCAAATTAAGTAAAGTAACAACTGGTCGTACACGAAGAAAAAATCTAAATTACTAAATAATAATAATACTTGTACACAACTGTGCTATATGTAGTGTCATCTAGACTTACAAGACATTTAGACAATAGACAGCAATAGAACGCCATCCACTTTATTACACCTTTACCCTTACTACAAGTTTGTTTTACGTTTAACGAAATCGACACAAGACCAAGTTCGGTGCTCTGATTGGTTGGTTCATTCGTACCGGCCAATCAGAGCTCCGAACTCGCTTTTGTTTTTCGTTCAACGTAAAGCAAACTCGTACTACGATACTGTTTACATTACGCAACCACAACAAAAAAGACCCACAATAACAAAAGCACCCACCTCTATCCAAAAGATGTACAGCGATACGTGCGCAATCGCTTGTAATCTGAAAGCCGAGCAATGGCACGTGCAGGGCCAGCGATGTCAGAGCCAGGCCTCGCTTCGTTTCCCAGATAATAAGTGTTTTATCTTCCGCACCTATTCAGTAAATACACAGATTTGTAAGCAATTGTTGTATTAACAGTGATATTGTTAAAGGAGATGGTTGTTCTGGATAGTGGGTTGTTGGGATTGTTTCTGAAATAGCTAGTTGGGTTTAGAATAAGTTAGGTAACAATAGAAATAAAAAGTGAGTGTCTATAACAGAGGGCGTTTATATTCGTCACATAGGTATTCAAAGCATCATTTTCTTTTTCTTTTAGCAAAACCTTGCCCCATACTAAGGATTTTGACTGTGTCGTGGGGGCGTTTACAAACATATAAGTTCACATACATAACATACTAAGACCCGAAACAACAATATGTTGCTAAGACGATCATACAAAGTGTTGCTCTGTGCGGGAATCGAACCGCTACACGTTGTGCGGCAGCTGCTTGCCCAACTACCACACCAACAGTGTAATAATATGATCAGGCGATTGTAAAGACCGAATTTCTTTAAATAAACTTTATAACAGAAACTTTTGCGAATGAAAGATTATGGATGGTTAAAGGAGACTCAAAACATCAAAACGACATTAATGCTTTCATAAACCTGAAACGAAACGATTTTAAAGTCCTAAGAAATACATCTTGACTTACTTGACACAGCAATAGTTCCATCCCCCGTGACCTTCACACAGGTGACTTTTCCAAGATGTCCAGACAACAAATGCAGGTCCGATCCAGTGTTGATGTCCCAAACGATGAGGTTACAGTCCCATGAGCCGGAGACTATCTGAGTCTTATTTGTTATGGAGACGGCCACACAGGTTACTATGTCCGAATGGCCTACTAGTACCTGTTGAAGATATTATGTTGCTTAGAAGGAGAAAATTTGGGTAACATTTGGCGCAGATAACAAGAAGAAGTTGACGAAGATGCATATTTAATACAAGTAACAAAAAAAAAACTAATCATCCGAATTGAGTACCTCCTCCTTTTTTAAGTTGGCAAAAATAGAGCCAAATATCCAGAAGTAAGGTAAAAAACCTCTGTGTCACAAGAGTCAACTTCATAGACCACTGATGTAATTCTTACCCACACAACTAAATTTGGTTGTTTTGAGATTAGAACTTTAAAAAGTACTTAAGAATACTAGAAATTTAAACAATAGAAAAACAACTAAAAAAGAACATTAAGTGGTATAATATCAATGATAGTACTAACCTGAGACAACTTCCCTCCATCTAACTTCCAAACTTTGAGCGACATGTCCATAGATCCAGTGACGACATGTTGAGAATCTGCTGTCAAAGCAAAGCATGTAATCCTTTCTGCGTGAGACACATTCCTCTTTTCTTCTCCACTGTCACCACCAGCCAGGGTCCAGATACGTACAGAGTTGTCGCCATCCGATAAAACCTGTATGGGAAACATTTTATTCAACAACGCCATTATTCTTTATACTTATCCTTTGACAATAGGGTAGATGACTCATTTTTATTTTAATGTCCGTCTTGTAGATTATTTAAAAAAATTAGACATGTGTTTTTTATAATATCTTCTTACGGAAACAAATACTTTCGAAAATATATCAGTTTGAAATATCGCGGATAACGTCACTTCTAGGTAAGCTTTATACTTAAAAATAACGTATTTGCTCACATACGTGTCTATTTTATTTTGTCACTAGCTTCCGCCCGCGACTCCGTCCGCGCGGATGTCGGTCTTCGCGTGGAAGTTTTATTTCTCCATTTTGAGTAACTCTGACAATGACAACTTATAAATATCTATTGATTGGACCCAAATACGGCGAGGCCCAAAATAATTAAAGAGATCCCTCTATTGAGCTAGTGCTGTTGAGCTCGCGTTCTGTAGAATAAAACTGTTTTTTTTACGTATTTTTTCAAGATAAAAAGTATCCTTTTTTATGCCCAGGATAATAAGGTATAATTATACCAAGTTTCATCGAAATCGAACCGTTAGTTTTCACGTGATGCCTGAACATACATACAGACAGACAGACAAAAAAAAATTATTACATATTTGGGTTTGGTATCGATCCAGTAACACCCCCTGCTATTTATTCTTTCAATATTTTCAATGTACAGAATTGACCCTTCTACAGATTTATTATAATATGAATGAATGAATGAATGAATGATTGAATGAGAGTGTTATAAACGTAAGAGTAGACAAATATAATCAGAAAGATCCGAACTGCTAAGCTTTAGGGAGTTACACGTGTTATTGTGAGGCAACCATAAAAGATAGACGATAGATATATGCTGTTATGGAATATTTTTTATATAATTTTAAGGAAAACATTTATGTCATAGATGATTTCTGTGTAGCTTTAACTACTAAGGATGCACATGCGACGGAAGCTTAAAAATGGAGTAACTTCTCCAGTTTTCCCAACATTTCTCTTCACTGTTCTGCTCGTATATATCGTAGCGTGATGAAAAGTATACTATAACCTGTCCAGGAGTATGAAGAATAATTGTACCAAGTTTCGTTAAAATCCATCGAGTAGTTTTTGTTTCTATAAAGAACATACATACAGACAGACAGACAGACAGACAGACAGACAGACAAAAAAATTTCTGATTGCATTTTTGGCGTCAGTATCGATCACTAATCACCCGCTGATAGTTATTTTGGAAATATATTTCATGTACAGAATTGACCTCTCTACAGATTTATTATAAGTATATAGCTTTTGCCCGCGACTTCGTTCGCGTGGAATAGTGACTTCCGGCAAATTTTTGGTTTTAACCACAAAGTTCCCGATCTCGCGGGATCTCTTCAAAAATGAGATGTGGAAGATATTCCAGGGAACTCTTCAAAAATCAACATAATGAGCTCTGCGTTTGAATTTAATAGATGTATACTCACTTAGGGCATTAAAAAAATAGTTTAAAAACGGACTTAAACTAACTTAAAACTAAAGAAAGCTACGAATTACGAATTTATAACAATTAAAAAAGAAACTATATTACAACCTATCCTCTATGCTATAATAACCAAGCTTAAACTAAATAATTTAAAAGAAACGACTTAAATCTAATCTAATTAAAAAAAAATTAGACTTACAATTTTATTAAAAAAACTAACTACAGTAACTACTAATAATCGATATCAAACTAAACCTACGTTAAATAGTTTAACCAAAAAACCAGGAAAACCCAACAAATAAACTTATTAATTGACAAATTAATTGACAAATACAACGAAACCAATTTAGAATATACGAAACAGCAGGACCACTACAGACAAATAATCATACGACTGATAATACACTTTTTCTACGATAGTACCGAAGCGCTCGGCCGATACCCAACCAAATGAATGTAACGAAACCATAGCGCGATCTATTTCGATCCCAACGCCATCTATCGAGGATAAAGACAACTTGGATTATTTATTTATACTCCGTTCGGGCATTTTCTTTGTACTAAAAGTTTAATTATATTGATATTATTTTTTTCATACCTTTTTACTATTTATTTACTTTTTTCGATGAATTAAAACAATAACATGAACCGAAGTCGTGTAACGATCGACATAGAATTATCTATACTCCGTTAGAGCATTTTCTTTGTACTAAATGTTTTATTATATTGATATTATTTTTTTCATACCTTTTTACTATTTATTTACTTTTTTTCGATAAATTAAAACAATAACATGAACCGAAGTCGTGTAACGATCGACATAGAATTATTTATAAATAATTTATTTCTTATTTTTATTTTTTGATTTTTGAAATAAAAATATATCTATGTCCTTTCTAAGGTTCTAAACTATATCTGTACCAAATTTCAACCAAATCCGTCAAATAGTTGCGGAGATTAATGGTATAAGCATAGAATGTTCGACGTGATTCTTTAATTTGACATAACTTTTTTATTTATGAACCGATTGACATGAAACAAACACTAAATGTAAATTTAAGCATCCCACAATATATTCGTGAAAACCGCATCCAACTCGGATCAGCCGTTTCTGAGATTAGCGCGCACAGACGAACAGACAAACAGACAAACAGACAAACAGACAAAAAAAAGTTAATTACATTTTTGGGTTCGACATCGACATAACAATAACCCCTGCTATTTTTTTTATTTTTATTTTCAATGTACAGACAGCACTTTTCTACGATTTTATTATATGTATAGATTACCTAACTGACGGACTATGTAGATCACAAAATTTTCATACCCTGGCATCATCCCTGTTAAAAAATGTAAATCAAACATTATTTTGTAAAAGAAAATTGGCATCCAAAATGGTCTGAATGTAAAACTATTCTAGCAGCAGAACCTGGAATGCATTCACTTAATCCACTCTGAGTAACTTCGGAGAAACTTAGTTTGAAACTTACGGCGAACTTCATGTTGAGGGTAACATCGAGGCTGGCTGTAGGCGCTGAGGTGGAGTGCAAGACTATGCCGGAGTCTACAAGCCACACGTGAACATTACGAGCGCGGTCACCCGACATCGCTCGCCTCCCATCCGACATCATCAGCAAAGTTTGCAACGCTGCTGAATGCCCCTGCAAGTTATTCTTTCTTAATACCATGTACAGCTCAATTAATACCTTTCAAACTGTTCGGAAGAATGTTTGTAAGCGAAATTTAATTAAAAGTCCTATTTTGTATCTGAAACTTGTGTTAACGACCTTTGTTTATGAAGTATCTGATTTTGAAACAAAATATCGAGTTTGTTTCTTCCTTACCTTGTACGTCAGCGATGGAGAATTGTCAGCTAGTTGCCAGACCACGATGGTTCTGTCTTCAGATCCACTGAGGACCAGGAGATTATTTGGAGAGAAGGTGACACATGTGACGTGACCAAGATGACCATTTAGTGTAGTTTGAAGACGGTGAGTGGACAGGTGCCATACTCTGACCAAGCCTCGGGCACAGCCACTGGCAGCTAGTTGGCCATCCCGGGAGATCTCTAGACAGCTGATTGGGATGAGCTCACTTTGTTCTGCCTGTTAAGAAAAGGTCAGTACGTGTGTAATTAGCTTAAAGGTTAAGTAGGTGTTGTGAGAAATAATAAGGAGACTCAAAGGGATTTATATGTAATTTTAGATTATTATATTCTATTTTTAGTAAGTTTATACGAGAGATAATATAGTACTTTAGAAAGTAGATCTAAATATAGACAGCTGTATCATTACCTGTAACATTGTCACATTTGTCATGGACTTCGTTTGGCGTCTCTTTGTCTGCTTAGTTGGTCGGAAATTAGTCAAGTTGTCTTCTGTGTGGAACGAATAAATCGTCACTCTGTTGCCACCTGGAACAATATGTTTTGTGAAGTGCTTCTTAGAAATCTAAAGGATTTTTTTTTCAAGGTCAAATCAAGATTATTATTGAACTCACCAGCAGCCAGCAAGAAGTGGTCTTTATCAGCGACGGCCAGCGCCGCTAGATCATGTGCAACTGCTAACGTGCGCAAGAGGGTCGCACTGTGAAGACTATACAGGTAGATCCTCTGATCAGCACAGCCTACTGCCGCGCGCGACGAATCATGGGCCACGCAGAAACATTTCACCTAAAATATTAATTAATTATTATTTGTAGATTAGATTTTTTAATTAAGTTTATGGGTCGTAATACAGGAATTTATAACGTTTCTTCGTTTGATATTATTTTTCACAAGAATATACCTAATTGATTAGCTATAGGTTCGTCTGTAGAATAAGCAACTTAAATCATTCTTCATTTTGCTGATAGCAGTTCTTTCAAGAATTCTGTAGCAGATGTTTCTAAATTAATTAAAGTATCAATTATTACTTGTTCGCTTCCAAGTTTTCAATTCGATTTGATACTAATTGAAAGCTCGTTATCAATATCGGGATCGGGAAGCAAACACTTGAATTAATTTGATTTTGTCCTTGAAATTGTTTTCTAGTACTTATGGATAGTTGGACCAAATTAGAAAGTAATTGAAGATAGTGAAGTTGAGTAGTTGATAGTGATTGATTTATAAGAAATGGATGATGAAATTAATGTTCTTTCAATAGCTATTATTCTTAACCTCGTTTTACAGAAGAAAATGTCGTAAACCCAATAAACAAAAAGTTTCCCAATCCACGATATCGATGGTAACCTAATAGGACCGCTTAGCGCGGCGTTTCCACCAAATGTAATAAGAAACGGGTCCAACAGCACTTAAAAGAAATCGGTGGTAATCTATTTTCTCTAACGAATAAAGAGCTTAACCAATTTAGTGATCCCAATTTCGTAGGTTGAGTGTGCGGTGTAGATGTCAAGGTTGGACTGGTTGAATATTTTGGGGACAACAATTTGGTCACGGGTTTCGGGAAGTTTCGGATTTATTGGGAATTAGTTGCGGGGATCCCAAGTTATTGGGGTGGCATTATTGGTTTAGTTTATATCATTGGTTTTGGATTTTGATGTTTATCGTCGAATAGCTTTAGTTTAGCGAACAAGCCCCTTTTAGTCTTACCGACAGGCGATTAGTTTACATAATCTTTTGCTCGCGAAGTCATAAAACGTTGCCACTGAAATGTTGTCGAAAATTTTAATTAAATTTCACATTGTCTCCGCAGGCAGTTAGCAGTTCTCGTCAACTTTAAAAACTTAGTAGGCTGCGTCTATTTCATTTAACTAAATCCTCTTACCGTAGCGTCAAATTAACGTTGCTCCCAGATAATAGGAAGGTATTGCTGAAGTTTTAAGATAAATTTATGTCGGTATAAAGGTCCCATCGGAATAAAGTTGTTCTTTTTGCTTTGGCTGTGCAAAATGAAACGCTGAATAGGAGTGAAAGTAGCTTCATGACGGAAGATTGAATTTATGGTGGAAATAGGATTAATTTGCAGGCACTGGAGCGCAGCTGAAGAATCAAACCAGGCAAGTCTCAACGTTATAATAACAGGGATGATTATGAGATATGAAGCTTATTTTATTTATTGCTTCATTTTATATGCCTTTGCGCTATTAGATTATCAAGAGTACAAATGCGAGTCTTGTAAGCCGGGCTTCTATTATACCAACGGGATCTACACAGGGATTGTAAAACAAAAGCTTCCCTGTCTTTAAAGTAAAACAATAGGTCCGTTGTTTCTATTCAAAGTTAATTAGACTTGTATTTGTTTTATTTTTCCAAAATAGCAACGACCTTCTGTTGTGATTACTTTAATAAGATTCTGTGTTGTTGAAGAAAGTTTGTGTCCAATGTTTGGGTGTCTAAAAATAGAGGTATTGTGGATTATGCTGGTTCAGTTCAGTTATGTAGTATTGTTTTGTATTGGAAACCCAAAACAATGTTTGAAGGGATATAATAATATAATTAATGACTTTGTTCCTCGTGTAGTCGTATTCTTGGTTTAAACGATTCCCTGTTTTGTTATTCATCCTTTTTCTCTGTTTTTTTTTCGAATATTTGGCATATGTTGTTATTTACGAAAATTTGTCTAATTATTAGACCTGATTTGTGGTTATTCTTCTTTTGGTATAGGATTTGGATAGTTTTTAAATATCTTTTTGGTCATTCTGCTTATGGTATAGGTACGTGGATTTCAGTAGTTTTTAAATATGTCTATGCAGCGGTAGTTATATAATACTTTTGTTAGGTAGTTAGCAGTGAATTCATCACTTACCTTAGCCTTATGACGCTTCAATATATGAAGATGAGTCCCAGTTATAAAGGTCCGGACATGCAATTCATTTTCTCCTTGCAAAGTTATGAGAAAAACGTTGTCATCTGTGATTTCCATGGTGTTTATAGGAACTCCAGCATTGACGGTGCTTAGTAGAGTGAAGTTATCCACGTTCCAAGTACATACTGTCCCATCTTGGGAACATGTGACGAGGATTTCTCCATCTTGAATCACTTTTACTGCTGTTACTGGGCCTCGGTGGTGATCTAGTTTGGTTACCTGGTGATTATTAATTAGGGTTCGTAATTTTGATAAAGATACGTAAAGGTTAGGATAGAATTTAATGTTGGTTACATTTTAGTAAAACGACCTTGTATGTGTCTACTGAGTGGAGTCACAAGTCGATGAGTTACTTTAAAGATTAAAATTTTTAAAGTAAGTTTTGTAAACATTATTCTTTCAAGACCAACATTCCTTTACTTATGTGATTCTAATCTCGTCAACTACTCTATGCTTAATATACTAACAAATATTTAACAACTACAAATCTGTACAATATACTACGAATGAACAGATGAAAGTCTTACCAGAGCTCCATCGACGAGGGAAGTGACAATGACCGCAGAATCCTCTCCTCCACTGATTACGAGGGACCTGTTCACTATGGCCGCTACACACAGCACTGGAGCTATGTGTTCCCTGTCATAAATGTGTATAAATCAGTATAGAAAATCAGAATTGGTTGATAAATTTATAAATATTTGAATTTATAGCGTCATGTGACCCTGTATATCAAAATAAGTTTAACTGTATTGTAGCATTCAGTCAGATAGACACATACCTATATTGCATAGCTAGACGAGTATGAATATCTAATAATGCCTATGTGTAAGTAAATCTAGGCAAAAGCTTTTTTTCATACCGAGCACGCTTACGTATTTGTAAAAGTGGCACCGTGCAGTGGCAGCAAATGGTGCTAGTGTACACCTCTCGTCCTTCATCCAATAAGGAATTAGCTAGTGTCACACAATAAGACATTCGATATTTGATAGCTGCTGTGATTGGACAAAAAACCTCTTCCTACATTTGCGATATCTGGTGAGCAAATAACAGTAGTAGACGAAAGTAAATATTTCCGAAAATCACTACAATTTTTCGTTCAGTTCTTTTTATTTTCTCTTTGATACAGACTAACTAGCAAATAATTCAGATGTTCACAATGTAGGTTTTGTTTTACAAGAACATTTCTTCTCATCTCGATAAGATTATCGAACATCGAAACAGACAAGCCAAAATTACCCTTGTTACTGCTAACAATAAATTCGGTTTTTGTCCAAGATAGAAAGATTGTAATAAACTTAATGTGTTTTATGTTACAAGACATCAATTAGGTAATTGATCAGTAGTGGACCGTAGGACGTGTAATTAATTTTGTGTCTATAGTTCGTAACTATATATTTAAGCTTATCGCATACAAACATCAACAATCTGTGACCACTGCTGACCAAAGGCTTCTTACACAGAGAAGGATTAAAAGTAATCACCACGCTTGCTCAATGCGGGTTGGCGATTTGAAACTTATAATCAGAAATTATAAGCCCAGTCTTCCTCACGATGTTTTTCTTCATCGTTTATCAGAGGCATCTTATTTTAGAAATTACATATAACTTGAAAAAGTCACATTTGTACTTGCAGTTGGTAGGATTAGAAATTGCACCGCCATGCGTGAGAAGCGGCGGTATTCAACTTTTGACGGTATATGAGACACAATAGAAAATGCATAGTGTCCTGCATATATCTGCCTTTTAACATACAACGGTTTAAATCTTTGGACAACTACGACACTACACAAATTATATAGCTATAAGGTATAATTATATGGTTCGATGATTCTGTTATACTCGTTTAATTGACATCGTTCATTATTCCGTGGCCGATTTGTCGTAATATTAATTGAATGTGTCTATAACAAAAGGTTTGTAGTTGAAACAGAAAACATTAATAGACTGTGTTTTTGTAAATGAGCGGTTGAGTATTGATTTCTTTGCCCCATAATTTTTTGTCAATGTGATTTTTCACTTTAATCCTAAAATATTGATCTATTGAGTAAATGATTTATTGGTTTGTAACTGTAGCTAAATTATTACTAAGCAAATAAATTTCCTTATATGGAGAAGCAATGAGAATGACTGACTATCAAAACTTATCACAATGGCTTTCTTCCCTGATTTAGGAAAACAAAACACAAATAATATATCTATGTATTTTACACAATTCTAAGTACTTACAGTATTTTAGTCTTGACTGCCAAGGTGTGGAGGTCCCAAACGATGACGCTGGTGTCTTCGGATCCAGTCAGCAAGTATTGTGACTCGCGAGTCACGCACATACAGAGAATTCGCCCTGAATGGCCTGGTGACAAGAGAAAATTGTTGATGAAGACAAGAATATGATATAGTCATTTTATTTGGAATATAGGTCTTAACATAGATGCAGAACCTCACGCCTGTCTCCCATGGGAGTAGGCAGAGACAATGGAACACTTTTCCTTTTTACATGTCCTAACCATAGGTAAGTAAAAGCTGATGGTCGTCACCGTGTCTTCTACGATGTTTTCGCTAACAAAGTACCTATGCTTTATGTTCATATTGCAAAATGTACATTGGATTAATTAATAATCTAAGACTCGTAAAACATAACTCTTGTAAATGTTTTACACAGTTTGCGAGTACGAGTAAATAAACAAATTCAAGCATAATTTTACTCTCTCCTAGTAAGATTATACCCAAAAGTGCAGAGTAAGACTTGTCTTCAAACAAGATCTACAAATAAATTATTACGTATAATACCCGCCCATCGCTAACCAGAACGTGTGGGTTTACCAAAGCAAACTCGGACGAAACTGCACCGTAACCATTTCCTATATATTGCCCAAACCGGGAACGCTGAGCGCAGCAGGCAGGAAATACTGACGTGGACATGGGCTAACTTAGAACGTGGTTGCTTATATGAATTTGTTTATGGACACAGTTATTTTGATTTAATATTTTGGAACAAAAATTATATTTTTAACCATAAGACGCATAGAAACCAAAACTTATATTTAGAATTGTAGTCTATCTGGCTCACTTTACCGTAATCGTCATTATATACAAACGCTTACTTTAGCCGTAGTAAAGAAAAAACAACATGGGTACAATACCAAATTTTTGGCAACTTTACCTACGCGCCGTATTCATACGTTCTTGCATATTAAAGAGTTGTTGAGGTACAGAGGGCTTCATCTAGGACCTCTTCGTATTATAATGCAAACAATATGAGGAAATCTATAAAGATAACGGCTACACAGACAGTCGGGAAAGTTGCCACGGGTTTCATCGTAATTTACAACAAATAATTTATTACGCTCGGGGTTGTCAAAAAATGAAATTATTTTTATGTTGTATATTTAAAAAAAAATTATAAACCTAATCCTAAAGTAAAAAAAAAGCATAAATATCTGACATAATATTGTTCCCTTTTAAACTAAATTAAGTTCTAAAATTTTAAGTATTTATGTTTAAAATTGTAAAAAAAGGCTACAAAATAATGTTTAATCTTTTGACTTTTTAATTTTTTGACTTCACTATCTCCATAGCTAATTTTAACATTACTTTCGTATACTTTTTATATTGTCTAGCTCCGAGTTTTCTGCGGTTTTGTTTCAAGTGAACCATTTTGGCTCTAAAACAAAAGGTATTATTAAATACATTACAACTTATCATCCAGGATATTCACTATTATGCTGGGAACTTAGGTATTCGAAAATGGTTACATACACACAAACAAGAAAAAAACATTTATTGCCAACCCTAATCTGTCTAAAGTTGCCACAAAGCATCCGTGGCAACTTTACCTAACCTGTGTCAACATCGTCCCAATAAATTAAAGAAAAAGCAATTGCTGACATTACAACAGTAATCCCAACTATATTATACATTCAAGATCAAAATTTCACTCACCTGTGACATATAATTAAGGCTCTGTGAGCACAATTTAGGAACTACTAACTTTTAGCACATTATTCACGCATACATTGTGACGGCCATTACTGGCATAATAGCAGTCTTGCGTCTACGCAAAATATAGTAAATATTTCCTTTTAATGTCTAAAAAATGTACTATGTGTAGTGGGTAGATTTTTAGATAAATGAGTTTTACTGAATACCTATAGTATGGTAAAGTTGCCAAGGGTCCGGTAAAGTTGCCATAGTTTACCGACGTATTTTGATTTATACATTTTCATTGCGTCATTGCGCTATATGATTGTCGATCAGATTGGCGATATATTATATAAAGGAGCATGCATGAAAAAACCGATGACCCGAAAAAGGTACGTAAGAATAGTAGCAATTAGCGTTCCGTTGTCTCTGCCTACCCCCATAGGACAGATACAAGATGCATGGAACAATCATTATTTGTATTACTCCCATTTTATCTATGCTTTGTCCTTTGAAAATTGCCTTAAATATGAGCCATAACATAACACCTAAAACTTCAAAATACTTTTATTAAAGTGTAAATACCACTAAGACCCCCTCCTACTTCATATAAGGTATAAAACTAGTTTCGTGGATACGAAATCTAATCTCTTAGATCGATCTTGGACATCGTCCCAGCGACGGAAAAATCGAGAGAACGAACTAGATTATTGAAATGAAATTGGTTGGAATTGAATTTTTATTATGTATGTGTGTGGAGAGAGGTTTTAATACGTAATCTTTGATGATATATGACGTATTTATTATAGCTAAGGGCCTGTGTCACCACCTCTATATAAGTCCCCGGTAATAGATATTTCATACAAATTTTATTCTAAATTCAAAATTATTTGATACATAGTGGAACACGGGTAAGAGCAGGTGTATCACTTGATGGAAAGCAATGGCCGCCTACGGACATCCAAAACACCAGAGGCATTACAAGTGCGTTGCTGACTTTTGGCAGTTAGGAATTTAAAGGTTGTTGGGGAATCAGGGAAAGATTGAAACAACTAAACACAACGCAAGCGTTGTTTCACGTCGGTTTTCTGTGAGGCCGTGGTATCACTCCGGTCGAGCCGGCCCATTCATGCATGGCTCTCCCACACTTAATTAGGTAGACAAATGTTTTAATGGATAAAAAGTTTGTTACTACCACAATCCTGTCTAAATTCACAAACGATGCGGTTTCCCAGTTCCACGGTCGCACGTCGCCTAGCCATTAAAAGTTTATGTTTTGTGTAAGATAAACAAAACTAATGAACAAGTGACACTTGATTTATTATTTAAGTTAGTTTAAAGTTGAGAACTGACCGGTTTAATTGCTGCAAAGTTTTTAATTAAACACTATCTAGAGTGGTATAAAAGTATCGTCACTGGGATCCTTAAGAATTCGTTATTTGTCACTCGTCTACGTAAAACAAGATGGCAGCTGTATATTTTTCCTTTTATCTCTGTTTTCGTCGTATTAAAATGTTAATGCAAAACGTAATGGTACGTTTGGGAATGGCGGTTTCTCATTTTTAATTTGCGTATTTTAATATTATAATGCTTTAATGGGACAGTTTTTGAATTATGTTTTCTAAATTTAAGATATATTTTATTTATACAGCTCATTCTTACGATAGTGTCGGTAAACGATAGTCAATTAAGAAGTTCTTATACATCAATCTACTGCGTTGTGAAATTAAAAGCTTACCTTTAAAAGTATGGACTCTAGAGTTGGACATGACATGCCATAGCTGAGGGTCTCCAGCTGATGGAGCGAGCACCAGATGCTGGCCTGATGGTGCCAGTTGTAGCAACCTGGCTCCTGCACCAGGCGTTGATCCACCCACTGAGAGGACGCGCACCGTTGATGCTATCGGTGGTTGCAACCTATGATGAAAAAAAAACATACCTTTAAGTTTCTCCTTAATTAATATGGTTTTAGGGCCATAATTATTTTAACATGACGGCACAAACAGTGCGCCACCGTGGTGTCCGTAAACTACCAAACTAGATACTATATAGACACCAGAGTTACCATACCACACTGTGGCAATATTAAAATAGACCTCGAAGAGATAAGTAGCATTGGCGGCTGAGTGAGTGACAGAGACCAAACAACGCTATAATAGTAATTAGTAGTGACACGAACAGCCTGGATACGCCAGACCAGTACATTTTACAGTTTCATTTTTGCGTAACCAAGCCGGACACTAGTGAGTAAGAGTTCTATAGAGCTGTATACATTTTGTTAGTATGGTGTCCCAGTGAAATATAACCCTTAAGGTATGAGAGTAACATTGTCTTTATTGCAAGAAACAACCATAATAAATTGACTTGAATATACTGTAACTAAAGTAAAACTGAAATTTTAAGAAAATGATGCGGAGCGCACTTGTTTTATCTCTGTAGAGTACTTTAACCCACTTTACCAAGCTTATTTTTCTTACAAAGTTATACTAAATAACTTGTTGCAACATAATTTAAAAATCTTATTATAAAACTCAACTTTTCTTAGTAAAATGTTTCTTTGTCTCGGAGTAAAAGACTACAGAATCTAGTGCTGCTTCAGTGGTAGAATATTTTATGTAAACTTTACACTGTACGCTACTTACACATAGAAAATAACAGGTGTAGATACACATTATATTTATTTACTCTAGTATACTACCTGCTATATAGAACTATTGTATTCCTAAATTATTATTGATATAAGTAATGTAAAATTGTTACTATGGGAATTGAATAAAATGCTTAGTTTTAATTTTAATATATGTATACTACTAATATTATGGACGAGAGAGTGATTTTATCGTAGTTTTTATATCTATTTTTTGCGTATATAAAACTTGAAGATGCCTCCGTGTGTCCGGTTATAAATGTGAAAGATTTTTTGTTAGGTTGTTTGTCCGTAAATCACGTTGAAACTACCAAAAGGATTTTTATGAAATTTGTTATAGGGACCATACTCTGGTATGGTACTTTTTATACCATGGGCATGCGAGCAAAGCCGTTGGTAGAAGCTAGTCTTAAATAATTGCCAACAATAAAACACATTACATCTAGAACAAAAAAAGAAACGTCGTATATTTTTCTTTTATAAGCATTCCAATTATTTTCCCTAGATTTCTCATTAAGGATAATCGTCTGCTGTTGTCCCTTGGAGCATTAATTACGAAAAACTAAATGAGAAAGATAATGAGAGCGATTATCAAGTTAATTAACAATAAACGTTTGCTGCTTTAACTACGTATCAAGGTATGAGATGGACATGCATTTATAAAAATATATGTTTGTACGTATTTTTAACCGACTTCAAAAGAAGGAGGTTCTCAGTTTGACCTGTATGTATGTATGTATGTATATTTTAGAAATATTTTGGGCTAACCGAATTTGAGGCGAATAAAAACGATATTCGAATAAGAATGCGAATATTATTTGAAGCGCGAGTTGCAGTCATATTTCTTTAATTGTTTGCATCAACTTCTCAGTCAGGTTAACAGTAGTCAAAAATAATAAGGGAAGAGCCAAATTTTGATAAATTTACTATAAGGAATTAGAAAAAGTAGATACTTATCTTCATTTCATGTATCATCATGCATTTAATCCCCGAAAGAATCCACCTCTGCCCCTAATAAAGGCTAAAAGGCGTAACGTTGTGTGTGTGTGCGTCAAATCAAATTCTAACTTTTATACAGTCTTAATTAAACGGTATGTACGTGAACAATAAAATTACGGGCAAAACAAAGAAAGATAAATATGTCAAAATAACATTATTATGACAAATATATGCATTAAATTAACGTTATCTCTGGCAATTATCGCAAATTGATCGAAAACTGTCCAACCGTTAAATAGGTACAGCTATTAATATTTCGATGTTTAAATTATTCGAATATTTCAGTAAGAGCCAATGTTAAATGTAGGTAATACTGGCTATCTAATAGAAACAGTTGATTTTATTTCTACGAATGAATTAATTAAAAATTATAATATAGTATGAATATCTAGATAAAGAATTTGCTTGATGAACTATTATTTTTTATCAAAGTAATTTCTCTTGTGAGTGTATTTCGAGGAATGAATACTAATTAATTTACTTTTAACGTAGAAATGTAAAAAATATTAATAAGATGTAGTCATTATTGAACGCTTAGAATAGCTTTTTTAAAAGAAAAGAGTTTACAAGGTCGATAAAAATTTCTCAGTAGTAGCACGGAGTCTGGAATTGTGCCTGGTATATGAATAATAGGCTCAAGCCCTATTACATGGGACTTATAACACAAATGGTGAAAAGTGGGTGTATAATGTATATTATACAGTGGCAATGCCGTAATGTGCACCTTTGCCTACCCCTACGGGAATAAGGGGGCGTGACACATTACAAAAATATCATAAAAAAACACCACAATATGAAATCTTCTCTAAAGAGATTATAATAAATATCAAAGAACGCAGCGGCTATGCAGGTGGATTTTCATTTAACGTACATAACTCGTTCCGGGAGCAAAGCTGCTCTTTTATAAGTAACATTCTTTGGGCCCCATGCGAGCTATTTTTCCGGGGATCGCACCTTTATGGAATAATTCGCGTCGTGAATCCTTAACTGAGTAAGATACAAAACGTGATTTGAATTCTTTATGGGATGTAGATAGGTTGGAGGCGTATTTTAAGAAGATTAATGGCACGCTAAAAGGATTTTGATCAATTGAAATTGTTGTGTCATTTGTGTGATGAGATTCTCAGTCTGATTATAGGGTTGAACGGGTTATTGAGATGAAAGGATTTACTTTTAAAATAGATTGCATGATTGATGCGGCGGCTGGGCTATTGGCTGCCGTGCAACGGGTAGCGGGTTCGATCCCCACACGGAGTAACTCATGGTGTAATCCACACAATTGTTGCTTTGGGTCTGGGAGTTATATCAATGTGAAATGATATGTTTGTAAACGCACCCACGACGCAGGGGAAAATCCTAGTGTGGAGCAACGTTAAAAAATGCAAATTTTGAGATAGGAACTGGGTTATTGCTGAAATATAAATAATATAATAATAATAATAACGAGGTTGTCGACATGTGGAGTGTGGATTCGGCTATCGTTGTGCCGATAGTCGTGTCGGCCAACGGATTAATACCCAACAGCCTTGACAACCACCTTAGGAGGCTGGGGTTGGGCGGATGGATCAAGGGCCTGATGCAGAAGGCAGTTCTCCTAGAAACGGCAGGCATTGTGAGGAGGTTTCTGTTTCTGGAGCCCTAACCACCGGTGGCTTGGACTATGCTCCTACTATTGGTCGGCTCCTAATTTTATAATTTTAAATAATATTTTATTTTGTATGTATACTATTTAAAAATGTAAATTTAGAGAATTTTCAATAATAATCTATACATATAATAAAATCGTAGAAAAGTGCTGTCTGTACATTGAAAATAAAAATAAAAAAAATAGCAGGGGTTATTGTTATGTCGATGTCGAACCCAAAAATGTAATTAACTTTTTTTTTGTCTGTTTGTCTGTTTGTCTGTGCGCGCTAATCTCAGAAACGGCTGATCCGAGTTGGATGCGGTTTTCACGAATATATTGTGGGATGCTTAAATTTACATTTAGTGTTTGTTTCATGTCAATCGGTTCATAAATAAAAAAGTTATGTCAAATTAAAGAATCACGTCGAACATTCTATGCTTATACTATTAATCTCCGCAACTATTTTTTTTTTTTTTTTTTTTTTTTTCATGGAACAAGCCGGCAATCGAGCAGACGTATTACCTGATGGTAAGCAATCGCCGTTATGCCCATGGACACTTGAAACACCAAAGGCGTTACAAGTGCGTTGCCGGCTTTTTGGGAGTTAGGAATTTATGTTCGGGAATCGGGGATTTGTTTCACGTCGGTTTTCTGTGAGGCCGTGGTATCACTCCGGTCGAGCCGGCCCATTCGTGCCGAAGCATGGCTCTCCCACACTTAAACTTTGACGGATTTGGTTGAAATTTGGTACAGATATAGTTTAGAACCTTAGAAAGGACATAGATATATTTTTATTTCAAAAATCAAAAAATAAAAATAAGAAATAAATTATTTATAAATAATTCTATGTCGATCGTTACACGACTTCGGTTCATGTTATTGTTTTAATTCATCGAAAAAAAGTAAATAAATAGTAAAAAGGTATGAAAAAAATAATATCAATATAATAAAACATTTAGTACAAAGAAAATGCTCTAACGGAGTATAGATAATTCTATGTCGATCGTTACACGACTTCGGTTCATGTTATTGTTTTAATTCATCGAAAAAAAGTAAATAAATAGTAAAAAGGTATGAAAAAAATAATATCAATATAATTAAACTTTTAGTACAAAGAAAATGCCCGAACGGAGTATAAATAAATAATCCAAGTTGTCTTTATCCTCGATAGATGGCGTTGGGATCGAAATAGATCGCGCTATGGTTTCGTTACATTCATTTGGTTGGGTATCGGCCGAGCGCTTCGGTACTATCGTAGAAAAAGTGTATTATCAGTCGTATGATTATTTGTCTGTAGTGGTCCTGCTGTTTCGTATATTCTAAATTGGTTTCGTTGTATTTGTCAATTAATAAGTTTATTTGTTGGGTTTTCCTGGTTTTTTGGTTAAACTATTTAACGTAGGTTTAGTTTGATATCAATTATTAGTAGTTAGTTTTTTTAATAAAATTGTAAGTCTAATTTATAAATTAATTAGATTAGATTTAAGTCGTTTCTTTCAAACTATTTAGTTTAAGCTTGGTTATTATAGCATAGAGGATAGGTTGTAATATAGTTTCTTTTTTACATACATACATATCGTCACGCCTTTAATCCCCGAAGGGGTAGGCAGAGGTGCAAATTATGGCACGTAATGCCACTGTGTACACCCACTTTTCACAATTTACCTATGTTTTAAGTCCCATGTAATAGGTGGTGAGCCTATTGCCATATACCGGGCACATTTCCAGACTCCGTGCTACCACTGAGAAATTTTCGAAAAACCGAAAAAAGCCCAGTAATACTTCGCCCGACCCGGGATTTGAACCCGAGACCCCTTGCCCGGCAGTCGCACTTGCAGCCACTCGCCCAACGCGGCAGTCAGTTTCTTTTTTAATTGTTATAAATTCGTAATTCGTAGCTTTCTTTAGTTTTAAGTTAGTTTAAGTCCGTTTTTAAACTATTTTTTCAATGCCCTAAGTGAGTATACATCTATTAAATTCAAACGCAGAGCTCATTATGTTGATTTTTGAAGAGTTCCCTGGAATATCTTCCACATCTCATTTTTGAAGAGATCCCGCGAGATCGGGAACTATGTGGTTAAAACCAAAAATTTGCCGGAAGTCACTATTCCACGCGAACGAAGTCGCGGGCAAAAGCTAGTAAATAATAAATTTATTTCGTTAACATCTTAAACTTACACAAAATATAAGCATTACATAGAGGCCTCCTTTTAAGTAAAATAAATACCTGTACTAGGAGGCCCCGCCCTTCTAGAATTACAAACAATTTTAGTGTTGAACTAACAATTGTAAAATTATACAATTTTCAAAATCTTTTTTACTGAAAACCTTTAACAAAGTAATCGTCACTATACATGTATGTAAACAATAAAAACAGCAATCATCCTGAAAGCGTAGACAGAGCCCTAAAGACAAATATGAAAAACGAAACACTAATAACTTCAGTGTACGGTGGCCAATGCGACCAGGTGCGGTTACCCCGTGTTCAATTCCGTTGAGTGGGCCCATAGTGGGCCAGTTTACAGTAACTATGTAATTTGACAGAACATTGATCCTCTATCAATTTACCTGTTCTCGATTTCAGTGTAATTGTTTGTTATAGACCACTGTTGTTAGGTTTGCCTAATTAATTAGTTTTTATTCCACGATGATTGCTAGGCACATCACTACGTAGTATAAAATAAAGTCGCTTTCTCTGTCCCTATGTCCCTTTGTATTTAAGGTAAATCTTTCAAACTACGCAACGGATTTTGATGTGGTTCTTTTTTAATAGATATAATGACTCAAGAGGAGGGTTTATATGTATAATATATGCATAATATTTTCCATTGGGGGTCGCTAGAAATTAATAATATAATTTGTTCATTCACAAAGTTTGATTTGAGGATTTATGGACTTTGTCATCTTCTATTGTTGAATCACACTATTTTATTAGGTAGGTATTACACATTTTAAGGTAAGTAAAATAATACGTAGTTTACTCACTGTCTGTCATTCACTGTTTTTGTGTAAATAAGTTAAAACAATATTTATCTTTAATCAGTACGAAGTAATCGGCAGTACGTGGAAGTATTTACCCGCACATCAGTCACGTAATTGCAGTAATTTAATAATTAAAGTGCAATTTTATTAATTTTAATGAAACGAATCTCGAAGAATCGGTGAAATTGGTCTCCGTGGCTCAGATTTTGTGGGAAAGTAATTATGGGGACTCTCAGGTATTTGTTATTTTGTAGGTCAACTTGCAAAATGGATGTGATTATGAAAATAATCTCACATTTTAATCCTGTCTAACATGGGCCAAAACAACCTAATATTTTGTTAGTGTTTTACTATCTGAAGACAAGTACTCATGAAAGGAAAATTCTAATAGTTACCGGTAAAATTGATAAGGAATACTGGGTATTGTAACCGACACACAATTAGGTTTCAAGCAACAGTAACCTCAGTGAGAGTTTGTTTTTGTTTAACGAAATCGAAAAACAAACTCGTAGATACTCATGAACTATTATGAGTATTTCGAGTTTAACCATTAATAAAGTAGTAGTTTAAAGTAAGTGAGTAGCTTATACATTGGTATCTTTTAGGTACATAACTACAACCAAGCGTCATTTGTATTTTGAGACATTCACAGAATATTAAGACGGTGTGTCAATAGTAATATTGCGAGTCGAATATTGAAAAAAGGGAAAGGTGCGGCCATTTCAGTTATGATATAGAAATCCTCCCTCCTAGGACGGGCAGCCTTATAGCCGCCGTAAAACTTAACTATAGCTGTTATTCTACTATTCATATCATGTCCTGTTTCTATGGTTCTCTGAATAGTCTTTTGTGAATTTTAGTATGTTTTTGTATAATAAGAATGAAATAAAATATACCTTAAGTGTGTCACCAAAAGTGTATCAAGGTTTTCATTGTCTGTCTGTAATAAACTGTATATCTAAATATTAAAATCACATTTTTTTGTAAAAAGTCTCGATAAAATTGGATAAACTTTTTTTTAGGTGATTTTTGCAAGACAGGTCTGTACCATTAGTACGAGTATGCTTTACGTTGAACGAAAACGAAGCAAGAAGGCGTTCGGCACTCTGATTGGCAGGCACGGATGAATCAACCAACCTAACAGAGCACCTAACGCGGTCTCGTTTCGATTTCTATAAACGTAAAACAAAATCGTATTAAGGGTACTTTTTCAAATGGGAAAGTTACAGCAGAATGTAAAGAAAGAAAATAGGACAATGAATCACAAAGCTGGTATTGTCACGTATTGTTACCTATACATTGAAAGAAAACAAAACACATAGGTAGAGTTACTAGAAAAGTTAGCTAATTAATTAAGTAAGTTGAAATATCAGCCACTTACCATCCATTCAGGGGTACAAGCAGAGGTTTGTCGTAACCATCGCACCAGGCCATTGCTGCAGTCACCAGCGTGGCCAGTACACCGCGTCGCGCCACTGCTGGGCGAAGCCACGCGATTATCTAATACAATACAAATATATAATTACATAAATGTTGTTAGTAATCTTTTAAAAGAAAGGAACATTTTTTACTGTAATTATTAATTCAATCTGTTTCTACAAAGTATTATTGTTATGAAGAGAAGAAAATAAATCTTTGTATATGCGAAAATCAATCAAAAAACGAAACAAAAAACATTTAGTTCCACACGTTAAATAAACAAGTAACATGTATAGTTTACACACACATCACGCGTCTATTAGACCCTCAGTACAAAATTTCAAAACCTTTATCATGTAACATCCTAAAACTTAAAAAAATCTTTATTCAATAAATTATAGGGTTTAATCACATAATGATTATGACACCCACATAGGAACATTAACATAACACACACATTAACATATATCCTAAAAGTTATATAAGTTCGGTATGATCGAAATAATACTGTATATGTAAACAAATAATAAGGCTGTATACACTGAACCTAGAAACATAAAACACCTATCAAACTCGACAAAGAACATCCGAATCTACATTGAATCAAAATCTCAACTATACCAGTAGTATTCCCTGCTACATTGCACTCAGCCCCTCACAATTTACCTCTCTAACTCTGCGTTAGGATGAAGTTTATCACTGGTTCAACAGATAAGTTAACCGCATCGCCCAACTTCACCTGACTTCACGATTTGTAACCATTAATGCTAGCCGACCATTGAATTTAGTTAAAGTTTAGTTCGTGGCAAACTTTTATTATTTACATTTTGGTCATTGTGAGTATAAAAAAGTTAAACTACGACTTGTTCATGTTGGTATTGGCTTAAAGAGATGTGTATTAAATAGAATACGTACAATAGGAGAATGAGGTGATCGTTAGCAAAACTGTAGTATCAAAAACATACTGTATGTTACACAGATAATTGGTAAAAAGACCATTTTGTAACGAGCGAAACGATGGATTGAGAAACCTCGTTTTTTGTAGTCAATTAATTATTAAAATAGATGTATTCTGTGAAGGTCGGTAATTTAGATTTTATTCCTTCAAATAATAGCCCAATAACAATTATCTAAATTAAGGTGCTTTTCCATCAGAGATATGCTATGTAGCTATGCTACAAAGATGTAATAGCTAAGCTGTGCAATTATATGACCGTTTCTAACCATAGTTGTTATGTAGTTGTGTGAGGAAGGAGGCGCAGCTTGAGTATGCGATGTATCGATGCATAGCACGCATCTTTCCATATAAAACATAGCTTAGCTGAGTCTGTTACCACCAGTACTAAGCTGTGTCCTGATGAACATGATCGGTGGAAGCAGTATATCACATCTCTGATGGAAAGCACCAAGCACTCTCAATCTAGTATTTTCAGCTCAAAGTACACAGTCATAAAAATATCCAGACCCTTCATATAAATCGCGTACATAAACCTTTTATATACATAGTACATACATACTATGAATGTATCTATCTATTGAATTTGTGATTGTACGTAAACCAATTTCCAAAGTTGGAGAACAAAAGCTTATTGAAACTGGTTAAGGGCTTTGTGGCCCCGCTGACATCGAGGGCACTTATTGATTGATACTTGATCACTGATCAGATTTTATATACATGCTATGTATTTGTGTGTAGGTTATGTATACATTTTGTGGGAAGGTTTTTTGTTAGTGATTAGTAGATTACTTGGGGTTGTTGGTTACAAGTATGTATGTTGTAAGAAAATGGATTTACGTTATAAGATGAACTAGAAAATTGTTTTTGATGACAATAAAGGAAATTTGTCAGTAAAATAAGTAGCAGTTTGAAATGCAGTGTTTCTTCTACTAATGTTTGAATCGTTTTATTAACGTATTTTTAATTTATATGACCAAATAAAAAAAATACGTGTCTAATATTTTCAAACTGTCGGACTAAGTCGATTTTTTTAATTTTTATACATCGTCAGAATAAACAGACAATATCACTTTCATTCGTTGTCGTTCTACGTGGAGGACTAAGGGGAGGCCTTTTTCAGCAGTGGATGTCTCTCGGCTGATGATGATGATCACTTAAATAACTCGCCTACACAGCATCTTACACAAGACGTAACATACAAAATTTCTCATTTACCTGTGCTCCCAGCTGCATAGGATCCCTGGTGAGGATATCACTGGACTTCCTGACTGCTCCGTACACCAGCTCCACGTCTCTATCCAGGATGTAGCAGCGCACGTGCTCCAGTATACAACGGAGGTACGATATCGTTACTGTTTGCACCTGTTTGGGACAAAAGTTTGTTTGGATTATTTGGTTTATTTGAAGCTTGAGGTAGTTTTGTGTGGAAGAATAGTAGTTAGCGGCAATATCAAAATTATTTACTATATAGTTTCTTTAAATCAATCAAATAAATGGCTTTCTAACTCGCGGCTTTCGGAGATATTAATCACATAATTTAAAAGGAAATGTAATATGCTATAAGTACTATAACTAGTAAAATTCGCAACAAAACAATATCCTTTATGGATAGAGGAAATTAATAAATATTTCGAAATAAATCATAAAGGCGATACATCAAACAAAATACATATTTATTTATGTAGGTAATAATTTTCTCTAATCAACAAGAAAAAGCAATTTAGTATCTAAGAATAGAATGATTTATAGCGTGGAATTGTAATAAAATTACGTCCTGATTCTAAGGCACTTTGTCCATTAAAAGGCGTGCCTAGCTCCAAGAGACATCAAAGACAGTCCCCTTTATACAGACACGAAGAAAACGAAAATAACCATTCATTTCATAGACCAAATTTCACGTTTTTTGTTTTATTTTCATTCAATTATGTATTTTGTTTTTCTTTGATGGTGGTTCGAAATTTTTGTGGGAGTATTTTCAAGTTTTCTTTTTTCCTGTTGATAGGAGCTCATAAAGGGTTTTAATGAAAATTAATCAATTATAGATGGTATCAAATGACAGTATTTTCCTAGGAACTTCCTACTTAACATTACTGAAGTGGATTAGTAGAGAAATAATAATAGTATTTTAACATGATAATCAAGTTAATTATAAGACAACATGTACTTATCCAATGATCACAGATTATCTACACTACTGGTGGGTAAAACATCAAAATACAATAGGTAAGTAAAGTATAGATAACGTACCGATGCAAGTAAGAAGTCAAAATTGCAGACGGTGAGATCTTTGAGCTTGGAGAAGTCTCCAGCTAATAGCAGATGAAGCCAGGACTCTTCCACGTGCCGCTGGGTGAAGGCAGCCGCTGTTCTGGTGGCTGAGTGGAATGGAGTCGAGTCCAGGAGAGCATCGTCGTCGTTATCCACGCATCCTATGAGCATACGAACTATAGTAGAATGAGTATTTGAGTTGTTAGTACATAGTAAAGTGTTTTGGTGTTAGTAAGAATTTACAGATACAAGGCAACGTGGGATAGGATTCATAAAATCTAGTATTAAATAAGTTAAGAACTATTTGTCCCATTTATCATTCCAAATGCGCTACTTAACGTGTTGTGTCAGAATACAAAGCCTTAGTCGTAGCATTACGAAGCCTTAAAAAATCACACTTTAATAAACGCCAGACATAATAGCATCTATAATAAAATATATTATATGTACCCATTTCGAATACAATTCCACGTCAAATATATTTTGAATGGAAAGGTTTGGTTTCATCATCTCGAATATCTAAAGACATTTTCTTTGTGAGAGTCGCAATGCTAGATGTACGGAATTCAATCAAAGGGAATTGAATGCCAGTTTCACGTTTTGGTGTATTTGGCGACACGTTTCCGTTCAAACTGATACCAGTATTGTGCACCTTGCCTTTGTCAAAATTCCCATACAAAGGTGCTTTCGTAGAATAATGAACGACATCTCGCTACGACAATTTAACGCGAAATAGCATTCAAAAGTTTCCAGAAACAAGAAATGGGAATTTAATATAAAATTATTGGCGTATTTAGCGTGCGTCGTCGACGAAGTCAACGAGATTATTAAAACGAGCTTACGTGGTTCATTTGCTAAGGATCAGCGGCTTGATGGAATTTTGTACGCATTATTGAAAGAGACACGCGAAGGGTAGATAAGTTACGGACTAAAAGGTATTTTAATGTCAGCATTTATTAAAAACTCCATTACGTGGTGACAAAGTAACCTTCATAATTACGGCGCTGGGAGTTTAAAAGTAGAAGTTTGTCAGCGAACTTTTATTAGATGGCAAAAATGAATAATGTTTTTGTTTTGGTCCCAGTGTACCTCCTAGTGGGACTCCTAAGCTTAAATAATGGGAGTGTGTAATGAAAATTCAACATTAATAATTTTGCTTTTGGTAAGTAAGTATTATGATTCAATTAACCACATCTGTTGGTACTAACTTAATATATTTAATTATAATCCACCTTTAAGCACGGCTTAGTACCTGATATAACATTTTTAACTTAGCTGATAATGGACATTACACAAAAATCCAAGAACACAAATAACACAACACAAACTTACCAGGCTCTTGTGCTTCAGAAGTATCTGTGTCATCGGCATCGTGGAGGAAGTTAGCAAAATGTAATGCGGCAAGGTCGGAGTGAGCGTCTCTAAGTGCGGCCTGAGATCGCACGTAGCGACGCCTCGCACGCGCCCCGGCCGCAGCTGCCCGCCATCGCCAAGTACACCGACCCGACACTACGTTTTCCGATATTAAGTTTTCTGTTGGAAGTAATAAGGACTGTTATTATGTGGATAGTGTTTCTGTTATTGATATGTTTGGTGATAGAGATAGAATTAATAAATAATAGGGAAATGTGCTAATAATGGGCAAAAAGGTCTAGAATGTTTAGCTTAGAATTCTCAGTATTGACATGAGTCAGATATAAGTAAAAATTAAAATATGATCCACTTTACATGAAGCTAGTTTGCTGCGAAAAGATATATCTAATTTGTATCATGTACATTTTGATATCTAAGTCTATGAAATAAAGGTACATTTTTATATGACCATCATGTCCACATAAATAAACTAGAGAACTCGAATAAGTAGTAATACAAATACAATAAAAGTAACAAGCTATAAATATTATGTTTTTCGTATCAACGTTGTTCCATAATCCGGCGGCAGTTTTGCAGACAACGTGTAATAATATCGAAAGGGAATTATTGGAAGGAATGTTATTGGTCATATAAAATTTATTTGCCTGGCTCTTGCAATTATTTTTGGGTCGGCACCTCACTCTTGAATTCTGCTAGTATAGCATACATAAAAATGTCTGAAATTGACTGTAGGATCTGATGTTTACATTTTAAAATACTATAGATCTACTACAATCCTGTCCGATACAGTCTGATTAAAAAAAATATACCAAACAAAATACTTTGTGCATAACTTTGCTGAGTATTTTTTTCATAATATTGAACGTATGAATAAAATGAGCAACTTTTAGAAGCGCCTTTCACACCTTTCACGGAAATTATTGCTAATTAAATTGTGGTCGTATATTATCAGTATTCCACATGAAACCACAGCTATCTGTCCCCACTTCACACGCAATATAATAAGCTCAATAACTAGCACAGGTACACAACAGTAGCAGGAATTGCGATAAGCTTAAATTTTGTTCACGATATTAAAATGAAATTGGTCCAATCAGAGGATTAACCGTCAGTCGTGTTGACGCGATAAAATATTTTATTATTGTATTGGAAAAATATTGAAGCTATCACTGATATTGGACAATTGTTTTGGTTCAATCGAAAATATTAGTTAACAGATAACGGCTCAATTAGAATCACTATCACTCTTTTGAATTGTGATTTAGTATTTACTAGCGACACACCCCAGCTTCACGTAGTTGCAATGGTGATATTATGCATGTACTATACATATGAACAGTCCTCTTGAAACACTCTATCTATTAAAACAACCGCTTAAAAATCCGTTGCGTAGTATTAAAGATTTATGCATACAAAAGAACATAGGGACAGAGAAAGTGACTTTGTTTTATACTATGTAATGATAATGAATGCCTGCAAGTGACTACACGAAACGCTGATTGGTCGAAATAAAGAAAAATATGACTTCAGAATCGTTAAATATTCCTATATTAGCCCAGAAAAATATTAGTTTTCTACACACCATATCTACCAACCTTTATGCATTTAAAATGTGTGCAGCTCTTTGAAGAGCATTTCATGCATGTAACAGTTTATTTCCGTATTTCCATAAGCGAAATGGTCTGCGAAAGTAAATGGAAAATTCTAGGTTTTATTCGCTTTCAATATTTTTATTTACATACAATTCAAATTACTTGAAATAAAAAGATGGTTTGTATTCATAGGATGCACTTCTGTATTCATTGCGCGAAGACGTTCGAGTAAAACTTCTTCATTGCTTTAAACGTTATGGGAAATTGAAAACACGTTTCCAAAGACTTTGCATAATTTGTTTGTTCTTCGAAAGGTAGAGATGGTTAAATATATTTTATTAAATCAATTTTTTCACTGTTTTATGAAGTGTTTGTAAGAAAGAAATATAGTAAAACAAAAAAGGGATTATGAAAATGCTAATATTCATGTTAGCCTATCTTACGCTATTGATGAGTTTAATATTTTAAGAATCCAATATAATTTATGTAGATACACCGTTACTTACTTTCCCAGGAAATAAAAGGTGGTTAAATAACAAGGGCCGATGTTAACTTTACATAAAACACAAATGATTAGAAAATTATTGACATTTCATTTGAACATCGGCCTTTGGTATTTAACCACTCTTTATAATCCTCGTTTCTTAGTAAGAAAACGTTCGTTCACGAATACAATATACAATACAAGTCAGCAACAAAATATACCTAACAAAAGTAGTGTTCATAAAAGCAAAGATAAACTTTTAGTGACAGTAACGAAACTACAGTAATATAATACTTACTCATCATATATTTAGCGACACATATGGTAGAGAAGTTAAAGTTTGCGTCCTTCAGTGTAATAACCGCGTCGCTGTTGCTGGTCGGCATTAGTAGCTCCAAGAGTTCTAGTTCAGTCAGCCCGAACTCCGAACAAGTTATGTAACCTACGAATGATGCAAGAATTGTTTCAAAACTATTTCTGAAATTGTACATGTGTGTGAAAATGCTAGAAAACGCTCTCATACTCACTTGCTAATTTACTAAACGCTTTAGAACCAAAGAGGACTTCTAAGTTATCGAAGGCACCATCAATATAGTCTCCATAGCTATTATTCTCCGGAGTCTCCTCTATCGCGTCCAACAAATAGTAACAGTTCTGAACTTTAAACTTTTCCTTCTGAGCCGGCGTCAGCTGCAGCTGTTCTAAAGATACGGCACTAGTACACACGAGAAACACATTCCTTGGCAACGACATCGGCAGCCAAGATAAACCTGTCACTATATCACATTCCAAAGGATTCACTCTATGCACATTATCGATAAATATCAACAAAATCTCGTTTTCCATCTCCTCACATTTTCTAAGCAGACTTTGGAACCAATTATTTATATAGAGAGGATCAAAACTCGCGTCTTTTGGCAAATAACCTTCGGGAATGTTTAAAATTATCGATATTTGTTGACACATCACTCGAAGCAGTTCCAAATTGTAGGCCGATCTCGGTGTTGAAGCAGAAAATCGTACTATCCTCAAAACTGGCTTCGGGAAAATTTCTTCGCACTTGAAGTAAAGGTGTGTCAATAAAGTGCTTTTTCCTGAAGCGTCTGGTCCATATATTAAAGCTGGTGGATGCCGCGTTCGATTTTCGTAATTTTCCTTAGCGTTATTTAAAATACTTTTGGCTGCTTCTTCAATTTGCTTAACGTTAACCTTATACAAACGATTATGTTCTATACATATCCTAAGATGAGTGATGTGTTCCAGAAATACTTCCTGAAAGTTAAAACGAAAGCCAATAAATTATTCATGCGAGCAAAGTTGTCACGTGAGGGAAGTTAAGTTCGACATTGGAGACTTTAAACTCGTACGTGAGTTATTTAATGTCTTCTTGTGGAACGTATAAGAGAATTTGTTCGAGGAGAATTTCAAAGACTTGTGGATGTCAAAATTTCATAAAATTGTGAAGCGGAGTACCTATCTTCTTAAACTTTTTCTTAAGTATTAAGTGCCAAAACGGAGTAACTAACCTGTACAGTCTTTTTTCTTCCCTTTCCCTGATCGGGTTCGGTGCTAAGGCTCTCGTCGACTAGCGAACTGACCACTACTTGCACCTTCTCTCTTAAAGGAGATAATTTTTCTTCGTTGTCAGATGCTCCGTCTGTCCTCGACGAATCCGCTGAAGATGTCCTAGGATTAATTGAAAAAGAATCTTTATAATCATTCAAAAAATAATCAAATCTTAACCTTGTTTATTTAGGAATAAGAAATACATAATAATTACATCATGTAAGTATCTTATCATCTATCATTATGCACGTATGAGGTCATATTTTCTTTATTTTAATTACTGTGTCCAATACTTTAATAGATCTGGAATTTGAATAAAAAGACTGAATACTTCTTCAGTAATAGTACTTGTGACCACTTCATCAATGAGGTAATTCCAATAGATTTAAAATCTATCCAAACTTAAGAAATACTACTTCAATGACAGTTCATTTCGAGTATTGGATGGAGAAAAATACTCTAGTTTCTTCGCTTGGTCAAGATAAAATAAATCTAAAAACTTCACTGGACATTTTGTAAATGGCATTCACTGCTCGGAAGCTGTCTAAGGAATTGCCAGTAGTTGCCAAAAGTTCTTATCAGGAACTGCATTTGGAAATGCAGATAGAAATGTTTTTATGGAACCAATCTGTCTTTTTTAATACTTTTTATTTTTCGAAATTTTATCTTAATTAACGTTTTATTAATTGGTATTATTATTGTTATTGTTCTTTATGATAGCGTATTCAGTTTTAAAACCTTTTTAACAATGTAAGCACTAAACATTGATCTTAATAAATTCATAATTTAAAAGCCCCGAACTTCATTATTTCATTAACTTTTACATTAATGAGAAAGGTTGAAAGTTCAGTACTGAGTCACGGGCTATTAAATATAATCATTTTATACTTAACTATGATGTATGATAATGGACTTTTGAATAAAATATTGGATGAGATCAAATTTTAATGAATTTGGAATTCCATTTAGGTGATTGATAATGGTTCCATAATATCATTAATGCGAAAATAAATTGTAACCACAATGATAAAAGGATTATATTTTATGAAATGCGTAGCTAATGATTTTCGACGCAAAGTGTGCTTAATCTCATTCAAGTGAAGGTCCTATTTTCTTTCTATGTGGTTTGCGAGAAAGGAAAAATAATGCTATGAGCAGAAAATAGTAATCTTTTACCTCCTGTGAGGGATTCATTCTATTTAATGCATATTATATTTACAGTACCCTAAAGCGCTATTCATTTTGCACTACTCAGAAATGCCTTGAGGGAGAAGGAAAAATCTCGAAAAGCCATCTCATTCACAAACATTTATAAAGAAAATAAAACTATTAATATACGAAGGTTTTCTTTCTTAAGGAAAATATTATTTCTTTTCCTTTTATCCTCTTTGACGTAACTTGACTTGGAATATGTACCCCGAATATGACGTTAAATGCGACAAAAGATTGACAATAGAAAAAGTCAAAACACCTTTTGTTAGGGAACCTTTTGTTGTTTTAATCTGAAGCCAGAATCGTGCTGTCAGGGTCGAAGTTGTTATGGAATTTGTCAAGAGTGAAAAGGAAAATAGATATTGTATTTTTGATGATTTTGTTTCGTTCATATGTTAAAAACAAGGTGAATCGGCAGGAATACCGATGTTTGATTTCGTGTGACGTTTTGATTGTTAAACGTTTTGCAATACTAAAGCGTGCAAAACGGGATTTTGCAAAGTTAGTGTTCCTTTTAGAACGCAAACATTCATTAAAACAATAAAAAATGTTTTTTGCTGTATTTAACCCTTTAAGCGCCCAGTTTAATATCAATTATCACGCCACTAGCTACAAATCCAAAAATGTAACTACACTAAATAAGTCTCTAACTCTGTCGCAGAAATACACGACGAGCGGCAGGGACACGAAAACATGTGTCACATATATGCGACACAGGCAGTTAATGGGCTAAGTTACCTATTCTGTTTGCAAGTCACTAGCGATATGTTATCGGATAGTCTTTAAGTAATGGGTCATTTATCAAATTCAACAGTTTTAAATTAGTATAAAGTGTATATGACATGTTTTCTAAAATACTTACTCTAGCGTGATGACATGTGTATCAGGTAAAGCATCTTCCAGCTTTTTTCTTAATTCTTTTAACCTAGTGTGGGCCAACGCTGCTATCTTAGAGTCGTCAGGTTCCAAATCTGGCACGTCTCTGAACACCGCTATCATGCCCTTTGGATGATTGCCATTGGAGAGGAGATCTGGAAACATACATTGTGTTAGTTTGTAATTTACGGTGGTTTACCTGTTTGAAGACGTTGTGAGATGTAATGGCATTAATTATTGTAATTGAGTTTCGCTATTCATACTCTTGCTTTTCGAGTCGAAGCCCCGGTAACCCGCTAGGTATTTCGTAGCTCCAAGTCGGCATCAGCCCTATTGGGCTCCATTTGTTGTCTGATGGCTCTTCGACGGTTATTGGGTGTACGATAGTAGTATTTATATTACTATACATGTAGCCATATGGAAAGTATATTATTCCATTATTTCGATTATCTGCATAGTTGTTCACAGAGAATAATAATTTATTACAACAAAAATGAATAACATTTCAAAATTAAGAAGAAATAGAACATTTGGTTTGAAAAGCGGCCTGCAATGTAAATAACAAACATACCTATGTAAATAATGTACAACTCTGGCTGCGCAGTACATTGTTTTGCACAATACATGCAAACTAAAAGTTGGACAAAAACATTCCCTGTACTGGGAAACGCAATCCCCTATGTAATGTATATTGGAATGGAATGAAATATGATAGTTTGTAGAGGTATGTTTTGTGCGTATTTTTTTATATTTTTCCGTATTAGAATTGGGTCATCGCAATCAATGTGATAGTCCGTTGCAGGGTAATGACCTCCCACTATATGTATAGAGGGTCTATTATAATCTTCAAGATTGGAAAGCAAATTGCAGACCGTAGTTTAAAAAGTTCAGTAAACGTATTTCTAAATTTCTAGAAAATAATTATCCTTTCTGATATTATGAACAATAAATAATTGATTGATGTCAGAATTTGTGTGTAATCCTAATAAAGCTATTAGGATTAGGCTCCTGTTCTTTGCTCGCAAATGTAGAACACATGTTTAGAGAAATGGCTACCTTTTTACCCCTTTGTCATATTCTAGGTAAATTAATTTAGATATTCATCAAAGCGTCGTAATTGGTTATAGTAGCCTCTAATATTGAGTTCTGAAAATTAATTTGAGAAGCATTCATTGTTCTTGTTTATTGTTGACAAATCTGTCTTTGTTTTGTTTGTGTTGAATTATGACTGTAATTAGATGTAGTATTGGAAATAGTTTGCAAAGGTTATTGAGGTAAGGTAAGGTGAGTACGCAAACTTTGAAACTGTCGGCTATCTGTCTGTTGTCATACTTTTCTTTTAACTTCTTCACTGTCGGTATATGAGACACAATAGAAAACACATTGTGTCTCGCGTAGATCTGCCTTCTGACATTATTTATTTTCAGCCATGGTCGACTCACTGCGGGGCAAAGGCCTCTGATATACAATGGGTTAATACAGGCTGAGAGCTATCGCTTTTACTAGTCAATATTTAAGTTGGACCACATTGTTATAAATACATAATTTTCTTAAATTAATTAGAAAAAAGCTGAAGGTACTAGCCAAGCTAAAATGTATCTTATAATAATACTCACTTAAAGCTAATTCGCATTGTAGTTCGACGGGGCTTCGGAGCAGGTTGGTCACATCAGCACCATTGGCTAAAGCCTCCAGAGCTATGGCGTTGAATGCTTTCTGGACCTCGAAGAGACGGTTCCGCTGTTCTTCACGATCCATCAAATCGCTGAACCTATGATAAATATATTAATATTAGTTAAATATGATACTCCTTTTTAAAAATAAATAGTTCAATCATGTATTGGATAATGATAAAACTAAACATTATATAGTGTTTGAGTCATTTAGAAGTCCTCTATAAAAACACAAAAAGTAGGTAAAAACTGCTAAAATATTAACTGGCTTAATCTTCTGGCTTATGAAATTCAACTTAAAGACTCTTGATGATTCTGGTTCGTTTAACAATACTAATTTTAGTCCTGAACCCTTATCTACACTACTTTTCACAAATAAAACTAATAAATATAATGCAATGGTACGTTAAACTCTGCAATAGATTTAATGGCAATACTTTCCTCTAGCTTTATGAATCATAAACGTAAAATATTACAAAAACTTTTGGTTTGCGAGACATTATTTTCCAAGTTCGTGACAAGCCTCCAGGGAGGGCGTTGTTACATACAAGTTACACGCAAACTTGTCGCTATCATGCGAAATACATGTTGAAGACAGAAACAAAAGGGCATAGTGACATACTATCATCGATGTTATGTATATGACATTTCCTTAACATAGCATTGATGGTACTATGACATAATATCTATCTATTCCGACTATCCCCGAAGGTATAGGTAGAAGTGTACATTCCGCAGCTGCGGACTATCAATCGCGGTTGCGGGTTTACCGGAGCTTAGGTTTGAAAAGTAGGTACGAACGGGGTCGTTTTAAGTCAGTAAGAGTCAGGCATTGGATGATTTTTCCCCCTCAAAAAACGGCACGGTAACACTATTCAGTATTTGTGTTATATGTCCCATGTAATAGGAGGTGAGCCTGTTGCCACATATACAAGTAAAGTATACCCGTAATACCCAGTTTTAACCAGATTTGTTATGAATTCTATAAAAGAGAAGTGAACCGATTGTCATACGGTGCTGTACTGTGCGTTTTTTTAAATACCGAAAAACGTCTACAAATTCTTACAAGTGGCAGTGAGACAATCAGTCCTTTAGATATACCATGGATATATTTATCATACAACAAGCTCTTGTTTAGGAGAACTATAGTCTATAACGACATGTTATAGGAAGTTTCATTCACATTGCGAAAACCGTATAATTCTGCCACTCCTCCGCTTCTAGTACGATGAATGATCGACGATCCATTGATATCGAGTTTTGAAGACTTCCCGAGTTCGCTCGTGATCGTGAATGATCGGGGCATTCCGTTGATTGCTCCGATACTCTTGTAATGGTATCGAACTTCCGAAACTGTTACCAATCACGTTACGTGTCTCTTTGGGTTTTGATAGAAACCAAAATAGGTTGTTAAACATGTGTACTTTAAATATAGTGTAACGTTTTTATGAAAAATATTATTATTCCTTTAATTAGGTAACAATTTAAGAGGAAATTGAATTTCAATTAAATAATGTTTTTATTTAGTACAACAAGTTAAAAATAAGAGTTTTAAGTGCTTAAGTCAGTACCCAGCTTTAGAGTGTAGCCATTAGTTGGTGTGGCTACACTGAGCTGACTAATGGCTATAAAATAGGTATAGAGCTTAGTTGAAAAGTATACATTTGAATATAGCAAGGCAGATCTTCTTAACCCATAATTTGGCTGATTATACTAAACTACGCAATACTTATTATTAGTCTTACATAGGTCAATGTTGTTATAAAATATACAAAGGAAAATTCTTACATTAATCTCTTCATAATACAAAATACTATAAGGTTAATTATCTATCTATTTCTACACTGGTAATATTGCAGAATACTAACTAAGCTTTATTAAGAAGACAAAGGAAAAATAAAAGAGAATCCTTTGTGGAGAAAATTCTTTATTAAGGCGATTATTTTCATCTTTTATTACGTAAATAGCATAATATAATGGCGCCTTAATATTCCTGAAGGGGTAGACAGAGTTGCATTTTGCTCAATAATGTAGCACGCGTTTTTCACCAGTGATTATGCATTGCATGTAAACTTAGCTGGTGAGTCAATTGTCATATTTCCAGAACCTGTCTGAATATTGAGAATTTTTCGGAAATCCGAAAAGCTAATACTAGTAACTACTTTTCTAGCCAGACATTAATCTATTCCAATATATTCAAAGATTTACAAAAGCCTTCACATTCGAGTTTCCTGATTTGATTTTAATTTATCGTTACGCTTTTATCCTTAAAGGGGAATGCAGAAGTGCACATTTCGGCACGTAATGTCACTATATCATGTGTTCCCATTTTTCACCATTTGTGTTATAAGTCCCATGTAATTGTAGGCCTATTTTCATATACCGGACACAATTCTAGACTCCGCGTTACTACTGAGAATTTTTTGAAAAACTGAAATATACAATAATCCTTTGCCCGACCACTCAACCAACAAAGCATACACAGTTCCCTTGTATGTATATAAGGGTTTATATGTAAGTGGGGCTTCATTGTCTCATAAAAAAGTAACTTGCAGTAACATCAGTTTGAGGTGTAACAATATTTATGTAAGAAACCTCTCCCAGCTAAACGATAAATTATTTATTTTACGATCGTACTGAGTAATCGTAGCCCCGTGCTAAGGCAAGCCTCATAAATTGTAACGACCTAAATAGATGACAGCGATAAGGGATGATTCAAACTTATAATAGTTTGGAAATTATCGCACTAATATTGATATTAAAGGAGCGAAGAGTTATTGTATTGGTAGTAGGTTTTATAATTGGGTTTAAAGGAGATATAGGTGGTTACTATAATTGTGCATTTCACATTGCATGAGAAGAGTAAAAGAACCTTTGAAAGAGATATGATACTTTCGCAATTTTTCACGGTTGATCGATGAACCCTAGTCTACCAATCTCTTGTGTAATAAACGTATACGGTGTATACGTTAAAATAGGTAGTAAATCAGTTCAAAACTTGTCATAATAGTAAGTGGCACTAGGTACCGTCAATTTGATTAAACAAGGTTAAGAAATAGTGTGAAAATAAATTTCCAAAAAAATTGTATGCGATTTCGTCTCTTTCAAAAATCTTATCCTCACTTACCTATTAAAATATTAGTCTTATGTTTTTAAAATACTTTTCTAACTTACCACTTATCCTCCCCTTCGAGGTGGTAGCTGCCATCTCCGTTCAACCGGTAACAAGCTCGCACGAGGTCTGCTTGTGCCGACTCAGACTTGACCAGTTCGTCAAATATGGCTTCAGGGATATGGTAGGGCAGTACTGGCTGGTATGATGACGCGTCGCCGCCGATGAGGCACTGGTTGTAAAAAAGACAACAATTTTAAATATAGAATGTTGTGTTTTTTTAACAATAACTGTTTGCATCCATAGAAATGTGGTAGGTACCTAGTTACTAGATTTTTTTTTGTAAATTCAAATATGCAAATAGCCTTTAGAAACTTTTTGTAACATAAATAATTATAATTATTCTGTTGCTTTTAAAGTTATCAAAAGTCTACTTATGCTTTTTAGATTAACAAACAAAGAAGTTCATTAGCAGTTTTCGATTATCTTATAGCAAGCATTTAATGATTATTTCAGAAGACCACTCCATTAAAAATCTTTTACATTTTCATTTCAAAAGTTTGTTAACATTCAAAGCAAATCCATTAACTTAAAGTAATATAGTACTATTAAACATTCTTGAAACGATGCTCATTTTTATTTTCATTATTACAAGTTTATAATTATTGCCTGAGCCATTTTATAATTTAAAAGGTAGATAAAAAGAATTCTTGGTAAAAATGGCTGTAGCTATTAAGTTTCAAATTACTCATTGCAATTAAAATTAATATTGGTAAGTTCTAAGGATAAATATGTTTTTTTTTTGCGTAGCCGTAGGTTGATTAACAATTTTTCGGTTGATTTTATGAAATATTAGGTACGAAATAGTTGACTATTATTTTGATCTAAAAACTCTTTCTAATTTAATTTTACCTCAAAGATAATAATATTCATATATTTGCTTATTAGTAGAAAAAAACACAACAACTTAAGCCAATACATTATACAGCTAAAGTGATATAAAATACCTACTTCACATTACGTAAAATTACCAATTTGAAAAAAGGTAGATATTACAATATTTTAATTACTTAAAACTAATTCATCAACCATCCATCTTCTCACAAAATCTTAAATATTCACGACATACATCCTTCCATCTCGCTGCGAACAAATCACACTCTGGTACGGACGTCAAGAGAGCATTGATCATCGTCAATGCTCGAACAAGACGAAAATATTAAAGGTATTGATTTTTTCCTATCCACAGTGAACTTGACTATTTACGGTATGTAAAGTAAAAAAGAATATTTTGGGAACGCGAATTGCGAATCCCTCAGCAAAATTATTGTCTTTCAATAAATGTAAATATTTACTTTATGCTAATAGGATTTAGTTCGAAGTTACGCTAATACTTTGTTTGTAGTTTCGTATTCCACATGTTTCACTACTTTATCCTTTAAGTCCTTAAATATAATTTAAATTGAATACCGAAACTGTTTAGTGTTTTAGTTTTAAGCGCACCACTTTGTTATGTATGAAATTGTTATTTAATTTCACGTTAAAATATTATTAAATACAAATAAAACACACGTTAGCAATAGACACAAATCATGTGGTTTAATATACTGCCCAAAATAAAGCAAAGGTAATATACTCATTCAGCCTTTATACATAATTCCAAAAAATAATTCTTCAATGCTTTGGAGAAAAAGTAATTCAAACTTCATATTAAAGCAAAATAATTATTCTATTCAACAAAAATATTTTAATTAATTAGTATTATTTGCCATTTTATTTGTAAACGTATAAACAAATTTTGACAGGCTGAATGAGAAAGTGCAGCCGTATAAAAATTAAGAACAATAAATAAAAAATAAAAAATTAATGGCTTTTTATATTTTTTTGCAAAAAGTGGCCAGTATTAATTTTATGTAAGTATAAAAAGGTAGCGAATAAAAAAGTTTACCTTAATAATTCTTTTTTAAAATAAAGGAATAAAATGAACCAAAAACAATTAAAAGCTAAAGTAAACTTTATGCCAGCTTCATAAGGTTGTAATTTACTTACCAGAAAGTAGCCGGCTTTCGATGTTTGGTTGCAGCATTTGATTTCATCGAGGTAGTGGTGTAGTAACGCCGGATTGGTTTCGTCTCCACCGTCGGTACCATAGTGCATGTCCACGAACTCGATCTAAGGGGAAAAAAACAATTTTGTAGTAAGTAACGATAAAAAAGTAATGGTAGAAGACACACCTTCATAGCATAGCACATCTCTGGTGAAAAAGCAACCTTATTGTCATGGCTTTACGCTAGTTATTCAAAGGTTTTTTTCAGTCATACAGCAATTTAGTCTTTACATAACTGGGACAAAAGGCAGAGAGACTGACATCAATGTATTTGTATTTGCACAAAATGGTGGATTGCAAATAGTTGTTTTTGTGCATTCAATTCGTTTCACATTCCCCTGACGTGCGTCCAAATATTTTGATAGACACAAAAGTATTCATATTTACCAACGTTTTCAATAAAAAGTATAAAATATTTTGGTCAATAAAAACGAAAGGCTTTTTGAGCTTTTTCATTTGAAAAGAAGTCCGCAAGCGCGTAATATTTTAAAACAAACGATATTTTTTTAAACAATTTTATGTTCACTTTTTTAAAAAATACTTATGCTGTCTAAACTTAGTGACGTGTTGTTGATGCGGTCGTAAGTTCGACTACCAAACTGAAATTTGCAGGCACACTCTTTTAAACCAACAAAACTGGTGAAAAGTATGTGTTCCATTGTAAATGTACAACTTTACTATATGTATACTGAAAATGCAATATAGATATAAATATATATAAATACATAAAACTTTTATATTAAAAGGGAATCGTCTTCAGAACTTGAATATGCGAACCTCAATTTTTTAAGTTGAGGATTATATACCTAAAACTTTCTCCTAAATCTGAAAAACACTATGCTGAAAACCGCATTGTATGGTTCAGCCAAACGCGAGATAATCGCACACAAACATACAAACAAACAGGTTAAACTAAGAACCTCATTTTTTAAGTCGATTAAAAATAAAATAATGGTCTCAGAAACCGCGCTTTGTCATTAATAAATATCTTTCCGTAATGTAAAAGCAACTTAATTTGATCTTCATTTAAGTCTAAAATGTTGCACATTTCAAGAAAGCCTTTGAATCGAAGCGAAGAGTTTCTACATTAGGAGTATAAAACCACATCGCTCCTACATAAGTTTCTACTTAACTTACTTTATTGAGTGGTTAAGCGGCATTTAAGTTATATTGCTTTACTTTGATCGTGTTTCAGATAGTTTTATTTCTGTTCAGCGTTTTAATTTTGTGACTTTTAATTATTGTAATCCTAGAATTATTTTTTTCAATTAAAAACAAATCAATTTGATGTTTCTATGTAGGTAATTCAGAAAAGTAAATAGCTTTACTAAAGTACTGACCGACAGACTGACAGTTTTAATACTTAAATTATATTTGCTTTGACGTTCAAATGTGCCTTTTTGATGTAATAGTATTTTTGAATTGGAAGTATAAAATCATTTTGGAATTAAACGTATGTTTTTGCTGTGGTGTGACAAGAACAATTTGTTTGTTAAAACTAGTCACGAAGTTTTGAAACATTAAATTCAGTATTTACGAAAAAGATTTTACGTTCAAACCAGTACGGTAAATTGTGAACCTCAAATCCTAAATACGAATGGTAACCAAACCAATAACGAAATCAATTTCAATCCCTTGAATCCACTTACAATTAATACGATCACACGTAATCCACGTGTATCACTCAATGAAATTACATTTCAAAATATCTGAGTTTAATCTCGGCAGAATCAATTCTGTCCGTTGCTTCCATTTGTAACGGTCCCTGTCAAAGTTCCAGATGCATTTGAATTTGAATTTGGAATGTAGAATGATGGCGCCCGCGGCGTACTCCATTTTGATTCAGGTACGGAGTTGTTTGGAATTTCTGTGTGATGTCGCTCATTCGTTTGGCGCTGTTGCTTTATTTTATGTGTTCTCTGTTGTATTCTGTGTTCTATTTCAGTTATATTTGTATGAGTCACTGACCTATTCGGTAAAATTAACAAAATATATAATTGACACTTCAATCTAAATTGAAGGATTGAATTGCGATGATACCTTTTTAAACTGAATTGTTTTGTGTGTACAAAGACTTAAAGTTGTCTATAATATATGAAGTAACTGAAAAAAAAAAAAACCTCTAACATCAGAACGAAATCTTTTAATTAAATTATTTCAATTGTCATTATACCTAAGTGGCAAGAAATACCATAATAAAATTATCTTAATTATTTATTTATTTTTAGCCATGATCGTCCCACTGCAGAGCAAAGGCCTTATCTTAAATTACAAAATATCTTAAACATGATTAAAACATTAGTCGATTTTCGGTAAACCTAACCTGAAATTGGGGTCCAAAGGTTAATTCGGGACCTCTAATTTGACCAGGTTAATTAATTCAGATCGCATTATAATAGGACCGCATGCCTGCCGTGAAATACACCTGTGCGGCCATATTATCTTATTTTTTGCTCTCAACATAAAATTTGTAGCTCACTGCACCAACTATTATGAAAAGCTGTTGCCTGATTTACGGTAATTTTTATGTGTAAACCTACTTTTACAGGTGTATATATAATATTTTTAGTACTATTTTTCATAACTTAGACGCGCTTGATGGTAGTCATGATATTTTTTTAAGTGGCACGTAAAGTGTATTGGAAAATTTGGAGGAGATTTTTGACTATAGTAGTATAACGTAAAATCTTTTTGAAAGCCATTCTAAAACTACGTTTAAAAAACTGACTTGAAAAAGAAACCTAATCACACAAAATAGGAAAACACGTGTTAAAGTTCAGACCTCAACTTTTTTAAGTCGAGTACCTAAAACAAAGTCTGAAAAATGCTAGGCAGAAGTCCGCATCAAAATCTGTTCAGCTAAACGCAAAATAATCGCGTACAAACATACAGATCAAACGGAGAACTTTCTGTTTTCTAATTAGGTCAGATAATACTATTTCTTATTAAAAAAAAAACTAATAAGCCCAATAACACTTTACCTGACATAGTTATCAAGTTCTTAACCTTAACTAATATAATTTAAATTCTTTGACTGACGCCGTCAGCAATAGAGGCAGACTTTAGGTAATCTAAAATTGTATGTTAGACTAAGAGTGCTTTTCCACCAAAGACGTGCAATGCTACGTTGCTGTGGAGGCGTTTGACTTCCACCTATCATATTCATTGGCACACATAGCTTAGCACTGATGGAACCGAAGTCAGCGTAGCTATGTATTTTTTTATGGAAAGATGCGTGCTATGGACGCGTGCTACGAATGTGTGTTATGGATGGCTTCTCTACTACTGATACATCGCATACTCGAGCTAAGCATCTTCCTCGCACAACCACATAGCTTAGTATTAGTATCAGTGGAAACGGTCACATAGTTTCACAGCTTGACTATTACATCTTTGTAGCATAGCTACATAGCACATCTCTGGTGGAAAAACACCCTGAGTATCGGATCGAAACTTTTACGAAGTGAAAGTACGAGTGACATTGAATATTTTATGATACCTAACCCTCGTTTTCAGGTCTCTTTTCATATTTAATTCTCAGACCGAAAGGTTTTCGAAGGTGTAATTAGGGATCAAGTCGAGGGTAATTGTAACTTGAGAAGTTATTATTTATTTTTTTCATAATATACCTATTTGTTAAGGTTTAAAGAATGTTTTTAAATTCAATTTAGGTATAGTGATATTAAAATTCCATTTAGTATGAACGAATGTGTAGTTTTCAGGTACCGTATATTGTCAAATAGATAACTATAGGGTAAGCGTTACTTCTACTTGTTTCATTTCAAATTTAAGTAGAATTGGTAAACTATTGCCTTGCTATTCACAAACTAACTACGACAACCTTTCTTGCCATTACGCCACCGTTTCAATTTGCACTCTATTCCTTTCTTATTTCAGTAGGTTTTTTATGGTATAAGCATGTAAACGGGCAGACGTATCATCTACGTATCATCATCAGATGGTAAGCAATCGCTGCCGCTCATGGACATCTGAAAAACCAAAGGTACAGAACATACAGGAACTTAAGGGTTGTTGGGAAATCGGGGATTGGAAAGATTGGTAACCTCACTTATGCAGCGAAACACCACGCAAGCGTTGTTTCACGTCGATTTTTTTGTGAGGCCGCTTTGGCACGAATGGGTCGTGCCGACATGGATCTCCTACACTTAAAGTTATTTGCCTACCTGGCTTATCAGCAAGAAGAAATATTTGGCAGCAAGTTTTCTTGTTAACGCGCAAAGCGTAAATAATAACAAAGCAACAAAAGCCGTGGTCTTGTCAGAGGGTCTTACGGATAATCCAAAATGAAATTTTCTTTCATCGCCTAAATTTTATTTGACTTTCATATTATTCTGTGGGCCTCGTGTTTTGTTTGAATTAAATTAAATGGAGACGACAACAGACGCATTTTACTTCAATTTACTCGTTTTCAATTCTATATTTAGTATATTTTATGTATAAGAGGATTATTATTCTGCGGACAGCGTAGTGGGTTACTGGGGCTCCGGCTCGAAAGGCAGGAGTAGAAACGGGGTGGTATTTAGTCAGTAAGAGGCTAACACTCACTCTCACCTCGCCCAAGGCAGAGAAGTCACTGGATGAATTTCCCCCCTCAAAAAGGGTGGTTAGTATTGCCGCATATTGTACGCAAGTACAGAGTTTTGAAAAGGAAGCCGTCATTAAACCTTTGATTTTGTACTAGATAACCATTTAATTACTTAGATAAAAGAAGAGAACAAACAAAACAAAGGTAATTCTTCTCCGCTTCATGACAATCGATATACAAATATATTCGGTATGCGCGAATAGTGTAGGCATTATGCGACTACTAAACTAACGAGGCAGTCAAACGTACGGGAGGATTTTAAATAAATGTTTTCCTAATTACACAGTAAAAGGTTAACCGACTATACTCGATGCTCACAAATCTGCTCACAAGTTCCCAAACAATAAGTTCATTTACATTTAGCCGGTTAATATGTTCAGACTGTCTCTGCATCCCAAACTTCATCGTTCTCTACCGAAGTTTCGACTCCGGTCAACCGCATGTCATTGCACTACGAAACTCGCTCTTATTGCTTACGAAATAAGGCTCTCAAGGTCAAACAGTGTTGATGTTCGTAGATTTTGTGGGAATGTAGTTTAATGGAAAGTTTGTGTAGTAGTAGTAATGCGATATACAGGTACTTAGTTGTGGACTGTAGGTACGTCTGTGTCGTGGTTGTGTGGAAGTTTCGAGAACAGGTGTAGGGGTTCTCATAATATTGTTGTTACAAAATTAGAGACTAAATTTGTCGTCGCGTCTATTGGGCCGCTGTGTAAATTGGTATAAGGTGTTATTTTATTAACGACGACGGGTGTTTTGGTTAGTGAAATTGGGAAGTGAATATTTTTATGTTAGATTCAAAAATATACCGTTTTGGATAAAATTGTACGAAAAAAGTGATAAAAATACTTCTTTCTCCTTATTCTTGATGATAATTTGGATCGCCTAGAAAGAAGAAAGGCTATTTCTAATCTGATATTGTCTCCGGATCCTCGAGAATCTGTATTGTTCCACATCAGTTCATATAACCTACCTCAATATATCGATCGTCGTACGTGGACTGCAACTCTGGACCGACCATCTCCAGGATTTGTCTTCTTTCTTCACGGAATTCTGTGGAATAATTAACTTATTTAGGACCTTGTATTTAAAATAAACAATACCCTTAGTATGAGTTTGCTTTACGTTGAATGTAATCGAAACGAGGGCGCGTTCGGCGCTCTGATTGGCCAGCTCGAATAAACCAACCAATCAGAGCACCGAACGTGCTCTCGTACTAATGGTACAGAAGAAAATGCATTTCCTTGGTGTTATTTTTCAATAATTGAAATATTTACTTTGTCTTTAGCAAGTGTAGTTATTGATGATAACAAAGTTTGACTTTTGACGAAGTAACATAATTAGGTTTAGTAAAACTTAACAATTACGACAAATCCTATTCAAAGTTTAGACTATTAATAAGATTTTATATAAAAAATAAACCTATCATAACTTTCCCTCTTTCCCATTCAAAATAAAGCAAAGAATATTTATTGTATTCCACAGTAACAATGCTCTGAGATTCTTCGCCTGTGGAAACCAAGTACTTCAATATCTCAAGTACTTGTTGGTACATTGATACAAGTTTGAAGTATTGCCTCGTATTTGCGAAGGAAAATATAAAATACAGGAATATTCATACAACATGAGGCAAGAACAAGCACTTGTTCTGAAGTAAGTGACCCTTGAAGAGAACACTGACTTTCTTTACATTTCTGTGGCAGGAAGACTGTTTTGTTGTTGATGTCAAACAATTTATTTTGATGTGAAACTTTATTATAAGTAGTTATAAGTAGTATTGTCACTGTTAGGTGACTTGTTTTCTTGATCACCATAAATAAGCTGTAATAACTATGGAAGGATGAAATGTTTTGTATTTTTTGGGTGGCCGACCTTTCTATGTAGCAATAAAATTTTTGATAATTTGATTGTTCTTTGTTTAAGTTGAATGGTCTCATAGTTTATTAATTAATATAATAAATAAAACTCATTCTAGAGGTCATTTCGCCATAAGTCCTATTTTAACGACTAAGTCGTATTTTTGTTTGTTCTGGCTCTTAAAACGGCTGGACCGATTTTGACAGGTCTTTAATCAAGCTGATATACTAAAGAGTAACTTAGGCTTGTTTTATTAGTCACAAATTCCGTGAACCACGCGAACGAAGCCGCTGGCATCATTTGAATAAACTAATTCCAATGGAAAGACTTAACGACATAGCAAGCGCCATCTATGCACTTGTGCATAGATATATATAGATCTTGATCTATAAGATCAGAAACTAAAACCGTCATTACGACATTACCAAACAATTATCCAGACGCCAACTGACCTACTCCTCCCAATCTGCACTTCATAAACCATTGCAACAATGTACCAAAATATCTTCAAAGAACTCACCATTGTAAACAGAAGCCACGAAGATCTTGACAGCACGCGGGCCTGGCCACTTGTCGCTGGATTCCGTGAAGCCCTTCAGTGCGTTGAGCACCGCCGGCTCGGGAGCGCTCATGGCGCCCCGTCCACTGCCTCACCCCGCACCACTTGCGTCACACCGCCGCATTCTGGTGACAAAAGGAATATAATTTTAGTGTCAATTTACTGTAGTAGATGTGCTAGTTAATTGTTAAAAGGATGTTTAAGTGGCTACGTGTAAGTAGCTTAAAGTTATATTTTTAACAAAACTTGTCATTATCAGTTTTCGCCATACAAAATTCAAGGCCATAAGTTAACCTATTTGACAAATTACGAAGAAATGATCAAATTAAGATCCAAAACCTTATACTGTACTGGAAAAAAGCTAATAGGGCTTCCCGGCTCGATCTGAGTGTCACCATGGTCTCACAGAAAACGTTGTGTTTCGTTGTATGTGTGACGTTACCGGAGGCCTAATTATCCCCTACTTCTTTTACCGATTCCCCAACAACCCTTAAATTCCTGACCCTCAAAAAGCCGACAGCACAATTGTAACGCCTCTGCTGTTTTGGGTATCCATGAGGCCGGCGATTGCTTACCACCAGATGATTCGTCTGTTCGTTTACCGGATTATAAACAAAAAAGAGTTAAAATATTCCGAGCACAATAATAAAACAACAAAAATATTCGTACATTTCAGTTCCCTTGTAAAAAAATAACAACCATCAATATGATTTCGGTATCGCGAGCGGCTCCGATCGTAAATCATAAACTCGATGTCAAAAACAAGCCTTGCCTATACAGAAAACTTATTTTTTTATCAAACAAAATACATAATAACAAATTGTAGCCATTTACTGATATTTTGTCTTCAAACGAGTTTCGGATATTTTCGTATAAATAGCAATCAGTTACGATCAAATTAACTGTTATTAATTTGACATAATGATGCTTTTATAGATAGAAACAAGTTTTTTAGATTATCGAAAAGGAAGACAAATAACCCAAAATTGATTTATTATTCTGACTGAAATGGGATACGATATTTTTATAATAACTATCGTGAGACATTAAATTAACTGGTACGATACTGATCGTACCAGATAATTTGCTTACGTCGGTTGCGCGACGCCGTCGCGACGTCTGCGCACTCTGTTCATGATGAGGTGACTCTTCCCCTCTGTGACAGGAAACGAGCTTTTGTCAATGTATTTACGTGAGTAAACCGTTATTTTAAGTTACTTTAGGGTACAATATTTGTCAATGCTGTTAGCTGCTGCATTGCTGAGTATATAAGAATTCGAACATCCTACTTTGCCAACCTGAGAATCAATACACTACCTGTCTCACTATAGTCAATACCATTTGTTTGATAAGTAAAGTCAATTTCAGTAAGATCTTAGAAGACCTTATCGAAATTTCAAGATAGTAACAAGTTCAATAACTTTAAAATCCCATAACTTTTCAATCATCTTAGTTAAAGTATTCTCTACAGAATTCTTTTAATATAAAGAGTGAAAGAAATTTATTATACTTATGTATAATATAAGAACGGGATAGTTCTCTCAGATTGAGTGGAACACAAAAGGCACTAATCAAAAGCTTCTCGTCTGAAACCTTTTGTAGCTTCACTCTGTAGCTGGGAGACTTCTGAAGTGCGAATAGTAGCTGCAAGCTGTAGCTCCCTGTATATAATATAGTACTTGAATAATATTCTTTTGGAATGGTTATTTTATGTGTGAGTTTACTTTGTGTGTGTGTTCCACTTATTAAGTGGCTGATTTACATGTGGGTATTGCTACGTGTGTATGTGTATGTACAATTTACTTTCATAATAATTATTTGTCATTGTCATTGATTGAAATTACATGGGGAATTTTATTGTAACTTTCGTGAGACATACTAAATTAATTATTATGTTATCGGCTTACTCACGTAATTGTTTGACGAGGAACTCGACTAGTTTCAAGCCATGCTAGTGGCTCATTTTCATGAGCAGCATTCCGCGACATACGACGCGGCGATTGTCGCGCTGCTACTAGAGTAGTTACTAGAAGAATATGAGCCTCTAGCATGGCTTGAAACTAGTCGAGTTCCTCGTCAAACGATTACGTGAGTAAGCCGATAACATAATACATGGGGAATGAAATTATTATATAACTCCAGTCAATATTGACTTCTGAAGTATTAATTAATTACACACGACTTCACAAAGCATATACCGAAAATTGAATTATCAACGCACACAATTCATTTTCTTCACACATCATAAACCTACTTACTACAATAAAGAACCGTAACACCTCATAAACAAGATCCACAATCATTCTCCCACTTTTAGTATGATAACACGAAAGCTATAAAGTATATATAAATAAAAATTGCTCGTACGTACTACAATCAAGCTATACAAACCAGTATAAACTGACATTTGAATGTGCGGAGAGGTCTTATAAAGCGGGACCATGACAAACTGGTGTTGTATAGGTTGATGTGTGCATGTCTCCCAATAAGTAGGTTACGTAGCAATGGCAGCCATCCGGTGTTACGCGCGCCCCAATTAGGCAAAATGTGTCGGACTGAAGAGTGCAAATGTCGTTAGTTCGAATTCCAGATCGAATGGAAAGCGGAAATGTCATTAGGGCGAATTACTGATGTATGGGAACCCAATCAGTGATGGTAGATGTAATTTATTCTATGTATAGACATGTGTTTTTAAAGAGAGATGGGTTTATTTCTGTTAGCTTTTATTTTGGAGACGTTCTAACTTGGTTATGGTACTAATATAGGAGGTGATATTTTGAATAGCGTCATCATTTACAGTATAATGACATTTTACCTTTTCTGGTCAAATATCAGTGTAACTGGGAAAAGGTCAGGATTCTTTGAAAATATCCGTCAATAAGACTTCTAAAGGAAGAACTTATTGGCTAGGATATTCGTGTCTACTGGCAGAACTTATGTAATAATTAAGGAATTTCTAAATAACAAGGGCGAGTAAACCTAATTAGTGCACCTAAGAGTAATTACTGTAGGTGAGAGATGCAAAAATACAATTTAACAAACACAATTTTAACAGGACTATTTCGAGTCCCATGTAATTGGGATGGTCAATCTATTCACGATTCAGTAATCACATTCACAATCAAATCAACTAATCAGTGCGCATACAAATATTCCCTATGCAAATACTCGTACAACTAACATTTACCAATTGAATAGAATCCAGATTTCATAGAAACTAGAATTTACCACAACAATACTACACAAACAGATTGTATTACCAAAACAAACTGATTTGCATTTCGTTAAATAATTAATGCTCATACCCACGCCAGCCGCTGTAAAGCGAGATTGTTCTGAATTCAGCGCTGTAATTGCAATTTGCGTGTATAGTTAAACTTACCTACTAGCATTTAGTAGGTACTTAGTTATATTTCTGTTTACTAAACAATGTGCAATGTGGAATAATCTAAGTATTATGTTGATAGTTCTGCTAAATTTTATTTAGATTTAACTAAGACTTAGATGAGCTGCTTAAGATGAAACTTAAACAAACTTATTTTTTTATTTTGGTTAGATTATGTACGTATTTTTGTAGTACCGAGACATCAAATCATTTCTGCGATAATATCTATAATATACTTGGTGACCCGTTTGTTTTTGGGAGCATTGTTATATGGTTCTTATGTAAAAAACAATACAAATTTGCGCAGAAAAAAACCTTAGACACAAAGTTCGCGGGGTTCACTAATCGTGTACTTAATACTGAGATGACTGTGTCAGGCTTAGAAGCCTAGCCATAGAAAAGTAGTTCCTAGACATCTCCTCTAAACAGATTTTTACCTAACTCTGCATGGTTTTGTGAAAATAGCTAGGTAGCTATTTTCAGCTAGGTAGCTACATACACCATATTTGGGTATCATAAAAACACTCATTCAGAATACAACATCTAGTATGGATTGAATTTAATACGACTATCTGGAATAATATCTAGAACTTACACGTAGGTATCATATTGCTAGCAGTAATATAATATTCACATTTACATATATTTATTTTATAGTTCACTCAACAAGCGAGGACGTGACGACAGCTACATAAGAATAAGGATCATTGAACACTGTTATTATTTCCTTCGAAATAATTCTGATATTTTTGTAAGATAGAATTTGTCGAGCATGCAGTTTGGGGGTTTGATCGCAAGTTCTGGAAAAAATCGGGTTACCAGGGTTCCTGCTCGAAAAGCAGGAGTAGGAACGGAGTGGTTTTTAGTCAGTAAGAGTCTGACACTCCCACAAAAGTCATTGGATGATTTTCCCACTGAAAAAAGTACTGGAAATCTTTGAAACGGAGTGATACCGTGGCCTCATTGAAAACCGACGTTAAACACCACTTGCGTTGTGTTTCGTTGTGTGAGTGAGGTTACAGCAGGCCCGATTAATCCCCTCCCACTTCATCCCAATCTTATCCCGATTTTCCAAAAACTCTTAAATTTCTAACCCCCAAAACGCGGGTAACGCACTTGTAACGCATCTAGTGTTTCAAGTGCGTTGGTTTCTATGGGTGGCAATTTCTTACCATCAGGTGATGCGTCTTACCCACTTATACCATAAAAAACAGCAAAACAGTCCAAATACGTAATTTAAACAGATACAACAAAATTGAGTATTGTACCCAATCTTTTATCGATTCATTCTACTCAACGAATGTACTGAATTTCGTTCCACTTGAATTGAATTAATATTCAAAGGGAACTCTTCTTCTTCGAGTGAAACTGTCAGTTGGTCCGTGCTCCAGTAATAATTGATACGGTTCTACATTTAATTTTCTATGATAAACAGGAGTTTTGCATTAAATGATTTACGGTACTTCTGAATTAATGAGACGTTTTGTTATATGTATTGTTATTTATTGAATGGATTTGGTGCAATTTTTGTTTGGGATATTTTGTGCTTTTTAATTTGAAAATATTGTATTTATGCTTAAGGTAGCCGCTTCTCAAATAATTATGAGGCTTGGTGATTATAATGTTAATTACTAAACCGTGTGAAGATTTTACCTAGTAATGAGACACGCCACAATCTCACAAAACCGCCGGAACACTAAAGACCGGCGCGTTCTTAAGACATTAATAACTGTTTTGGATCCCGCATCGAAGAAAAATCAATGAGACAGTTATAGGCTGATGGTGTGATCTGATGTGATCATAATCATCGAAAAACTGTATTTAATTTTAGACGCTAAGGCACATTCTGCCTTACAATATTTCAAAATGTACTCGACCTTATTTATGAACCTGATTAATTGAGTAAGATAAGTTTACACCCCAGCGACAAACTACTACACAAAGAACTTTGCATAAGAAGCGAAAATAAATCTTAAAGATAAATACATAAGACATAGTATCCCATAAAATTAGCTGAGTTTACTATTACTTCAGCAGTGTAATTACCGCACTTCATTTACTTAGGTACGCTAGACCTTAATGTATGTACTTACACATTCTTAGGCTATATTACTGTTAAGTGCGCCGCTACTTAGTGCTGAGAGCAAATACTAACCTGTTGGCTTAAATATCTTTGTAGCTATTTTTGAAGTCATATTCATTTAAAGAGGCATGTGGTAAAATGTTAGTAGTCGTTAATTTTATGGATTGTAGAAAAAGTAGAGATACAAACTTAAAGAGATTAAAACTTATTATACTACACATATTATACTACATATTATATATATATTTACTATACATTATACTACTGTGTAAACATATATTACTAATACATAATATTTATATTTATCTAAGATATACCTCTTGGATCCGACAGACAAACTACATATATAGTTTTGTCGGACTATGTACTAGTTTATAAGTTCATAACATGTACCTTTTAATAAAATAAATAAATAATAACATAAAACTTAAGTTTTATAGTACTCATAAAGATGTTTTTCTGAGGCAGAGTTAACATGCAATTTTCGAATCTCTTGTTCTGGTATTAGCGTTCCTAGTGGTATTTTGGTGTACCTACAATAAACGAATTCCACAAAAGTACCAGGCCTAAAATGCACTAACATTTCCATAACAATTTTTACCCTTCTTATATTCCGTTGGCCCAAATTCATAACAACCATTTACCAAAAGCAAATACTCCATCAAATGTCCCACTTTACTCTAATTCGCGCGCATCTATCATCACACGAGTGTGACGGAATACAATTTCCTCTTTATAACACTTACAGAAAGATAATCCAGCTATTTTTCTTTCATTTCGAGATCAAGAACTTAGTGCTCATAAAATATTGTGCGCCAAAATAATCCAAAGAGGATACAACGAACAGAATTGAATATAATGCGTATCATTCGGAGTGAATTATTCATTGGAGCTGTATGGCTTATGTTGGTATTCATAGTCTTTTATGGTGCTCTGAAATGGGAGTGGTGTTGTATTTTGTCATGGAGGAGATAGTAAATGAAATGTTAACGAAAATATTTGTGATTTTCTGTCGACTTTTCTTGAATTGATGACTGGATTAACTGGTTTACTAAAACAAATAATTTCGTGTGCTTCCTTTTTGGACCACACGTTTTCGTTATTCCGAAAGATTCGATTAAGAAAACGTTCGCGGATATACATATACTTAAGAATTGGAACTTGCAACGGGATATTTACCATGTTTTTCTATTTCTATGAGTTTCCGATATTTAGGCACTGTTGCAAGCGCCATGATCACGGATGAACTGATGCATGAAAAACATGGTAAATATCCCGTTTTAAGTTCCAATTTTAGTGTTAGTGACCATGTCAATTTAAAAACTTATTTTCATATACTCTAAATGAATACAAGTGACACGCGATCTCTAGCAGCACATTAGGCCTTTATTTTATATATAATCCGTGCCATTTCGAACCATACGATACGACATAATAACGTGTCGGTGTTTATGTCCTCATTATGTATATCTTTTTTTATCCAGACTTGGGGTAGAGTTTTTTATTCCCTTTCATATTGTACTGGTATGTCGTTCTGGTAAACACGGTCGTTGTTATTCGCAAATGTTTTATTTGCAACGTTTTTTTCCTTTGTCGATATAATAATGTAAAGCACCCACTGGCGTTGAGAATGGCTGAAAATGTTATTTTATTTCGACGTAGTAGAGAGATACAATATGGTGAACATGAAAATTAATAAAATCGTCTCAAAAATAATGTGCATGCATTACATAATGTGACAATAATAAGATGGACCTAATATACTTCCCTGTGGAACACCTATTTAATTATTAGTTGCTGAGCGAAGATCGTTTATTCTAAATTCTTTTTTACACCGAAGGTTACGATGTTCATCTATTTTTGCAGGAGACGTTGACCTCAATAAACCATTATGTACCTAAGCCTATGTATAGCTGCTGACTTGTATAAAAATATTATTACTTTCTCGTAGGTATAATGTAGTATGCCCTTTCGCATTAACCCTTTCAGTGTTTATTGAAGCAACTTTATTTTATTTGCAAAAGTTTATTTCTATGAATGGATCGCTATGAAATATTTAGTTCCAATTCCATTATTTGTTCATTATAGTCCACCAGATTCTGCCAGGCTTCGCCTGCTTTTCGGTGGAAATTCTTGACTACAATCTACATTCACTACCTTCAGAGATTTTGACGTGAAAGAGTAACAAATAAACAAACAAACCTATCCTTTCGCATTTATAATATTAGTAGGATTATTTTTGGGGACTGATTGAAATCTTACTTAGATAGGCAATTTCTAGAGGTACAGCCTTTTCTATTCAGCAGTTAGTTTTTTTTTTAGTTTTTTTCTTAATTTGTAAAACATTTCATATTCCCCCTAACTTAAAACAAATTTTCGTACACGCGACCCCATTCATCAATTAGAGTTCCCATAGCTTTTGAGGCCAAACCCAAAACGAGCCCTCATGACGTGTCTGTGTGCTGGTAAACGCACCTGTGGCTTTGAACGCATATCGATCTCAATATTGTGTTAGTCAGTGACTGCACGCCATTTACGAGGCTAACGTTATTTTGCTACAATTTCGGTGCAATCTTGTTAACTTGGATATTGTTAGGTGAAACACAAAGTGCTGTGTTGTGGCGTACCGCGGTGTAATTTAATAAAACATTTTTCAGTTATTTCGTTTTGTTTTTTTTCGCTGACGAGCAAATCTGTTTGCAGATTGGATTACAAAACCGTTTTGGATGGTGCGTTCATGTTGATGATTCTCTTAGTTTGTTTAGCCCTACTAAAGTAAAAATTAACGTTTTTTTTTCTTCTACTGATTATTATTATTAGACATTATTTTGAATGGTATATCACTTACTATAGAACTCGCTGAAGTGCATCTTGTAGCGTTTAATTAATTTCACGAAATCAAAAATTGTTTCCCATCTCATTTACTACACATTTGTAAAGTCCTTTTATTGCTTGATTCTATATTCTGAATGAACGTTAATTTATTTTAATGGATACTGTTTTAGGGCCACCAATGTGTCGGCTGAGGACATTTAGGCGTGTTAGCGCCTTGTCAACTTGGTGAAATGGCCCATTAAAGTTGTTTATGAAGACAACAATTCGGCTGTTGATAGATTACACTGTTTTCCTTAAGATTGCCGAAAGCGATAATGTCATTAATTAATTGCTGTTTTGATTGATCGGCGCTTTTTTGGCTTTATTTTTCTTTTAAGTAACAAAATAAAGTATGAAAAGGAAATTTTGTTTTGCCTTCATAATAGTACTAATTGGTAGTAGGTACTGGCGGTTTCAACATAATTTTGAAACTATTCTGTTTTGTTTAAAAGGAAATTTAGATATGTACTTGGGTGATTTTTCAGACGTAATTACTCCTGTAAAACAGCTAACAAAAATGGTCAAGATTCACCACACAAAGAAAACAAAAGAATAGAAGCCACCTAGTTGTCGTACATGTCTCCAAAACACACGCGACCGCAAAAACGTAATGTTTTATAAAAGAAATGTCCCAGCATCAATTTGGCTAGACAGGTAGATCTTAATATGTGTCTGAACGAATGTAGGGCTTATATACCTTCCTACGTTGACCTAATAAATTGGAGAACGTGTGGTATTACCTAATGTTGCCAGGGGAACAAAACAATGTTGATTTGTTTTGTGGAACAAGGCTACGGATATAATATGGTTTTTATTATCAGAATGTATGTGTTGTTTACGTTTTTGTATGGATCTGTAGCAAATAGATCGTAGATAAAAGGATTGTGTTGTAAATACATTAAAAATTCATTACAATGAAGACACTTAGGCCATTCAAGAGCTCTGAATGTAAAGGAGTGAAATTACTGACAAAATAAAATGCGTTACTAATTTTAAGGAGATGCAAGTGTTACAAGGGTACATAAAATAGAGGTACCTATATAATATACGAGTATGTAGGTATACGATATGAAGATAAATGTATTTGTTATATGAATTTGTACAGACCCGCATGAATTTACATATCAGGTAAAATACCTATCTGAAATACACAATATTTTAAAATGAAATTCAATCGAATACCTACAATGCGGTTATGAGGGTATTTGTCGAATTTCATTTAAATTGTTTTACCCTGATTGCGTCTCATTGAACTATGTATAGGTTGACTAAATGTATCAGTGATTCATTCATCTTACTAGTATTATAAATACGAAAGTTGTGAGTTAATGTGCTTGTGTGTATGTTTGTTACACAATCACGTCAAAGGTTCGTTGTGTGGATTCGTCAAAGAAATGTCGGGACGAAATTTGGAACAGGGGGATATTATTATTATGGCTGGGAATAAAACATAAGTTATTTTTTAACCCACGGGAACACGAGCGAAATCAATGGCAGAAGCTAATTTTATTTATAGTTTTTTAACGTTTTTTAATCTTTTAAAATTAGAATTCAATTGATTACCTCCTATGCGGTTATGAGGGTATTTGTCGAATTTCATTTAAATTGTTTTACCCTCATTGCTGTCATTGAACTTTCTATAGGTAAGACAAAATGTATCAATGTTTCATTTTACTAATATTTTAAATGCGAAAGTTGCGAGTTAATGTGTATTTTTTGCTTCTCAATCACGTCAAAATTTGGAATAAGGGTAGATTATGGTCTGGAATTGAAACACATGGGCTACTTTTTAACCCAAGGGACCACGAGCGAAGATGCTGCAGAAGCTAATTTTATCTATAGTTTTTATTCCTGTAAGAACTCTATTCTGTTTGATTTAAACGTTTTTCTTAAAAACACAGAATATTTTCTAAAACATTTTAGTATGTAAATATTATGAAATCCAGATAATAATACGTACAAAATTAAAACGCTTACTACATGCTTCTCGGCAGTTTAGATTCGGTCCAAACAGAGCTAATTCGTGCCTTTACATTTAAGCCGGGGTCTGCACTCGTACGGACCGCAACCTACCTAATTACTGCGGTAATGTCCGTTTTACTGCGAAATTCTGCAGATTACAACCGTACCATCGTCATGTTATCTACTCCTGTAGATTATCTATTTGCTTTTTGTCAGAGGTCACAGGTTTTTTGTTGTGCTGTTGAGTTTGAAAAGCGTTTTTGTTGTTTGGTTGGTGGAAAATTTGTTAAGTGGGTGGGTATTTTTGTACACGTTATCTTGTTGTTAATGAGGGTTAAAATTACAATATCCAAACTTGAAATCATTTGTAATCTTTACTGAAAAAGGTAGAATGAGGTGTATTTAAACTTATACTACAACTAGTTTCTGCCAACGGCTTTGCCCGTGTTCTTGTGGGATAAAAAGTATCTTATCACCCAGTCACACCTAAGTCAGCTCATGTTTTATCAGTGTACCGTGTAGTGTGTGTATATCAAAATCAGTAGTTTCAGCGTGATTGACGGACAAACCTCCAAACACCCAAACAAGCAAACTTTCTCTTTCTTAGTGTAATGTGATACATGTACTTCGCAATACGAAGTCCTATTTAAAATTCTACCTATGCTAACGAAAATCCTGAAACACAAAATATTACAGGATTTTCCGACCTAGTAATTATTCCAATAAGTATTTCCATCGATTGTTCAGACTACAATACGAATTCAGTGAAACTTTATTCAAACAAGCTAGGTTTATAGACAATCGTAGCCTGTTGCACGTCTAGCGACATGGCAATGGCGATTTATACCCACAACTACGTAGATTGAAATAACCCCAGTGAGCCTACGTTGCGGTTGTAAGGTCTTCTATCCATTTCAAATACGCGCTTTAGATTGGCTGATTTTCATTGTGACATTTATTTTATTTTAAATAGTGATTTAGTATTGGCTTCTGGTAATTCTTTTTTTTTCATTGCACACCAGGATTATCTCCTGTGACGTGGTGGCTTTTACAAACCTACAAGTTGACATACATATAACACTCAGTACCTGAAACAACAATTTGTGGATTACACAAAGAGTTGTTCCGTGCGGGAATCGAACCCGCTGCGTATTTCGTGGCAGCCGGTTGCCAGGCCACCGTGCCACTCAATTATTTCATTTGCACGTGTAATATAAATGGGATTGAATCATGATTTTAAAAGCATTTGTATTGTTTGACCCAGAATATCCCAGAAATTTCAGAAAGTCAAGAAACAAGGGAAATTAAATAAAATGAAAAAAAAGAAACAAATTAAATGGAACTTTCATTTTATTTATTACCACTTCCACAGAACTTGCCTTTGTTAAATAACAAAGTTAAATATAAAATGAAACAACGAAATGAAAATATCCTATTATTTAATCTGTCTGTTAGCTTTCCAGTTTCATTATTTGTTTTGTTCGTTCGCTGTAGTGTAACACAACTTTATATGAATGTAGTAAGCAATTATTTGAACTGCAGGTGCAGTTGTCAACATGGGAAAATTGTACATGTAGAATTGTTGAGCGAAAGAGTGCGGTATGTACCTACTGGTCCGAGATCCCAGAGCTGTCAGACATATCTTATTTTTACAAGCATTTAACCTTCGGCTTACAGTAGTCTTGTATATACTTTTTAATGCCTTAATGTTTGTAAAGCTTGCCGAGTGACACCTGCGCAGGTACCAGGTGAGAAAGGTAACTAAAAATTAGACTCACTTTACTTAATTTTTTATGTCTGATTTTTATATATGTTTTGTAGATTATTACTCTGAAATCATATTAAAAAAATCAGACTTTTTCCATGGACCAAAACTTTTAACAGACGCTTTAAAGCTCTAAAAAAGTAGTGCGCCTTACAAAATTGTAATAGCAATATATGTGAGGTTGGAGAGAAATATCTTTTCGGCAAAGCAGTAGCACATTTGTAACATTCACGATGGTAATCACGTTCGTGCAAATTATCTGGTAAAACTATGATGATTTGTACTACTGTTTTGCATTACAGGGGCACCATATATTGCTATTACAATTTTGTAAGGCGCACTATTTTTTAGAGCTTTAAGCCGTCTGATAAAAGTTTTGGTCCATGGAAAGTGTCTGATTTTTTTAATATGATTTCAAATTAATATTCTACAAAACATATATAAAAATCAGACATAAAAATTTACGTTAAGTGAGTCTAATTTTTAGTTACCTTTCTCACCTGGTACCTGCGCAGGTGTCACTCGGCAAGCTTTACAAACATTAAGGCATTAAAAAGTATATACAAGACTACTGTAAGCCGAAGGTTAAATGCTTGTAAAAATAAGATATGTCTGACAGCTCTGGGATCTCGCTCTATACCGTGCAGGAACACTTTTAAATTAAATGAGCTACAACATTTTCATACTGGTTATGATTCTCCTCTACATAGACTACATAAGAGGCTTTGCCATAATCTTCACGCATGGCTGGCTGGTTTTCAGCCACGTTAGAAATTGCAGATATTTATTTTTTAATTAAGTGCCATTATTTTGCATATTTGAAGGTTTGAAATTTACCAACCATCAAGGCAAGTACCATTGTGACTTTTTCCGCGTTATATGTAAGTAACTACATAGTTAGCTACTAAGATTTATTTAGCACCACTGATGAAGGGTGAAGGTAAACATTGTGTGGAAACCTCGGTTTATAATTTTGAAATTGCCAACCCGCTTTGAGCAAGCTTGCTCCAACCTTCTCCGTACAAGTCAATGCCTTTCGTCAGCAGTGACCACATATAGGCTGTTGATGTTGATGATACTGAACATTTAAATTGATGACCTTTCAAAATTTCCCAAACTGTCTAACTCTCCTGAAATCTCAAACTTGTAGTCGCCCGTAGTTTCCATCAATGACCCAGCTGGGCTATTTATCTAACTATTAAACTAGATCCAATTTATAGCCCAGTGCTGTGAAATACGCAGCTGCTGCCTTCGAGCCAACGAACGACTTAAGACGTGCAGCTGCTAATGCTAAACTTGGAAAATACTTATTGAAAGAGATTGTTCTTACATACCAGATGAGGTTTTTACCACAATTCAGTTAGTTACAGTGTGTTATTAATACCATAATGGTAGGATTAGGTATTATGTAAAATATTGTATGCAGAAAACTGTCTTTGATTGAGACAGGGTTATGATAATAATAGGCAACCTCCTTATTACAAATACATGAGAACTATAAAATAACTGGAAAAATATATTCAGTATCACATTTAATATCTGTTGATTTTATGTGGGATAGTCTAATCTTGGCACGAATGGGCGAGACCGGAGTGATACCAAGGCCTCACAGAAAACTGACGTGAACAATCCTCGAATCCCCAACAGTCCTCAAATTCCTAACCCCCAAAAGGCCGGCAACGCACTAGTAACGCTTCTGGTGTTTCGGGCGGCGGCGATTGCTTACCATCAGGTGATCCGTCTGACCGTTTACCGACTGGGTTACATAAAGAAATTGTGCGTATAAGTATATACTTTCGATTCAATATGCATGATATGAAAACTATGTTATTTATTTACCACCATAACCCGATAATCTGTGGTTTCCCAACAAATATGGGTTAGGGAAGTACCTACCTACATATGTATGTGTTCATACATAGGTTGGTTTAATTAAATTTCGTACACATTCGTGACGTAACTATGTGGCTTGACGTCATTTGACTAACAAAACCCTTTTTCAGTATCACAGCCGTAATCCTACGTGACTTAATACTTAGGTACGTATATACCTAGCTAATATCTACGTATCTACGTATATCGTACGTATGTAGGGGCGTGTGTACGAACTTTTGTCTCAGAAACATTTGAATTTATGTTTATGTTATAACTTTCGTGAGACTTACTAAATTAACATAAGTACCCAATTACTGACATACTGAATTTAATAATTATTGTAACAATGCCATGTTTTTTTCTGCAGAAGTGCACAAGGTAAATTGACCTGAAGTGACCTAAAATTAGGTCACTTGAATAGACAGCAATAGAGATTTTTTTTAAGCTTTAGGGCTCAAAGGCATATATTTGTTTTCAGTTTAGATTTCACTTTTTATTACTTCGTCTCGTTTTATAAGGGAAGACTTAAAAAAATTATCATGTATCAATTAATTAACCTAATCAATTAAAAAAAATGCTGTCTACTAATAAAAATAAAACGTGCATGTGTGAAAAGCTCTACTGGTTTCGAGTCATATCTAGGCACTCTTCCTCATGAACAGTTTGCGCGGCCGTTGCGACACAGCCTACTGATAACATCTGTTATTTAGTATGTCTCACAATAGTTACTATAAATAATAAGAAATTTTATTGCCGATTTATATAGTACTGTAACGCATTAATTTGATAACAAGCGCTAACTTAGTCTACATACCACTACGATCGAATATATCGACGGCCTCAAGTCATCGTTAAAAGCCTATACATTATTGATATCGAAACTGTTTTAACAAAACAACACCAATTCATAGCCATTATGTATTTTCTTTTCACGAGGTCATTCACCTCGATTAAGTAAATTGCTTGGCCCTTTTAATTCTACATGTCGTTCATGTTAGTGTATGTTTCAATGTTTATTTGGTAGAATCGATGATCGATGTTTTTTTTTACTGAAAGATTGAAATGTATTTGTAGGAAAAGCTGTTAGAGAAAGGAAACTCGGAGAAAGATATACATGTTTGTTTTAATTTAATTACATTTATTTACATTATAACACGCAACTGGTACAAAAAATGAATGTTTAATGTATAAAAGCTGATACCATAAAACTATCTTTTTTTATGTGTGTCGTTTAAAGAAGTTTTTTTACATATATTAACATCTTAATAAGATATCAAGATTAATGTTCAAACCTTATCTGTAAGAGGCTCTTATACAGAGAAGATTTGAACATTAATCACCACGCTCGCTTGCTCACTGGGGGTTGGCGATTTAAAATTATAACCCCTGGTTTCCTCATGATATGTTTCTTTACCGTTTGTCGGTGGTGTCTAAGTTATTTAAGAAAGTGCATGTAGCTTGGAAAATGTCACTTTGGTACCTGCCGTTGATAGGTTTCGAATCCACCTTCATATTATGAGAAACGGGTGTCTTAAATTTTTGGGCCACTACGAAACAAGTTCTTTCACTTTATGCGTTTTACTGCCTAAAGTTTTAATTAAACTCATCATAAAGTATACGACAGAATTATCCTTAACTAGATAACTAGTCTGCGGTCAGTTGAACATTTCTCCATTAAAACCCAAAGACTTCATCCCCTCGGGTGCATTTACACTAAAAACAATTTTGAATTGCCACTAAAACTTTCCCATTTAGGACCTTAGTCTCCCGAGTAAAATAAATACACCCTGTGTGCCGGCAATAAATACAAGTATCAAGGAAATGGCTGAAACATTTCCGAACATAAAGTTTTAGTTCAGTCTAACGTAAAATCGCGATAAAATACAAGAAATAAGTACCAACTTATACACATTTGTGTCTCTTTTTCAATTAAACCTTATATCATTCACTTTCACAATTATTTTGTTACACAAAAATCTTATTGTAAGGTTTGTAGAGAAAGATATAATAGGAGACATGCTTCTAGTAATACATATATTATTACATAGGTTTTAACTTGACCTAATATTGAGCTATTCCAAGGGTCCACTGTCATTAATGACTGACATTACTTCGCACAATATGACATTATAGAACCACTGTTCTCATGATGATGATTTGGACTAGAAAACTGTCATAAAATAGAAGGATATTTCAATTCATTTTTTTTTTTTTGAGTGGGGAAAATCATCTAATGACTTCTCCCGACTTGGGTGAAGCGAGAAGGAGTGTCAGACTCTTACTGACTAAAAACCACCCTGCTCCTACTCCTGCTGCTATGGTAGTCCGACTGTTCTGATGGCATCATGGCACATATTGTACTAAAATCACCTCAACAACATAAACCCTTCATGCTCAGTACTTAGACACCATTAGACGAAACGACTGAACCATTAAACATATTTTCGCAAAATAATACTTTCAGCAAGCGTTATTGTCCGATCGCGTGTCCAAAGGTACTGACTCACGGCGTAATAACCGTACCGAGGTAGAACCGTGACGGCTCAAAACCGTACAGCAGTTTAATCACAGTCCTGCCCTAAATACTGGGTATTAAAACGGTATGAATGTATCGCCCGCTTTATAATACCACCAAACAATAGCCCGCGGTATTAATCCTTGTGTATTGTTAAATGGTGGACAAAAAATAAGGCTGTGTTTATTCTACGGACGTTGATAGAGTAAAAATGTTGTTTCTTTCTATATTGTGGTGTGTATGTCTGGTTTGTGTCTATCGTCAAGGTATATGTCGGCTTTGTATTAGTAGGTAGGTATCTACCTATCTTCGTTAGTTTGTTATAGGGTTAGTGATATAACACTAGATTTCGGTCGCTCTACTGTAGTCGGTCGCAATTACTGTCTGCAATATCTGTAATGACTGCACGGTTGGCGCGGTGGCTGGGCAACGTGTAGTGGGTTCGATTCCCGCACGGAGCAACTCTTTGTGATCTACAAATTGTTGTTTCGTATCTGGGTGTCATCTGTATGTGAAATTGTATGTTTTTAGACGCACCCACGAAACAGGAAAAATCCTAGTGCGGATTGTGTGCATTATTTTGGATTGTCCTAGTGTCCATTTATAAAAAGGTAAGTGCTTCCAGAAATATCATCGACACTATACCTGACTCGAACATTAAGTTCAAGACTCCCCAACTACTATAATATTAGATGCTTCCAATACTTTCTGAAAACTTCCTTCACAATTTTAACCCAAATATGCAATGACAATAGCCTCATCTTTTATTAGGCACATTACTGGCGAAAAAGGGACTGGAATTACGGGAAAAGATGCGTACAATTCAAATGGAAGAGAATGATAGTCAAAACACGTAGGGCACTGGATGACCATTGTCCGAATGTCCATATCACATCCGCGGCACGTACACACTTCATTCACTCGATTCAATGATCTGAACCAGCCCTTTTATTACCACAGTTATTTATGTGTGAATGCAGGATTATGTAAGAAAATATTTCTTAGTTAAAAATTTTTTACGACCTGGATATTTGTAATTCAGGATTTTTATGCCTAAAATAGACTACTTCCTTGCATTGCTAATCAAAATAATATTATGAATATAATGTAAAACCAATAGAATAAGTGTCATTGTGAGGAGAAAATAAAGAAATTTAGTATTATTTCTATATCTTTGTACATATTCATCACACCTTCATTAACAGATCCAAAAAGAGATTCTCAGTTTGACCAGATTCTCAGTTTGTACAATTGTACATACCTATATATTGTCTGTCATTATCTCGCAATTAACTGAACCGAATATGATGTGGTTTTCAGTGGCGTTTGTTACACTTAGTATATTAACCAAACCAACCTCTTTAAAAAAGAGGTTCACGTAGGTTTTTTTAAACGTAGTTTATGAAAAATATTTTTCTTGTGTACTCATCAAATTCAAAACTTCGTTCGATAGTCACACATGTGATCACTCAATCAACAATGCTTTTAGTTGTTTTTGTTTTCATATAGTGTAGCATCAGCTGGTGATCCAGTTAGCGGTATTGTATATGCAAACTGCACTGCCCTGCCGTGGACGCAACATATTGGAGTCTGAAAAAACAATAGATTGTTTCATTTAGGTTACGCTGTTTATTTACTTTTAAACTTCATTTTTAACTTTTAAAATTCATATACCGAAGGAAATATTAGTTCAAACATTCTAAGGTGCAACTGAAAGGCTCGACTTGAGTTTGTTTCGTTTGTCGTTGTAAGGTTGCCGGTTGGTACTGTCATCAGTATTGTACAGGATCTGCTACATCTGTTGCCTATAATCGGTTTGTGTCCTTTCGTGAAACATACTAAATTAATTATTATGGTTTTCGGCTTACTTGCGTAATTATTTGACGAGGAACTCGACTAGTTTAAAGCCATGCTAAAGGCTTATATTCGTGAGCAGCAGAGTAGCAGTGCGACAGTCGCCGCGTCGTGTGTCGCGGAAAGCTGTAATGCTTTTGAGTAAGCCGAAAAACACAATAATCTACGAAAAATTATAACGAATGACTTTTTCGATGCCAAAATCCCATAAAAATAAATGTGTCACTGGTTGTATGTATTAATATAAATAAAAAAAGAAGAACGAGCAATATTAATACCTAAGGGTAGGGATGGATGGGTGCGCAAACGTGTTAAGATTTCAGCTGGCCAATGAGCCGAGATGATTGATTCAGCTTACTGGAAGATATTACGAGTACGTTCTTAAACATATACATATGTATTACCAACGGTGATATAACTCGATAATTTTTTCCAGTCGATGATATTGAACTGTGATCATTTTTGACTGCGACTTTTAAAATGTTTTTACAATTTACGTAATACTTGTATGATATTGTTCGAGATTTGCTCGATTAGTTTCCAGCTTTACCGAGGCTCTTAACTACGACTGGCCTTATCTTTACCTAATATTGGTTGATCATAAAAGGGTCTCATAATTTAATTTTTGTTAATGGCTGACTTTAAATGGAGCTAGCAAAATGTAAACAAATTACATGAAATATCGTTTGTCTCACAAAATAGTATCAATGCATTGCCGATACATACATGGGTACAAAAATATCAGCTGGCCGTCGTGGGCAAATTATTACTGGGTTTTTTTCGGGTTTCGAAAATTTCTCTGTAATAGCACGGAGTCTGGAATAGGGAATATGCAGACAATTTTTTTATTTTTTTTATTCAATTTTCACTTCATTTTGATGTAGAAAAAAAATAAACCATAGCTGTAAGAGTAGTAATTACTTTTTTATAAAATTTTAAAAATAGTGGTTTAATTTGACGAGTTCAAACGCTCCTATTTCTCGCGCGCTTGATGCGTGACGTCATAGGGCACACCTGTCATTGTATTGTTTGTTTACATTGAGAGTTTGATAGATAACAACACGCGTAATAATCATGGAAGAAGAAAAAAAGCCATTTTATAGATATTGCATGGTACCAATGTGTCCTAACAATATAAAAAGTACACCAGATAAAGTGTTTTTTGCTGTTCCGAGAGATCCGAACATACGTAAACAATGGTGTGAGGTTATGCGAAGAGAATATAATGTATCTTCAATATCGCGTTTACATTGTTGTGAAGATCATTTTAATGTAAGTATTATATTTGGACAAATAACATCTTGTAGTGTTCTAGAAATTTCTAGGTTACAGAACTTTATTTAAGTTCGTAACCTTATTTACGAATGTCATAACATGTTAGAAGATTCTTCATCTGAGCTATTTCTACTTATCCTAAGATGCTTCACCAAGTGTTGTGTTTATTTCAGATCAAAGAAGATACAGTAAATTATATTAAATACAAGCTCATGAAGGAACAAGGCGAAAAAGTTAAATTATTCTTAAATAAAGGAGTTATGCCTCATAAATTTCAATGCCAAAAACGAAATGCACCAGGACCACAGGAGAGAATGTATGATTCTAAGAAGAAAAGATTATCACTTATAAATGAATCTTTCTCCGAACCTGAAGTCAACAGTGAAAATGTTTTAGAACGTGAAACTTCACAAACAAGTTATTGTGATGCCGGACCAAGTACTTCCTATATTCAAGGCTGTGAAAATGATCCAGTGAGGCCTAGTACCTCTGTTATGGATTTGTCTGTAATAGAGCCCAGTACATCCCATGTTGAAGTCTCTACTAATACAGAAAACTTCCTTAGTGACAAGTGTGTGCAAATAAATATGAGACCAAACTTCAGAAGTAAAAGTGTTCAAGTTAATTTAACAACAAAGAAGACTAATGTAGCTTTATCTCCTGTTCCCCTTCCATCACAAAATATTGGAACTTCACCAATAAAACCTGCAACAGCTGCGGTAAAAAGAAATTTATTTCCTACTAAGTCGGATACAACATCTATTTCTTCCATTTCTTCACAGATATCTCATGATTATGAACCCTGTAGCTCATCTGACTTAAGTTATTGTGTGCAAGATGAATCAGCAGATTCAGATGATGAAAAACATTTTAAAAATGTAATGCGCAGTAGTATGTTAAGTGCCATAGATAGAGAACCCAAAATGTTACTAGGATTACATAAACAGTCATATCATTTAATAAAACTATTAAGTGAAAACATTCCACTTCCAACTGTAGACATATTAATAACACTTAAGAAATTGAAGTTAAATGAATCTTTTGGCATACTTGCTTTACATTTTGGCTACTCACAGAGCACTATCAGTAGAATATTTAATAAAAGTTTACCTTTAATCGCATCAAAAATGAAAGACTTGATTGTGTGGCCAACACCAACTGAGGTATATAAAAATTTACCTATATCATTTAGAGCTAGGTATTCAAATGTTATTTCTATTATTGATTGCTTTGAAATCCAGATTGAAAAACCTTCCGATCCAGTCCACCAATCACTTACTTGGTCACAGTACAAAAAATGTAATACATTGAAGTATTTAATTTCATGTACACCAGATGGGTTGATTAATTTTATATCCGATGGATATGGTGGAAGAGCTACAGATGTCATGATAGTGCAAGACTGTGGTTACTTAGACTGCTTACCTCCAAAAAAAGCAGTTATGGCGGACAGAGGGTTTAAAGACTTATCACATTTACTGGGAGCCAGAGACTGTACTCTCGTCCGGCCACCTTCTGTTTCACAGTCCAACCCAAGCACCAAAGATGAAGTAAAGCAGTCAAAACGAATAGCAGCTTTGAGAATTCATGTTGAACGTGTAATAAATAGATTAAGAGAGTTTCATATGTTACTGCCTCATGCTTGTGTAGACTATAATTTAATACCTGTCATTGATGATGCAATAACATTGGCATGTGGTTTGGTAAATATTCAGGATGTTTTAATAAAAAAATGAATTAAGAATGCATTTGTTTTATTTCAGATAAAGTAAAAGTACAAGTTTTTACAATTTACCTATTTTTGGGAAAATGGCTTGATGCCAAAACAGTGTGCATTTTTCTATTATTGTTTCACACAGTTGTTTTTTATATTCCACCTCTATAATATTTACTTTCTTAGAGGTTTCAAAATTATTGTCAGCAACACAAAAAAGACCCTTACTTTTATTTCCAAAATGCATCTGAAGTTGTAGTTGTGCCATATATTTTGGAGCCACTTCACTATTGCTGTCAATATAACGGCTCAACGCTTTTTCTGATGATGGGCATTTAATTTCTATGCTGTACACAGTACTTTCCCCATCTGGAGAAGCCCCCATTATAGGATGAGCCGCATTTAATTTTAAGCCACACTTATTTATTTTTATTTGTTTAATTTTCTCTACTTCTTTTAATACCTGACTTTCTAAAAATCGCCCCCTTTTCATAGCTTCTGTGTCCTTTAGTTTGGTTGCTCCCAATATGTTCTCCGTTAAGGAACCATCCAGAACTTTACAATGTGCAGCCTCATATGCCTTAGAAGCTGTGATTCTTCCATATCTTAGCTCATGCCATAATGGACAGTCATTTTGGTCTTTAGTTATCAATTCAGCTTGTTCGCATGCTTCTGTACTCATTACCAGTTTGCAATATTCAACAAACTCAACAGGGTTTGTAGCCTTGCTTGCAAGAATCAAATGATGGATCGACAGTCTCTCTGCATTGTTTGGAGATTGATAAAATTTCATCAGATGATTATTTGTATCACCAACACTCACACAATTATTTTTTACTACTGTTAAAAAATTGCCAGTGCTTGAGGAATTTGATGCGGGATTCACTTTAGGTGCTTTGCAAATATCTTTTGCTTTAATAAACTTCAAGCTAGTACCAACTGAAGAAAGCTTGGATTTTTTCCAATAACACTCAATGCTTGTACTTGGAGGATCTTCACTACGTCGGTGAAGCCATGCTAAAAATGCAATAGCATGTTTACATCCTCCTAAAACAAAAGAATAAAATTATGTTTTTTACACAATATATCATTCTGGTAGTAATGGTTAACCTAATGGTGCTATAAGTTCTTGACTTCATAATAATTTGACAATCTTTATGGTTACACATGACTTATGACTGTCAAGAGTTTTACTTAGATAACAAGTATATCATCAGCCACAAACACAAAGTAAGTAAAAGAGATCGTACCTAAGTGTGCTGCGCAATCCAGACATTCCACAGAAATTACAGTTTCTTCAGCTTCATCACATACAGCTTGTACTGCATATGACTTCTGACGAACATTGTGCTCTGGTGTGATGCGAGCTTTCACTACACATAAGTTCCCTTCTCGTTTAATTTGTACATATCCTACAGCTGAATCGCCGTATGATTCTCGTTGAGACCTGTAATAAACAATAATCTAGGTTTACTTACTTACCTACTCTCATAAAAACATGCGATTGATTGTATAATCTAATTCATACGTGTTTTAATAAAGTATAATGAATGTAAACAACATTTGAGGTTATATTTAGGGAAATAATTAAATAAGTGCACGTATGCATAAAAACAGGTTTACTAGTTTAAAAATACCATGTTTGACAATAATTACCTTGCAGCTTTTACTCCTTTAACCTCAGCAGATGTAAAATCTGGGTTTGACGCAAAATATGTGGTCATCATAAATGCATCTATTTTTGGAAGATTATCCGACTGTGCTTTCACAAAACCGTTGTCCGTCATTGCTATTGATGATGCTTGATATTTCTATTTTAGAAAACTAAGCTAGTATAGAAATACAACCAATTTTTCTCTCAAAGTTCTCAAACACAAGCTGTACCTCTACCATGAGTTGACACTTTGACAGACAGTTGAGTTGGTACACGTGACTGACTGACAGGACGATAATGTGCCCTATGACGTCACGAGGCGTTTTACAAATTTGAATTACGCGCGTAAATTTTTCACTTTTTGATTTAAGTTTTAAATAATTAAATGCATATTAAATTAGGAAATAACGAATTGAGTGTAATACTGCGACCTTAAAAGCTTAGGGAAAAAAAAATCAGGCCATTTTATTTTTTATGCATATTCCCTATTGTGACCATTATATGGCAATAGACTCACCCCTTATTACATGGAATTTATAACAAAAATAGTGAAGCGTGGGTGTACATTTTACAGAGACATTACAAGCCATAATGTTACCCCTTCGAGGATAAAAGGCGTCGCAATACAGCGATATTTACAGTCTAGAAAACAGTTTTCAAAGTACATACTATCCAACCTGTAGTACATTCCACCCAATTCACCTTTGTCTTTGTTCTCGAAATTTCTGATTGCAAAAGTTGGATTGCAATTAAGTTCAAAGAATGGGGTACAAAGGATTTAAAGGTAACGAGCAAAAGGCTATTGGATTTTTCCATACATCGTTAGCTTTATTAAGAATCTACTATGGAATCTTTGTTACTATGAAACTACGGTTTTTGTTAATCAATGATGTATGGTAAACAATACATGTATCTTACATTCTTTAGGAACATGTTTTATATTAAATTAATCCGCCATCAATTCTCAACACTGGCCGTACAGTCGATAACCTTGTAGTGGAGACTCGGCTGCCATCAAATAGTAACTATTTTTTTTTTTATTATAAAACAATTTTATAACTCTTTCAAGGGTTTCTCGTCAGTTTAAATAAAGAAATAAAAATACCCATACCTATATTTTTAAAGGAAATTGGATAGACTCATGGAAACTAATACATAAAAAGTGTTTATTGTAACAAAACATTTTGATACACAGTTTATGAATACTAACATTTAGACTAGGCCGAGCTAAGATCTAAAGTACAGAACTTAGATCTTAGTTCCTTGAGCCTGTAGTGTACATGCCTTCGATCCTGATGGTAATTCCTTCCATTGAGACAGACTATTACAGTTAGTAGAACAAAGACTACACAGTTAGTAAAACTATATTTTTTATTAAAAGAAGTTGACTATTTCTAGTATTTTTCCACTAAACAACTTACCAAAAAAATGCCTTCAAAAATGAGGAACCATTTGATGCCAGCGATCTCATAATCCAATGTGTATTACACGGTGGAATCCGGCACGCAGCTCAACCATTAAGCCTACGCCAAGATAATGAGATTTAAAACTTTTTTGACGAGTTACGAATTAATATTGTATGGCGCAATCAGAGTTTTATGAGTTTCTTTTTTTTTGTTTTAATTTTACTATGGCTTGCGTAAAATGAATAATGAATTTGTTAATACCGTAAGAAATTTAATAATGTCATACTGTAATAAATGAACTGTCTAAGGATTGATTACTAGGTAAGATATCTAAACGGCCTTTTTTAAGGCGGGAAAAATCATCCAATGACTTATCCTATCTTGGGTAAGGCGAGAGGGAGTGTCAGATTCTTACTGATTAAAAACCACCCTGTTCATTACTCCTGCTTTTCGAACCGAGACCCCGGTAAACACGCTAGGTCCTAGGCTAGTCCGCAGCTCCGGATACCTAAATGGCCTAGACCGTCAACTGATATTTATCTTTTTTACAAGAACCATTATTATTTTTATCCTTTAAACAGGAAACTAATACTTCCAACCCTTTACAAATTTGTAAACAAAAAGATAATCACAATTTTGTCGAAAATTACTAAAAGCTAAAAACCAAAACCCCGCATCTAAGTGAACAATAAAGACATCTAAAGTGGTAATCAGAGCGTTATCAGAAAATAGCCTGAGGTGTCCAAGGTAAGGGGAAATTACGAATTATTAATGTTACCTCCTAATTTGTGGGAGGTAATCGCGTGACTCCGTGCACAGTTTACCGTGAAATATATCCGTTAATAGCCTGCTTTAGTATTTTGTGACTTAATGGATGTTTACGATTCGTTTATGGGTCCTAGTTACATTTTGGATAGACTTGTTTCGCTTTTTGAGTCGATTTTATGATGTTTTATAATTTACACGTCTATTTTATTACATAGAAAACTTATTTAATCAACTGATTTGGACATGTTTGTCAAATATATATATATATATATATATAATAATAATATTTGTGGTATTGTGTAGTCACAATAGTATAGTAGTCTATACATTATTTTATGTATAGAAAGTATTATTAGATTATCTGTATTGTTATCTCCAGTTCTATCAACTCATTATTGGGGAAGTAAACAGTATCTTCCAGATGGTAGTCATTAGGTATTTAATCTTAAATTTCGGGAAACGAAAAATTGATATGAAACTACAGACATCTATAAATCCTGAAACTGATCTTCAATTCCTCTGAGACATTCAGATTCATTCTGAAGAATATAAATGTAAACCTAAAACCAATACAATATATGTATATCATCATACATTCAAGCATTTCAATATCCTTCATCTAACCCTACCCTACCCCAGCTATTGTATTCGTAGGTAATATAAAAATACTTTCATTATAGGAGTGCGTACACGGATCCATTAGGCCAGATATACCGAGCACCTGTTGCGGCGCGCATAAATATCGATCCAACCTTCTAGCCGCAATATAACGTTTTTAATAATAACGGAATATGGTGCAATATTAGTAAGGATTTTTTGTGTTATGCTTATTAAATTATTATTAAGTTTTGGTGGTAAAACCTCTGTCTTGACTCAAAAAGGTAACAATGAAACAATGAATATAGTTTTGAAAATAGGTTACAAAATAACACTTTTACACGTCAAAATTATTATAAAAACATCTAGATGAGGTCGGACATATCCTAATTACTGGACTACTCTGAGAAGAAATGCTGAAACAATCTCAGAGGTGATTGTCTCTTTTAAAGTCCAGGTAATATTTGAAAAAAGAGTGATGTGTGAGAACCATAAAAGTTCGTTTTGTAATGGTCTTTTGAGGAATGAGCCACAACCAATCAGCAAAGTACGGTAGATAAAAACTACAAACGCCATTTTTATAGGGATGTAAAATCTTCAAATAATCTTGGGCAAATGTCGGATCTGACTGACAAAAAAACTATCTTATTGACTCCTGCCCTATGCTGCGCGGTATACGCCCGGTACGGTAACCACAGCAATCAGAACGCCATCTAATATTACTTTTACATACTTTTTTATTTTCAAACATAGTTATTTATTTATGCACCAGACAAACAAACAAGAACATAATAATATGTATTACATTTTGGGAAGAAATATTATGCTTTCCATTCTTATGATATTTGTCGGAATGTGAGGTAAAGTATGCACAGTCAGCAATGTGGCTTGGGGGAATGACACAAGTATTCGTTGATAAGGAAGTATGATACGGCAGTATCATAATATGACAGGCGTAGCATTACATTATAATATGTCATGTATTTTATTCCCCCATTGGAACTCCCTTTGACTGCTTCATTGGTAGAGTAGCTGCAAGAACGACTGTCTAAGAAACAGTATCGGGTTCAATTTACTTGAAAAGTATTACTGGAGTTAATTAGATTTTTTTAATAACTACTCATTATCATCGATTTGGAATTGTAACGTCTTTGAACTAGAAAAAATCTATCTAGATTGTGTAGATCTAAATTAATAAACGGCGAGTCGACTAGGTGCATTTCCAGACTCCCCATGATATCACAGTCAATTTCATTAAAGTAATCGAACCCAGTGACCAGCTGACCTGTATATCTATGACAAGAATATTACGTAATACAGTGTTTACTAAAGTGCGTGTACGAAGTACGAGTCGGTTGTACGGCGCACCTGTTGCGGCCCATTTGTATCGATCTAGCGAATCCTACGTCTGCGGTGACTAGGAACGGTACTCTTTCCCTATTCTCAGTAATATATAATTTTTGTCCCTTATTTATACTTTAGCTTACCTATCAAGCTATTTTTAACTGTATTGCAAATTGACAGGGTTGAAAATCATTTTATTCGATGGGGAAAAGCCCTATTATATTAATTTTACCACTAACAACTAAGCGTAAATAGGACAGGACAGGACCTATTTAGTGAACAAGACAAACCATAGTGCCTCATGTGGCAATCGAAACCGACCAACCTACTCCAATTGTACAGTAAAATGTAACTTGATAAACATATTAAAAAGAAAGATAGGGGTAACTTGATTAGTTAACTCCAGAATCAGATACGTGCGTACGGCGCGTCACGTTCCAAGTGCGCCTCAAAGAGCCATCAGGAATAGGAAGTGGGTCACCCTTTAAAAAATGGTGTAGCTTGATGTGCTGCGACTCCTTACTTCTTTGTGAATATTCACAAAATGTTGAGATAACTGTGTAGCTTGATATGCTGCCATCCCATCCTTCTTTGTGAATATTCACAAAATGTTGAGATAACTGTGTAACTTGACGTGATGCCGTCCCTTTTCCCCCATTCGGGAATAATGTTCACGGATTGTTGAACGTTTTTTATTGCTCGCATTGGTTATAACTTTCCTTCTGTTAGGGCTCGTACTGTGTCGTAAAATATTGTGAACATTCAGATCATACTTTTATACGAATACGATAATAGAAGCATTATTTCAAAATTGTAAGTGTAGGTACATGTGTGGGCACTATGTTTGAAACAACCCGCTTTTTTAATTTATATTCTTTACAAATTGGTTTTATTGTCCCATAGTTTTGACGTCGTATTGTCGTTACATTGTTCCTACATATATATACAATAGGTAAATGATCAAATAATGTATCAGAGATATTGTAAAAAACATTTTTTGAAAAGAGTAACGATGGAGTTTCTTGCTCGTTCTTCTCCATTCGAAGCAACACTTTGGAACGAGCGCCTAGCTTCACTGACAGACAGACTGACGGACAATTCAATTTGACGTTTCAAAAGTGCCTAATTTAGGATTAATTGAAATAAATGCTTTGACTTTGACTTTGACTTTGAATATTGATTGTCAATGCTTAACGTTTTGTGTTCTAAGAGAAGATTTTTAAGAGTTGTTTTCTTTTGTTCTATTTTGTTTTGTAAAACAGTCTCTTTAATCATGAAAATAATGTTTTGATTGTTAATGAGGAACTAACAACAACAGTAGTTATAATTCCATATTATGTAGCTAACTGCGGTCATTTAATGATTAAAATTATTCCTTAGTAACAATTTGTGCCCCTCTGTGACTCGAAATGTACGTTAGTAAACCGTGATTTTTAGATAATTTAGTATGAAGTAGTTATGAGAACTGAAACACACTTTATAATTACTTTTTACTTACAATTTTATTTACTAAATTCATGATTACTTATAACAAAACAACATGGCGTCTAATAAAATATTTACGTTTATTTTACGAAATTATTTTGTTAATTTTGTAAGACTTTTCCTTGTTCTTATTATAACTACAAACTAAATAACCTTTTTAATGGTATTTGAACAAAAGTTTTTTGTTTTAGAAATCCAAGATTACAAAATTATATTATTATGAATTTGAGTTTAATCTAGGTTAATTAACAATCTTTTATATACTAAAAATAAACTTCGTTTACCATTTAGTAAGGAGATTTTTTATTTATTTACAGACAAAGTAATTAAATCTTGACTTATAAAATATAAAATTCAAGTATCTGTTTGTAATAATGAAATAAACGCTTTTTACTTTAGTACGTGCCTATGAATATACAATACATACACGCCAACAATTTTACAATTTTTGTCTGTCTATCTGTTTGTTCCGGCTAATCTCTGAAATGGCTGGACCGATTTTGACGGGACTTTTACTGGCAGGTAGCTGATGTACTAAGGAGTAACATAGGCTACTTTTATTTTAGAAAATAAGAAAAAAACACATTATCTCATAAGTTATTATTCTACGCGGACGAAGTCACGGGCAACAGCTAGTAAATAATATATTAGGAGACTACAAACGTGAAGAGTTAGTAGATACAAAGAGATATAAAGAAAGTACAATATCGCTCGTATACAAACACATCAAGTATCACAAACAGGAAACAAATTATTTTCGGACCATTTTAATACGCCATTGATATATTTGTGAGACGTAACATAATATTTATATAGAAGTATGGGTATTTGTACACACAGTAAACACAATATATTATTATTTAGAACAAATATAATAACTTTTATTTGATTAAAAACATGTTTGCCTTGCAACGGTAAAGTAATCGGGACTCTATACCACTTGTATTGGGTTTTTATTTAAAACGAGCGGACACCGCGAACTTTGTTTCGCCATAGAAAAAGGCACCACAAAATAGCTGAAACGTTTTGTCGTAGTTTTACATTTCTGACTCCACGCAATAAATGTAAATTTTCAAAAAACCGTAACTGTAAAACCCAAAAATATTTTGCATCTATCTAATGCAATAAATTAATTTGTATGTAAACACGTTTCAGTAGTGGTATATCATCTTTTTATCCGTGTAAAGAATATTCGATTAAAGCTGGTTAGGGAAAAACAGTTCGCGCGAACCTTTGAACAGGTATTTCTTAATAATTTCAGGTTGAACGGTCAGCTAATTGAATTAGTAGGGTCAGAACTAGTTTTCAATAATTAAATTAGGAAAAAGGTTGAAGGTTTTTTGGTAAAAAGTGTTTGGGGAGGTTGGGTTAGGTACCTGTGTTTGGTACCTAAGTTAGGTCCCTATATATCTTTATTTAACATAGTACCTAAATAGTCAGTTTGAAGAAAACGAGTGTAAACGAAACGCTACCGAAAAACGCTACATTTTTTTTAATTATTATGATCGGCTTACTCACGTAAATGTTTGACGAGGACCTCGACTAGTTTCAAGCCATGCAAGAGGCTCATATTCATGAGCAGCATTCCGCAACACACGACGTGGCGATTGATTACAACTATTATTACATAAAATAGATATTTAATTCCTCAATTTTAGCACCTGTTTTCGGAAACGTGAAATTATTCAAATCAGTTTAGCCTCTTATGATTAAAAAAAAAGCAAAGCCTCAACCAAATTCAATTTGACAATATAATTTCATATAAGTTTGCAAGTGGAAATAACGCGAAATATAGTTGACACAAAGTTATTGTAATTAATATAATTTAATATAATGATCGGTAGCCATTTTAACGAACATCTACCTAAGTTAAGACAGTTACAAATGGAAGCACAAAACTCAATTTATCTGGTCGCGGTTTTCGCTAAATTAGACAGAATTTGCTTTTGGTATAATAAAGTTTTAGTAGCTCAAAATTATTTTAAGTGATAAATGTTTGGTTTGTTATCCATTTGTTTCGTGAGCTTTTAGTTTAATGTATTGTACGTAATAATATAATTGTATTATGTGCATTCTAATGTTAAGTAACAAATTGAAATATCACTCTCGCTCTATTTCGCTTATTTTTTGTGTATTGTCAGCCAAGATGATTATAAATATGTGGTGTAAATAAAGCCGTAACAGATTTCCTCATACGGTATATTTGTTACTAGATGATTGATAGTAATGAGGTGGAGGCTTGATTTCAATCTTTACAGGTTTTTAGATATCTTTCCATGTGATACTAATAATATCTGACATAGAAGATCCTCTATCCATCCTTTTCACAAATAAAAAAAAGAACGTAGAAATGACGTAAATATTTCTACCTAAAAACACAACACATTTCGTGATGTTAGCAATGTTTTCACACGTCCAACCACTCAGTACTAAACGGCAACCCTTGCAAAACCAGACTTTATCTACACATACACATAAATTCAACGCGAAACTTTTACACGATAGCTAAAAAGGCCGGTACTACCCCGACTGCGGCCACATTCGCAAAACTAAAACAAGAACAGTTCTACATACGTATAAATATTTATTACACTGACGTATGAACACATGAACCGCCAGGGTTTTTGAATCCATTCTATTTAATTTACAAACAGACGAGAGGTGCGTTAATGTGGCCCCAAAGACCGGAGCTCAGTCATGCGACGGGTTGTCTCTAGGGAAACCTTTTGCGAAATGCGTTAAAAGACTTTTGCGTTTTCGCACAATAGGTTTTGTTGGTACTGCGTTAAGTTTTCATGAATTGTCGTGTTCTGTAATTAGTTCGTTAACACGTGGGAGAGCTATACTTTGACACAAATAGGCTGGCTTAACCGGAGTGATATCACGACTTCGTAAAGCATGTATAACTCGTCTAGAGTCCACGGGCGGCTCCAATTCCTTACCATCAGGTGATCCGTCTGCGCATTTACCGCGAATAAAAATGTTGATTATATCATAAAAATTTATGTTAAATCAAGGAAAAAGAAAATAGAAGGCGTGAAGTGAAAAGCCAAGGAAAATAACACACTGAATGAAATTAGTTAAATATACTCAACTCTATGTAAATATGTCGACCTCGATTCACATTTTCCTGTTACATTAATAACGCGGTTTCAAGCGAAATCTATGAAATAAACTTTAATACCCATCACTGTTTACCCTTTTACCGAAAAACGTGACAAAACATGTTTTAGAGGAAGCCGAATAAGCAGTGGGATTAATGGAAATTACCGACTTCCCCCTTTTTAGGGTATTTTTAAACGTTGCCCCACACTAAGTTTTTCTCCTGTGTCGTGGTTGCGTTTACAGGCATACACGTGACATCCAGACCTGATACAACAATTTGCAGATCACATAAAATGTTGCACCGGGCGGGAATCGAACCCGTTATAAGTTGTGCGGCAGCCAGTTGTTCAGCCACCGTGCTGATGTGCATGTAGTCAAACTCATGGCTGAATATCGAAGCCAACCATCTCAGCCATTGTTTAAGTAACAAACATACACACAAACTCACAAGCATTCGCATTTATATTAGTAAGAAGTACGAATTTTTCTATCAAACAATCTTTCAGACAAAAAGTGTACTCCAGCATTACTTAAACAATTTATCAGAGAAATAAACACATAAGTCACTACAACAAGCAAACGAAATTATTCACGAAATAAATCGTATCTTATAAGATCTTACCAACAAAACTGGCTAAAAAGGCAACTATCGTTCATGGTAAATAATGAAATAATTAACGTTCTCCTTAAAGTCTGTGAACGTCCCTTAATATTTATGGGGCGTCAGCTGTCCGCGCCCTCAAGCAATAAATATCTGAGGGTGATACCGCCTCTAAATAAATCATTATAAAAAATGAACCCTTAAATATACTAGCGGTATCTGCTTAAAGCACGATGTAATATATTTTTCAACAACTTTAAAAAATGAAAGCTTTAGAGATAGTGTGTATTTTTTTAATGCTGAAGATATCGTTGAAGTTGAGATATATGAGTAGTTACATAGGTAATTCTAATATTTTTTTATTCTTTTTAAAAACGTTAGGATTTACATTAGGATTATACGTTATATTTTACGTTACATTAGGATTTTCTCCTGTGTCGTGGGTGCGTTTACAAACATACAACTTCGCATACACATGACACGCAGACACGGAACAACAATTTGTGGATCACACAAAGAGTTGTTCCTTGCGGGAATCGAACCTGCGACACGTTGCACGGCAGCCAATTTTGAACCAAGGATAGGTGTTTCATATTATTAATTTTAATTTGGGCAGAATGTACCGGCTTCACAGAAAACCGACGTGAAACAACGCTTGCGTTGTGTTTCGTTGTGAAAGTGAGGTTTGATTTGAATGTAATTACATGTCTGTCTATTACACTCTACATCTGAACGTTGTATTTGATGATAATTTGCGATGTATGTTTGTTTGTGTGAAGTACATTAGTCTAGTAATGAAGATCAATCAATTAGAATTCGATGATTAGTTATACAAATTGATAGGTACCTATTGTATTTGCTCATTAGCAGGTAATACCGTACTATGTGTACGGGATGTACCGAGTTCATATTATAGAAAATTATATAGGTACATAATCTTACGATTTAATTTTGATCGTCTACATGGCGGTCTTAAGCATGACGGCCAAGCGGTGTTCGATATCTAAATTCTTAGGATTATGATGAAACAATTGTGGCAAAATAATTTAGGTAGGTACTTGACCTGGATATATTATGATTCCTCTAACTTTGAAGTTAAATAGGCACTGTTAGGGTCAACAAACTTTAAATTCTTCTGCATATCAGCCACTGCTGAACATAGGCCTCGTGCAGTCCGACCTAAATTTAGGACAATATTAATTATGGCCAAACATCATAAGCACATTCAAATAGAGACGATTAATTATTTAAAACAAAAATGACGTTGAAGTCTTTGACTGCAAATAGGAAACTGTTGAAGGCAAATCCTCCGCTAATGCGAGTCACCGGTGACCACTACGACGTTCAATGTGTTAAATATTATGTCAGTCACAATTTTAGTCGAATTTAGAAATTGATTGCCAAAATATTTCTGTCTTTTAATTAGTTCATTGTGCCTTATGAGGCTCTAACTTTCAGGTCTGGTTAGACGCGAACCTGCATGATGCATCCAGAAACTCCTTGCCACTTTTACTTAAAAATACGCTAAGTTTAAAAACCATAATGTACTTTTACACACCCTATATAAATAGATTTTCATACATTAATATGCAGAGACAATAATAACAGCCTTAATAATGAGAAATTCAATGGACACGATGAGTCTGCCGCGTAATTTATAGATCTAGCCGGCAAAATGAATGAGAATAATGGCGGACTGGAAAATGTATGAATACTGATTAATTTATGAGCTCCTACGGACTGATAATGTCCTAACGACTGTGTTTGATAAACGTTCGTGGAGCATTGTGAAGTAATCTGGAATTTAGATGATAGTACAGAAGTAAATAATGGCCTAGAAGGAAAATTCAGAAGATTTTCTTACGTTCTTTTACGCTTTTCCAACAACTTCGGTTATTAATTATTATTATATTATATCGGCTTACTCACATAACTATTTGACGAGGAACTCGACTAGTTACAATTAGCATGAGTAGCAGCGCGACAATAGCCGCGTCGTGTGTAGCGGAATGCTGCAAGAGAATGAGCCTCTAGCATGGCTTGAAATTAGTTGAGTTCGTATAAACACAAGTAATTAAAAAAACACTAATGTTCGCATGCAATTTACTTGCAAAAAATATTCAATCAGTTCACAATCAAGCACTCTTGAATCTGTCCATTTAAGAATTTAATATCACAATAAAATTATAATATAAAACTTGATTACTGAAGTTTAACGAAAATAAACTAAAATCCTACTACTTGTATACTTTATAGTATACAAATAGATAAATTTGTGGTACATAGAAGATAAACATGAATACCGCAGCATGTGCCTCTATACTAACATTGAACGAAACGTGTCGACCATATTTAGATTACATGATACATAGCTGCTTGTGTTACACACGCATTCCTCAATTAATATTATATTTCATTACTATATTGAGAGCTTAGAAACAAGCAGGCGGTGTAGATGAAAAAAAAATCTGCATTTACACATCTTGAGATATACTAAATTAATTAAAACTCAAGGTTTACTTACGTACATTAATGGAGAATGTACGTAATTAAACTATGATCTATGTTCGGTGTTCTATTTAACACCAAACACAATTTTGATTACGCAGCATGTCGCGTGCGCTTTAATATTAATTTTACTTATTAATTTTATTTAGTGCATATTTCGGAAGCACCGCAACCGGTTGTGCATTCATAACATATAACATATAATTTTAACAATTCTCTAACCTTTATTAATCATTGTATCGTGTGTACGTGATATTATTAAACTATTTCAATAAACATTAAAAACTTTATCTTTCTTCTTCTCCACCAACAATCACTCGCAATTCGACCACTATACATTTTGGTCCTTCGAGCCGGATCTCGCGGATTGTTGATTGGACTCAGTGTCAGTTAGCGATAAGTGAGGTGAACATTACGAACTAGTGCAACAAACGTTGAGAACATTGGTGGAAGAGTGCAGTGATATAACTAGAAACATCCAGGAGAGCGGGTGTCAGTCACAGTCACACCATATTCAGCTTTCGGAGAACGTCGCGACGACGCCGGCGACCCGTAAGCGAACAAAAACGTCAACATTTAAGATCTACAGAGACTCAAGTAAGATCTTTCCATTTTTTCATTAACATTCACCACATTTTGCAAACAATATGTCTCTTCTCGAAAAACAGTACCAGCTACTGCAGGAGTTGGAAAGATTGTGGGAAAACTTTAACAAGGATGGTAGGGAGAGGAAAAGCAAGCCGGAGTATTTTAAGAAAGCTTGGGCAAAACTCGACGAGTTATGGAAAGCATTTCAAGGCACGCATGAACAGATTTGTATGGAAATAAGTCAAACAGATGTCTACTTTACCGAAAATTATTATGAACAGGCTAAAGAAATTTATAATAAATATTTGAAAGCTATCAACGCGGGTTATAGTCGGGTGAGTAATCCGGCGGCGCCGGGAACTTCAAGCGAAGACAAGCCCGAACCTTTTATAAGTAACAGGCAGGAAGGGTCTGCGACGCCACAGCCACAGCGTCCAGAAAGGGGTAGTTACAGTAGATTAGATGAATCTTTGCGCAAACAAGAAGCTAATTTCAGAGCCTTTGTTAGAACAATTGCTAACATTAACATTGAGAATATGTCGGAAAAATGGGAGTTTCAAGATGCCCTTAAAACTCTTGAAAGTCGTTGGACTGCCATTGACAATTTACATTTGGAAATTGATCTATATATTAATACGTGATGCAAAAACTTTGGACCGCTTTTTACGAAAATTGCGCGGACGTAGGAGCATAAAATTTGGTACACTTATAGTTTATGTGTAGGAGAAGTGCAGGACGCTAATATTTTTCAAAAATAATGCTTATAAAGTACATTAAATCAATAAATAAAACATTACACACACATGCATAGTATCTGATCGTATTTGACAAAACGTCAAAATCTATAGACATTGCGATGATATTCTCACGTCTCATATGAAAAGAGTTTTATAAAAGAGTTTGTTTGAGTTTGAGTTAAATAAAAATTATCCTTGAACGTATGTTAAGTGGTATTGTAAATTAAATCGTATATGGTTGAATTTCGACCACTAGGCGACCACTAGTTCAAAATTAATGGGAAGTAATCTGCAGTATGAAGCATCCTTTTGTCAACATGAAGAACAATTTAACAACTTAAAAAAGGAAATAAATAAAAAGTTGTGGTCTGCTTCGTATAGGGAAAAATCGACCCCAAGTTAGACATACCTGTGTTTAATGGAAATTACAACAATTGGGTGTCTTTTAAAGATTTATTTACCGATGCGATACACAACAATTCTTCAATGCCGAACTCACAGAAAATGCAGATTTTGAAGACAAAAGTAAAAGGGGAAGCGGAAAGACTAATCCAACATTTATACATCAGTTCCGAAAATTATGCATCCTGTTGGGAAATCTTAAACCATCGCTATAACAATAAAAAGTTAATCTTTACATCGCATATGAACATCTTGTTTAGTCTAACTAACATTCAGCATAACTCTGTATCTCAAATTAAGAGGATGCACGACGTGGCGCTCGAAACATTGAATGCAGTGAAAAATCTCGGAGTCGACATAACAACTTGGGACCCCATATTGGTCCATTTACTCTCACAAAAATTGGACAGTGAGACCTACAACGACTATCTCGAGAGCCTGAAGCAACCACGGGAGCTACCGGTCCTACAAGAATTATTAGAGTTTTTGGAGAGTCGGTTCACTAACTTGGAAACATCATCACGCAGAAAACAGGATGCTGCCCCACAAAAGATAAATTACCAACATTCATTCAACAATCAAAAGGCTACATTTCAGAAATCGAACCTAAATAATTCATTACCTTATAATAACAATCGGCCAAAAACCACGGGACATTGGTCGATTGCAAAATCTTGCAACGTGACGAATTTCACGTGCCCGATGTGCAAACATGAACATGGCATTTATAAATGTAAATCATTTTTACAATTAGCTGACGACAAAAAATTAAACACAGTAAATAAATTAGGACTTTGTATAAATTGCCTATTCTCGCATAATGGCAAAGAATGCAATTCTAAACACGTATGTCGCAAGTGCTCGCAACCTCATAATACCATTTTGCATGATGCATTGGAAAAATCGAGGCCATCTACCAGCGTCGCTATTGCAACACCGACGCGTGACAGCATGACCAGCACATCACACGTGTCGCAAGGTGAATGCTCCGAGGTACTCCTGGCCACCGCCCAGCTGAAAGTATTAAGAGCAGATGGACAATATCACACCTTCCGAGCTTTGGTCGATCAAGGCTCCCAAATATCCCTGATAACCGAACATGCGGCCCAAATTTTAGGTTTGAAGAGAGAGAAATGCAGAGGAGTTATCTATGGCGTAGGACAAAGAGAAAACAATTGTAAGGGTAAAATTAACATAACATGTGCGTCCATGTACAATGACTACACATTTAACGCAGAAGTCGTCATAATGAGTCATCTCATTAAAAGCCTACCAAACAATACATTTAGTAAACCATCTTGGACCAACATTCAGAACATTAACCTAGCCGATCCTGAATTTTATGTCAGTCGCCCGGTGGACTTACTACTTGGTGCTGATATTTACAGTAACATTATTTTAAGTGGCATTATAAAGGGTGATGACGCTTCACAACCAATAGCACAACAAACACAGCTAGGTTGGCTTCTTTGTGGAAGCGCACAATTATACCACTGTAACGTAATTATAAACAACATCCAAGATATCCAACAATTTTGGGAAATAGAAGACATCGCAGAAGAAGGCGAAATGTCTTCTGAAGAAATACACTGTGTTAAATATTTCCAAGACACAACTATAAGGAAACCGGATGGTCGATACGAAGTCCGCCTTCCAATGAAACCCAACTTTGAAAAACATTTAGGAATGTCAAAACAGAAAGCATTGGCTCAGTTTCGTAATTTAGAGAGAAAATTCGAACAACAGGGAAATTTAGCAACAGCCTATAAGTCATTTATGCGCGAATATTTAGATTTAAAACATATGCATGTAGCAAATAGTAATACGACACTCGAATGCTACCTACCTCACCACGGAGTCGAGCGCGCTGAATCATCAACAACCAAATACCGGGTGGTGTTTAATGCGTCATCCAAAACAACTACAGGATATTCTCTCAATGACCTAATGTACAAGGGTCCAAACTTGCAACAAGACCTGCAATCTTTGTTGATGAAATGGCGTCAATACAAGTACGGTTTCACCGCAGACATCGAGAAGATGTACAGAAAAATCTTGGTTAACCCGGAGGACTCACCTCTACAAAGGATCATCTGGAGAGAATCAACTCAACAACCTATACAGAAATTTGAGCTGTCAACAGTAACATATGGCACAAAAGCAGCCCCATTTTTAGCGATGATGACTCTAAAGAAACTCGCAGCTGATGAACGTGAATCTTTTCCCGATGCTGCGAAAGTATTGGAGGAATCATTTTATATGGACGACCTAGTACACGGTGCACACACCCTGGAACAAGGACAACAATTAATCCATGACTTAAACTTACTACTAAGGTCTGGAGGATTTATTTTAAGGAAGTGGTCTTCTAATAATCAACAGATGCTGAAAAACATTGAAAATCAAAATGACACGCAAAATCTAATTTTTAACTTCAAAACGGAAACAACTTCTAAATTACTTGGCTTGTGTTGGAACCCCGTAGAGGATAAATTCACATTTCAATGTCAAATAACAAATCCTAAAAAATTAACAAAAAGAAGCCTGTTATCAGAAATTTCTAAAATATTTGACCCCTTAGGATGGTTATCTCCAATTGTGACTAAACTAAAATTATTATTTCAAAAAGTCTGGAAAGCTAACATTCAATGGGACGACGAAGTGTCAAGTGATATCTATGCCGAGTGGTCTAAGTTACAAGAGGATTTACACAATATCAACAAGTGCGAGATTCCGCGATGGATTCTTAGCCAAAAACATGACGTTATAGAACTGCATGGGTTCTGTGACGCATCGATGCAGGCGTATGGTTGTGTAGTATACGCTCGGATGCAATATCAAACAAACGTAGTATTAGTCGCGGGGAAGACTAGACTCGTACCCCTTAATAAAACATTAACATTGCCACGCTTAGAACTAAGTGGAGCACATTTATTGTCGAAACTTATCAGCAAAATTAAGCTGGCATTACAGGATCATACCATTATAACTTATGGATGGACGGACTCTAAAGTAGTTTTGGGGTGGTTACAAGGAGAACCCTCTAAATGGAAGCCGTTCGTCTCAAACAGAGTTCAACAAATAACAAAAGTAATGACCGAGTCTCAGTGGCGTTACGTTAAAACGGATGAGAATCCTGCGGATGCCGCGAGTCGCGGGTTATACCCGTCTCAATTCCTAGACAACCAGTGTCTTTGGAAAACCGGGCCACACTGGTTATCAACATTTCAACCCGAAAGAACATTAAAGCAAACATTTCAAACTGATCAAGAGAAAAAACCTCGACAAACAAATGTTACAACTTATAATTTAAATGAAAACATAATTACTCAACTTTTAATAAAACATAGCTCATTTAGCAAAATTGTCCGCATTTTAGCATGGATACACCGTGCATTGACCCCCCGTCGCCAACGTCGTCCGAACCATCTTACTTTGCAAGAATTACGCAAGGCAAAAAATGCAATTGTAAGGCATGTGCAACATAATGAATATCCAACAGAAATTAAACATTTACGTAAATATAAAACATTAAATTCGAACAGTAAATTATTACACTTACATCCGTACATCGATTCGGACGAACTATTACGCGTGGGTGGCAGGCTGGAAAAAGCAACAATAAGCAGCGAAATGAAACACCCGAAGATTATACCTGGTGGCACCCGGCTGGGTACACTGCTGATTGACCAAGCCCACAAGTTAACATTCCACGGCGGTCCTCGTCTTACCTCAGCAGCTTTGCGGCAAGAGTACTGGATCACCGGGGGCAACAACATTGTGAAGAAGGAGTTACGAAAATGTGTCACGTGTAGAAAACATGAAGGAAGAACCCAAGAACAGCTAATGGGGGACTTACCTGCTTCTCGAACCAATACTGCGAATCCATTCTGTCATACTGGCGTGGACTATACAGGATTTGTAGATGTGAAGGCCAACAAAGGGAGAGGAGTGAAAACATTAAAGGGTTATGTGGCTATTTTTGTATGTATGGTGACCAAAGCCGTGCATTTGGAATTAGTCTCCGACCTTACCAGCTCCGCATTCCTAGCAGCTCTGAGACGTATGTCAGCGCGACGTGGAGCACCTCAACATCTATACAGCGACAACGGTACCAACTTTGTCGGAGCCAACAATATCTTGCAGAAAGAATGGGAACAATTAAAAAACATTTTCTGTAACGATTTCTTGAGCGAAGTTACGGAGATGAAAATTGAGTGGCACTTTAACGCGCCTGCTTGGCCCAGTGCGGGAGGACTCTGGGAACGAGCCGTTAGAAGCCTGAAACATCATTTAAAACGCGTAGTGGGAGAACAAAAATTGACATTTGAAGAGTACAGCACTATACTAACTCAAATAGAAGCCTGTCTCAATTCTCGTCCATTGTGCGCTTTAACTGAAAACATCGAGGATCTAGACTTTCTCACTCCTGCTCATTTTTTGACTGGTAGAGCAGGATTAACAACAATTGACACGCCTGAAGATGCACGCACACGTTGGCATCTGACGCAAAAGATAACCAACGATATTTGGAAGAGATGGAAGTCCGAATACTTAACCCAATTATCCGCAAGAAGAAAGTGGCAACATCCTCAGCAAAACATAACATCCGGGGACATGGTAGTAATCCATGAAGATAACCTTCCTTCTGGAAAGTGGGCCCTAGGAAGAGTCGTCGAAACACATCCCGGCAATGACGGTTACGTAAGAGTCGTAACTCTGAAAACAAAAAACGGAACAATTAAAAGACCGGTAACAAAATTATCAATATTACCTCTAGAAAAACCTAATGAAACACAACCTACAACTACAATAACAACAAACCAAACCGAGTCGGCAACATATGTTAGAAAGAAACAGAAACAAAACAAGGGATTGAATTACATTTCGTCCGTCATCGGGTTTCTTCTATGCCTCATGACTGTGATGTCATCGGGACATTGTTTTAATTCAACACCTTTGAACGAACATAAAGCGATTTATTTCGATAAATTAGCAAATATGCAACTAGTAAGAGATCAGTGGAAAATAATTGCTTACTACAATCTTGAACCTTACTGGGAAGGAATAACAGCTTATGAAAAATATTATAAACATTTAGAAACAATATGTCATACCCTCCAGCAGGTGACGCATTGTGACATTATCATGTTGCAACTACGTCATGCCTACACCGAGCTGAAACATAATAACAAAGTATTACTTAACGATCAGCTGAGCGCGCGCACGAGGACTAAGCGCGGCCTAATCAATGGTGTCGGATATCTGGCGAATACGTTATTCGGAGTACTAGATGATCGTTTCTCAGAACAGTATGAAAAAGACATTACTCAAGTACGGAAGAATCAAAAACATCTTACACAGTTATGGAAGAACCAGACATCAGTCATGGAAGCGGAATATAACCTATTGAAACGAACTGAAGAAGCAGTTAAAATTCAACACAAAACTATTAACAAACACTTATTGAGTCTAGAGCAGACTAGTAATGTCCTTGCACAACAAATAAGCACTACTGAAGCTATGACCGAGTTTACTTTATCTGCAATGGCAGCGAACAACTTACTAAACCATCTAAGGAACATTCAAGAAACCTTACTAGATACGATAACAAGTATACACCATGGTCGACTAAATATACATCTGATCGACCCCATACAGTTCCAGAATGAACTTAGTGTAATTTCAGGACAACTTTCCCAAGACCTTACACTCCCCATCGATAACATTCAAACCAACATGCAAAGTATTTATAATCTACTGAGAGTCCGAGCAAAGATGACGAAGAACTACCTTATTTTTGAGATTATAGTACCATTAATAAGCACAGAAAATTATGATCTTTACCACATCATTCCTGTACCCCATCGATCTGATGAAAGTCTGCTTACTGTAATACCCATAGAAAGTTACGTGGCCGTCAATTTACAGAAAGATGCATACTTACCTGTCCCAGAAAATGAACTGGAACATTGCATCATTCGCGACCCTTCAACTTACCTGTGTGAATCTAAAAACCCCGTTTATAAAATGAAAACCGATACGGATCTTTGTATCAAAGACAACATACACCAAGAGCATTGCAAAACAGTTGTATCGGCTTGTCAAAGTAAATGGACCCAGCTAAGAGCAGTAAATCAATACCTACACTTCTGTTGTGATCATTGTAATATAAGGATCCTGTGTAAAGACCAAGTGATGGCACATCAGCTTACGGGAACAAACATTATAAATTTAAAAGAACAATGTGTGGTAAAAACTGAGAACTTTACCATATACTCCCATAAACATCAAGAAAGCACGATGTCGCTGCAGAGTAAAATCGAAACATTACAGATAGCGCCGATTAATCATGTAATTAACATATCGATCCCAAGATATAATCTAACGGATGAGAATATTACATATCCTGACCATGAACTACTTCTGCAGGATATAAAACAGAGAATAGAAGTAATGAAAAACAGTAGCGCACTCTCAGCAGACATATCTACTCATGATATCCATCACTATACCCTGATATATTTGACATTAGGCATAGTGGCCATAACAGCAGCAGTCGTCGTGGTCCGGCAAGCCCGGGGTAGAAGGCAGCTAGCAGCAGAGACGGCGCCCAGTTGGGCCGTCGCCCCAGTCAACGCTACGAGCAGCAACGCCGAACAATTTAGTGAGAAAGTACAAGTGAATGAGTGTTGTGCAAAGGTGGTACAAAACGACTTTAAAGAAAGGGGAACATCCCCAGTGCTAAATAAAATAACATTCAGTGACTCCATGTGAACTCCTGTGTCACTATTGTTTAATTTAATTTTCTTTTTGTCTTTGTATTCTTATGTTAGTTGTTTATCTTCGCCCTCCGCAAGATGTTCGGTGTTCTATTTAACACCAAACACAATTTTGATTACGCAGCATGTCGCGTGCGCTTTAATATTAATTTTACTTATTAATTTTATTTAGTGCATATTTCGGAAGCACCGCAACCGGTTGTGCATTCATAACATATAACATATAATTTTAACAATTCTCTAACCTTTATTAATCATTGTATCGTGTGTACGTGATATTATTAAACTATTTCAATAAACATTAAAAACTTTATCTTTCTTCTTCTCCACCAACAATCACTCGCAATTCGACCACTATACAATCTAAGCTAATCGACACTAATATTATAAAGCTAAAGTGTTTGTTTGTTTAAACGAGCTAATATCCGAAACTATTGGTTCAAATTTGAAGATTCTTTTTGTATTAGACAGACCATTTATTGAGAAAAGTTAGATCAAACATCATGTTAAGATTAATAGGAGCGGTGCAGTGGATGAAACCTTAGGAGTAGCTAGTAAGTAATATTACTGTTTTTTATTCTCGTCAGTTTAGTGCATAAAACACCGTCTCGTAATCATTAAGGAATTTTATTAAGCGATATTTACAACTACACTTACCTAATATTTACAAGTGTAACCTTACAATGCCAATAACAAACTCATTACAGTTTCCCCCAATTGTGTAAATATGGGGTGAAAAGTACCCCTAACACGAATTTGATTGTACGTCTTTCCGTGAACACCAAGCAATGCCATGAAAACTCGTGTCGTAGACGAAAGTTTCCAAATAAAATTTTACTGGTCCAACGTACCACGGTCTAACGGACCCACCTAATGGTGTTCTTATAGCATAGCCATGTTTTCACAGGTTTTAAGCGATGTAATTTATGTTCCAAGTCGGGGTAACTTTTATTGCGCTCTGTGTTTTATTTTGTGGAATAGTGGTTTCGTGGAAGGCGTACGTGTGTAGGTACTAAACTCGGGACCACGGTTAAATGCATTTTTGTAATTTCTGAACTAGGATTTTGTTTTATTTCTGACATTCTTTAATAAATACCTGTAATACTACTTTAGAACAACCAAATAGCTTAACTACAGTACTTTAAATATATTTATATTTTCTGACGTTCAAAAGTGTCTTCCTGGTCTATTTAAAATAAATAATTTTGACTTTCATACACATTATACGCAGTACGCACACTAGGTAAAAATTTTTTTTTTTTTTTATTCGAAATAAGTTCTTTTACTCATCATTTGGTTATTATTATTATATTATATTTCCTGTACCTATCTCGATTTACTCATAAGAATCACTTTATATACCTTAAGAAAGTCACATCACATCAACAGCCTATAATGAAATAAAGTACATATGACTCGGAAAAGTAAGATTGGTTTTAATGTTGGCACTCTCTTGCATTCTCATGCAATGGGCGTCTTAAATCTCTAACCTAAGAAAGAATAAGCGTAATATTAAATAACGAAAGTTACTTTAAATGAAATATTTTTACGTTAATTCTAATTGAATTCCGACAAAACAAAATTAGATACCAGGCTCACATAAGCCCTGAAGCAATGAAATTAATATCTAACGCAGATACGGCACGAACTGAATTTAATTTTGTCGATAATTTTGATTACGTGCGCTCAACGTTTCGAGTGCAGTACTACGCTGTACAAGTCACTCGATAATTGAATTAGTGTGTTGTGCTGTGAATTGATATAATTGTTATGGGAAAACCGTATAGTTACAGTTAAGCCTTTATAGGCTAACAGTTTAACAGAAATTGTATTGAAATGGCATGGTCTTCTGAGACCAATTGTAACTGTGGGAGATCCATTCTTCGGCACGAATGGGCTGGCTCGACCGGAGTAATAACGGCCTCACTGAAAACCGACGTGACGTTTGCGTTGTGTTTCGTTGTGTCAGTGATTAGTGGTTGCCCAATTACCCACTCCCCTTCCCGATCTTCCCAATCCCTAATTCCCCACAACCCTTAAATTCCTAATCCCCAAAAGGCCGGCAACGTACTTGTAACGCCCCTGATGTTTCGGTTGTTCTTGGGCGGCGACAATTGCTTACCATCAGTCAGCAGACGGAGCAGCTTTACGTATGCTGCTTGTTTAAAAAAATAGAAGCTTATCTTTTTACTCAGTCTGTCTATAAAAAATATTTCAGGATCACCATTAAACCACCACTGCAACATTTTATATTACAAATTTTCTACATTATCAACTTCTGCAGCTCGTGTTAGCCTCTGTTACAAAGTTTAGTGCATATTTATTACCTAAATCTGCATTTAAATTACTAGTTATTCACACAATGTAGAATACACGTGGTTCCTCACTGCATTACAATGTGTTATCAACGTGTCTCACACTTTGTATATCAATCTTACTACTTCCCTTTAAGACACGTGCACAGAAACCAGGAAAGATAAAGATACTGCATTCACTTTTTTGCACGTTTCACATAATTGAATCACACCATCTCATTAACAGCCTCTAAGTGGCTAGTGTTGACAAAAGGCATCCTTTTGCACGGATAATGTGAAACATTAATCACCATGCTTGCTCAATGCGCATTGGCGATTTCAAGCTTATAGTTAAGAAATATAAGCTCGCCCAGATTTCCTCACTATGCTTTCCTTCACCGTTGGACAGTGGTGACTAAATAATCTTAGAAAGTCCAAACATATAACTCGGAAAAAGTCACATTGCTACTTTGCTGTTTAAAGGGTTAGTCTTATACCTTTCCGGCCACCATGCCATAACCGAATACTACCATTGTATTAAGGGCCAATTGTATTTGTTAGTTAACGCTATATCTAACTCTTTGCAAGGGCTATACAAAGATTATAAATGTACTTATCTAAGAATTTCTAAACATAACGAGACGAAATAACACTGATGTTACAATATTTTAATCTGAAAATATTCTTTTTTAAGATAGATTTTTAGTTCTAAGTGAAAATATACAATGGGGCTAGTATATAACTAATCTATACCAACATAAAGCAGCTTGCCAACCACAGATTTGACGGATGCAGATAACAATGAATATTAATTCCCTTATCTAACACATTTGTCTGCTTATTCGCGCATTAGACGATAATCCACATGACCTAATTTTGAAATAATTACACCACAGAGCGATCGTGACGAGGAATACACACGTGGATAAAGTAGACGATACTCGATATAGGCTGTGTACATAAAGAACGTGGATTAAACTTGACGGATAAAATGGTAGAAGAATGTGCCACATTTCTAAGCATTAATTTGTCCGAAAGTCTGTCTGAAACTTTTAGTTTTAAATCATTCTTAAAAATTGTTCATTCATTCTTTCTTTGTTTTTTATTATAACATACCTATCTGGTATTTGTAATGTGCATCCACGTCAATATTTTTTTATTAGATTTTCATATGTCATTAGTTTTATTTTATATACACGTCATGCTTTTATCCCCGTAGGTGTAGGCAGAGATGCACATTACGGCACGTAATGCCGCTATACGATGTATACCCACTTTTCACCATCTGTGTTATAATTCCCATGTAAAAGGGCGTGAGCCTATTGTCATTAGTTTTATTACTTCGATAGACTTTGTTTTTACTACCTTTTACGCGCTTAAAGGCCAGTTCATTCGGAAATGGTACCTAATATAAATATATTTGCAAGAAGGCATACAAAGTCACAAATCTAAATACTTCCACGATGAACACTGCTTTACTTGTGAACATATGTTCACTTGCTTATAAGAACATATTCCGCTGTTGTTATAGTAACAAGATGTCAGATTGTACTCATATATCAATATTAGATACGTATTAGTTACGTAAACGGGAGTTATATACCGATTCAGTGAACGTATTAATGATATGCCTCTACTATTGTTGATAAAAACTCGACAACACGTACGTAATGTATTTTTAGTCATTATTTTGAGGGGTTAAAATCATCTAATAACTTCTTCCACATTGGGCGAGACGAGAGAGAGTTTCAGACTCTTAGGGGCTAAAAACCAACCCGTTCCTGCTCCTGTTTTTTGAGCCGGAGTCTCAGTAAACTGATATGTTGTCCGCAGCTCTGAATCGGACGTGGTGGTCTGGCTCTTTGAGGCGCGCACAGAACGCGACGCGCCGAATTCCACAATACCTACATAATGTATTTCATTGTGTACAAGGTCTGTGTGTGATCATGTTCCGTAGCGTACCGAGTACAATTTTAGACCCCGTGCTAATACTTAAAATTTCCATAAAACCGACAAATCACAATATTTTGACCAGGGAATTGAAACCGAAAGTTCTCGCTTGACAATTGTTAATTGTGTAGTTAGATGCTCATAATATCAACTGAAAAAGTTTATGAAGTATAGGGGAACATTTATCTAATTATCTAAGTAACGTAATGGTTGTACCTAATGGTAATATTAATACAACCACATCACCTAATGCAGCTTCCCATCCGCTAATGAAAACGAATTAATTTGTTTGAATCGACCACTCGACCAATCGGTTAATGATATCGGTTCGCGTTCACTAATGCAGTAAGTAATTAAAATCACTTTGCTTCTCTCTGCTAACGAGGTTTTTAGTAATATTAGTACTGCGGTTAACCGAACCATATAATTGTTCTGTTTGCTTTTAATGTACTCTTAGATAATTATGTAGGTACGTTAGAGTAAGCCAGACTTTAGCCTTATGGGTTTATTCTAAATTCTGACTGATTTTAATACAGCACCCTATTCAAATAATGGATTATAGCTAAAGGTAAGCGTCCACATGTCGTACGCAATCCGTATGACGTCATCAGCAATACCTACATGCGATGCGTACTGATGACGTCACATGCGGACATGTGGACGCTTACCTTTATTACCGTGATCCCGCTATAAAAAATAAGTAACAATGTCGAATCTAATCTGTGAAACGAAGCGAGAGCGGGTTCGGTGTTCTGATTAGTTGGTTCTTTTGGGCCGGCCAATCAGAATGCCAAACGCACTCTTGTTTCGATCTCCTTAAAACGCAAACCCATACTAAACTCTCTGGTAAAACACCATATATTATTAATTTTCTTTTGTAATTTAACTATCAAATGCAATCAAATAAAATAAAATCTTTTCAATCATTTCCATATACAACCGTTATTAAAAACTCATATAAATTAAATGAGAATTGCTTTTAATTAAGAGAAGAGCTGTTATAGCAACTAAAAAGAACAACGAAATCAGAATAGTTATATAGAAAGCTGGAAATACCTAAAAAAATAAGAAAAAGAACCATATCAGCATGGTAAACAATAATACAATCTGGTTTTACCCGACTATACAGCCTTGGCTAACAAATCTTAACTATGTACAGACAAAGGCATGCAAATATGGACTTAGTACACTTAAAATAAACACTCTGATTACATGTAACATACATAAGTGCATATGTATTATATGCAAACATCTCTGGTTACATCTAATGAGCGAACAGATAAGATACTCTAAGCAAACTTTGTTTGTACACAACATTCAATACCTGAGTAAAGACCTTTGCTTGCATTTGCTTATTTATTCTAAACCTGGATTATACAAAGAAGTTTATATAATTGTCCGTACATATACACTTATAGTAATAGCGTATACTGTACATACATACATACGCTATTGCTTGATTGTTTTACTCGAAGTCAAGTAAAAATCAACGTGTGAAATGTAAAACTCACAGCTTGAAGGCTCTCACTGAGCCAGCTCGATGGAATTAAATGAAAGTTATTTCCTTCTGAAACCCATATAATTCTTTATTTTAATAACATATACAACTTTTCTAGATTCAAGGCTTCCATTACATTGGCATGATTTGGATTGATCCCAATGCTTAGCAGGCTGCGTACTGCAAGCATACACTTCTTTTTAAGGCGGAAATTCATCATTGACTTTTCCTCAAGTGAGGCGAGAGGGACTGTGTAAGACTGATTAAAAACTACCCCGTTCCTTCTCCTACTTTGAACCGAAGCCCCGGTAACGATACGTTGTCCGCAGTTTCGGAACTGCAGGCATACTTAAAAAAAAATTTTTTCTCTATTGTCAATCACTTGCTTGGTGATAATGACGTCGTATTAATTACGTCACAGCTACCCTTGTCAATAGCGTTTCAATAGCATGTTCTGTGTGTAAAGGGGCGTGACAATGCGTCAGCATATATTTATCCTCTCGATGCCATCCACGCTAAGTGGGCAACGATTAGATAATTTGACACTTTAACAACACAATTTTGATATAAAATTAAAAGATTTATCGTATGTTGATTGCATTATTTTTGCGTGAAAAGCTAAAGGGAAATTGTGAAGCATTAGTTAATTCAGTCATTCATTTGGCTGTAAATAGAAGCCCATTCATTGTGGATTCCTGTTGATATATTTTATGTAGTGAAATGCAAACTCTATTTTGTATAGTTGCCTTTTGAAATTATTATCGTCACCTATAATTCTGATAATAGTTACTAAAAGGGAGCACAGGATATTATTACACATATACATAAAAACTATACCTGCATAGCTCTAAATGTGTAGTCTACATGTATGTACTACTACACGTAAGTATATTAGGTTCACTTCATTAAGTAAGTATCTAGGTGTGGGAACTATATAGTTCAGAATCTTATCATCAATCTACCCACTCACCTGCACACTATATTACATAAAAATAATACGTAACTTGCAAAACATAATCTGTTAACAATTTATTACCACGAAAACCGTGAAATATAAATCAATGGTTACTCCATAACCGACCACATCAAGAAAACATTAAGTATTTTTAATCCTAGCTCGCTGTCCGCAATGAATCATACAGGCCGAATTAAACTAACAGTTTGTAAAAAAACAGAAATAGAACGCGCACGTTTACGTTACATCTGGTTTATGATGAGCATTGTTTTACGTTCTGTAACGTTTACTCGTAAAATTTTGAATTGTGACTTCGTGTTTCGGGAGTAAATTTACATACGTAAGTAGAAGCGACGAAGAGATTTCATTTACTTGGTGATTTCTTTCTGTTTTTTATGGTATAAGCCGGTAAATGGGCACACGGATCACCTGATGGTAAGTAATCGCCACCGCCCATGGACAACCGAAACACCAGAGGCGTTACAAGTGCATTGCCGGCCTTTTGGGGGGTTAGAAATTTAAGGGTTGTTGGGGAATCAGTGATCGGGAAGATTGGGGTAATTAGGCCTCCAGTAAACTTACTCATACAACGAAACACGACGCAAGTGTTGTTTCACGTCGACGAATGGGCTGGCTCGGCATGGCTCTCCCACTTCTAAAGATCGGTACTCTGATGCTTAACTGTGGGAATTTTATACGGTACTTACTAATAGATTCCCTCTTAAACTAAATAATGTCTATGAATCGTTTTCATCTAATCTGCCTTAAAAGACGAAGGTAATGAAACAATTTCATACAGATTATAATTAACAGATTTAGTACATAAGCCTCTAAAACTCGTTTTACAGTAACTTCAATTAAATGTTTGTGTGTTTTGTTCGAGTCTTAGGATGTGAGGATAATTACAAACGTGTTGTACAAGTATAAAGTGTCATAACTTCAAGTTGTGTTATCGTAACCGACTTTGAGAATAGGGTTCCAAACTTGGTCTCACTTTAAACTTTCATTCGAGCGGTTTTAAGACTTATAAGTAATGACGTGTCTTCACTTCTTTAACTAATTTCGTTTCGTAAAGTACCAACTTGTTGCTGAACTAAGCCTTTGTAGAACATTTTCCCTTTTTGCCTTAGAAAGATTAACGATATTGTTGTATAATCTTCTTTCATGCCCAAATTGATTACACAAAAGAAAACTTTAAGGACGTTGGAAATCAATAGCTTTTGGTGTTTTTTCTGTTTGTAATCGATTCAATAGAGTTCAAAATTGTATACCTGAATTGGATGAAAGTTTGATTTTAATCTATGTTGATTGAAATGTCTGGAATCTTGATTTAGGTTTGAGGTAAATCTAAATGTAGAACACTGAAAGGGTACATAATAAGTAAAATGAAAAGTAATTTATTTCTTTTTCCTAATATTGATTTACTTATTATGTTATCGGCTTGCTAACTCACGTAACTGTTTAATGAGGAACTCGACTAGTTTCAAGCCATGTTAGAGGCTCGTATTCATGACTAGCAGACTAGTCGAGTTCCTCGTCAAATAATTTCGTGAGTAAGCCGATAACATAATAATTAATTTAGTACCTATGTCTCACGAAAGTTATAAAAAATAATATTAACTTAGCAAAAAATTGGAGATAAATCGCACTTTTTTCGTTCTTCGCAAAGACGATGATAGACATCGATCTTACATCATCGTTTAAAAAACGTTTGAATGAAATTGATTGATAAATTGTGAGGTTAAAAAACTGTGGCTATCAATCATGTACCGGTTGCCTAACTAGCGTGTACATTATCACCGATTAGGCTCGTGACGCCCCCAATCCATGTTTGTCAACGCCTCCAGCCATGAATAGTTGGGAAAAAATTAATAATGACTTGTTAAATTGTTTTATCGCAATTTTTTGTCGTGTTTAATAATCTGTATTTAGTTTTTATTATGGTCTGTAGGTTAGGTCGTTTTGGGTTTGTAATTTACTTGGCGTTGTTGTCATCAATTTTGTAACTAGTCAATGCAATGTCAACGTCATACCTTTTATCACTAAAGTGGTCGGCAGAGGTATATTACGGCACTTAATGCTATGTACACCCACTTTTCACCATTTGTGTTATGAGTCCTATGTAATAGGGAATGAGCCTATGACCATATACTAGGCACAATTCCAGACTTCTTGCTATTAATGAGAAATGTTCTAAGCTACTATTATTTTCACTAGATCTTTCATAACTAAAGCTGGATAAACTGGTGAATTTATGATTTCTTCTCATTTGGTTTGGCGACAATCTCACTAAGAGTGGTAAACGATGATGAGGCTAACGATAGGAAACGCTTGAAAACATCCAGTAGAACATTTTTTTTAAATTTCTATGATCAACCTATTCACTCGGGCTTGAGAACATCCACTAGAACATTCTTTAATTAATTCCTAAAAACCCCTAACTAAGCACTGCCGTATTTCCTCAACGAACTTTGACTATATTTCGATACAAATATCTCACACATTACATAAATCACAACATTTAGTTTCAAAATTAATTTCCCAGAAGAGAATAATAATTTAGTAGATACAATTATGAGGCCGTCATAACCGTGAATTATACCGATTACACGGAATAGTGGGTGTAATGGATTTCAATTTAATGTCGATAGATTAACCAAATGCTATTACGTTCACAATAATTATAGGTACTGGTAATTGTATGACATGTTGAAGTGTTATCATCGGTGGGTGGATTTCCAGTCCAGAAGTGTTTGTTTTTATTATGTAACTAGTTCCTGTGGCTTTTGGCTTTGGCGTTCTCGTGGGACAAAAAGTATCCTATCACCGAAGTCAGCTGTCTGTATACTATATTTCATCAAATCCGTTTAGTAGTTTCAGCGTAATTGACGGACAAACTTTGACATTTATAATACGAGTACGTATTAGTGTAATATTCCATAATCTGAAATCAATTAAATTTGTCAAATAAATGTATTATTATAAATAAAAATAAACCTATCAAAGAGGACGAACCGCCGTATTTATTTTAACCCAATCTGTAGCAATCGTTTTTGGAACAAAGTCATCAGTTAGAACTAGTTTAAGTTATCTTTAAATGTTTCTGAGTGTAGCAGTAAGTCCAGTAGTAAACGAAAACCAGAGAGGTGAAGATGAAAAAATAAAGTACCTACCTACGCTAGCAAGATTCCTAGTGTGGGGAAAAATACTTTCAACATTTCTAAACCTTAAAAAACAAACAAAAATAAATGAACAACATTTATTAACACGACAACTGTCTAAATAGCAGAACCTTGTCACCATCATAAAAAGGTCGTCCACGGAAAAATACTTTTTTTTTCATGGTAGGTACACAAAAGTCGAAACTGGTGAAAGCTACTTTTTTATTTTTATTTTTCCCCGTACCTACTCCGTTTATTAAACTCGTAGCTTGTGTAACATAATGCCGGTAGTTACCGCAAGAGACGGAATTTTGTTTACATTACAAAAATAGATAGATGTTTTTTTTTGTCCAAAAATAACGTCTCGCGAAGGAATTCAGACGTATACTGGCCTTGAGACGTCAAAAAATAAGTTGTGATTTATTGGAAACGATAATTATTCAATTAGATCTGATGGTGCGGAAGTTATTTCTATGAATCATTGATTGCTTAAGATATCATTTGGATTGGAGGTATATTTTCTTTTCTGTTTCCTTATATTTAGTAGATTCCAGGGGTGTGCGTGCGGGAGGTGAGTAACCCGCGGCTCAACATAGAAGGACTACTTTTTATTGAGAGTGGGTAAATAGGGGATAAATGGTCGTCCTACTGAGATTTTCCTATTCCGTAATTGATTATATATAAGTACCTATTCTGTAATTGATTTTCAATTTCGTATAAAGATTTCTGATTCACACGTACATAGTTATTCCCTAACTGACTGATTAAATTAAATCGTTAATTATTAAACGGTTGATTAGAGTTGAATTTGCAAGCCCTTGGTACAGTACGCCTTTTTTAAGGGGGGGATCATTTATTTTCTGGGCGAGGCGAGAGGAAGTATCAGACACTTATTGACTAAAACCTGCCCAGTTAAGGTTGCTATTCGAGCCGGAGCCCCGGCAACCAACTAGGCAGTTCGCAGCTCCGGGACCGAGTACGCCTATACTTCATTTTTACAAATCTAAAATCAAAGCAACATTATTATAAGCATACTCCACAAGAAGAGTTATTTCATGACAAAATCCAATACTTCAAAGCACGCAAAATATGATATACGATCACAAAAATATCAACAAAACACTTTGAATAAAGATAAAAACTTTATCTTGAAGCATAATAATTCAAGACAAGAATCTCATTCAGTATTATTTAACCCTGTACTTATTTAGAATAACGCGGAAACTAGATAACATCAAAGATCTTTGAAAGATCTCTTTAAAATGTTCACTTCCTCTCCTTTTCAAACTAATCAACAATTCAACTAAAAATACGAAATGAAGGTCATATGTTTTCAACAAATACGCAGTTGCACATCAAGCTATACATATCCAGTATAAACTAACCTCCGAATGTGCGGAAAACTCATGCAGAGCGAGACCACGCTAAACTGGTTTGTATAGCTCGGTGAATCGCCGTGTGTATATACGTATGTAGGCTAAAAAAAAAGAAATAAATCTCCAATGTTGTAAAAAGAACATTTCATGAACTCCGTTGCGTGGAAAATAAATGTAATTTCAGGAACTATTCGCTAAAATAAACAGTGAATTGTGGAACAGACGCAGTCATTGATGCTCGTAGAAACGTTTGGTAACACAGCTGTTCAATTAATTAAAAAGATTAGATACTGGATTGATGCTTTTTTTATTTATTTGCGGTTTTGATATTAAGGATTTCCTTATTGAGATCTATTAAAGGAAATTGTACGTTCTTCATATTTATTTTAATATAATAAGGGACACTGTTTAGTGGCGTCATTTGACGAATGCATCCTTCACAAACCATACGCAGCCTACAAAAACAAATGCTTGCATCTTGCTTAGAAACACTGAATGCTTCCTTAATAGTAAACACTGTGACGACACCTGACAAGTAACGGATGACAGAAGTCGCACATAGACTATCGACGAGCAAATCAACGGATAACGATATAAATATCCTGCATCGCACATGTAAACTTCACATGTGCGATGCAGGATATTTATGACGTCATGTCAGGTGTTGCCACTGCCTATTATTTGTGAAGGATGCATGCATTCGTCAACTGACGCATAGCTGACTGCATAGCTATATATAAAATGTAGCCTAGCTATATAGCACATCTCTGGTGGAAAATCACCCTAGTACAGACAAACAGTGGCAGGATTAAACAGATTGCGGTAACTAACAATGTATGAATAACTAAAATACAATTTGGGAGCACACTCGTAGTCAAATGTTTGCCGTGACAATATGGACACGCTGTCACGCACAGGATTTGTGTGAACCAAATATGTTCCATACAATTATTAACATGTCAATCTATTTCCCACTCTATTACTAAATGCAACGGTTTATTTTGCACTGGGACATTGATTATATTATTATCGTCATGATTAATTCCAATGATATCGAATGCGTAGTTTAATTATATTAACTTTGATCGATTAGAGGTTGATATTCGAAGGTTCATTAGTTAATTATATCAAGGTATTTGTGCTCTGAATGTAATTAATTATAATAATATTATTTCAATGAAATATTGAGTGATTTTCCCTAAAGGGATAGGCTAGCAACTACTATATGTCGTTTACCTATTAGGTATAAAATATTTATAATTCATTGTGACTTTGGCTACGTGTTTGGTGCGGTGTTTGGGCAACTGTTCGGTTCGATGGCCGTACGGAGCAATTTTATGTGATCCGAAAATTGTTGATTCGGATCTAGGTGACCCACTACACACGAGAAAGTCCTAATGTAACCTTCATAGCATTAGTGACTAAACATAAGATTTTTTGCGATACTACAGAACAAAAATAGTCATTCCCTAATCCAATTACAGTAAGATAAGTCAAGAACAAAGCATCACATCCCTTAAAATATCTATCTAATATTATTATAATACATATTAAAACATTTTCTATTAATAGCCACAATAAAATATCCAACAAGAGACTAAAGCATCGCCCTTTCAGCGAAAATCCTTTGGCAACGCGTACAAATACACACTGATATATAAGTATAGAACAAAACAGCGCAGGTGATATCTAACGAAGATAAATTACAAGTAAATATTGTTTCACACTTACGTACGTCACGCGTAACGGGTATGACGTGTGGGGGTGACGTAACGGGTCTACACAATGAAGTATTGACCTAGCGTAATGGAGACAGTGTCAGCAAAAACTCTGTTTTGGTGATGACGTCTCATATTGGGGTAACAAGAAGATGTTTTATTTTGCTGAGGTAACTAGGAATTAGTTTTCTGGGGCTCCAATACCTAATTTGGTATTTAGGATACTCATTGTGAGATATGAGTTCAAAGGATCAGCATTAGGGATGATGTTAGAATCAGATCACCTAAGAAGCGTTCAGATTACGCGCGGCTTGCACACGCTGAGGAAGACTTTAGTTAGTTTTATAGTGCAATGTAAAGTTTTCAGTTTCGACAGGAAAAGACCTTTCTGTATTCACTGTTAAAATAATACGTTAAAATAATACGTAACAAACAGTATTAGCAAAATTTCCGCGAACTTAGAGGATTATGTAACATTTGCCTCTCATACAGCGTTATTATTTATATCCTGACTCGAATAACGTCAATCCATCCAAATCCGCGAGTGTTGAAATATCCTACCGAAAACAAAAACCAATTTTCGCAAAAAAATATGAAAGTAGCGCGTACCAAATTCGGTTTAGAAACAGATGCAATTTTCCCCTTGTCACGTCCTGACATTGACAAACTGTGAGTGAACGGCCGATGAAAGCCGTCAAAATATCTGCCCAAAGATTTTGTACACTACAACGGACTATGGATTTAATCAACACACAAAGCTCCCGTGTGTTGCCCCCTTTAGACACTCATGCTCAACTGAGTGGATCGACAAAAGCGTCTCTCGTCTAAACAAGCGTTAGTAACTCGATTGAACACAACCAAAAAGGCGTAAGGCGTTTACTGTATTAGCTTATCTATGCTCCAGAATGCTCTATTCTATTTCGTTTGTATTCAGAACTGGCGACTTTTCGATTTGCCTTTTCAAAGCTCGTCTTTGAACAGACATTTATTTTCCCTAAATACCTTGGAATAGAGAAAAGCCAATCACTTTTGATAGACGAGTTGTATACCTCTCAGAATTGATTGCGGTCTACAATAGGTATTTGAAATCTAAATAATTCAGGTATCCATGATGAAAATACCTTGTGGGTAAGGTATTATTCAACCAATGTAGAAAGGTAGGTTTCTGAAAATGAACCCGAAATACGTACCATTGTGTACGGGCCTTCGTCAAAATAAACGGTACGAAGGGTAAAGAAATCTAATAGAAATGTTCATGTAAAAGGTACCTACCAACTGTAGAGAAGGTATATAGGTATTCGAGTTTTCAATTACGATGTATAAATTGGGCAGGGAACGAAATTGATGATGATGACGATATCTACAATACAAAAATTATAGGAATGGTTTTTGTCACCACAAGACGAAAAAGTTATTAAAAAACTAATTTAAACAGTACTGCATTGATTGGTCCTTTCCGTAAGATATTCCATAAATATTCTTTGGTAAACACCAACCAAGCAATAAAAAATCTCTAAAAAGATCAACTTACGTAACTTACAAATAATCATCTTAGCGTAATATTTATTACAGTAATTTCCGTATAGGTACTATTATAGTAAATTCCAGCTCAAAATGTGTTTAACACTGATGATTCTGATGTTTCTAATAATTAGCAGTTACTTAGTACTGGATTTGCGTAAGCGATGTACACAATTACACATGGATACATACAAAATTAACCAACCAATGTAAGCTGGCCTTCGAATGTGCGGTAAGGTCTTATGAAGCGAGACCATGACAAACTGGTTGTTATACCTTCATGTGCTGCGTGTGTATAACATACGTCCATTCGAATGTTTATTTATGGTTTGGCCAATGTACTCTACAATGGGTTCGCAGTATATGGCACTGAATCTTGCAATTGTAGTAAAACTTTATGCATTCTGAACTGACAGTGTTATAAACACATGATCCAACTGTATCATGGCGGTTTTATTTCGTTTTTCGAACTTTATAATACTGGGCGGTTGACAATTTGTTTTTAAAAGGAACATTATGAGCTTCGATTATTTGAATTTAAATTTTATGTTCCATGTATTTTTTGCGTTTGGGAAAGTTATTTGTTAAGCAAACTGTTTGTCGTGAAACAATGAAACAATGTACTTATAAAGTTATAACTTTAACTGATAAATGTGAAACTATACCTTCATTTAAATGTTGTCCTTGATGCTAACCTGTAACAAAACAAAATTACATTATTAGTTTTCATTTTGAGGAGACTAAATAAAATTGTTCTATGAGCTTACTTTTGATTGTTTAAGTTAACATGATTAAGTTAAGATGTCTATCTTCGCTTTATATCAATTTCTCCAAAATTATTACAAATGGCAACGATATCGAAAATAAAGAAGCCAATAATTCCAAACATTTCAGCCGAGAATTGTCGTAAGACTTCGATACTAAATTAACAAATAATTAGGCAGCGCGACGTCGCCGCGTCTACGCACGCTGCTCATGATGAAGAGTCCCTCTGCAACTCGAAACTAGTAGAGCTTTTCTCCATTAATGTACGTGAGTAAACCGTGATTTTTATAGTTGATTTCACATATGGTTTCAAAACAAAATACTCGTACAAATAAAGAAAGATATAGCTCAATAAATAATATAAAATGACTAGTTTACTAGCATAGTACTTGTCTACTATGTAGTGATGTTACTCACGGTCGAGTTAAGTTTCGCAAGTTGTAGACAGAACATTGAACGTAAGTTATGCCGTAACTTATATTCTATACTTAGATGTTTATATGGAGTTTATGTTGTAACCTTTGAAATTTTGAGTGATGGTATTATGCCTTTTATCATACATATACAATTATACAACCCGTTTTTTATAATACATTCCAATTGGATAGTTTCCTCAGTCCAAAATTAATTATTTCTAAATTAAGGATCACATTTACAATCTTGAATTGGTTTGACTTTTCAATACCTAACATTTACAATTCACATTTCCAGAGTACATTTACAGGATTATAATAACCACAAAAATTATCTCGAATAAGATCGAAATAAAACAAAATACACTTAACTAAAACATATGATTTTCTCAAAAAAAAAAAAAAAAAAACGTAAATCTGATGAGGTCATATCGTACTATTTTATACAAAATTCATAGAAAATATTGTTTTTGATGTTTCGAAGAGACTAGAAGGAAACAAACCTATTGTTGCGCTATCACTATCTTATTTGGGCTAAATCAAGAATGTCATTTAAAATCTATTAGTAACTAATACATTTGCATTCACATTCAGAGTGCTATGTCATGCTAGACTAACAATACATTTTTTTAATTTTCATTCCGTTTGAAGATGTATTTTCCAAAAAGCCCTTCATTTCTCCATTCTCTAGAAAATACTAACAACAAATTCGAGGTAGCACTAAATCTGTAGAAAATAATCTATCTAGAAACAGATTAGATGCTGTAAAGCCAGTGGTGGAGGGATTTTTTCTAAAACGGAGATTGCAGTCGGGCCCTGGAATAAGTCCGGATATTGCCAGGAAGGAAATATGATGAAACCATATTTTAGAGGGCAACACCGATGTCCACCGCTATGTTATTTTCATGAAAGATATTTTATCTTTGAACTAAGAGCTAGTTTTGAGGTTTAAATAAATAAATACAAATCTTATATAGTTTTAGTTAGTTTTATATTTTCTATTATTTATTTCTACAGGTAAACCATTATTAATGACACGTATGTACACGTACATTTTTAAAATTGTTTGTAGTAAATTTTAAGTAAAAAAAATATTGTGGCCATTATTGATGGGCAATTTTTTTTAAAAATAAAAAAAATAGAGGGATCATCCAATGACTTCTCCCGCCATAGGCAAGGCGAGAGTTGTCTCTTACTGACTAAAAACCATCCTATTACTACTCCTGCTTTTTAAGCCGGAGCCCCTGTAAACTCGCTAGGCAGTCCGCAACGCTGGTTGCATTACAGGTGCAGCTGCTTTCTGTCAAATGTACCTATAGTAATCTCTTAATATGTGAACGAACATCGTCCAAAGTGTAGTTATTAGTAGGCAAGTGCCCAGGTACCCTCCCCCCCCTAAACCTACTTAGGTAAGTTTTATTTGCGTTACTTACGTTCACCTTTCGTAAGAGGATTTCGTACAATTAAAGGCCATTAGACAGAATTAGCAGGATTAAGGGGAAAAAGACGTTTCCCTAAAATAAGATGAATATTTTTTTGACGTAGGTAATTTATTAATAGGTATGATGTGTGCCTATAGAGAGTAGCTTTGAATATATTATGTATTTTTAGAAAAAAATTTGCAGGCCATTTTAGGGATCGCTCCAGTATGCCAATTCAAGAAATCTTCATCTACATTAAAAGTATGATAATTATCTAAGTTTACTTACGTCTATTATATGTTTGACATTAGACCTATAAAAATATTGACCTCAAATTCTATACTGCTTGCTCTCTTATGAACTCGCGAACTCTTTTCATTTAAAAAATGGAGGTGGAGGTGTAACGAAAGCACGATACAATGTCACGGATCGTGGCTTTAAAGGATATTACTAAGATTGCAAGAATAAGTAGCATCAACACAGGGATGCACAGAAAATAGTAAAGTATGATTCGAGTTTAAGTTAAAAAAGGTTTTAATTCAAGTTTGGTTCAGTAATCGAACCAAATTCTTCATGTTCTAACTATAAACTTTATAAAAAAAAAAATCATTTCACCCTAATTAACCAACCAGCCTTTCAAACATTTCATAAAACATTTTTCATTTTAATCTATAGGGCGGAAAAAGTGTGGACTGTGCGCGAAATTTGTTGAAAAACATAGGAGAGAGGACCACTCACAAATTGATTGGTCCCCCACTAATTACGAGAAGTTTTCGGTTCAAACCGGTTTGACCCAGTAAGGGGCGGAATTCTGTGTGGGGGTGAGGAAATTAATTTCTTTGTTTACAAGGAATAATGTTGAAGGAAACTTGAGTAAGATACCTTTGTATGGATCTCCTTTTGTTCTGAAAATAGCTGTTTTTTTCTGTTAAGGAACTATTCTCTCACCGTATAAATGTGCTTAATAAGAAAAGCGTTTTCTTTTTGGTTGCTTCAAAAGTCACTCTTAACTACATATACAGCGTAAATGATAAATGAAGGATATTCGACGAAGCCTATAATGTGAAATTTTAACTATGAAGACTGTATTTGATTATTGAAATAAATGAGAGATAATTTTATACTACATTACTATGCCTAAAGACCTATGCCATTTAACCGGAGCTGCGGACTACCTAGCGGCTTTAGCTCAAAGCAGGAGTAGGAACAGGGTGGTTTTTTGTCAGTAAGAGTCTGACACTACCTTTCGTCTCACCTAAAGCGTGTGAAGTAAGTGAATGACACCCAGACCACTCTACAGTCTAATTATTGCCAACATGATAATACACACCTTTTTTAAGGATTAATGCGTCATATCAGTGAATCCTAAAAACAAATACAGCAAAATAAGTCTTGTAACCTCAAAAATAAGATATAAAATGACTCAAAAACTCGGCTAACACAATAAAACAGGAGCACTTGTACCATCGTTCTAGTTTCTCGACTTCAATAATAAAAGTCTTTTTTTTATTAAGCAGTTTTATTATTAAGTTCTAAGACTTAACTGGGTCGCACGTTGACTAGTTAATATATTACTCATGAAAAGTGAACATTTATGTATTCCTGACGTTAATTTCCTTTGTGAAGGTACTTTTGTGTGTTTTATCGTTTTTCACACCTTACCCGACTTATGTGTGTGTGTGTGTGTTGGCAGTTAATAATAGCATTCTTCTGTAAACTTATCCTAGTGTGTTATGTATTATTATTACAGCTTTTGTTAATAAAATATGGAGCTAGAAGCAGTAACTGGATTAAGTATGTCACAGACCTGGTTATAATATAATTTGGCACTGGCTGGGCAACCCTGGAACAACTCTTTGTGTAATTCACAAATTCTTGTTTCAGGATTGAGTGTCATGGGTAGGTGAACTTGTAAGTTGTAAACGCACAAGAGAAAATCTTATTCTGGGGCAACGTTTAAAAAAATAAAACAAACTCTTCAACGTTATATTATAATTGATAGTATAAGATTGTGGTAACTTTATATACCAGCAGTATCTACCCCATGATTAGTAATAGAAGCCAGTTCATATTTCGTTTCCAACCCTACGCAGAAAATGTTCATTCATTTTCATCTAAAACCAAAATCAAAGGTCTAAAAATAACATAATAATAAACATTGCCAAACTCAACAAAATGCCTTAATCATTATAATAACCTTAATTCTGCTACCCAAGTAATTATAATTCAAAGTGAAATTGTTTAATATTAAATTTTAAATGTAAATAAACAGTAGGTAAGTAATGCTTATCAAAAGTGTTCTCAAAGCGGCTTCATAATCGTTGTTTCGGAAGGAATCCACTGAAATTGTTTCAGTAATAGTCTTGAAAAGTCGCCCCTTTCATACAATCTAATTCGTAATGCTTTCGTTTCACTTTTTGTGACAGTTTAGTTACGAGGAAATGATATAAAAACTGACTTTTTGCTGTTGGATATTTATAGAACACAATTCTTATACAATTAGTAGATATATCATGAGTCTATGTGAATGCTAGACTGCACTGAAATGCCCAATAACCAATCCTCTTTTTTTGGGGAAGGGGGAAAATCATCCAATGACTTTTCCCGCCTTGGGGGAGGCGAGAGGGAATATCAGACTCTTATTGACTAAAAACCACCCCGTTCCTACTCCTGTTTTTCGATCCGATGCCCTAATAACCCACTAGGCAGTCCATTGCTCATAACCAATAAAGAAGATTAACCAATTCTAAGACAGAAGATAAAAAAATGTGAAGGAATTGTATTTAAAAAAAAAATTGACTAGACTTGACTGTGATAAGAGTTGAATAACGACACTGGATCATACATTTTTTAGATATTTTCTCTTCTAGGAAACCTAGATGGAAACTGAGCTGTTATGAAATTTAACACCCTATGTATATTACCCCATAATCTAAATTCGAATATTCAGTACCCAAAGGTTAAAAGACCTTAAATGTAATAGGAGAATAAAACGAAGACCTCCCGGGGGTCATATTTTAAAAGCGGAATTAACGGTACTGTTCCCAGTAAGGAATGGGTCTTTAAAACTAAGTGGTTCTTTGTTCCAAAAAAAACGGTTTTCTTGAACTGTTAGCTGTAATGACTTTGATTAATGTAACAATGTTGGGATCACGTAATACGAAACGTTTCTTTAATTTGGTTGAGGTAATGCTATTATTTTTATTCATATTTTATTTCTAGGATTTTTTGTAGAATGGAAGGCATAATAGTGGCTGTTTTGGAAACTATCCTCTTTTAATTCTTATTCTTCAATCTACAAATATTACAGAAGAATTATATATGGAGATGTTTTCAACAAAGTCCAATCTACATGTACACGTTTAGTGCGATGTCCACGCTTCTTTCTTCCTATACTACTATAGGTATTTTCATTTAACATTTTGATTGTGTTATTTACTTACATACGGTAACATTATAGTAACGAAAGGCCAAATTAAAAGTACCTTCAATAGACGAGCACGCATGAAAAGACCGATGATGAAGCGAAAGAGTAAGAATCGTAGCAATTGTCAATGTATATCTGTATGTCATAAACTAAATAAAATCTTCCTACCACGGCTCAAGGTAACAATTCCTACAAACGTTACGAAGAGAAATAAAACCACAGCTTCATAACAAAGCCTTTTTTAATTAATTCTACATGTTACCTGTCCCCATTGAATTTTAATAACTTTTGTATTTGTTCATACAATCATAACGGCAATTTAATTAAATTTATATTTACTTAGGATCGTTCCAGATTCGATATTTGCGATAAACAATAATTTGATTTTGTATCTTAGATTTTTTTTATAATATACAAACACATTTTTTCCGTTTATAAAATTATCAAAATTTGATCAATATACATACCCCTTTCATCCATCATCCTATTTAAGTAAATACCTATGTAAGTATGAATTTTGTCATAAATATTTACTTAAAAAAGATGCCCAAATAAATATTTTGTAAAACACATACAAAAATGTATCTCCTACTCATGATTATATTCACGAGTCATGTTATAAAAGGCTAAATATATTACTTATTTCGAGAGAAGTGGAAATATAAACGAAACGAAAACGTGAAGAGTCAAAAATAGCGAGAAAAACTACTGACATATTTGTCTGCCTGGCGTGGCATTAAATTTTAACCTGGCATTCGGAGCGCAAGCTATTCCAATAAATTATTGGAATAGCCAATAATTTATTAAAGCTAGCCTATTTTATGAAACCATCTCGAAATTTTAACAGTTCATTCACAGCTCAATATAGACAAATTGCATAAATTTATGGAATCTGGTATTTAAGTCTTTGAGAGCAACCAGTCTCAGAAGACACTTACTATTGTGTTAGTCTTAAAAAATATGTTGCATCGAGTTATTACGTTCAATGTATTTTGAGAGTAGTTCAGAAGTCAACGAGCAGACGGATAACCTGAGCAATCAGCGCTGCCCATGGATACCCACAACACCAGCTAGGAGTGTGTGGGATAATTAAATTAACACAAAAACATTAATTAACTACCTACATATGTATCTACTCAACTCAAATATCACCAGTTCTTACATCTGTTACTTTTCAAGCGACTCTCCTTAAAAAGGTCACAAAACTCATTTCTAAACTCAGTAACACTCACTACGAGAATATAATTGGATGTAACTGAGGTCGAGCACTCAGTAGAAGTATGCCTCTGCACTTGTGGCCCTACAACGGTCCTCCAGGCGAATAACTTCTCTGAAAACTAGGTTGCGGGAAGCGAAATATGTATGTCTCTAGGAATGAACTAAATAAATAAAACTTGCTTTGACATTTTGCATATAGTGGGAATTTATTAAATGGACGTAAACTGTGTAAATACAACTTAAATGAGTCTTGTTTTTCTCGGAAATGGTAGGGATGCGATGTATTATAATATTGTAATCAATTTTAAAAGTTTTAACACTGACATCATCTTAAGACCCCTGGAAAATAACGAAGTACATATTATGTAACATGAAAATCATGAATTATAATTTTTTTACTACCAAACAATTCCAGTATGTAAACTGCATATATATGTACGTAAAATTACACTATCGGTCAGCATTTGAGCAAGCAAAGAAAGGCGCTTGGTTGAACAAAGCCACCATTTCCACACACCAACTGAACTTTAATAATTCAAATAGCCCCAAGTTTGGGCGCGGTCAATTTCTGCACCATTCACACAATAACTTCTACCTTACCATCAAAATGCACTGCAACGATCTTTGATCATAGGTAACGCAGCAGTCGTATTTGTGACCAGCAAACCAAAACAAACTAGAAACTTTTACATCCCACAAACTAAACTAAAAGTTCCCTAACTAAATAAACCACAAAACTAAATGTTTTAAATCACACACACAAACAACATATTCAAATATAGTTTTGCAATTTTAGCAAACCACCAAATTAAATTATCTTGTTCACAATATCCCGAGTAGAGTTGGGTTGTAACAGGTTATACGATACCTGTTATTCCTGTTACTGTTACATAAAAATCACTATCTGTTATTAACACATTAGAAGCCATGTTGGACAAAGCTGACCGATGCTAGTGGAGGAGTAGCCTTTAACAGTTTTTCGTTGGCAGTGCTTAAATAACAAGTATTGTGAACAGCCTCTGGATGCAGATCGCTTCTAATTATCCTATCAGGAAGTAATTAGGGGGAGACCTACGTTCGGCCATGGACGTATTGTGGCTAATTGATGATTGATTGAAAACAGATCACAATGTACTCTTTGGTATGTTAATTTCATCCCAATAACTGGTAATTATACAACAGACTCTGCTTTTTATGAATTTTGTTATGAAAACAATGTATGAGATTTAAATATTTCATTTTATTTTCAGCCGTGATCGTCCCACTGCTGGGCAAAGGCGTCCCTATCCTCATTCGATTCTTCTTTGTGTACAGATTAAAATAAAGAAATATTTTTTCAACCGACTGTTATTTGGATCTATGAATGTTATTCGAGCTATTACTACAGTAAAGTACTCTTGCATAATGAGTACTTTACTGCTACTATTACCTAAGAACAACTGTTATCTAGCATCCATGTGATACCTGTTATTAATACCAGTGCCAATATATTCGCCACACGCCTAATCCCGAGTTTCAATGTAGGATCGCCACACATTCATATGCAAATTCCCGACTTCGTTGTGATCTGAACGCATTCACCGTGTAAACTTTACCTGATGAACTCCAACTTAAGATAAGATCCGTTAAACAGTTGTATAGTCCTACTAATAACTTAAGTTCCTTATCGTGTTTGGGAATTGGTTTCGAGAAGTTTTGATTATCGGTATAGGTTAGGTTGAACAAATGACTTGTGCGTAGTTCATCTGTTGTAATTTTAGAAAGTACTTAGTATGTTATCTTCTTGGAATTCGAAGTAATTTTGTGAGTACTACTTACATGATTATATCTATCGATGTCGATATTTGTGTAAACACAGTAATACTTATAGTTTGTGGAAGACATCATTAAGAATGTGAATAACATTTTAATAAAAAAATAACTAAAGCTTGTATAATATAAAGTCAAAAGTATGATTGTTGAGGCAACCTACCTGTAAACAACCATCCTCCCTTTAAATCGTATCCCTTAAGAGATGTTTAAAATATTCGAATAATTAAGGAACTCTAAACTATCGTCACTTCTTCTTCTTAGTCAAAACCCTTTGTCAGGAAACATACATTCCACCATAACTTTCCTTCACTTGTAGGTATGACCTGTATTTGTAGACAGTGGAAGTCAAATAACCCACATTTCTATTCTTCGAATATGACGGCAAATTCCTTATTTCCGTGCGTCAGTAACTCATTGTTTCCTTCCAATTTGCTTAGTAAATATGCTGTTGACACGCTATCCATGTAAGTGACCGAGTACAGGGAATTTTAATGTCTGATTAAGAGTATAGTACGTGTTAATTTGGATTTAAAATAGTGTCTCAGTGGGTCTTTAGGCAAGAAATGTTATATTTTTCTTTACAATTTTGCAGTTGCCCCAAGGATGGCACGCGGCTGCTGAACTGGAACTGCTATTCCGACGAATTATCTAATGAATAATGAAGTCTCCCTGTTATATAGATACAAAATTATTCAAAACTAACTTTGTATTGCCTTCAAGATTTTATTTCTCCTTTTATATTCCTTATACAAATAGGTCAAAAAGGTATTTCATATAAATGACGCTTTATAATTGATTAACTTCTTCCTCAGAGTAATGAAAAATGAACGTAAACTAAGTTGCGGTATTTAGCTAAGTTTACTTGTAGATTTACTACCTATCATAATAAACTTTTTATACGGTACTAGGAATGCTTGTAAGCAACATCTAAGAAGCGTTTGTTTGTTATTATTAGGAATATTAATAAATAGTTCGCCTCGCCACGATGCAGTGTGTAAAACGTGCACGTGTTACTGAAATAGATGCCGATAGAAAAATGTGATGAAACTGAATAGCTTTAGTAAATAAATATAATTTGAAGAATGTATCGTATATAAAATGATTTGTTTTGCTACTACAATATAAGTTGTATTTGTGTACTTAGTAGTAAATAATGAAAGAATAAAATCGAACTTGTAATTATAAAATTATAAATTTCAAATCGCTAATCGTTTGAAGAGACCCAGAGCGGCAAACTGCCTAGCGGATTACCGTTATCTAAGACAATTTGAGCTGATGATGGATCTAACTTACATGCTACTAAAGTTGATCATGATAATAAAATTATTAATAGGTACTCCTAGCAAAATCATTTTTTTACCTGACAATTTATGTACCTATGTATACATATAAGTTTTAATTTATATTCCGTAGTCCGCAATTAACCATTATTAGTTACTAAAATCGTAGGTTCGGTAATCATAATTACACGTACGATCATAATTATCAGGGCTTCCAAAAAAATTATCGATAAATTGTAATATGTAATTAATAATGCTACTCTATGTTTTAATAGCTTTGATGTAATAGAAACGAATACCTATTAGTTAGCTATTTTACAACGTATAACGAAAGTTAAATTAAAAGAAACAAATATAATTGAATTTAACTTGTTCAGTTGAACATGTTCGTGCGAGTTTCATACAATAATTGTTTGTATTTCATTCAATAGATGGGCGAGTTCAATTTTCCACATTTGTTTGGCTTTTTCATTCCTATGTGAAATGTACATTGCTAATGTAATGAAATATCGATATTATGGTAGTTTTTGGACTTTCAATTATTTTGCTCGTAGTTATTTTAAATTAATAGTCCGAAATGAGAGTTCTTCTAAATTGATAAGCTAGTTAAGCTGTTATAACTTCAAATACTAATATTGACAATGGAACGCCAAATGCTACGAATTGAACAATACTTTGTACTTATTTAATTGAGTGCAAAACTTATTTACTTATTTATTAAAAAACACACTTAACATAACCAATTACCATAACCAACAAAATAATGGCATTTCAGTAACCATGTAAATAACAGGTATGCATAACATTTAACACATGGAAGTCAAAGACTAAATACTATGTATTATGTAAAACTTCTCGTATTAAAAATATAAACGGAGTCTGTAACTCCTGATGGGTACATCCTGAGTGTCTTCAAAGCCACGAGTGAATACTTTGTACTTATTTGCAGACGTGCTCCACCGTAGGCCGCAAAATGTACTGTACCATCAGGCGTATGATAGCGGCCAAACGTCGGCCCATTCAATATAAAACAAATACAATTAATCGCATCAAATGTTCCGTAATAACACTTACGAATCGCAACAAAGTCTCTCGACAACAATTTAAACGTATAATTTAAAAATAACTGCACACTCTCTAGGATTTATGGTTTACGGAGCCTCAGTCACGTAGCTACCATGTTTCAAGCTCGCAGATTTCTTACAAAAACATTTCACAAAGAATCTTCTTCGTTTTGTTTTCCGAATTATTTAGGTACACTTGGCTATACTAAACCAGTTTATCTTGGTCTTGCTTTATAAGACCTTTCTTTACATTCAAAGGTTAGTTTGTATTGGTTCTGCATAGGTTGTTGTTTAACCGTGTGTACAACATTTGTTTAGGATAGAGAAATCGAGAGATCGTGAGATCCGGCCCTTGATGTCAATCGACAGGTCAATGATAGAATCCTCTGTATGCTTCTGGATAATGTTACAAATGGTCTCTACTGGTATTTTTATAGATCAGTCGATTGGATACGATAGTTAAAATAGTATTTCACACGTGAAAGAGCCAGACTTTGGCAGGAACGGGCCAGATGGACTGGAGTTGATATTATGATTTTGTAAAAAACAGCGTAAATCAAAGATTGGTTGGATTTTCTGATTTTAAATTACGTCAATTCAATTTCTATCTTCCTTTGCCTTGGTGTAATTTATTAAAATAATATTATTTATTTTGGTAATAGAATATTTATCTCATTGATGCCAAAACTAGCTATAGCTAAGAAAACTGCGTATGTAAATAACAAAACTGAATTTATTGAAAAACCCAAACCATCACAACCAGACGTTCTTTTTCGTCTAAATACATTTAAATGGAGTCTTTTAATCAATAGGTACTTCAAATAAACCACACCAGCCCTTTGGAATTAAAGCCTAAATCGGAAAATCCCTTCGAATTATTTCAAAACATTGTTTGTTACCATTAAAAGAGAATCAGATAACTTTACAAAGCAAAAATGTTGATCAAATCAATGATAGAAGAGAATTTCCACTTTGTCAATTTGACTTCATTATATTTTAGTAAATTGAGTTTTATTTTTATAATATTACGGACCATTTTCCTTATTTTCGCTCGTTAAAGCAATCATATGACCGTGGCTTTGATCATTAGTGAGGTTATGGTCGAGGCCATTATCGTTGATTAGATCAGATTTTAGATTTCTAAGTACTTATCTATTGTGACCGTCGGTTGACGGTCCCTATCTAGGGTTCATGGCATCGTAAATTGTAAACTTTAATATAGAAACATTTGTCTCATATTTCACGACGATAATATCTTGATGAGATACATCTCTGTCGTAGTAGTAGTACGGCTAAGTAGAATACCGATTTGACAGTTAATCTTTTCGGGAGTATCGGAAGAGCTGACTCAAGGACTACAAATATGATTCAAAGTCAAAGTCAAAATTATTTATTTCAAATAGACCAGGAAGGTACTTTTGAACGTCAAATCAAATATAATAATATTAAAAATGTCTGTCTGTCGGTCAGTCCTCTGGTGAAGCTATTTCTTTCTAAAGTGTAGATTAAAAAAATGAGCAAGAAATTCCGTAGGTTACTTTTTTTCAATCAGATTTACAATACAATTCTTGGTTACATTCAGGGATCTAACACAAAACTTCATACTTAGTAGTAAATAATATAAAAGCAATCATAAAACAAATTAATCGCCAAATATTCAATTCAATATTTGTAATGGAATTAAAACCTCATAGGTACTTAGCGAACTCATGACCACTCATAAGCCAATGAATAAAGCACATCTATTATCTAAGATAAACTCAAAGGTCAGAAATCAATGGACCGCAGAATTATTAATATTCCAAGAGCTTTCAAACAAGAAAAGGCCCTACGGTAACAAGTACCTACCTACAAATGGGAAAATTTCCCTTACATTGAAAATACTTGAACAAAAACCGTTTGAACTCCAAGTTTCAATTAGAAAATGGAAGTACCTAAGCACTGGAAGATAATGAGAAAGTTGGAGTTCTGATCGTGTTTTAATTTTCATTTTCAAGCAATATTTTGTAATCAACGAATATTATACATCAGTCTACTGCTTTCTTGACTAGTTATAACTAAACAACCTCTTTATCACGCATACTGCTCATAGTCATAGGTTTTTTATGGTATAAGCCGGTAACCGAGCAGACGGATGACCTGATGGTAAGCAACCGACGTCACTCATAGATACCTGAAACACCAGAGGCGTTACAAGTGCGTTGTCGGCCTTTTAGGGGTTAGAAATTTAAGGGTTGTTGGGTAATTGGGAATTGGGAAGATTGAGGGGGGGGTGCTGGGCCTGGGTCTTCGTTAACCTCACTTACACAACGAAACACAAAGCATTGTTTAACGTCGGTTTTCTATGAGGTCGTGATATCACTCCGGTCGGCCCATTTGTGCCGTAGCATGGCTCTCCCACACTTGAAATTGATCAAGTAACCTTGAATAATTAAATAAAATCAAACTGAAGTGTAATTAATGTTTCACTTGGTATGTGCAGTACCTGCGCAACTGTTTACCTTTCAAAGAAATTGAATGACGTTACGTTTAGCCTAGCTATTACAATGCAGGAGGCTGATCCGAAATTCATCAAGACAGCACATTACCGTAATAAAACCTACTATCAAAACAGGTGTACGTATATAACACGTTTCGGTATTCGTAAACAATATCATAATATTTGCGTCCATCTTTCTTTGTCGGATCGAAGGACCATCGCGCTGATTCATCGCCCCAGTCAAAAGACGAATGTTTACAAAGAGCCAGCATTGAATGATGGCGGAAAATAGATAAATGAATTACGGGTAGAATGGAAAAGATCGAAAAATATTTTTTTCGTGTTCGCGCGCCTCGACACTGAGGCGTTGTGAGGCGTCAGTTTGTCTCGCGTGACGTTTCTCTTTTGGATGTGTAGGCATTTTTGAACTTACTGGAATATAACTTATTCAGGTCAAACTTAGACAGAATTAAGACACATTTTTCTAAAACTGTACATGATTTGCATACCCATATCGGATACATGTGGAGAACCTTATTACTTATTGGAAAGGAAACCACTTCTATGTATTACATATTTACCATTATTTACAAAGAAATAAATGATTATGATTACAGAAACAAATTCTGTGCGAGAGTGGACCTCATAACACTACAAAGAACTAGCTGTTACTGAATTAATTTATTATGTTAGAGGCTTTCTTACACGACGCCTCATGTGTGTGTGAATGCTGTTCATGGATATGAGCCTCTAGCATGACTTGAAACTCTTCGAGTTCGGCGTCAAACAGTTACGTAAGTAAGCCGACAACATTATAATTAATTTAGTATGTCTTACGAAAGTTTAGTAAAATTATAGCTGCTACTACTCCAAAATAAAAAATATACACATTATACGCACATTAATTTGAAATCTGAACACTGTAGTACATACATATATGTATATATAACCTGACTATTCAGGTTCGTCTATTCATAATGTACCCACAAATCTATTTCCAAGTACATGCGCCTCATAAACACAATATTATTTCCTAAACATTGAAAATGTAAATTTTGCGGCGCGTCCAGCTTGCATCGGAAATTAACAAACAAACGTACGTACATATATATTTGTTGATAAGCCTCAAACTCTGTTATCTGTGATAATAATAAATGAACTGTTTTGGTGTAGTAGCAATGCCATTGCAAATAAACACTGCGTTGGTTTGCCTGTTTGTATGTTGCATAATTTATTATGTATGTAGTTGTTATTGTGAGTACAAAGTAACTGTAACGTTATGTATCAAATGAAAGAGACTGAAACCACTATTCAGTAGTTAACGTTACTCAGTTTTCCTGCTATGACGATGATTTATAAAATAAACAGAATAGGATAGATGATACATTTTTATGTTTAATGTCCGTCTTGTACATTATTAAAAAATATTAGACACGTATTTTCATTTTTTGAAATGACTAAAAAATATTTGTTCCCACTCCTAAACATTGATTCGTTTTATCCAAGTATTCGTTTTATCTTATAGAAAAAAATAAAAAAAAGTACGTTTTTTTTTATAAGTCAGTCTGTCGGACTAAACAGATTTGTATATTTCTTACCCCGTCATAATCTCTATTGATAATCGTAATAATATTCATCATATTCATAATCTCTATCTCTACTGCGATGAGGATATTTTTTATGTCTTAGTTTTATGTTTTTTTTTAATTTTAAGTTCATTTTCACATTCAGTCATAGTTAGTTCTTATTATCATTAAGGAAATAAGCGTATTTCCTTCTATTATATTAATAACTTGAAACTCTTTCATAATAACTACTAGTCCTATAGTCCAGTTAATACAAGATCTTTAAAGACACATTCAATTTTAATACGGTACGTAACGAGTGGCTTGGCATTCTACCAGTGGCCAACGTAAACAAAGACGAATCGTTTTCACATGTGCTCGCATTCTGCATCACAGCTTCATAATAAAGCGGTTTATGTGGTCGATTTAATTATTGCAATACTGTATGTATATTGGGAAACTGGTCGGGCGTAAACTGTGATGTAGGTGAAGTGAGATATTTGATTATAGATATTGGATTAGGTATTTTTGGTCTAATGCTCGAGTGAAGATTATGGGGATGCTATTTTATGGAAATCAAAAAAAAACTAAGGCACCATTTTCAGTTTGTCAATGAATTTGTTTGAACTTGTGTTTCTGTATAAAACTCTAAACTGATTTGAACATAATAAAAATATATTACGTATCAACCTGCAGTTGTTGAGAAGCATGCGTGTACCATTTCCTTTTAGATGTAAATCTGTTATTTCTTCTAGGTATAATAATATAATATTTATCGATTAAAACGGTCACATAGTTTCACAGCTTAGCTATTACATCTTCGTTGCATAACTACATAGCACATCTTAGGTGGAAAAACACTTTAGTGATCATATAATTTAGAATGTCTCGATCGACCAAAGTTTTTGACAACTTCTTTGGTCAATACATTTCAGATTCCTGTACGACATATAATGAAAAAGTCGCAGTGAACGGTTTTTAATGATTTCTTACTAATTTCATAAATTACGACGTCACACACAACGTGATATACCAAACGAAGCCCTCGTAAAAATTTTACTGCTCCATAACCAATTCTAAAGGACAGTTTCAAGTGATCTTTAATCGCAGACCATCGACATGAGTGTGTATATTCAATCTGTTCCACAGTTTGGCAGCTGGTAGCGATAAGAACGAGAAATATGAATCACGGCTGATAAATTTAAACAGTTTCAAGTGTACCAGATATAACTACAGTTGAAGTATCAGGCAATCAAATGAGGAGTAGTTGTGTAGTAGGCGGAATTATTATTAGTAGGAAGAAAGAAAAGTTGGCCTTTGTTCACCAGCACTCACACCCGCACTCGTACTCGCAACGGGATAAAAAGTACCCATTGTTATGCTAAGAATATTAAAGTACAATTATACCAAATTTCATGGTAATAGGACTGGTAGTTTTTGCGTCATGCGTGAACATACAGACAGACAAACATGATTTTAATCATATTTTTTGGTTCGGTATCTATTTAGTAACGCCCCCTATTAGGTATTGTTTTAATATGTTCAATGTACAGAATTAACACTTACACAGTTTTATTATACGAGTATTCATTAGGATAAGATAAGATAACAAAAACAATTAACACTAACCATCACTTCAAATAACTTGCCAACTTAAAACTATGGCTTCCCCTTCAAACTTCAAACATTTATTCATCATCGTCAATTAATAATTTAATCAACGTCTTAGCAACAGCAACGACCCGTTCCAATCCGATCTAAATTAAATAAATAGAAGACTGTACAAAAAACAAAGCAAGACTCCCGGAGGCCAAACAAAAACGCTTTGAGAAATCTACGAATACACTTTGATTGATAATTCTTTAAATAGTAACAGCAAAAAGGTTTAACAAAAACCGCTCAAAGACTAATAAATCAATCCGTTTTTAAAATTCTATTTAAGTTGTTCATTCACGAGGGTCCACATTGTGTCATATTTAAGTTTACCACCTAAGTCTTACATGTGGAAAGCAATAAAGTATTGAGTTTGAGTTTGAGTTTGAGTTCATTTGAATCCGAGTTTCGAATCTAAATTGCCTATTAATAATATTTGTAGATACTACAATACAATATAAATAGTACAGAAGTATATTTTTGCTATGATTTATCAAGATTGATACCAAGCTTTAACTAGATTTGGCTACATGTCACAGCATAATTATAATGTAATTATGAACTACCTATATATCTACGTCAGACAGTCATTGAGGCCTATGTTTAGCAGTGAACGTATTGTGTAAGTAAGTATACATTATGTATTTAAAATAATGTGCCTGATTCTGATGATGTAGATCTATGTCTGGCCAACGGAAATAGCATTTATAAGCTAGACATAAAGTTGCTTTTGAAATATAAGATTAGAGAGTAGTATTATTTGCTTTATAGTAAGTCAGTTTTTTGTCACATTATTTTTAGAGTTATAAATCTTAAATACCAAGTCTAACATATAAATAGGTATATACAAATAGCTATGGACCTTCTGCTAATTACTTTATAATGTCAGCTAGGCACATGCGCCAGAGCATCTGGTCCCAATGACGTCACGTTATAGTATTAGTTTACTTTTCTTTGTTTAGATATAGAGACGATGATTAACACTGGGAACATTTCCAATAAATTATTGTCATCTGTTAAAACATGCGTTTAGAATAATAGCATCACGGTTTTTATATACTTATATATGTATTTATGTAGGCATACTATTTATTAATCAAAGTTTTCATCATAATACATTTATAAATCATGTTTTTTTTTACACAGATTATTCCGGACTCCGAGGCTTACCAGGGCTCTGGCTCAAAGATTAGGAGTAGGAACGGGGTGCTTTTTAGTCAGTAAGAGTCTGACACTCCCTCTCGCGTCGCCCAAGGCGAGAGAAGTCATTGGATGATTTTCGTCCTTAAAAAAATTTATTAGGAACTATTTTTATTTTTTTTTTTTTTTTTTTTTGAGGGGGAAAATCATCCAATGACTTTTCTCGCCTTGGGCGAGGCGAGAGGGAGTGTCAGACTCTTACTGACTAAAAACCACCCCGTTCCTTCACCTGCCTTTCGAGCCGGAGTCCCGGTAAACCCGCTAGGTAGTCCGCAGCTTCGGATCAGGCATCAGCCCTACTGGGCCCCATCTGTGGTGGTCTGATGGCTCTTTGAGGCGCGCGCGACGCGCCGCACGGTCTGGTTCTGGTCGGGCGGCGAACTACCCTTGCTCGCCGTCCGCAGGCCCGCACTTACGGTGGCCGGAGATCGTCGCGCGATCCCCGACGCCCGGAGTGTCTCTCGCGATGGCTGGGGCGTGAGGATGTTCGTTCTCTCACGTGCCCCGCCTCCTCCTTAGCTAGCATGACTGCTTCGCAGAAGGAGGAGACGGCATCCCAGTCCCCCTCGCTCCGCACCATGGCTTGTACCAAAGCCGGACGCGAGAGGTCGCCGTCGCCGACTACATCCCTGAGGACACGGCGGTGCTCAGCCTATGCAGGGCACAGCGCCACCGTATGTTCCACTGTGTCCTCCGGACGGTTCTCGCAGTGATGACACCCGGGCGTTTCCTCCCGCCCAATCAGAAACAGGAACCTACCGAAACTTCCATGTCCGGTAAGCACCTGCGTCAGGCGGTAGGTGAGGACGCCGTGGCGTCTCTCAAGCCACTCCTCAAAGAGGGGACTTATCGCTGCAATGACAGCGAGCCCAGCCCTCGGTTGCGACAGTCGTTGCTGCCATTCCGCCATGAATTAGGAACTATTACGAGTACCTTCTATAAAAACTTCAAACTCTACATTTTGTGAATATTTTTACTAATATAAAGGCTTGAGAACTACATAACACTTTCTAGCTATGACTACATACAGGAACAGCGATTAGTCATAAAATAACTAAACGATCCCTCAAAATAAACTCACCTATCTTTAACTATCGTAGTGACGTCACAAATAGTTTCTATTGCTAAACACACAATGAGTTTATCAATACCTAAGTACCTACATTATTATGTATATATGTGTATTGGTTAGTACAAGGAAGATATAATGTCCAAACTACTCAATTATTAAGTACCAATTTGTTTCCAATCTTTCGTTGATCGAATGTTTATTTTCGTTGTGACTGTTGTCGACCAATAAGTTATTCTGATCACATCTTTATCGATATAATTATTTTAATATATATACGTTACACATACATCTATGTGTCTGTAAGTGCCCACTGCTGATTAAAGGCCTCTTCTTACAGAGAGTGTTCGCGATTTTAAACTTATAATTAGAAATATTATTATAAGCACAGGTTTCCTCACGATGTTTACCTTCACCGTTTGTCAGTATTGTCTAAGTAATCTTAGAAAGTACATGTACATAACTTGGAAAAAGTCATATTGATACATGCCGTTTTCTCCCCAAAAAGCAAGGTGCCTTTTAAAGGTTTCCTCGTTACCAAAAAAAGGACCCGCACCCTCATGCATAAGAAGCGGGCTTAAACTTTGTGCCACTAGGAACTTATTGATATAGAGCTTTCTATTTTCAAAAATTTTAATATGTAGCAGCATGTCCGATACAAACATACTAATATGGCACTCAACATAGAAAAGACTTGGTCCTTTATACATAGGTATCTGCATACAAAACGATCACAAAGAAAGATGTTACATTTTATATTATTAATTATTATGTTATCGGCTAACTCACATAACTGTTTCACGATTGAATGAAAGCAAGAGGAATACTGCTAATGAATATGAGCCTGTACGTGGCTTGAAACTAGTCGAGTTCTTCGTCAAACAGTTGCGTGAATAAGCCGATAACATAATAATAAATTTAGTATGTCTCACGAAAGTTATAATACAATTTTATATCATAAATATCTGCGTCTCTGCTTTCTCTATCAGGGTATAAAGGCGTAATATTATTACTCAATAGCCAAACAACGGGATGTTGGTACAGCTGCCAAAACCTTGCAACGATTCACGTAACCACTCATGTAGAGGTCATTCACCTATATACATAATTGTATTTCCAATTCTAATACTTGTCTTAATGTCGAAGTAATATAAAATACCTAATATTTTATTACCTACTCTTTTTTATCTAAGGCAGGAACTCATGTTGAAAGTAATTTGTTCATGTAATGGGGTGAATTGTATCTATACTTATATTTTTTTTGATGGGGTCAATCATTCAACTACTTTTTCCACCTAGGGTAAGACGAGAGTGATTGTCAGACTCTTACTAACTAAAAACCACGCCGCTCCTACTCCTGCTCTTCGAGCCGGAGCCCCGCTAACCCGCTAGGTAGTCTGCAGATCCGGGTCGGGATATCTATATAGTTACTAAAACAAATTCTGTAACATTACGTGCCACTACTCCGAAATTTTCGAAAAGCCGAAAAACGCCCAGTTTCACTTTGCATGACCCGAGAATCGAACACGAGACCTCTTGCTCGGCAGTCGCACTTGCCATCACTCGACCAACGCCGCAGCCTTAATCACCGTCATAAAATAATTAAAGCTATCCATTAAGTTAGTACTAAATACGCTTTTTGCTATTACAACTTGAATAACTGGTTTTGACTCATTTGTATGTGCCACACCTTATTATTTTTGCCAGATGTGTAGTGTTGATCTATTTGTCTACTGACCCTGGCTTCAATATTTGGGTTAAGTAAAATGTTATTGAGATTTGATTGTACAAATCTTAGTAATATCCAAACTTTGTATAAGGTAAGTTTATGTCCAGTAGAACCTTTATGCGAAGACTTGGCGAAATTTAAACATGGATGACATTACTCTAACTATTCTTTTAGAGGTGCATCGTAAGAAAACCTAGACTTAAAATTTCAAATTAAAAGTTTAACCGCCGTACTTAGAGTCATTTAATGACTACTCGTACTTAACTGATTCCTTAGCAATTGTTTTCCAAATAAAATCGTTACTAAGGACTATTTTTTGTAATCATTAACTTATTATAACTCTAAGTACGGCAGTAAATCGCCTTGAGTAAGAGTGTTAATGCTCTTTCGGTCTTCGTGTGAGAAGAGGCTGTACCAAGGAGGCACCCAATAGTGAACAATTACAAGCTGAATATGATGGCAATTCTTTCAGGAAAATAATAAATATGACGTCATGTTATAACACATAGATGAATTCACACCTTTACTTCTAACTGAATATTCTAACTAGATAATAAGCATATACCTGAAGATATATACATAGTACTTATTTAGAGCTAGAATACGTAAGTGTCAATATTGACATTGATATGTAACAAGATAGATAATAATAAGATATACATAAAGTATCAGTTACATACAAACTCGTGCGTAATAAATTACCTACTTCTTATTCAAATTGTATCTACATAGTATGTACTAGCTTCTGCCAGCGGCTTCGCCCGCGTTTTCGTGGGATAAAAGTCCTATCACCCAAGTCAACTCATACCCTGTCTGTATACCTCATCAAAATCCGTTCAGTAATTTCTGCGACAGACTGACAAGTATTCAAAAATCCTAACGAACAAACTTTCACATTGATAATATCTATAAGTGTGATAATGATAGAAACATATTGTTTATACATTACCGTACTTAAGTTCGGATGCACTTATATTTTTTAATAATAGACAAATTATCCCGACTCTGAACGGTCTTTACATGTCTTATTATCTTTACGTTTAGCCGAAGATATAATCATAACAAGAAACTACTTTTGATATTAGACTGTCCTGAGCTTAGTTATCGATTGGCCACAGGTGCAACTGTCGAGTAGGGTATCGATACTAGGTAGGAGCAAATATTTTAGGTGCTTCTGTCTTCGTATTTACAGAAAGAAAAAAACATATTTTGAGTAGATCTGAATATCAAGCTCAGTGGTGTGCTATTGTAGAGGACTATGTCCAGCAGTGGATGAAGACGGGCTGATGATTTCTTTTTAAACGTTTCCCTACCCTAGTATTTTCTCTTGTGCCCTTGCTGCGTTTACAAACATACAATTTTACATGCCACACAGACCCGAAACAACAATTTGTGGTTCACACATAGAGTTGCTCTGTGCAGGAATCGACCTGCCACTCGTTACACGGCAGCCAGTTAACTACCCGGCCACACATCACAAATTATGATGATGATACTTACAGATATAATATGATCAGCTTAGTGATTTATATCATCAAAAGATATGAACATATCCGTCAACACTTACCGTTCTAAATTATTTTAAACTACCTATATACTTTGTCACACACACACACACAAAACAATAGACATGTACTTTTAACAATTACATAATTACACCTTTTATAGCATGATACATGATAGCTTAATGTGTTAGGGGTGCTCCCTAGATAAGACGTCCACTGCTGAACATAAGCCTCCCCAATGAACTCCAGATAGGCCGGTAAGAAGCGACCTGTATCCACTTCTGAATCAAAGAAGAATAGGCGAGTTTACTAATTACAACACAGTGTATTGTTATGTTATGTACATATTTATATGCGTATAACTATGATTAAGGTTTGACTTGGTTTGATTTAACGTTTCAAAAGTGCCTAATTTAGGAATTATTTAAATAAATGCTTTGACTTTGAATTTAAGGACGAGCATATATCATATCAGCCGAAAAATATTCCGGAGATGAGGACTGCCTAGCGGGTTTACCGGGCTCCTGCTAGAAAAGTAGGAGTAGGAACGGAGTAGTTTTAGTCAGTAAGAGTCTGATACTCCCTCTCGCCTCGCCCAAGGCGGGAGAAGCCATTGGATGATTTTCTTCCTTCAAAAAAAAGTTTACATTTTGGTGTCAGTACTTCCAAAGATTTGGTCTTCTAGGTTAAGAGTTATTCTAGGTACCTACGTACAGTACAAGGCTGTACAATTTCAATATTTAGAATCGGTTGTGTATTTAGGATTAGGCTGGTGACCTCTATGTGTTGGGAAAATATTGGCTAAGTGAACGGCTATCTATTTGCCGAGGGTGTCGTGTTAAAGATATGAACATATCCGTCAACACTTACCGTTCTAAATTATTTTAAACTACCTATATACTTTGTCACACACACACATACAGAACAATAGAAATGTACTTTTAACAATTACATAATTACACCTTTTATTATTAAGAACAACACGACACCCTCGGCAAATAGATAGCCGTTCACTTAGCCAATATTTTCCCAACACATAGAGGTCACCAGCCTAATCCTAAATACACAACCGATTCTAAATATTGAAATTGTACAGCCTTGTACTGTACGTAGGTACCTAGAATAACTCTTAACCTAGAAGACCAAATCTTTGGAAGTACTGACACCAAAATGTAAACTTTCTTTTTGAAGGAAGAAAATCATCCATTGGCTTCTCCCGCCGTGGGTGAAGCGAGAGCGAGTGTCAAACTCTTACTGACTAAAAACCACTGCGCTCCTACTCCTGTTATTTTAGGAGCCGCTAGGCAGTCCTCATCTCCGGAATATTTTTCGGCTGATATGATATATGCTCGTCCCTAAAGTCAAAGTCAAAGCATTTATTTAAATAATTCCTAAATTAGGCACTTTTGAAACGTTAAATCAAACCAAGTCAAACCTTAATCATAGTTATACGCATATAAATATGTACATAACATAACAATACACTGTGTTGTAATTAGTAAACTCGCCTATTCTTCTTTGATTCAGAAGTGGATACAGGTCGCTTCTTACCGGCCTATCTGGAGTTCATTGGGGAGGCTTATGTTCAGCAGTGGACGTCTTATCTAGGGAGCACCTAACACATTAAGCTATCATGTTAAAACTGAAAACTAAAAATCAGGTACTTAACTCGAAATAAAAATTGAAGTTCAGACCAACACACACGCTTTCAAGACCGATTCAACCAACGATCCGCTCCTCCTATTATTCAACGAACAATGACAGTTACACATGCAGTAGTTAGTTATCTTATCTCCTTATCTCTTAAACAGCACTGGATTAACATTACCATGACCGCCGTACGCAATGCGTTTAACTATTTATAGTTTAAACTCATGTATTGTCAATGTTACTATGGATTTTATCGCGATTATCATATACGAAGAGATATTTCAAAAGAGTGTTGATTATTATGTGATATGTATATTAATACATAAAAGGACTTGTATGTAGGAAAAATCTTTATATTTGTAGATATGTAAAAACTAAAATTTGGAGTCCTTTTCAGTAATGGAGAAGTCGATTAATTTAAGATTTGATATAGTTTTAGTTTATTTTTAAATGGAAGGTCTAATTGATGTCTAAAAAGTAGGACCATGCTCTAACTACTACTTAAATTAGTTATAATATTGAATTTTGGACTTAATTCTACGATAGTGATATTTATTATAATGACCTTATGATAATATTAGCTGTCTTATTTTAATAATGTATAACTTATTCACAGAACAATCATTATTTATTATAAAACAATGAGACCAGTTTCGTATTATAACATTTCATTTAAAAATTAAATGACAATCTAAAGAATAATTTCTGGAAATACTAAGAAAATATTAATCTAAAACCTGTAAAAAAAGAAAGGAGCAACGTAAAAATATCTTCTATTATTCTGTAAAAAACCGCTTACCTTAATTCAACAAAGCTCAATTATAAACCGCTGTGTTTTGTTCGACAGCGATCACAGTAAAATAAAATTCACTTGGAGATGAAACTGTAACACAGGCACTTGTAACACACTATAATAAGGTGAAATAGTTGTAATACATTCACAGAAGTTTAGGTTTTAATTCACGAATTGTGGGTTATCGTTTCCGAGGGAGTGCGGGAGTTCGGCCGCGGAGAGACGGGCGTCGGGCACGGCGGTCGGTCGGAGACTGCGGCGCGGGAGGAAGGCGCGGCTCAGCCACCAGCTCCCGAGCCCCCAAACTCCCAAGTCTCTCTACCCGCCCTCCGGACTCCGCCACGGATACGATACCTCTTACTCCGCTAATTTCCTGCCTTCACAGTCTCCGTACATTGAGATTTTATGACGCCTTGTAAAATTTAAATATGAATTGGAATAGATTGCGCTGGTTGTACTCATGATTGTATTGTTGATTGTGGTACTAAATTATAATTTTAGCTTGTTCATTGTTGCGGAACAATACTTATTAGAATTATGTGCCTTTTGTTCTTAATGGATGATTTTGTGGATCACCAGAGGGATTATTGTTGACTTGGTTTTTGGTACAATTTCCGGGTGAATACCGCTCAATTTAATCCATAGAAAGATACTGTTTTTAATGCGGAAATATATCCTAACACTTTAAATAATTGTCTCTATCTTACAACATGATTAGCGAAAATTAGCTGTTCTACAAACCATGACGCTTAAGTTCCAAAAATAGAAAGACGTGTCTTAAAATTTTGAGACAGCAAGCTCTTAAATATTACAAAAGGCTAAAAGAGTGCCTAACTGGCGGGTGAGGGAGCTCGATAGTCACGGTATACGTAACTCGAGCGAAGTTAGGCCTAGTTTCAGTAATGGACCGTGGTACACTGGAGTTCGTATTGAATAAAATATTTCATCGTAAACTCACAGTTTATGATATTCTGGCTCAGTTCAGTTTCTCAGTCGCTAATATTTTTTTGATAAATAATAATTATTATTGAAGAAGTAATATCATACATAGACATTATAGGCAGTGTGTAATGTGAAAATACTAATGTGATGATGAGAACCGATTTAATAAAAAATAACAATTCCGACGAACGGAGATAATCTTTACCTGTTTTAAAGTCGATTAAAATGTACATTTATATTAATCGACTGCTATTTCCTACGTGCTTAATAATTCTCTCTTCCTGCTCTGTTGCAATCCCCAAAGATTTACATGTGCCGTAGAGTTACAAATGTTTCACCTTTGTGACTGACAGTCAGTCTATCCAGTCAGGGTGACTGACTGACAGTCACACGCCCAATCTTAATTCACGTAATTTCCAATTTTATAGAGTCATCTTGTTCAAGCTAAGAATTAGCTATGTAAGTAAAAGATAACCTAAATATAATAAAGATATATGTTAAGAAAAACAGTAATATAATTACATATGTTATAATATTAAGCTTATTAATTAAAAGGGATTAGTACTAGAAGGTATTGAGGTTATTGTGTTGAGATAGTATTCTTTGCTAGGCTTTGATAATGATAACAAGCAGTCGCTTCAAGTCGGTCTTAACGACGCGCGACGTTTTAATTTTTACAGACAATTTATACATATTAGAGGAAGAAAGTTTTATTATATATACCTACATATTATAATATTACATAGTACTTTTACAAAGCTTACGTAATGTGTCAGTTAGCCATTTAGCTGGTTTCTTCGGAGCCAAAACCGAAGAACCAAAAATAAGATAGGTACAACCACCAACCTGTTACGTTTCAGGCGTTTTTTCTTACATCTTATTACTTTACCGAACACTTTAAAAAGTTAACTGATACCATTCATCTTAACTCACGTATAATAAAACATTTTGTCCGTAATTATATTTTTGAAAAACTTTTTCTATTATAAAACTCATCATTCCTTTACTTCATATTTTATGTGTGTTTTCAAGTTTTTAGGGTACTGAGGTCCAAGAGTTCAATTTAATTTTACAGTCTGTTCTTTAAAAATGTTCATCTAATAATCAATCTATAGACAGTCTTCTTAAGTCATTACAGCAGCACAGTCCGTGGGAGAGCCATGCTTCGGCCCGGCTCGAGTGATACCACGGCCTCACAGAAAACCGATGTAAAATAACGCTTGTGTGGTGTTGCATTGTGTGAGTGGTGTCACCGGAGACCCAATTTCCCCGTTTCCCAATCTACCTAATCCCCGATTCTCTATCAACCCTTAAATTTCTAACCCCCAAAAGGCCGGCAACGCACTTGTAACACTGGTGTTTCGGATGTCCATGGGCGGCGGCGATTGCTTACCATCAGGTGATTCGTCTGTTCGTTTACCCGACTTATAGGTACCAAAAAATAGGTTTATCGCTGATATTTGGAGATACTAAATGTGGCCTGCGCAAAGAATCAAAGTGTTAGTGGTGTTTAAAGTTCATTATAAAGCAAGTAACTCAACAAATCGCCATAACTTTATTTTTTTATACCTTTTTGATACGGAACCTTACGACTCTTTAACAAAATACTTCCATTCTGCTTGAAAGATCTGGTGCCGACGATTTTCCGGTGAAAGGCTTAGTATGATGTGATTGATTGAACATTAAATGTATGTTTCTTTCTTTAGGAAATCTGTACAGCGACGTTTGAAATGCACAGTTGACTGGAGTTCTGTGTTGAATGAGCTCAAATGTACTTGAAGTATTTTATGATTTGCTTTTTTTTTGACTTGTTTAAATAAAGTAAAGCATGTGTAATATAAGAAATTAGTAGGTAGATTTTTATACCTAGATATTTTTGATACATTTATTAATTTATTAGTTTGGTTCTTTGTTTACGTAATATAATGGTAAAATTAAAGTAATGTACTATAGTTTGATTGTAATGTAAAATTATCTTGCAATGTAAAACTGCCAATAGTTCTAGCAGAAACGAAACGTTTAAGAAAATTACACGCATTACAAATGACAGCCATTAGTTTGAAACCATCCTTTACAAAATCCTTCCTTTGACGTTCTTAAAAATTCTTAAGAATAAAATTCAAAACAGTTGTACAATATAAAGAGGTCTGAAGAAATGTCAAGGGTTCGGGTCCCATCGGAAGCCCTTTGATTTCAAAAGCAATCGTTTTGTCACGAATCTTTAAAAAACGTTTTTGACCTACGAAACGACATCGATCTCAAAAATATTTAAACAAAATCTTGACTATACAAATGGGTGACCAATTTAATTTGATACATTAGAAGTATCAATTGTATTAATAATTACTTAGGATCGTAAGCCGATAGGGCTCTACGTCAGCTGGCTGTTAATCCCTATTTCCTTTACAATAAAAATAAAAATGCTATTCGGGATAAAAAAGTTTGACTTATTCTCGACGCCTCTTGAATTATTTATTCAGTAAAACTCTTAAGTTTATTGGTTGAGGGAAGAATATAAATACTTGAATATTTAAATTCTTGGGTTGGCTTTTTTCTTTGGTAAATATTATATGTATAACGTATATACATGATTTTTTCTGAAGGAAATCACGTGAACACTTGATAGAAGTTTTATTCATTGATTTCTCAATTATACAATTGAAGACAAATCATAATTTATGAAAACAGAGAGCTAGAACGATAAACGTATAATTATTTATATAATTATTTTATCGTATCGTCTCACCATTTATCCCCGGAGAGGTAGGCAGAGGTGCACATTAGGGCACGTAATGCCACTGTACAATATACACCCATTTTTCACCATTGGTGTTAAATGTTCCATGTGGTGATGGCTCTATTGCCTTATACTGGGCACAATACCAAACTCCGTGCTGATATATTGTCGGAAAATCGACAAAAGCCCACTAATACTTTGTCTCGATCCGAGAATCGAACCCGAGACCCCTATGTCTGGCAGTCACACTTGCGACTATTCGGCATTCTTGCATCCAATAAGCAACCTGAAACCAAAAGCTTTAGTACGTAACAAATTCTTTTACCTCTTGTAATTTTAGCTAGCTATGTTAATTTAATTCTTTCGATCCAATCTAAAATGTATTTAGTATTCCGATAATTAACATCCCAAAAGAATTGATGGAAAAACTTTCTGATAAAGAGTATCGTGACTATAGCATTACAACTTCAAATACAACCCTTTTGTACTGGGTTTTACTATTCAAGCGATTCTCGGAAACCACAAATGAAAAGCAATTTTATATGGCAACCGAGCGTGAAGTAGTCATCGTAATCTACTTAAATAAAATAACGAAAATATATTATGTCGAATTGGGAAACCTTTGTATACATGTGTATTTTAATTTAAACGTCTATCATTATTTTATTTTACCAGCCTTTTATAGCATTGGAGAATGGGGATATTAAAATTTCTTTGGGTCGAGATTTTTAAATAAATACGGAACGTCACGCTTTTTTATCCACGAAGGGCAAGCAGAGGTGCACAGATCACATTGTACCCTTCTGGAAATATAGACATTGATCTTTTTTTTTTAACCTTGCCCCACACTAGTATTTTCTCCTGTGTCGTGGGTGCATTTACATACTTACAATTTCACTTACACGTGACACCCAGACCCGGAACAACAAATTGTGGATGACACAAAGATTTGCTCCGTGCGACAATCGAGCTTGCTACACGTTGCACGGCAGCCGTGCAGTCATCTTCTCAATCCCCAATTCCTAAGTACTGTAACTTATGTTGCAACCTATTTGTTTTATTTTCTGTGACATAGATTCGAAGTGTCGGATTTACAGTTGTCGGCCTATACATTTCCGAGTGTGACTAAACAAAGTTATCTCGCACTTTCCCGGAGCGACGTTCGTTAAGATTAACAAGGGCTGGGTAACGAATCAACTCCAATCAGTGTTGTGTTCTCCATTGCTCGCCGAGATGTGACTAGTAGTACCACATCTAGTTTGTACATGTACATTGTACACACAATATTCATGAGCAGAATTCGTTTACAAGTATGGTAAAGTACTCAAAATTTGTGTTTTGAGATGTTTCTACACTATTTTTGTTCATTATAGATTCTTTTTTTTTCGTTTAAACTTTACTAACTACGTTAATACTTTACTAACTACTAAAAACTAACGTTAACTAAAAGTAAAAAATTAACTAAAAGTAAATAGTAATACATGTTCAGTTTTTAGGAAACGGTATTTGTAATTTACATTAACGTAATTTAGTGAGCCATAATGCCTCAAACATTAATGCATTCTTCTCGCAAATTGAATAAGCTTTATGACAAAACACGTAAAATAATACAAATCTGTAATAAAATCTGACACACCTTCAAGCAAAAAAAAAAGGAAACAATAAAATCAAAAACCGAAATCCCTTCCACCCGTACTAAATCTTTTATGGACAAGATACATGAATTTATTTTTTATAAATTCCTCAACACCGGAGGAGCGGAGTGCCTGGGGTCGGAGGCAACACTTTGAACGATGTAATTTGCATGTTATTATGAAACAAGTGAGGGAAGCATTTCAATTTTGCCAGCTCATAAGGCTCAGCAATCGACTGTGCTCATACCCTCATTAAAGTTTGGGTTGACTTTCTGGGTGACAGGGCCGCACCCATGTTGTTGTATGACAATACGAAATATAAATTGGATCGTCAGCATTTTTTATCGTTCAGATTCATTTATTATGAAACATACTTATGCGTGTGGAAAAAATAAATTGATCGAATTTGTGCGGCTATAAGAGTGACTACTAAATTAACTAAAACTGATTTCGAGTCACAGAGGGACTCTTCAGTTAATTTAGTAAGTCTCACATAGTTATTATAAAAATATAAGAGTGACTACTGATTAATCTTTGGAACAAAGTTGATTGAGTTTGATTGAGTTCCCAAATTATAGGTAGAGAAAAACAGATAATAATAACAAACATAATTTTTCTTGGAAATCGAAGTAAGATCAAAGAATATAAGCAGTATGACAGTTTAACCAGATGCAAAGTCATAGATTAATATTTACCATTAAACAAATGCATGTCCCATGTATGATTATTTGCTGTTAAGTAAGTTACTTAGTTAATTTATTTAAAAGTTAGCTAATACATTATGACTGCAGAGTGTGTTGCAACATTACAGTAAAAAGCACTGAAGGGCAACGTGCTTTTAAGAGCTGATAAGACAAGGTTGAAAACCTGTGTTGTAATAAAAAATAATGGATTGGAAAATCCATTTGTTATTGCACAATTGTCAGCGGCGAAATGATGTTTTAATTATATTATTTATTTATATCCGTATAAGGTGTTTGAGAATTATCTCCCACGCCCTTAATGGGACCAAGACGGGAGAAGTCATTGGATGATTTTCCCCCTCAAAAAAACGCCCTTAATGGGAGGAAGTGCTGTTTTAAGATTACAAAAGTGAAAAAAATTCGTACCCTTTTGTATGAAAAGAAAAAAAAATACTCATAATCAGTAATTTAAATTTACTATTGTAATCTTCAAACACAACACTGCCTCCCATTAAAGCCGTGGCAAACAATTTTAAAGCTCCCTATATAATCTGTGAGACCACCCTCTCTACGGACTGATGCAGATATTTATAGTTATCTAAATTCGTCTCTGGCTGTCGAGTGGTCTCGTTAAGTCCCGGTCTTGTCAGGAAACTCACTTTTACAGACATTGTTATTCTTGTCTTGTGACTGGCAAGGCCCAAAATTGACTTCGCGTCGTCGCCTCACTCGTGTGAATTTTTGGCCCCAAAAATCACACGCCCATTGTGGTTGGACCGTCATCATCTAGTTCTTTTATATATCTTATTTTAGAAAGAACTATTCTATGTTCAGAGAATATGTGTAAAGGCAAAGGTTTTTGTATAAAAAATATTTCTACGAAGGTTTCCCAAAGTTTTCTTTTTTTGGGATTCATTGTTAGTTTTTTTGTGAATGAACTTGCTTGAGTGTGTTACCTTAGTACTTTTTTTGTTATATAGGTAGAATGATGTGTTATTGTTACGCAAGTCTGCTACTAAAAATACTCATTTTAATACACATTTGTAAAGGTTACATTTCTTCAGAATATGCTGAAGCTTGGAAATTAACATATTATGTATATTATTATATATATATATTTGCAAATATATAGGAAAATTTTGTACATGTATATAAATCTGAAACTAATCACTGATCCATTAAAACACCGTTATATTAAATTTGAGAAACACACCTAACACATAACTTCACAACCAGAGTTACAACCGCAAAGGACTAACGAAGCGAACTGAAAACCGTAGTATTTTACCGAAGCAAAGGTACAAAATAAATAAAAGTAAAACATGTTCTTTTTCCTTCTCGCTTCGGAAAGGACTGTTCACTACGCCATTTTGTACTTTTTCTTCACACACACTCTTTCCGTAGCATGAAATTTAAACCTATAGTCCTAACCATTACTAGAGAAACCATACTTGGCTTATTATCGAGGAAAATTGATGTAAAATATTAATTTAGTAGTTATTTATAATCAACAGAGCTACACGTGAATTTTGTTAAGAATGTTAACTTTTGGACGTATTTATGATGTGCTAATTTGCTTTCGTAAGTTTTCTTTGGAAATTCGAAAATTTTCCAAAATTTTCCCTTATTTAGCATGCAGATACTCAATTAGGGACGTGAAGTGACTGTCAAACTGACCTCCCCAATCCAAAAAAATCTTAAATTCGTTTAAGAGTCTAGTGCGAGTTTATTTCACGTTAACTCGTTCGACACATTTGAAACGATCGGCGCTCTGATTGGCCAACTTCAAATAATCAACCAATCATAGGGCGATAAGGAAACATGCCCATCGCTTTAATGTAAAAAAACTCACACTAGACATTCAGACTATTCTACCATTAGACTTCCTATCAAGATTGTCATTTGTATTCGTTTAACAACCTGCGCCAACGGCTTTACTTATGCATGTTCTTATATGTAAAAGGGATTGAAACATCGCCACTTTTGAGAATCCCTTCTTTAATAATGTAATTTGTCGCCAGAATAACCAAGAAGGCCTTATCTGCCTCCAGTAATCGAATTTCAAACCTCAGGATTGAAGGTTTTATACATATGTATGTAGTCAGATGTAAAATACTCACAGATTGTGTCGTCGAAAATCTGTCGTCAAAAGTTTTCAATGGAAAAAGTAATGAGACGAAAAGTCTAAGACGTGTTTCATTATCATACTGAACTTTGTACAAGTTATGAATTAATTTTCTTTTGACTTTGACTTTAAGAAGGTTGTATGAAATGTGGTATACTTCAAGTATATGGTGTAACACTGTCGTTTTCTTTAGTGAGGTGACGAAAAATTTGTAAAACAATTTTGGCAGTACCCTTAGTACGAGTTTGCTTTGCGTTGAACGAGATTGAAACAAGAACGCGTTCTGCGCTCTGATTGGTTGGTTCATTCGTACCGGCCAATCAAAGCGCCGGGGTACGAGCACAAGTGAATGTATTTTATAATTTGACAGTGCACTGCATTTACTTGAATTCTATTACAAAGGTAAGAAGAAAATTCTATTAAACTTGATCATGGACATTTTGTCATTTTCGTCAAATCGAAAGTAAATAATTACTTTAGTTTTATTTGTTATTTTAATGCTTTGTAATTTGTATAGAAAACAATAAAGTATGAAGACACAGCTTTTTTAATGCAGCATCTAAATTTAAAACCAAAAGGTTACACATTATAAAAATGCAACAAGGAAATTGGTATTTAATGAAACACACACGAACCTTGACACGATAAGCGTATCAACGAAACTTTGTCAAGTTCACGACTTTTTTTTTCATTTTCCTTATATACAGGGTGTCCTACGTTTTAATAAATCGCAGTCAACGTAGTGTCGAGTTTACTGCTGTTCCTTTTGTTACTCCGAAATGCCTTAAAAGCCTTTGTGGGTAAGCGTTTCCGTGAATGGCCGACCCGACGACAACCTCAACTCACGCGTGATATGTACTCCAGATACTATGGTTTGAAAAAATATACACGTTATATTTGGTGTAAGTTGAGGTATGTATGGGACTAGGAGTGTATTTTTTGTTAAAAATCAATCAATATTTATTTTAATTTAAATTGTACCAGGTATCTAGGTTATGTTATTGAATACTTAATTACGGTACTTACATTATTGCATTAGGTATTATCCTGTGATTTTATGAAGCGGTCTTTATAATCATTTAATTCGAAATCAAAATCACATTAAATATTCATGCAGGTAAATTATTTAGTACTATTTTAATCAAAGGAGTATTACAATTAAAATATAATTTTAATGCCTGTTTTATCTTATACTATTCAATAATACCAATAAAATATCGATAGCTTGTCAAATTTATACTCAGCGCCAGTTATAATTATCATGACACCGGAATACGATAACAGAATAAAATTACATTTTTACAGCATATATTTTTTTATCAATTTTAAAAAGCCACCATGTGTCAATTTTGTTGAAATTGAATAGAACACATTTATAGTGTGCTGTGATATTTCGATAACATTGGCAGGTAGACTATTATGTTCAATGTTGATATGTATAAATATATTTGTTTGATTGCTTTTCTGTTAATATTGTCTTTAATTACGTACATATGTACATACATAATCTCACACCTTTTTCCCAATGTAAAGACAATGGAACGCCAATTGCTACGATTCAAACACACCTCTTTCGCTTAAATCGCTCACTCTTTAATTATTTCCTTTTTATGAAAGTTACAAGCTGACGAATCATCTGATGGGAAGTGATTAGGGACGCCCATGGACAACCCGTAACACCAAGAGGAGTGAATTGCCAACTTTTTGGAGGACTTTTATTGACTTTTAAGTCCCTGTTTTCCCGTTCCTACCCCTGCTACGTTTCATTCTTAGGTAATCATTTCATTTAATAGGTATGTAAAGGGCTACTACGTAGGTACAACATAGCATCGTAAAAAAATGAGAAAATTGTATTTACTTGTTAAAAATATTTTTATAAATAGATATTAAGTTCTTTTATGTTTATATTTATATTTGGTTAAGGTTCCTATGAGGGTGACATGACCCTCCAATATATTTATTAAAGATTTTTTTTTTTTTTTTTTTTTTTTTTTTTTACATTTAATGGGTCGACGTTTGGCCGCTATCTCACCTGATGGTAAGTGATGATACGGCCTACGGTGGAGCACGTCTGCCCATAAGCAACCTATTCACTCGGGCCTTGAAGACACCCAAGTTATACCCATCAGGAAACACAGACTCCGGCAAGGAGTTCCACTCCCTAGCAGTTCGCACAAGGAAGCTTGAAGCGAAGCGCTTCGTGCGAGTGGGTGGGATATCTACCATGAAGCGGTTACGCCTCGCCGATTGTCTTGTGGTTCGATGATGAAAAGGACTAGGGGGAATCAAGTTGTGCAATTCCCCCGCACACTCTCCGAAATGTATCCGGTAAAAAACGGAAAGGCTTGCGACCTTGCGCCTGTGTTCAAGGCTTTGAAGCCGGGCCTCCACAAGCGCATCGTCATTGATGAGCCTCTTGGCACGCCTTTCAATGTGTTCGAGCGCATCCAGCTGGTATTTGGCCGAGCCGTCCCAAAGGTGAGAACAGTACTCCATACATGACCGAACCTGCGCTTGGTACAGGCTCAGCAGTTGTTTCGGTGTGAAGTACCGTCTCACCTTCGAGAGAATACCCAACTTCCTACCAGCCAGATGCGCCTTCGACTCTATATAAGAGCCGAAGTTAAGCGTTGGCGATAGAGTTACGCCCAGAAGCTCAAGACGATCCGCTACCGGAACGGACACATTTCGGAAAGTCGGAGCCAGCGGGAATTGACTCCGTTTGGCAGAGAATAGACACGCCTGGGTTTTGGTAGCGTTGAACTTGACCAAGTTGGCGTCACCCCAATCGGAAACCGCCTTCAAGGACGAGTTCAACCGTTCGACCATGGATTCTCTTTGAGACCGGATCTGTGTTCCGCTACTCCGCGCATCGGACACATACCTTTCAACAACTGTGCTGTCATCTGCATACCCAAAGATACCGGGCTTAAGCAGGTCGTTGATGTGCAGCAAAAAGAGCGTTGCTGAAAGTACTGACCCCTGAGGGACTCCGGCGTTGATGCCAAATTGGTCAGACGAGCAGCCATCAATGACTACTCGAATTGACCGATCCCTCAGGAAGTCTGCAATCCATCTGCACAGATCAGCGGGAAGTCCATATGCAGGAAGCTTGCCGATAAGGCTGTCGTGCCAAACCCTGTCAAAGGCCTTCGATATATCGAGTGAGACCGCTATTGCCTCCCCGTGCTTCTCGATGGCCTCGCTCCAAATGTGGGTGGCATACGCAAGAAGGTCCCCAGTGGATCGGTTGCGGCGAAACCCATACTGCTGATCACTGAGGAGGTCGTTACCTTCAAGGTATGCCAGGAGCCTGTTGTTAAGTACACGTTCCATACTCTTGCAGAGTATGGACGTGACCGAGATGGGCCGGTAATTATTAGGGTCGGCACGACTACCTTTTTGGGCACAGGCTGCACGTTGGCTAGCTTCCATGCAACCGGCACTTGACCAGTCTCCAAAGAAAGTCGAAACAGGCGTGTCAGGATTGGAGACAACTCAGGCGCACAGATTTTTAAAACCACGGCTGGGATTCCGTCGGGGCCACTGGCCTTGTTCACGTCAAGATTACGCAACGTCTTATATACCTCCTTCTGTCGTATGCGAATTTTTGACATATTCGTCTCGCAAACTCTATGGAGAGAAGGAGGCAAAGCGCCACCAGTATCAAGACGTGAAGATTCCGCAAATAGAGAAGCAAACAGGTTCGCTTTCTCTACCGCGGTGTGTGCCAGCGTCCCGTTAGGCCCCAGGAGAGGTGGGAGTGAAGGGCGGCAGAAGTTCGATTCAACCGCCTTGGCCAGGGACCAAAACGCTTTACTACCCGCTGGGTAAGAAGCCAGTTTGTTCCCTATTCGGCCAATGTGGTTGAACCGAGCCATCCGTAATGCCTTTTTGCATGACTTGGCAGCCCGGTTATAGGCTCTCTTCCTCTGAAGAATATCGTCAGCCCTACGACGCCTGGCATCCGCCCATGCCAAGTATGCCGCATGCTTTCGCGCTTCAGCACGTCTGCAGTCGGCATCGAACCATGGACGAGTCCCACCGAAAGATGTCGCATCCGAGAATGGAATGTAGTATTCCATGCCCTGACGCAACACCCCCGTTATGGCATCCGCACAAGCTGACGGGTCCTCAGTAGAGAAGCAGACAGGCCGCCAAGGATAGGATGCAAAAAAAGATCGCATCCCATCCCAATCTGCTGACTTGTACCGCCACATCCGCCGAGATCCTCTGGGACAAGGATCCGGTGGGGAGTACGTGGATACGGATTTCACCAGACAGTGGTCAGAGCTACCCAAGGGTGAAGAAACTGACACCGAGTAGCTGTCTGGATCAGTTGTCAGCAGAAGGTCTAAGCAGTTGGCAGTGTGCGAGTCGACATCGGGCACCCTTGTGGCCTCCTGGACCAGCTGGGTCAGGCCAAGCGTTAGCGCAAGCTTACGCATTTCCCTCCCAGCATGGTCAGTGCACTGGTATGGGAACAGCCACTCCTGGTGATGGGCGTTAAAGTCCCCCAGTAACACCAACTGGGCCGAAGGGTACCTCTGCCGAGCCGCATCCGCCGTCTCCACAAGGTGTTGAGCTAATCTGGTCGTCTCCAAATCTCCGCTGTGCGACCGGTAGACACAGGCATAGAGAATTTTCTCCATCCCTGTGTCCACCAGTATCCACAAGGTTGAAAAACTGGGGTCTTCAAAGTTTCGGAGACGCCGGTAACAGATGCCGTCTTGGACGTATAGGCATACGCCTGCGCGGGGAACGAAATTGTGCTCCAGGGAAAAGCCTGGGTAGTTCAGGTATGATACGTCCGACGGACATCTGATCTGGGTCTCCGAGAGAAACAAGAGCGTGGGGTTCTCGGTCTCTAGGTGGTGATGGACCGCATTGATATTTGAGTGCAAGCCTCGAATATTTGAGAGGTGCACTTTGAGGGAGAGGAGTGCAGCCGCTGTTGAACCCTTTTCTTTGCTCTTGTTTTCATTTTATGAGTATGAGGTTGCTGAGAGGATGGCAGTGAAATGTTCCTCCACACAGGCGACCCCAGACGCGCGCCGCAGTTAGCCACATCATTGGGAGGCCAGCCTGGAGACTGCGGGGACGCCCGAGCCCCCCCATGGATATCCATCGGGCCCTCTCGTCCGGTCGCCAACCGGCACGATGGCGTATCCATGGGATTTTTCGCTAGATGGCGGGGCAGCCTTTCACGTGTGGCTAGCACGCTAATTGGGCCCCCAACTATCTGCGGTCGGCCAGCGGTGCACCGTGCCTCGGATCCCGCTACCCTCCGCGACTGGCCACCCGATGAAGCTACACCAGCGCGCGCCAGATCGGTCTACTCATAGTGGAGCAAACATCTCGACCCATCCTCTCATACGGCTTCACCGAGCATCGTGGCGGAACACGGCTAGGCCGCTTGGCGACACGGTTTTGCTCGGTGGGTGGTTATAATGCCGTCGGCCGAAGCCTACCACCAGAGTGTCACCTGATTAGCACCACCCAGAGGCCACGTGTAGGGTTTCGGTTTTTTTGGGTGCTCTCCTACGGACGAGGGTGACTCAGCCTCCAAATAAAAAAAGTCAGTGTCAGAATGTGTACGTGTTTCTAGAGCTGTAGAACAATATGTCACTGTCCACTGCAGCATTCGCATGTAAGACGTCCAATAAATTGATTACTAATCCGTCAATGGTCATTGAATTGTGCTCTATCCTAATGCCCATGTCTTATAGGACATACCTATACGTATGTATATGGTATAACTAGTTTAGCTTTGTCTCACTTTGTATGATTCTTCCGTACATTCAACAGTCAGTTTATACTAGTATTACATAGCTCGATGTGTTCGATCTGATACTAACAATAAAAACAATGGTGGAACGTGCTAAATCAACTAAAATTTACCTACATCGGTTTACTCACGTGAACATACTGAGAAAAGTTATGCATACCTGTTTCGGTAATCATTTCATTAAAAAGATATAGCGTTTAATTATATTCAATAGGTAAATTATATACCTATACCTATAACAATCATTACCTATATTACTATGTTTACATGCACATCAATTATACATGTATATATTGTTCTGTATCAATTATACTGCAAAATATAGTGTTTCAGAGATAAAATTTTCATTGAAAAGCAGCATTACGAATACATTCAGAAATACACTGAAAAACGTTAAAATACTGAAACGTATGTAAGTAGTTATTTCCACTTCAGTTCCGAAACTGAAATATGAAACAAATCGGATTACCACGATACGTTCCGGCCACCCGAATATTTCAGAGTAATCAAATATTTATGCTGTTCAGAGGATTTATTTATCTTCTATGCATATTATAGTAATGTGCTGAAATTATTCAAAGTTTTTTCAATCGTTGAATAATACTATAATTGTTAATTTCTGAGGTGATCTTTCTATTATCATCAGCCAGAATGTCTACTATTGAATAAAAAATCCCTTTTAAGAGGAGTTCACTATAATATAATAATATTTACAGAATGCTATTAAACGATGAAATTTTAGTTACAATGTAGGCATATATACTTATTTCCCATTATTCATGTTTATATAACTTTTAGTAATAAAGGTTATGTATTTCATTCTGTATTTTGTTATGCATTGGAGTTAAAATGGCTTGCTGGATGCACTTAAAGTGACCATCAATCACAGTCCGGTCCCGATCAAAGCCCTCTCTTTGTGTTTCCCATTTACTTTACATTAAGACCACTACTATATAATATTGTATGGTGAATTATCACTTTTTTTATTAAAAAAGTCATTTAAGAGTTTTTGCAGCATTGTTTTAATTTATAAATAAATAAAAATTCTTTTATACTGTTTATTTTAATGCCAAATGTTAGTGAAATCGAAAACACCATTTTATTGTTATTTATTTAATATTTTTAGTTGAAAAACAGAGATTTTTTTGTGAAAAATTAGCTTCATAACTATATTTACATAGGCACGTTTATTTACACACTAGACTAACAAAATTCCTACATACATACGTATATTACAAAATCATAACACCAATTTCAATATGAAAACTGAACATATTCAATCCAGAAGGACCAAAATCCGGGTCACAAACAAGCCCACGAGCCGTTTTTAAAAATAATCGTTTTCTGTGCAAACAAAAGCTTGGGTTGGTGCGGCGCTCCCTTCAACTTTTGACATCCATAAACGATGGATTGGCAAACAATATGATGATGGAATGTCCCTGAGCACACCGCTCGCTCCCTCTTTGATACATCACACGCAGCTATGGATTAATTCAAAATAGATTTTGTGTTTTGAATAGGTATGTTGAATATTTATAAGTAATAATTAAATATATTTGGCTTGTTATTTTTCACGATCGTTTCGACTAATCGTTTATCACATTTTATTTTAAACCTTTCATAATTATATGATTTCAATCACATTCACGGGCTACTGCTAACCACAGGATACGGAGAACATCAAAAGGCATTAATCACCACGCATGCTCAATGCGGGTTAGCTTACACATTTAGTTTGAATATGACTACAAATACCAACCTATTTTAAAACGCATATAAGCTTACTTTTAAAAAGATTTTATTATTTAAATTTATTTCAATTCCAATAACAAATGAGGATACATTTCTACCGTGTACCTTTCAATACATCATCTTCAGTGTCATTGCGAGTAACGACAGCTCCAGTATTGTTGGTCGTTGGTCCTTCGGTCCAAATTTCCCTAAGGTCTCATAACCAGAAGGCATGACGTAATAAGCAAGCAAGCTTTTAGAATTCATTCCCTGTTTTGATGTGTTTATTTACGTGAGTTTATTTTAATTGTTATGGTGTGATGGTATTAAAATTTTAAAATTAGAAGAGGTTTTGTGAGTTTGGTCCTATTAGGGATGATGTCACTTAGGTAATGAAAATTTTTGTGTTTTTAGTAACACTGGTTTGCAAGATAGTAGAGCTAAAATTGTGACTTCTATTTTAATCATTAAAAAACTTAAATAACACGATTAAATAATAAGCCTCGCTTTTAATGCAATGTGAACTGACTGATATGTGCAATACTCCGTTGAAATCAGTGCTCGGAACAGGATAGCTGTTAGGAACTTCATATTTGTTTGGAAACTGTTAAGTCTATAAATTAACTATTATGTTAAAAGTCCTATAAAAGTTAAAAGAAATAAAATCATAGAAAACAAATATTTTATTGAACACCAACGTCCTAAGCACCCAATTTATAATCTAAAGACCAGTAACCAATCACATCGAACCCCAAAAGCTTGGTACCCACATAAGAATGACGTCACACACATCCACCATATTTCATACGTCATGTAGGGGTCCGTTTTCCACTTCACTTGAGTAATTACCCAACTTTACAACGTACAGTCAAAGTATGAAACTGTTTGATTAATTAGACCTGGATTTTGTTTCAGCTTTGACGAAACTCCCTCGACCTGTGGGTTAGCGATCCGAAGTTTCGAAAGATTAATATTCCTATACACATGTACGTATTTGTCGATTCTGTTCCGTCGGTATGAGAATGGATGACAGTGTATTTAAGTTTTGGAGTGTAATTTATGTTTGATATTGTATTTGTTACTTAGAGTCTTAGAATATGTATTGATTAATCACTTATACACTATTTGTTGAAGTAAGTTTTGGTAATAGATCTAAATACGATTATCTTTATATTCTATGTTAAATAATGTTTAATTTGTATAAATTCCTATAGATGACATGGATATGTAAGTGGTATGGTAATATGGTCACCAATCAATATCATAGTGTAACCAATTGAAAGTACATATACTTTTGAGCCGCGAGTATACATCAACATCATATAAGTGGCACTGCTGACCAAAGGCCTCTTCTCACTCGGAGAAGGTTTGAGCATTAATCACCACACTTGCTCAATGCGGGTTGGCGATTTCAATGCTCATGATTTTTAAAAATTCTAGATTTTTAAGGAATTAGAAATTATAGGTTTCCTCGCGATAATGTGTACCACTAACCAATGCTTAGAATGTTCAAATACCTTTACTTAAACCAGGCAATTAAGTCTAACCTAACCCTCTCACCTCCTAAGCTCGTCCCTAATCACTTTATTGAAACAATGGCCTAACGTACCCAATTATATCCCTCTGCATTCAATATGCAGAGGCTAGGTCTCGTCCTAGGCCGACAATAGGTCGAATACCGATGCATTGATCGGCGCGATGGTTCTTGGACAATACGTTTGGAATGAATGACCGGAGAATAAATTAATGTACTGCAGATAACTGAGGTGGTTTTGGAGATCGATAGAGTATATTTAGAGTGAGAGGTTTCTGGTTAGTCGTTTATTTTATGGATTGTTTGGATTGTTTTTACAAACATACAAAAAAGCAAGTTTAATTAAAATTATCATAAAGTGGTTCTGAATCATGTCTTTAGTGACATATGATTACAATTCTAGCAATGTCTTACCAAACACACGACTTATAAAAAGTAGTAAAGTTACAAATTGAATACCATTACTTAAGAATTTCGAAATAATCCATCCCATTACATACGATAAAACAATTTTGTAATGGAAAACCTTTTTATATAAGAATCAAAGCTGACCTAAAAACCATCCCTCAGGAGTAAAAAAATGCCCCTTTTCTTAAAACCCACAAGTCACGTAACGGTTTTTTGAGTAGTCGCTTTGTGACCCAAACGCTACTGGGCAAGACAAAAGTGACCCTTTTAGCCCCCGGCCACGACTTCACTTTCATAATAGACTTTCACATTTGCCTTTCAAACGACAGCCATTTGATTTTTGTAGGGGACTTTGATTTTTGTATTTTATGAAGAAATCGTTGCGTAAAGCAGTTGACAATTGAGTGAGTTGTACGCATTGTGTAATAGTCACGTGGATAACTATTTATTTGAAGAAAATTACTGGGTTCTATGGTTTTCAGATATTGATAAGTCAACCAAATGTTGCAGACCCTATGTATATTTATTTTGTGGTAGTTTAATTGTCAATGGAGAAAAAATTGAAACATACCATTTCGTCTACTTTTACTGCTGAAATTGCATTATATTTTATATTTTTCATACGCAATATTTCAATTATTGTTCAACAGATACCAAATTTTTCGATAAACGAGTGATAATTACATTTCGTGTCACAAAAACACGTAGCAATTTAAAAGCTTCTGTTAGGTTGCCACGTTCATTCCAATTTATTTTTTCCAAGTCATCACGAAGGAGATGATACGAAAACAATAATATTATCGAGAAAATTGTTTTTCATCGTTTGTGAGCAGAATTTGTTTATAAATAATTATATTCTTAGAATTTATATTTAGTAAGAAAAACAAACATCATATAATATTAACTTAGACATACGTAATGAAGAAATTTGAAAGGGGTAAGCAAAGACGAATATTTTCCGTTTGCCGAAATACGTCCTTGTATCAATTCACATGACACATATCAACAGCCTATAATTCGCCACTGCAGACTAAAGGCCTCTTCTTGCACGGAGGAGTTTGAGAATTAATCACCACGCTTGCTCGATGCGGGCTGGTGATTTCAAACTTAAAAACACAATGTTACTTTGTAAATATACACCTCTGCCTACCTCTTCGGCTGAGAGGTTATGTTATATTCAATCACTTTATATATAAAAAAAAACATATCTCTTAAAAATATACATATAATTGAAGTATCCCACTAGAAAAAGTAAATAATCGTCATTTTTCCATCCAATCCAACATGAGATGTAGGTAGCAATAAATTTCCCTATTTATGTCCCAACAAACAGTCGTTGCAGTGAGATTTATTGAACTACAAACACTTTATTGATATTTGTGTAGTGTATGTATCCTTTGGAACAGGGAATATATTCCTGAGATATATGATTTGTTTGCATATCTGCACAGTTGTTATACCTGGAAGGTATAGCAAGATTATTCATTGCAGTTTTTGGACTAGACTACTTGAACAATAATAATTAATTAGAATTTCCAACACGTAGTTACTTTATTTTTATACTAACTTTCGTAAGACGTACTAGAAATAGACCTAGAAACAAAGAGAAAAGCACTATTAGTAGTCGCACGTCTGCGCATGCTGCTCATTATGAAGAGTCCTTCTGTGAATCGAAACTAGTAGAGCTTTTCTCAAAATGCTTACTTGTGTCAACCGTTGTTTCTACTTAACGTAGTTATTAAAGATAATATCTACATAACAGTAGCCTACTGAATTGATTCACTGAATAAAAAAGCAAAATTAAAGACCAGATTGGCGATATATTAAAGAAGGGCCAAATCAAAAGTACCTTTAACCAACGAGTATGCATGAAAAGACTGATGACTGTTGATGAAGCGAAAGAGGTATGTAAGATTCATAGCAATTGGCGTTCCGTTTTGAAGACAGGTGTGAAGTAATGTATGTATGTACGTAGGTAAATGTAACATACATTGACAATTATATATCATCCACTTTCTGAAATAACATACACAATACATAAAAACACAACAAAACATACAAACTTTTAAATTAAACTTTTATTTCCCATGTCCTAGTTCACAATATTGGATTTTAAAACTAATATTAGTAGTCGATACATGAAGCATGCATTTGCCTGCTCGCTTCGTGAATGTCGTACCATAACTCATTTCCGTTAGTTGACTTTTACAGCGCACCGTAATAAATGGCTCACTCGTTTTTTACTTCATTTCCACGTGGAAATACCATCGCCTCGCTCATCGATAGACTTGGGAAGTGTATTAAGGTGTTTTTGTCCTGTTATGTTCTTACAAATTACTAATTGCCCTGTTATGCTCTTAGAAATTGCTATTTGGAATTTCATTTCATAGGCTTTATTTATTTTATTTTATTTGGTGTTATTTATTTTTGTTAAATGATATAGGTAATAAATTATCTCATTAATATCTCAATCTCGAGATTTTAAGAGAGAGGAGAATTTCGGTTGTATGAATTATCATATTGCGAGATGTTTGTTTGTTACAAAAAAAAAAAACTAATTCAGAGCGTGCATCAGCGCATTGATTTTGTGCTAAATAAAATTTTTACAATACAAGTATCCTACAACAGAATGCACATAAATCACAACATAGGTATCATTTAACATATCAAAACGTCACATTATTTTGTGTTACACAATTTAATTTCCGTTCCACCGATGTCCAGCGTCCCTGTTGTGCATAAATTCGATTTTACATAAAAAAATAACGCTTTCCCTCGAGACTGTAGAAAGGGTGGCCATTTTTGTTGAAATTAGGGCAGATTTGTTTATCTTTAATGTTTTTATATTGAGGATAAATAAGGTTGTAAATAACCATTAGTCTTGTTATTTGAAGGGAGTAAACAGATAATAATAGATTTTTTATGTATTGTTGCGAATTGATTTTAAATATCGATGTGTAAAGGGAAAAAAACAGAAGATTGCAGGAATTTAAGAATTTTAATAAGGAAATAAACCTGGTACGCAAATATGATCAGTAAATAAATTATGATTTCAATTACAAAATAAATAGTGAAATTCAGAAATGTGCTCGATATTCCCCATTAGTTCACACACTTTATTAAATGGGATTCATATCTGAATTCACTAAATTAATACGCTTTATATTATTTCCACCTCTATCAAACTCTTCAGGGAATAATGAAATGTAACACCACATACCTACATACATACTATTAATATAGGTGTATATAATATATATGTGTACTACATTTCCACATAATTCTGATTACGAATTCCTAGAAAAGACTGAGCTAAAGCTCGTCCATTTTCACTAGTTGTGTAATTACTCAAGCATTAATATTTCTGTTCAATATAACACATATCTGTGGTTCGTGCCGTTTCATAGAATTCCTGTGTTTAATTTACGTACTAAAGGAACCTGGATTTATTTGTATACTATTGAAATGTAATTTTAATCAAAATATATTCAATATAGTAATTCTACTTAAATTTTGCTAATAGTAACTTATACCCATATTTCATATCACATCAACGCCATTTTCAATCAATTTCTGTACCTATCTATAAAAGATTAAATTCAGCAAAGTACGGACAATTTAAATTTCAGCTAGAAACGTCTTGAATTCGAAACTTGTAGACAAGAATTTGCAAAAGAAAAACATTACAACTAAAACGTGTTTCTGTAATACCGAAAAACCTGATTCGAATACTTTTTTCATCGATTCCAAACATCGCAATCGGCTCTCGAACGATAGTTCCATTTCCAGAATGGAATTGTAAAATTCTTCACCGAAAAATCCAATTACACTCCGCTTAACTTTGAACTGGAAAAGTACTTAAGCAACTATATTACGGGGATAAAAAATGTGATCTAAAGATGAAAATTATGTTTTATAGACCTATGTTACGACAAAGAATAAAAAAAAGTTAAGAAGTTTGTCAAAAAGACCGTTGCCGTTTTTTATAAGTATTCAGAGCCTTTGTCTAAAGAAGGAGTTAGGTCGCAACTACTTTCAAAGAAATTATTTGTTCGTATTTATTTAGAACATTAAATAAACACTGTAATCATTTTGACTGCAACTTCACATAGTAGTTTTTGGACCTATAATTATAATATAACATGTTCTAAAACTGCCAAAAACCAACAGTTAGACTTGGCGATTACGAGAAAAACTTTTAAAAGTGAACGTATTTTTAATTACTTGACAAATTGTTGACTTTTACAATCACTCACCAAATCCTTTACAAAATTTAGGACGTAAAGGGTATAAGTAGAGTATACTAAGCTCAGATTTCTATCCAATATCTTTAATACTAAAGAAACTTTCAAGCTAAGTAGAAACACGTCCAATATAATTATAGTATTGCCTGGAAAACTAGAACGCGTCGGTACGATTGCTAAGGAGGTACCTAGAGGTCGTTATGTGCACTAATGAGTTCATCGCTATGGGAGGTTATCTTATGCTCGCTCGAGTGTTAAGGTTTTATGCTCGTAGATAAGAGGTGGGTAGGTAACTATTTATAATATGTAATTACATTTATGTTTAGTGCTTTTTGGTAGTATATTTTTATGTAAACATTAGTAGCATGAACATACTTATTATGTCTATTTTTGTTTCTTACACAGAAATATATTTCTTAATATGGATAAAGAATAACCGGCATAAAACAATGTGTCCCAATTTCATTGTATATTTTCGGACGATCACCAAGTCACCTGCAAATATAGGTTATTGAAATTTTACATAATGCTAATGTCCATTCCTTTATGATAAGTATATAACATTCTTCATCCATGTCCCAAATTCAATTCATATTTACTTAGAATCACATTACAAATCACGTCTAAAGCCCCAACTCGCAAAATACAAAACTATTTTCGTTCACAAAACATCGAGAAGGTTCTCAAGTATCAAAATATCGTAAAGTACACTCGTTCTAGTTTAAAACAGAGCAAATAACTGCTGTAAACTAACCCGAGACGTTTTACTGAAGGAATTTCTTGAGCAAACCGTCTTGGCACCATCGCAGTGTACATTAGATGCACCAGTTCTATATAAACGTACGTAGTCTGTTAGCTTTGTCGGTCCATTTGTTTAGATTGAGGTGAAATCACGGTAGATTTAATTCCCATACGGAGTTCGTATTACATTATAAGACTCAGTTTTAGTGTGATGACTTTTTGAGTAGAATATAAGTACTCTTCTTTTACTGGGATGGGGAAATCATACAATGACTTCTTCCGCCTTGAGCGAGGCGAGAGGGAGTGTCAGACTTTTACTGAGTAAAAACCACCCCGTTCCTACTCCTGCTTTTCGAGCCGGACCCCGGTAAACCCGCTAAGTGTCCCCAGCATCTGTCGTGGTCTGATAGCTCTTTGAGGCGCACGCAGAAGGCGATGCGCAGTACGCACGGGCCTGGTTCTGGTCAGGCGGCGATCTACTGTTGCTAGCCATTCCGCCGACAATATAAGTACTCTACATTCTTTAATAGTATGTAAAACAAAGGACCTCTTACTCAGAAAATGTCCAACAAGGCAGCCGACTGATTACTGTATTGTAAAAAAGTTAATAAAGCAAGAATCACAACAAAGATGAAATGATAAAACCACGCTTTTGTGGTCTGTTCTTTCTGCATTTGGCCATACAATAGTTTCCTGCATCACTGCGTTTGAATAGTGGTACAAAGCTGAAAATCTGTAAGATAAAATGACGTTAAAAAATTGCATATTTAGTAGGAAAAGCTAAGGTTTTGCCTCAATGCTCTTTTATGTTTCTCATTCTACTAAAATTCATTTAATCCTGTACCAAATATTTAAAGTACCTACTGTATTCGCTCATCTAATTATCATTAATTGGATTTTGAAATCAATTTTGTAGCATTATTTAGTTAGTATTTCATAGTGATTGATTGGTTATACACACATTGTCCTATTTCAAAATTAGTAGGAACTAAGTGCGATGCGGGAGTATATAATATACAACTTCACTTCTAATACTTTTGTTTAGAGTTCAATCTGTATACTAGTCTCATTTACTATTTTATAATATTAATTTTTACTTCAAAAGTAGCCCTAAACTTTATAACATAATATCAAATATTACATCCAATTAAACAGTAGGTGTGTTCATGTGTGTAAAGCCTTATGATATTTTTCACATTTGACCGATTTTCCGTTGGATCGCGTTTATTGAAAAGGTAGTAGAAAGATTAGAAATTTATTGGAAAAGGTCTAAGCCGTAGATGAGATCGGTCACCTAAAAACGTCCACCTTTTCATAAGGTTGTGCGTAGGTTATACGTTTATTTTAAACTAAATTACCTGTGTTTATGTGCGTGGAAAATTCTCAGTAAATTAAGGTAGGTGTTACAATCTCAACTTAATCCTTGTGATAATAAAAACTGTTTATGTTCATATAAGTGTGGGAGAGCCATGCTTCGGCACGAATGGGCCGGCTCGACCGGAGTAATACCACGGCCTCACAGAAAACCGACGTGAAACAACGCTTGCGTTGTGTTTCGTTGTGTGAGTGAGGTTACCGGAGGCCCAATTCCCCCCTTCCCAATCTTCCCCATCCCTATTCCCGAACAACAACCCTTAAATTCCTAACTCCCAAAAAGCCGGTAACGCACTTGTAAAGCCTCTGGTGTTTCAAGTGTCCATGGGCGGCGGCGATTGCTTACCATCAGGTAATACGTCTGCTCGATTACCGGCAAGTCCCATAAAAAAAATATATATATAAATATCTGTTTATGAAATAATAAACTGGTAAATAACTGGTGACTGCCTCGTTGGCCGGGCAAGAGATCTCGGGTTAGATTCCCGGGTCGAGCAAAGTTTTGCTTTTTTCGGTTTTTCGAAAAATCTTCATTAGGACCAAGGTCAAATTACATTTTATTTTAACTTTACTTTACTTTTTGGTGATACGTAATTGCCTTACGACACTATACGACATACAATATGAGTTAATGATAACTGAAGAAATGTATTTTTACAAACCGAAAAAAAAGAAAAAAAAAATACTAAGAAATATTTTTTTTAATTTCAATAAAAGCTGTTGTTGTTTGTTGAAAGCGTCTCTTGTACAAACCGCTGTCGTCTGAGGTCTGAGGTCTGAGGGCTGCTTATTAACTTCGTAATATCATAACAACAACAAGTTTTCCACGAAAATGTTTTTCTAATCCTCTTAGGAACATACACAAAAGGCTTGGTACTGCAAATTGTCTAGACATATTTTGTACAAATGCTTATGTTTGCTCATTATTAGAAAAATCTGAAGCATTTTTAAAAAGTATTATATTACATATTTTAAAATGTATCCGCGAAACTAATCTAACCCAGCCTAGTGGGTTACTGGAGCTCCAGCTCGAAAAGCAGAAGAAGGAACGGGGTGACACTCCCTCACGCCTCGCCCAAGGCGGGAGAAGCAATTGGATGATTTATCCCTCTCAAAAATAAACCAACACTCTTGTTATTCCACCTGTAATCTGATACAAGTGAATAGGTATATTAATATTTATAAAGTAGATACATAGATTTATACATCCTTACTTTAAAAAACCAAACACGAATTTATGAAACCTTCCACTATACTCATCCGTAAAATTGTTAGTAACTTTTGCGCTACGACGCGTACTACGGCGTAGAAATAATAAGATTGTTTATGCTACGAAACCGTCGGATCTCGTAGTAGGCGTAGCAATGTCGTAGTAGCCTTGAAGTTATTTATCTCTATGTTATTAATAAATTGTCTTACATTTACGCCATTACGTAACGTTACAACTACTTTTCAATAGAACTTAATATGTTTTAGTTTTTTATACTATTTAATGAGTAACTTAACTTTATTCACTTGACTGTTGCTATATGAGAGAAAATTATGTTCAGCGTAAATATTAACTCATTTTTTGAAGCATCTGATATCAGTGAGTTTTTTTATGATATAAGCCGATAAACAAGCAAATATATCGCAAGCGTTGTTTCACGTCGGTTTTCTGTGAGGCCGTGGTATCACTCCGGTCGAACCGGCCCATTCGTGCCGAAGTGTGACTCTCCCACATTTATAGCACGGATCTACATTCCTATGCATTGTACCATATCACATATAATCTGCACCTCATTATCCATTTTACTCGGTAGTGTGAGGCATCAATTAATTCATGGCTCACTGCCTCCTCTTTGACTTTGCGATTAGCAACACAAAAGCGCGATCTCCTATTATTCCTCCCCGATAGTTTCACTCACATGTGTAATCATTCTGGATTAGCACATAGTAATTAGTGAACGGGGAAAGTAACTACGTCACGCCTTTTGATCACTGAAGGGGTAGGCAGAGGTGCTCATTACGGCACGTAATGCCACTGTACAATGTACACCCACTTTTCACCATTTGCGTTATAAGTCTCATGTAATAGGGGGTGGGGTGAGCCTATTGCCATTTACTGTAATAGAGGTATACAGACATTCCATGCTCCGTGCTACTACTGACACATTTTGCGAAAAATCGCAAAACGCTCAGCAGCACTTTGCCCGACTGGGGACGATTCTTGAGTCGGGTTGTTGCCTGGCAGTCGCACTTACGTCCTCTCGACCAATGAAGCAGTCTATTATTATTCCTCGCCGATAGTTTCACTCACATGTGTAATCATTTTGGATTAGCACATAGTAATTAGTGAACGGGGAAAGTAATTACATATTGTAATAATCATTATGTATGTATTGAGTAATAATTGTGTATGTAATGAGTGTTCGTACGTTATCGGGTAATACGTTTGCTTTGACGTTCAAAAGCGCCTTCCTGGTCTATCTGAAATAAATGTTACTTTGACTATTAAACTCTTTTATGTAAAGGGAGCTCATAGTCCAGCAGCATAAAACAGTGAACTTTAACTGGCTCTTGATGTATACTATGTAGTATAATTTAAATAACAACTGTATTCAGATCACGTTTTTAATTTCTCTGGCCATTTCTATTCACTTTATCAAAATGCTTTGAAACAACTTAATGTATTTGTATACACTCTTTGACGTTGATATATTATGACGAAGATCAAAAACCCTGCTATCGTTTGTCATATTTCAAATATTTTACATAAAAAATATTACTTTTATAAACGTTAAGATTAAGTCATATTTTTTATTGTCTGCCTCCAAAGTTCGATTTTCGGATAATATCTTTTAAATACTTATTTGTTAGTGTTAATTTTACTTTTTTGATACAATATTTTATAGAATTGACTGACTTTATATGTTAATATTTTCTTCTAATCAGCTAAGGGAAATAAAACTTCAGTAAAAATACGGATTAAAACTATAAAAAATTAAGGGATTGTCATTTATAAAAACAAAAATCAAACATATTTTTCTTTCAATATTTAAAGACTTATACCATATCTTCGTCTCACATATCCGCTGAATTTACAAGGAAACCCGTGAAAATGTTACATGTTCCAGACTCCGTAGGTATTCAAGTGAAGCCCTCGGCTTACCAACAAACTTACGTTCTAGGAACTAATGAACCGCAACTTTGTGTTTCAAGAAACTCTGTTCCATGTAAGGAACCAGAATTACTACATATGTGTTTAAGAGTAAATATTATAGACATATATTACTCGAAGATTATAAAATTAAGGGTGGTTTTCCACCTGAGAAGTGTTATGTAACTATGCTACGAAGATGTAATAGCTAAGCTGTGAAAGTATGTGACCGTTTCCACTGATATTAGACTATGTAGTTGTACTAAGTTGATGCGCCACGGTAAAGTAGATGTGCAAGCAAGATGCACAGCTCGAATATGTGATGTGTAGATAGTAGAGAAGCTAAACATAGCTTAGCTGAGTCCGTTTATTACAAGTGCTAAGGTATACCAATGAATATGATACAGCTACAGCTACAAGTACAGCGACAATTACAGCATCAGCAACAGCAACAGCTACAGCAACAGCTACAGCTACAGCTACAGCAACAGATAAAGCTACAGCTACAGCAACAGTTACAGCTACAGTTACAGCAACTGCTACAGCATCTGTTACAGCTACAGCTACAGCAACTGCTGCAGCATCTGTTACAGCTACAGCTACAGCAACTGCTGCAGCATCTGTTACAGCTACAGCTACAGCATCTGTTACAGCTACAGTTACAGCTACAGTAACCGCTACAGTTACAGAAACAACTACAGCAACAGTTACAGCTACAGCAACAGTTACAGCTACAGCAACAGTTACAGCAACAGCTACAGCAACAGCTACAGAAACAGTAACAGCAACAGCTACATAAACAATTACAGCAACAGTTACAGCTACAGTAACAGCTACAGCAACAGCTACAGCTACAGCAACAGTTACAGCAACAGCTACATAAACAGTAACAGCAACAGCTACATAAACAATTACAGCAACAGTTACAGCTACAGTAACAGCTACAGCAACAGCTACAGCAACAGCTACAGCTACAGAAACAGTTACAGCAACAGCTACAGTAACAGCAACAGCTACGGATACAGCAACAGCTACAAATACAGCAACAGCTACAGCAACAGTTACAGCAACAGTTACAGCAACAGCTACAGCAACAGCTACAGAAACAGTAACAGCAACAGCTACATAAACAATTACAGCAACAGTTACAGCTACAGTAACAGCTACAGCAACAGCTACAGCAACAGGTACAGCAACAGCTACAGCAACAGCTACAGCAACAGCTACAGCAACAGCTACAGTAACAGCTACAGCTACAGCTACATAAACAATTACAGCAACAGTTACAGCTACAGTAACAGCTACAGCAACAGCGACAGCAACAGCTACAGCAACAGCTACAGCTACAGAAACAGTTACAGCAACAGCTACAGCTACAGAAACAGTTACAGCAACAGCTACAGTAACAGCAACAGCTACGGATACAGCAACAGCTACAAATACAGCAACAGCTACAGCAACAGTTACAGCAACAGTTACAGCAACAGCTACAGCAACAGCTACAGAAACAGTAACAGCAACAGCTACATAAACAATTACAGCAACAGTTACAGCTACAGTAACAGCTACAGCAACAGCTACAGCAACAGCTACAGCAACAGCTACAGCTACAGCAACAGTTACAGCAACAGCTACAGCAACAGCTACAGAAACAGTACAGCAACAGCTACATAAACAATTACAGCAACAGTTACAGCTACAGTAACAGCTACAGCAACAGCTACAGCAACAGCTACAGCTACAGAAACAGTTACAGCAACAGCTACAGCTACAGCAACAGTTACAGCAACAGCTACATAAACAGTAACAGCAACAGCTACATAAACAATTACAGCAACAGTTACAGCTACAGTAACAGCTACAGCAACAGCTACAGCAACAGCTACAGCTACAGAAACAGTTACAGCAACAGCTACAGTAACAGCAACAGCTACGGATACAGCAACAGCTACAAATACAGCAACAGCTACAGCAACAGTTATAGCAACAGTTATAGCAACAGCTAGAGCAACTGTTACAGCTACAGTTACAGCAACAGCTACATAAACAATTACAGCAACAGTTACAGCTACAGTAACGGCTACAGCAACAGCTACAGCAACAGGTACAGCAACAGCTACAGCTACAGGTACAGCTTCAGTAACAGGTACAGCAACGGCTACAGAAACAGTTACAGCAACAGCTACATAAACAATTACAGCAACAGTTACAGCTACAGTAACAGCTACAGCAACAGCTACAGCAACAGCTACAGCTACAGAAACAGTTACAGCAACAGCTACAGCTACAGAAACAGTTACAGCAACAGCTACAGTAACAGCAACAGCTACAGATACAGCAACAGCTACAGATACAGCAACAGCTACAAATACAGCAACAGCTACAGCAACAGTTACAGCAACAGCTACGGATACAGCAACAGCTACAAATACAGCAACAGCTACAGCAACAGTTATAGCAACAGTTATAGCAACAGCTAGAGCAACTGTTACAGCTACAGTTACAGCAACAGCTACATAAACAATTACAGCAACAGTTACAGCTACAGTAACAGCTACAGCAACAGCTACAGCAACAGCTACAGCAACAGCTACAGCTACAGCAACAGTTACAGTAACAGCTACAGCAACAGCTACAGAAACAGTTACAGCAACAGCTACATAAACAATTACAGCAACAGTTACAGCTACAGTAACAGCTACAGCAACAGCTACAGCAACAGCTACAGCTACAGAAACAGTTACAGCAACAGCTACAGCTACAGAAACAGTTACAGCAACAGCTACAGTAACAGCAATAGCTACAGATACAGCAACAGCTACAGATACAGCAACAGCTACAAATACAGCAACAGCTACAGCTTTTTTTTTTTTTTTTTTTTTGAGGGGGAAAATCATCCAATGACTTCTCCCGCCTTGGGTGAGGCGGGAGGGAGTGTCAGACTCTTACTGACTAAAAACCACCCCGTTCCTTCTCCTGCTTTGAGCCGGAGCCCCGGTAACCTTTTACGTTGTCCGCAGCTCCGGATCAGGCATCAGCCCAACTAGGCCCCATCTGTGGTGGTCTGGCTCTTTGAGGCGCGCGCGGAACGCGACGCGCCGTACGCACGGGTCTGGTTGTGGTCGGGCGGCGAGCTACCCTTACTCGCCGTCCGCAGACCCGCACTTACGGTGGCCGGAGATCGTCACGCGATCCCCGACGCCCGGAGTGTCTTCTGCGGCGGCTGGGGCGTGAGGAGGATCGTTCCCTCACGCGCTCCGCCTCCTCCTTAGCTAGCATGACTGCTTCGCAGAAGGAGGAGACGGCGTCCCATTCCCCCTCGCTCCGCACCATGGCCTGAACCAAAGCCGGACGCGAGAGGTCACCGTCGCTAATCACATCCCTGAGGACACGGCGGTGCTCAGCCCATGCAGGGCACACCGCTACTGTATGCTCCACCGTGTCCTCCGGGTGATCCACGCAATGCCGACACCCGGGCGTTTCCTCCCGCCGAATCCGAAACAGGTACCTACCGAAACTTCCGTGTCCGGTAAGCACCTGCGTCAGGCGGTAGGTGAGGACGCCGTGACGCCTCTCTAGCCACTCCTCAAAGAGGGGACTTACCGCTGCTATAACAGCGAGCCCAGCCCTCGGTTGCGACAGTCGTTGCTTCCATTCCGCCATGAGATCCCGCCGGAGCTCATCCCGCCACGCACTGATCTGACGTGGCAGCGGAGTTTCGCCCCGGCGATGCGCCTCCGCACGTAACCTATATACGTCCGCGAGCACTTTCGCCTCCAGATCCCACGGCGGTAATCCGGCAAGGAGGTTAGCCGCCTCCCCGGAGATTGTGCGGTACCCACGGATCATCCGAATGGCCATGACCCTCTGGGATGAAACCAGCGCGCGAGCTGGTCGTCGCCTTAAATTTGGTGCCCACACCGGGGCCCCATAGAGGGCCATGGACCGCACAATCCCCGCGTACAACCTCCGGCAGGAGGCGTTTGGTCCCCCGAGGTTGGGTAGGAGCCGCTTTAGAGCAGCCCCCGTTCGTTCCAACTTGGGAGCCAAACGTCGGAAATGTTCCTCGAATTTCCACCGACTGTCGAGGACGAGTCCCAGGTACTTCATCGTCACCTCGATGCCGATGGAAACCCCTCCTGCCATGATCTGGAACCCACCCGGAGGTGGCGCATTCCCGCGGCCATAAAAACACATGGCCTCGGACTTATGAAGTGCCACCTCGAGTCCCAGCTGCCGGATCCTTGCAACGACTATCGCAACCGCTCTCGTCATCAAGTCGGCCGCCACCTGGTGCGACCTCCCGTGTGCTAGTACTAGCGTATCGTCAGCGTAGCAAACCACGCTGACGCCGCTCGGGAGGTCGGTGCGCAGCACCCAGTCGTAGCCTATGTTCCACAGGAGCGGTCCCAGGACCGATCCCTGTGGAACACCGCGCGACATCTCTCGCCGGTTCCACTCACCTCGGTGACCGGGGTAGATGACGGATCTGTCCGTCAGATAAGCCTCGACTATACGACGGAGATAGGTAGGCACCCGATGATACCGTAGTGCCTCCAAAATGCAGCTCCAGGGCAGAGAGTTGAAGGCGTTGGCGATGTCCAAAGACACCGCCACGACGACCTTACCCCTGGACACTGCAGACCCCGTCGTAAGGTCCCTCACGCGCATGATGGCGTCCACCGTGGAGCGCCCTCTGCGGAAGCCGAACTGGCCGTCCGCGAGGTCCGGCCCTGTTCCCGTCAGGTGCGCGACGAGGCGGTTTGAAATTATTCTTTCAAACAGTTTTCCCATCTCGTCGAGTAGCACGATGGGCCGGTACGCGGACGGAGAGTCCGCAGGGCGCCCCGGCTTCTTCACAAGGACCAGTTTACCCACCTTCCATGATAGCGGGAACTGGCCCCTCTCCAAACATGCGCTGAAGAGACCAATTAGTCGAGGCCTGAGAGTCTCCGAAGCCAGGACCCACGCCTTGCCAGGCAATCCGTCGGGTCCCGGGGCGGTGTTCTTGGCGCCCATCCGGCGCACCGCCACTCTCAGCTCTGCCTCGGTCACTTCTGGTGCTGTGTCATCGTCGTCGTCGCTGTGGCCCGCATCGGGCACCGCAGGGAGCGGAGTCATGCACGGAGGGATGTAGCCCCTCTGTGATTGGGGGAACAAGGTGGTGACCACCTCCTCTACTACCTCTGGCCGGAGACTCTGTGTCAGCGGGGGAGCCTGTGTGCGGAGCTTGTCACGCACCATTAGGTAAGGGCGTCCCCACGGGTCTCTGTCCACAGTCTCCAGCATCTCCTGGCGGGCCTGGTTTTTGGCCCGCCGGATTTCCGTTTTTAGGGCGTCTTTCGCCGCCTTGTACCCCTCATATAACTCCGCCTCTCTAGCTTCCGCGTCCGGTGGACGGATACGAAGCCTGCGGTGCCTAGTGTACTGGCGTCGCGCAGCAACACACGCACTGCGCAGAGCAGCCAGCTCTTGCGACCACCAGTACATCTGGCGCTTCCGCTGTCCTGGACGGACCCGGGGCATCGCCACGTCACAAATCCTGTACATGGCGTCCTGGAGCCACCGTGCCTCCTCGTTAATGTCGGCAGGCCTGTCCGGTGGTATCACCCAGGCCTGCACGATGGCGGCTTCCAGGAATAGCTCCCGGTCCAGTTGCCTCAGCGCCCAACGCGGGCCACATGGGGCCTGTCTGACCGGTGGGTCCGCGGACTCAGCGGAAACATCGAACCGGATGTACCGGTGATCGGAATATGTCTCCACCTCCTCCATGACACACCAGTCGACGATACGCGGTGACAGAGCGGGGCTCGCGAACGAAATATCCACAACCGATTCACCCTGCATCCGCACACACGTGGGGACAGAACCCCGGTTCAGGACGACTAGGCCTGTCTCCAGAGCCCAGTCTTCCACCATCCTACCCCGCGTGTCAGTGATCCGGGAACCCCAAGCCGAGCCGAGGACGATCACGGGGAGGGAACGGAACCCGACGACGACGTCAACCAACTCCCTGAGGGAGTTGTGGAACTCGGCGAGAGTTCGGTTCGGAGAGAAATACACGCCCACCACAGCGATCTCTCCGAACCGTGCTGCGACACAACCCCGGCCTCTTTGAGCACCCTCAAGAGTCGGGGTACCGGCGGCGGCCGACGAGATGATGGTCACCGAGCCATCCAAGTCCGCCACCCAGTGATCCCTGGGCGGGACGAAATAGGGCTCGGAGACCACGGCGATATTAATCGACCACTGCGCCATGCTCTGGAGTAGTAGGTCCTGAGCGGCAGCGCAGTGGTTGATGTTCGCCTGGAGGAGGCGTAATGGAGTCACTATTGACAATCCATCACGACCTCCTCGGCGGCATTACAGCCGGCAGCGGCCGCGGCGACAGCAGCAGTAGGGGAATCAGTTGCTACTGCAGTGGCGGCGGCGGGAACGACGGCGGTGGCGGAGGGCCTAGCCTTGCCCCTGGTTTTGGCAGGAGGGGAGCAGATTCTGCTCCCGGCCCGGTGATTGGCCGGCTTACCAACTGTCGCGCATGCTTGACAGTGTAGCGGGGCGGAGCACGAGCCGGCCCTGTGACCGGGCTGACCGCAGCGGAAGCAGCAGTCACTGCGGTCCACCTCTGAGGTGCACTTAACGCTCACGTGGTGACCCACGTGGCAACGGTAACACCTCATAGGCCGAGGCTCGAGCAGTTTGACCTGCGCCGAGACCCAGCCCACCAGGAGCCTTCGACTCTCCTTTATTTTCTTAGCCGCTGAGACGGGGCAGCTCACAACAACCGTTCGTAGCCCCGAATTGTCTGCACGGATGGTGCCTGCCTTCACCTGGTCTGCAGGGCACCCTCCCGTTCTGGCTACAGCAGCCACTATCTCCTCCGCCGTTACGGAGTCGTCCAGGCCCAATATGCGCAAGTCTAGGCACTTGGTGGGCCTGGACACGCGAGCCTCGTCGGTCCCGAGACACGCCCTGAGCCTTTCGGCAAGAGCGTCAGCGGATAGACCGCTGTCCGCACCGGGGACCTCCAGTAGGCGGGCTCCAGTCGCCGTGACTTTCATCGAAAACCCGTCTGGGGCCCCGTACTCCGCAGGATTTACCGCCGCCTTCAGCTTGGCGAGTACGTCGCCGTACGTAACGCCCCTTTTAACCGCGTCCGGCTGTAGCGTTATCACTACCGCCGCGGTTTTAGGGGCGACAAGCATTGCCGCAGCGCGCTTCTCCTTGCGCCGCTGCTGCCGCCGCTGCCGCTGTTCCTTTTTGCGGCGCTTTCGTCCCTCCTTGGCGGCCCTCCTAGCCTCTCCAACCACGTGCCATTGGCCGCCATCAACAGGAGAATCTGAAACTGGGGTAGGCTCTACTCCGGTTGGGGCAACAGCCGGCTGATTCACTGTGCCCCTGCGCCTACGACCTATCGGCGCCTTGGCAGCCGGTGCAGCCGGAGCCTGCGCTGGCGAGGCTACCAGCTCTCTCGCCGGCGGTTGGCCTTGAGCAGAGCGGCTTGACTGACCAGAATTGGTCGCCGCTGCAGCTGCAAAGGTTTTTGGTGCTCTTTGACTCGCTGCTAGTGGGGGGCGGAGGATCCTGCCCTCCAGCACGTCAAAACGTTGCTGGAACGCAGCCATTTCCCGCCGCACTAGGCCGATCATGTCAGCCTCCGTTGACTGTGAAGGCTGGCCTCGACCTCCGCGAGCAGCGGCGAGCTCGGCCTTAGCCGACCGAAGCTCGGCCTCCATAGCCGCATTGGAGGCTGTCAACCGGGCCATTTCCCGCCGCATCTCCCCCAGCTCTTTTTGCAAGGCGGTCATCTGCCGCCCTGCTGCTAAAGGCGCCCCGTTTTGCCGAGCGGCCTTCATAATAGTCGCCTTCGCGTGTCTCAGCACTCCGTTTCGGGCGTTCTGGGACTTCTGTCCAGCCACCATACGGAGTGCCTCCATAACCGCCTTGCGAAGGCTAACCTCGCCAGTTACACCAACATTCTGGCCTGCTGAGTCCTCGCCACCAGACACCTCCATTTCAGAGGAGTCGGCTTCCGTTGGTTCGGCCTGAGTAGTGGGTACCAGCCTTTCACTGCCCTTTCTTTTACCCCTTCCCCGCGAAGCCGTAGGGATCTTAGGGGCTGGGGCCTCCTGCTCGTTGGAGGACGGCCCTCGACCCTCCTCCAACCTGGGACGTTTAAACGTCCCCTTTTCGGGCGCTGCGAGCTCACGCTGCGCAGTGAGCAAGCGCCAGATGCGGATGAGGTATCGGACTCAGAGCCCGACACCCTCCGACTTGGGGCCCGTACGGGCCCAAGGGAAACAGAGCCACTCCGGCTCTCTCCAGCAACAGCAAGCGAGCTGACCTCACTTGCCCTCTCCTCCTCATTCGATGGTGGTTTTAAAAAGGTTTTATTTTTTGACTTCTCCATATAAGTCCCACGAGTATGGGGGAAATAAACGGTCCGCCCAGGCAGTGCCCCCTGTACCTGGGTAAGTGTACATTTAGTACTCAACTAGAGGGTCCACCGGTCCCCTAGCTGGGGGTGCGCTCGCGACTGACTCTACTCCTCAGCCATGCATACCCTCGCCGCGCACCAGAACTTGGTATTGGAGGAATTTTTTATAGAGGTTATCTTCCTCGCGGTCCGGGCGACCAAGCCAAGACCGTCGTCCCGTTCCAAGTCATGCAACCATGAACTCTTCCCGGATTACGACTTCGACGGCTGCAGTCGAGGCACTACTTGTGTCCCGATGCTACTCGTTGGCAGGGTGAGTGCACAACGAGCACCGCCCTTGTTTCTCCGCCACGTTCTCTGCTAAACTCAGAGAGACGCGCGGAAAAACGTCCCCACGGAAGCACAGGCCTCGTGCCAACACAAAGCCCGCCGCCTCCAGAACCCATCCTGGGTTCGCCCGCCCCGTCCAGAAGTTAGCTACGGGCAATAGCCACTCCAACCCTATCACCCCCGTTAGGGAGACTATCACCCGTACCCAGGGTGCACCACGGGGAGGTCTTCTGGCACCGCACCCCAGCAACAGCTACAGATACACAACTAAGTATTATATAATTCCTGTACTCATAACAAAAGGACATAAACGATCTAAGTGCTTAAATATCGCATACTTATCATTCCTTAAACATATTCAATGATAGTCCGAGAAATATATCGCAATAGAATAAGAAATGTCGCATTTAAAATGAGATCAAATTACTTTTGGCCGAAACTTGATGTTCACGAAACTTTTCTATTACGTCTTGGAGTACGTTCACGTGGCAACCAGCCAACGTGGCAAACTGGACGTGCATTACTTGTGAAATGTATTTATTTTATGTGTATGTAATAGTAATTGTTGTCGTTGTAATAATAATTCTATTTGTATGTCATTACAGTATCATTTTGAATGTGAAGGACTGTATCGGTTCTTAGTGAAGAATTAGTTTCTAATGGGTATGAAGACGTGCTCCATCGTTTGCCACATTACCGCTTACCACAAGGCGAGTTAGTGACAAAACGTCGACCCATCAAATATTAAAAAAAATACTGATGTAAAGTTAAAAATATTTCCGTAACTAATTGCACACATTACTTGCTACTCTTAAGATAATAAACACGTGTTTGAGGCTTTCGTCGCTAGGTTACAAAGATATTTACTAGCATCTAGAAAAAAAAAATAAAGTAATATTATTATGAACGAAAACATATTGCCATCAGTAAATAACACTCTTTTAAACTGGCTCTTTGAAATAAAATTCTCCATTTTATAGTTCACTAGAAACTCGATACGCGACTTTAGCACCGTGCAAGTCTAAAAGCTCTTACTGCACAAAAGACCTCATGATTACCAGCTCTCGATAGTTGCACACAACTACAGCTAACAGCACTAAATGCTGGAATAGTGTTGTGCTACAGTGCAACTTAAATCCCGGTCCCGGGATTAAAAAGTCGAGTTAGTTGGGATTAAAAATAAAGCTTGAATAACAAAGCGGTTTGTTTACGTTGGTTTGTGAAATAGTTTGTTAAATTTTGTATAATAATGTTATTTTATTCATTGGTTAGTTTGGTTTTGTAATTGGTTTTAGGTTTAATTTTGTGGTTTAGTAAATTGCTGTGCGACTGGCATAGTATGTACGTTTATAAATTGTTAAAGATTTATTAATTTGAGTTCGCAAAACTAACAAAATGTAAATACAACTAACGAAATAATTTAAAGTAAAAGATTTCTTTGCATTACAAAAAATAGACTACCATTTATCCCACTGGCATTTAATACGAACACATAACAAAGGCTTTTATAAAAAAAAAAAACAGTCAGGGCGATAATATTTCGTGCATATTAAAGCACCGAGAGATGAAACAAGTCTCTAATGTCACCTAAATGAAACCGTCCCGTGAAAACATAGTGTCCTATTTCCGAAGTCCCGGGAAAACGGGACGGAGCAAGGCGCAGCACTTTCTCATTGAAATATGACACTACCTGCGACACGAATACGCCATTTAAAGTTTTCCACATTGAATAAATTGACTTTTAAAGTTCAATTAGCTTCGGAACCTTCTAGCTATTTAAGTAAAATAAGTATTTAATTTTATCGAGTCTATAACATGATTTTAATATCAAAATGTTTCAAGAAAAATCTTAGTTATCTCAACTATCAACGAAAGTAATTAAAATAAGGTTTTCGCAGACATTCATTACAGATTAATCTGTTAAAATTATAACGTAGATATTTTTAATTAATTATTAGTCTATTAAAATAATAATGTTTCAATTAACGTTTAAACGAATACATTTATCTTAACATACGCTGCCTTGCGATTTCACCTGTATCTATAGAATTAAATAATCATTTCGGTATCATACAGATTTTTCCAGAACCTTATGACTGAAGTACTTGATATTTAACATACTTTTGTTTGCTACTTGTTTTATCAAACTCTTAAGGATGCCACTATTTAAGATACACGCTATAATATTAGATCCATAAATTGTTGTTTCGAGTCTGGGTGTCATGTGCATGTGAACTTGTATGTTTGTAAACGCACCCACGGCGCAGGAGATAATAATATAGTGGAGCAACGTTAAAAAGATATTATTACGTCAGCCACAAGACGTTGAATACTCGTTATTCATGTATGCACTGTTGAATTTCCACCTTATTTTTTGTCCACAACCCAAAACAAAAAACGGGACTACATAGAATAATCCCATCACCATTTGTTTTCCCATTTTGTGTTCCAGTGACAACAACATGTAGGTAACAGTACGGAATCCCTTAGCCTGCATATTGCCAACCAAATCCCTTATTACCGTGACCCACAGCGTATGTAGTAACATACAAATATATAGGTATATGTATATGTACCGTAGGGCAGTGTGCTAGTGTCAATAAAGAAACAAGAATATACGAGTATATAAGAAATCTTTTTTACATAATTTGTTGCATAAATAAACGTAACAAATGATCATAAAACAAATTTTATCAACTTGGTTAAATCCAAATAACGCAGTAACTACATAACATCTATGTTAGTTACTGTTAAAGTGAAATTAGATAAAGAGCTAATTATCACATTAATATTATAAACATGAAAGTTTGTTTGTTTGGATGTTTGTCCGTCAATCACGCTGAAATTATTGAACGGATTTTGATGAAATTTGGTATACAGACTAGGTATGAGCTGATTTGGGTGATAGGATACTTTTTATCCCACAGGAACGCGGACGAAGCCGCTGGCAGAAGCTAGTAGTTCTATACCGAAATCGAGAATCTAACTAGGTTTATTGCATGTTTTTGTAAACAGAACAATGAACAATATCGTAAACTAAATACCTACCGTGAAAAATATTCAATATTTATTTTCAGAGTACCTATTTTTGGAAATCAGTTCAGGCATTTTATATCGGGATACCAAACAACATCACTGAAATTAATACCTATGAAAAACTGAAAGCTCTGAAATTATTATTACAGGATGTGATAAAATAATTCTCATTCAGTTTTTGTTTGTCGAAACTTGTTTTTGAAGGTAGTCCGTAGCTTGGAATTTATATCTCGCATTTCATAAACATACAATTCAATATTTAGGTATATAAATTTAAGTTGTTGATGATAATTAATAATATATTATAACGAATGAAATTTAGAAAAAAAAATGCTTTTTATACTTGATGGGTCAACGTTTGGTTACTATCTTACCTGGTAGTAAACGATGATGCGGCTACGATACATATGAACGACTGCCTATAAGCAACCGATTCACTCGGGCTCTGAAGACACTTCAGAAAACACAGACTCTGGCAAATAATTCCACTCTAGCAGTTCACACAAGGAAGCTTGAAGCAAACCGCATTGTGGGGTGGGATATAAAATGGTGGTGCTTCGCTCGATTGCTTTCCTTAAATCTGGTTTGATTTAATTTAATTTATCGTGATTCGGCCGATGGTACGCTTCTCGAATATTGTAGCATGTAATCGTAGTTGTATTAAAAGTACATAGATGTTTTTACGGTATAAGCCGGTAAACGAGCAGACGGGTCACCTGATGGTAAGCAATCGCCGCTGCCCATGGACACTTGAAACACCAGAGGCGAAACAAGTGCGTTGCCGGAAGTTAGAAATTGCTGTTAGAGAATCGGGGATTGAAAAGAATGGAAAGTGGAAGTAATTCTGCCTTCGGTAACCTCACTCACACAACGAAACACAACGCAAGCGTTGTTTCACGTCGATTCTCTGTAAGGAAAATAATCTGTATCCTTGAAAAAAATTGCACAATAACAAATTTCCTTTACCTTGAACCTTTTCTAACAATCATGATAACATACAATAATACTACCTCATCTTCATATTTTTATCCTAAAATGGTTCCCCTATTCCAATTTGCTCTCAAAGTGAAGAGATTGTCCGGAAAATAGGCGAGATACAAAATCATACACACACTCAATCACTACGTTATTGGTTAGCAAAGTTTGCTTTTGTGGTTCAAAATAGTAGAAATGGTGTGCATTTTGTTACAGCTTTGTTTGAACAATTAATTATTAAATTAGTTTATGTAAAACCATTAGCCGTGGAACAATTTTGAATGCATTTTAATTATTATACTTTTGGTCATGTTTCAATTTGACAATAATCTTTTCTAAATCAACTACAATGGTCTATGACAGTTCACTAACGGAAGTAGTGGATTAAGAGTCTCCTTGACGTAAAGAGTTTATGATAATCTTCAAATTTAACAGGTGGGTTGGAGATAACAGCTCAAAATAGACAAAATTAAGTCACAACCTAGACATAATTCACCTAGACCGGAACACTGGTATATATGTTAACTACATCATTATAAACAAAATGACATTTTGTCATCACAAATATATAAAACTTACTATTTCTGTGAAAAACGGATAGAACCGAATTATATCAGGGTCAAATGTCTATCTTGACCGGGCTGTAATAGATTTTAAGCTGATCAGAGAGAGCTTCTAACTAGTATCTATGTATGTATTGTATGTATTACCTAGTCTCTATAATGTATGTATTCTATCTAGGCAACACGCGTGAAAAGTTGGGGAATTTATTGCACATTAATTGCAAACTAGTCAGTAATAATACTTTACCCGACTTTGATATACAGTCTTGAAACTAATTTTCCATACAAAAGCTAATTATCGTAAGAAAAAACAAAGCAGTATAAATAGTCAATTAAGAAATATTAACGCACAAAAACTTAACACAAATAAATGGAGCCTCATTAGGATTTTTCCAGACCCCTTTTCCTGTCTGCGATCCCAGGGGGTAAGAAAAACAAAAATTGATTAGCTAGGCTGAAAGGAACTTTCTGCACTGGTTTCATGGTTCATTTTTGGTAGCTTTACAAGTAAAACAAATGTGCAGGGGAAAATAATAAAGACAATATAAATCATAACATTACATTCCTAATATTATTTCTGAAAGTATCGAAAGAAAACATATTATACCAGGTTCTATAGTATCATATTATATGACTTCTGTACTATAAGTAGTATATGGTACGTGCAAATACGCCGTGAGACAAAGCCAAAGAAATGTTTATATCTAGATACTATGTATTCCCATCTTCTCTGCTTTGCCGTGGGTGTCCTAATAACCACCTTTTTTTTTTTTTTTGTTTTGAGGGGGAAAATCATCCAATGACTTCTCCCGCCTTGGGCAAGGCGAAAGGGAGTGTCAGACTCTTACTGACTAAAAACCACCCCGTTCCTTCTCCTGCTTTTCGACCCGAAGCCCCGGTAAACCCGCTAGGTAGTCCGCAGCTCCGGATCAGGCATCAGCCCTACTGGGCCCCATCTGTGGTGGTCTGATGGCTCTTTGAGGCGCGCGCGGAACGCGACGCGCCGCACGCACGGGTCTGGATCTGGTCGGGCGGCGAGCTACCCTTGCTCGCCGTCCGCAGGCCCGCACTTACGGTGGCCGGAGATCGTCTCGCGATCCCCTACGCCCGGAGTGTCTCTCGCGACGGCTGGGGCGTGAGGAGGTTTGTTCTCTCACGCGCCCCGCCTCCTCCTTAGCTAGCATGACTGCTTCGCAGAAGGAGGAGACGGCATCCCAGTCCCTCTCGGTCCTAATAACCACCTAAGGTACTATTTGTCATACATCACACATGCCCATTTATCAGAGCAACCGAGATATCCAAAAAAGGTGGTGCACAGGCAGAGGTGCACCAAGTTTTCGGGTGGAGCCTATTGCCATATACCGGGCACAATTCCAGACTTCGTGCTACTACTGAGATATTTATGAAAAACCGGAAAAAGCCTAGTAATGCTTTGCCCGATCCGGTTATCGAACCACCAAACCCTTGGCCCGGCAGTCGCATTTGCCACCACTCGACCAACAAGGTAGTCAATAATTACAGCTTCTACATACATAATTGTTGACAATTAAGTATGAGCTGTCCATGGACGGCGCTGATGGCTTACCATTAGGTGAGAAGTCTGCACATTAGACCACTATTTAAAATTACCTAAAAAATACCTAAAAGTTTTTATTCCATGAATTGTTGTTGTTCGTATTCTCCGAATACTCAAATAATATTATCGAGTCCACGTTTCACAATATTTATAGTCCGATTTATTTATTAAATTAACAAACTCTCGGATACTCCTGCTAGCCTTCCTCGGATCACGTCCCACCCATCATGTCTCACAAAATAAATTGTCTTAAGTAACAGCTATATACATTTATATCCTTACATAAAACACGCGATTTTATGTTTTATTCGAATTAGGAAAAGGTTCTATTTTCAGCAGCAGTTTTCAGTTCATCTTTTCTACGAATTTGAGTCGTTAATGTCTTAGAGTAATACAATTACATTTTGCGTCGGACATTGTATTCTTCAATTGATTGATATACTTAGGTATTTCAGTTTTTCGAAAATTTCTTAGTAATCGTAGCACCGAGTACCTATACATGGGACTTATAAATGGTGAAAAGTGGGTGTACATTATATAGCGGGACTACCTGCCGTAATTTGCACCTCTGCCTACCCCTTCGGGGATAAAAAGGCGTGACGTTGTTAGTATTTGCTTATACATAATAGAATTGATCAATAAAAAAAAACCAGTTTGTGGGTTAAGCACAGTGACGTTGCTCAGTATACACGATAAGTAGTTTGGATTTGTAGCCTATAAACATAGTACCTATTTGAAGTCAACATTGATACCTAGAATCGAAACTAATGGATATCACACTAAATAAAGACGCTCTAACAGCACCAAATTACTCGATAAATAAGTTAATGAACACACGAATCGATTTTCCTTAAAAGAGAACCGACCTTGACCAAGACCCGACGTGACCCTAAAACACACGGACAATGCGATCAAAAATTTACCACGTACGGTACAAATTGACTACAATTTTACCTTTGACAATAACTCAGTCTAAACGGCAGCAACAATTAAATAAATTATAGCTATTGAAAATTGATGGTACGGCCTTGTTGTAGGCACCCCTCAGTATTGTGTACTGTACAACCATTAATAATTTGGGCAACACCATTAGGCCATCGGGCGTTCAGCGAACTTCATAATAAATCATCATTTTTCACCGCACCCTGTATAAATAGGGTCGTCAGTATGCGTCTAGGAAAATTAGTATTGACAACCCTCGTTTAGGGATCGGCATCGACATGGATATTGACGAGATAAATCCTATGAAATATTTTATTTCACTTTTGACACGAAAATATTTTGCAAATCTTTCGCTCGGATATATTCGATTTGTTAGCTTTGGCGTTTTTTAACATGACAGCTGCTATTTATTATCTAGAAACTGATAGAATAACGATGATATCTGATAAATAAAGATTTGTCTACTTACCTAAATAAAAAGAGAAAAGACAGTTTAAAAATTGTTCTCATATAAAATACCAAACATTAGCAATACAATTTGCAAGAAAACAAGGCTAAAAATACGGAATTGTCTTGTTCCATTTTAGTGGAAGCGCACCTAATGTCGGTGGAACTTGGTAAATGACAGCCCTGCACGCAATGCCCATGACTACGTACAACGAATGTAAGTTCTTTCCGAATGTAGACTGGAAAAACTTTGCAAATATTTTTGTACATTTAATATGGACTGATTTTTTTAGCTTTAAGGTTTTTTTTTATTGTTGCTTAATTTGATTACGAAATTCGTAGTTTCATAGGGTTACTAGCAAGCTAAAGCTGTGAAACTATGTGACCATTTTCAGAAATACTAAGCTATGTGTTCCAGCTCGAATATATGCGATGTATCAATAGTAAGGAAGCCATCAATAGCACGGATCTATAGCACGCATCTTTCTATATAAACAACATAGCTTTGCTAAGTCCATATCCACTGGTGATAAACTGTGTGTACCAATGAATGTGACTGGTGGAAGCCACAGCAACGTAGCATAACACATCTCTGGTGGAAAAGCACCCTTTACAACATTCAAAAACCAAAAGAACACTACAATTATAACCTACTAAGTATAATCTGCATAGACGCTGTAAAGCTGATAACTACGATCCACCTATAAATGTAACACAGAACTTAATTATAGTACTACGAGTGCCACTCAATTAACATTGCATATAACGTGTAATCCTACAGTATAGTACTTGCTCTCGAGCGCCGTATCATCTTGTATCAAGTGCATGTCAGCTTACAATGTAGTTATGATTAAGTGTGGGAGAGCCATGCTTCGGTACGAATGGGTCGGCTCAACCGGATTGATACAACGGCCTCACAGAAAAACGACGTGAAACAACGCCTGTGTTTCGTTGTGTGAGTGAAGTTGCCAGAGGCCCAATTGCCCCCTTCCCAATCCTAACAACCCTTAAATAGACCCTAGCCCCCAAAAGGTCGACAACTCACCTGTAACGCCTCTGGTGTTTCGGTTGTCCATCGGCGGCGGCGATTGCTTGCCATCAGGTGATCCGTCTGCTCATTTACAGGCTTATACAATAAAAAAAAAAACAAAATATCACACCACCTCTTTTCGAGAGGTCGGACAGTTGAAATTGTGTATTTTTATTTAAAAAAAGAACATCAAACTTTGTCCGTCTCGGAAATTGACCTACAAAGCAGAAAATTAAAGTTTCCGCCATACAAAAGTTTTCCGCTTACACTAACAATAATGACACTCTTGGATAACTACTGACACCCTTCGCTCAAGATTGGACTTAATTAAGGGTTTTGGATGTCCCGAAGATTTTACCTAACCAGTTTAGTTCGTGAAAGTTGGGCGAATTCTCAAAATCCCTAGTCAGTGATACTTAGTGAGGAAACCGTGATTTACTTACTATGTATTGACAAAATATTAGTATCCAACGTGTTTTTTAACATCTTCAAAGCAGTTTGTTCAAAAATCAGTAGAAAAAAAAGTTAATTTGAATTATACAGATAGAAATTTAATATGGTACTTAAAACAAAGCCAAAACATGACAGAAGACTGTATATTCTTATAATAACTATCCTGAGAAATTAAATAAAAATCACGGGTTTACTTACGTACATTAATGGAGCAAAGCTCTATAGTCCAGTCAATTTAGGAATTCACCTCGGAATTCGAGATACCCAGCTGTAATTTTGTATATACTTGTATATTGACCCCCTAAAACTTGTCTCAAAACCTTATGGTAAACCCTTAAAATTCGGGTCAAAGGGCCCAAAAATCGTTTTTTTGCGGTTTTTTCGAAATATCTCATTTCCTATGGGTTTTTGGTAGTTGTATTCAATAGCAATATTGTGGAATACAAAATTCTCTACAACTTTTGTGGAATATTTTTTTTTATACGGTACTTTTCGAGATAGAGGGCGGAGAGCGCGCGGTCACTGCATCTCTTAAAAAAAAATTTTTTCGTCTAACCTATCCGTGATGGTTGTCTATGGATAGGACATAAAAAAATACGTCATGGTTCCTAAAACCATTTTTCGTCAAAATCAATCGTTTGAAAGATAGACGCTTCCAAAGTGGAAAAATGAGGTCTATCGAATGTGTCCTGCCCTCTAACTTTTAAAATAAGTGAGTAAGAGTAGATTTTAATGGAAACTTTCAACGAAAATTGGTTTGAACGAGATATCATAATTAGTTTTTAGGAATTGATACATTTTTAAAAAAACACAGTTAATTTTCCACTTTCTCAATTCTTTTAATCAATTCTTAAAAACTAATTATGATATCTCGTTCAAACCAATTTTCGTTGAAAGTTTCCATTAAAATCTACAGCATATGTTAGAGGGCAGAACACATTCTATAGACCTCATTTTTCCACTTTGGAAGCGTCTATCTTTCAAACGATTGATTTTGACGAAAAATGGTTTTAGGAACCATGATGTATTTTTTAATGCCCTATCCATAGACAACCATCACGAATAGGTTAGTGGAAAAAAAATTTTTTTTAAGAGATGCAGTGACCGCGCGCTCTCCGCCCTCTATCTCGAAAACGGATCACCGTATAAAAAAAAGTTTACACAAAAGTTGTAGAGAATTTTGTATGCTACAATATTGCTATTGAATACAACTACCAAAAACCCATAGGAAATGAGATATTTCGAAAAAACCGCAAAAAAACGATTTTTGGGCCCTTTGATGAATTTTAAGGGTTGCTTAGTAGGTACAAGTTTTAGGGGGTCAATATACAAGTATATACAAAATTACAGCTGGGTATCTCGCATTCCGAGATTCTTACCTAATTTTGCCTTATTTGACTGGACTACTAATAGTTTTGAGTCATAGTGAAACTATTCATCATGAGCAACGTGCGCAGACGCGTAAGGTGCGCGATGTCGCCGCAATTAGGTTAAAACTAATAAATGACCTGTAAAACCTAACATACAAAGAAAAACGCTTAAGTGGCTTTGTACAAACTTTTTGCCTACTTACTGGAATAAATTTAGCAAAAAAAACAAAAAAAAAACAAAAGCGTTAGACCCGCAGCCTAGATAGGTGGCGTACCCTTATAAATTCTGATAAATGATAGCAAGGTCGACGGCAGCCATTAAGTTCGGAAAAATAAAATATACAATATTACAGAGACTGGAAAACAATGACAAATTGTTGCTTCATCGTCGTCCGGACGTTTATCATTGGTTATGCGAACTTATTTTCTTCTATAAAATTGTTTAATTAGGTTTAATGTTATGATAAATAAACTCAATTTCTATATATGACCCGTGAATACTTGACCTTTGGAATGAAAAAGTATCATAAGTCAGCTTTGTCTTTTTATCAAATTTCATCATAATCCGTTCACAGATTCATCGTGATTGACGGATAAACATCCAGAAAAACAAACTTTCATATTTATAATATTAGGGTAATTGAATGAACTATAAAGAGTAAACAGTAAATATTAAATTCTACATAGCTACATATTATAAATACGTTCTGAGAAAATACACATTTCGCATAAAACTCTTTGTGCTGTGAAAAATATGCTTACATTTCCTTTTCTGAGAAATTTGCAATTTAAACGCATATAATCATCTTAAATGGAGGCTAATACATTTGCTGGCACACTATTAAATAAGAAATTCTGGGAAACACTGAACTGTAGGTGAAGAAATCTTAGTAGTTTTTAAACAAGACTATCGTATTTTTTTGTGTGTGTGCCTTGTATGTTGTTTTGTTCCTATTAAGGTATTCACTTCACTTATTAAAGACATACGTTTTATCATCATCACAACTAGACTATGACATCATTCATCAAAGGCCTCTTCTCACACGGAGAAGATTTTAGCATTAATCACCACGGTTGCTCAATGCGGGCTGGCGATTTCAAACCTATAATTTAGAAATTATACTTTATTATAATTAGACTATAGCATCACATCATCCCTATCATTCATTAACAGTCCATGAGAGCTCAATGCTAAACTCTATTCTAGAGATCGCACAAAACTCTGCTGCTCAATTTCCAACACATAGACAAGGCACATGCTATACTATATACGAACTCAAATCAAAACAAGCAATCTAACAATTCTGAACAGACAGACTGACTATATAAAATATTTCTATAAATTATGTAAAGAAAAAAACAAACCCGTTCGTCGGTTCGTACCTTTCATTGCCATGAATAAAATACAAGTAAAAAGGTCCTCTCGATACAACCTTCAAGGAACAACGAGTAGGTACTGTGACAACGATTTTCTTCTGTCTTATACATGAATTATAAACGGTAGAGGTAGGGAACACGAGAAAGCAAGCAGTGGAGAGACTATGATCGATGTATGATGGTGTAAAATACCAAACTTTGTTTTAACGTAATGAGATTTTGAAAAAAATAAAACTACAATCTGAACTGATTCATAGAACCAGAATCGACTTCCACACTGTTCTCAATTGCAATATAGCCAGGTTTAAAATGTTTTAAGTACGGAAGAGCCATGCTTTGCACGAATGGGCCGGCTCGTCCGGAGTGATTTCACAGCCTCATAGAACACAACGTGAAACAACGGTTATGTTGTGTGAATGAGGTTACCGAACACCAAATTACCTCTCTCCCCAATTTTTACAATCCCCAATTCTCCCTTCCTCAACCCTTAAATTCCTAAAGTTCAAAACTTGTAAAGCCTCTGATGTTTGTGTCTGTCTGCTCGTTTACCGGCTTATAACGTAAATAAATGTCTACTACACATTAATATTTGAAACTATGACATCTCCATTTACTAACTACTCAGTGTCTTAACAATAGAAGTTTCTCCCGAGATATTGGTCTCAGGTGAGCCATTATGCAAATAGCAACTATTTAACGGAACGTACCGTACTGTGAATGTTCCCAAGTATTTACTTAGATTGACATTAATCTGTTTGCTTTGTTTCAAGTTCTTGTCTATCCTTGAAAGATGTTTAAATACTATAGTTTAGTAGAAGAGTTCTACAAAATTAACAACGGAAAGTGGCATTAATAAGTTGTAGAATCTATAGACTGAATGTAGGGCTGATACAAAGTATACTTGCACAACTAACTTGGAATAAGTCACATTGGTACTTGTCGATGGTAGGTTTCGAACCCACACTTCCATGCATGAGAAGCGACTTAAACCTTCGGGCTACTATGACATGTACATTTTAATTGTAATAATCTAAAACGTATAAATAATTCAATAACTTTCTTATCTTTCAACGGTGCAATAGACATGACGGTTCTTTGAACTTAAAATGCTAAACAGATTTCAAAACTTCGAGGCCCTTATAGTTCGCTTATTCGCTTAAAATTGAGCTCTAATTCTTAGATTATGCTGAATAAACTCAGTTATTTCAATGAATTTGTATTCAAATGCCGAGTTTTGAAAATCTAGTACTACAGAAGTTTCCATGAGTAATTTACTTAATATTACAATTTTCAATACCATTAGTACGAGTTTGCTTTACGTTTAAGAGAGCGTTTCACTCTGATTGGCCGACTCGAATAAACTAACCATTCAGAGCGCACCCACGTTGTGATACAAACTCATACTAAGGGTATTATGAAAGTACTTCTTACGACTTTTGAATGCCAATCATGTAGTAAAACTTGAAAATATTTTGTTGGGATACTAAGGCGACACGGATTATCTAATAGTAAAGAATTGGAGCCGCCAATGGTCACCCGAAACACCAGAAGAGTTACAAGTCATTTGCCCTCTTTTTGGGGATAAGGGACTTAACGATTAGGGGATTTGGAGATGGATAATGGGGTGCCCTTCCCCATCGGGCCTATGTATGTTAGACTACACCATTACTTTAATTATAATACCGTAACTATGGTATTAACAACTTGTAATTAAGCCGGTAAGCGCCGTCGGCTGGCGGCTAGGATAGATAAACGAGTGTAATTAGTGGACACACCGGTGATTATCACCGCGAACATTTCGCTATTATTATTATAATGGTCTATATACTATTTGGTTTATATATCGACGGTTAAAAGGAAATAGGGTATAGGCGACAAAAAATGAAATGTTCAGGAGAGCCGTTTAAACTCGTCGGTCGTCGAAAGAATACTAGGAAAATGTTTTTTTTTTTTAGGGTATAAACGCCAAAAATGTCATCGTAGAGCCATGAGAGTAAGCGTATTCGAAAGAGCGGAAAATTTTACGTAGGATAGCATAATAAACTCATTTTTGACCAAAATGTCGCTTATACCCTTTTAACCGTCGATATTAATGGGGCATTGTTTTCATTTAATTTACTAGCTAACGTAAAAGTATCTAGTATTTACTTCAAGTTCGTGACCCCATAGGTACATAGCACAAAAACTACAGATAAATAAAACACTGTTTTTTTTTTCATTTCACGCACCTGTGACTCCTCTAGAGTTGCGGGTGTCCATGGATGGCGCTGATCGCTAACCATCAGGTGACTCGTTTGCTCGATTGCCATCTATTTCATAAAAAAAAACTGCTGTGTCAGATATTATGCTGAACATACACTATTTAGAAATGCACATAATATGTAAGTATATTTTAAACAGCTTTTATGAATAAAAGACTTGTTGACTCCAAAAATTCTAAAATTAAATAAGAAATATAAAAATATCTTGAACATTTTTCTAGATGTCGCGTGTGTCATGCATTCTCTCCATATGAAACACTATCCAATCCGGACAACATTGCAGTCTTTGCAATTTATGTGCTAAGCAGGGTCCATTAAAATTTATAACGTTTACTAAATTCGAACAAATATACCAAAATCTATTCTTTGAAAATAACAGCAAAGATATTTATAGCGTCTAGTCTTTCCATTAAAGAATAAGTAACAATATACATTAATGCGAAAGTTTGTTTGTTTCCTCTTATCTGGTCTAGCAATCTTCTTGAAATTTTACATACATATTGTTGGGAGCCCTGCGAATATCATGGACTAAATTCACGGACAAAGCAGTGGGTATATACTAGTTTTAAAATTAAATGAAGTTTTTGTAAGACTCAAGATTAAATCGTCAAATGTTTTATATTGAATTCAAAGTAGTAGTTTTCATTAAAACTTTTTCTATTTAAGATAAACAATGAACAGCATTTTGAGTTGTTAAGTTATGAAAATTATTTTATGAATTTTATAACTTCTTAATGTATGCACGGAATGTTTGATTGGAATGCTTTTTATCTAAATAAAAAGGTAAGATAACACATTTTTACACAAAAGGCGCACCATGCCTTTTTTTGCAGTGTCCAACTTCTATTGCTTGATAGCTTTTTTACGCACATGACGAAACTCACCGCAAGCGTTATTTCACGTCAGTTTTGTGTCAGGCCATGGTATCAATCCGGTCGAGCTAGCCCATTCCTGCCAAAGAACGGCTCTTGCGTACGGAACACTTAAATACACACTTAAATTATGGCTATATTTGGGTCGTAATAGCATTTCCGAAAAATACCTTGAAAAAATATCTACCTATTTTAATCAGAACATTAACTACAGAAAATTAACAAAAAATAAAACAAAACCTTTCCTTCTCCATAATCTTGCAAAAACAACCCTGAAAGAATTGTGTCCATTAACGGCTTGAAATTTAGGTGAAAGTAAAAAAAAATATTTTGACGAAAATGTTCAGTTTTTCAATCCACGTTGAAAAATATTGTCGGTGACATCCCGTCATACTTAATTCGTGCACCCCTGACTCATTACATGCGCGGGTCTATAGAATATTCTAGAAGCGGCGGCCGAAGCACCGCTCTCCACAACATAGCCGCTTTATTTGCATAGAAAATAAGAGAAAAACATAAATGGAGTGGGAACTCGGAAAACTGGGACTGAATAATTGAAGGCTTTTTATTTGTACGTTGATTGTGGTAATTTGTTTGTAGGTCGAGTAGACATGCTGTGTTGTTGTGGCTTATAATAAAACACATCCTCTATTTTATTTTAATGCTTTATGCTTTCACGTTCTTGTTTGAAGTTCGTAATTATCATGTGGTATTAAAAATAATGTACAGTTGTGCTATGGATTGTGTAAGTATTTTTTTATAGCATAAGCCAGTAAACGAGCCAATAGATCACCTGGTTGTTAAGGGTTGTTGGGGAATCGGGGATTGGAAAGATTGGTAAGTGAGAGTAATTGGCCTCTGCTAACCTCACTCACACAATGAAACACAAGTTTTCTGTGAGGTCATCACTCCGGTCGAGCTGGCCCATTCATGCCGAAGCATGGCTCTCTCATATTTAAATAAGTCTGATTACTCACACAAGAAATACTAAGTCTAACACTTATATTATCATTAACGCGTGGAATTCTAAGTTTTGATCAACAGCTTGTACAAGGTGCATGTAGAGTAGATACATACTAAATCTCACCTTATTTAAAGATTTATCTAAAAAATATGTTAATCCCAATCCCAATCCACGGACGTAAAAAAACCTGAATAATGTACTCTAAGTGGATGTCCCCAGATTGCAACACGGCTTAAAATTTTCGAGGGATTCCTTAGAAAGTCTTCCGCCTTATCAGAATTTCAATGAGGGGTACTCCAAATTTGTGTATAAGGAGAGCCGTGTGATTGTCTCATTTACAATTCAAACTATAATGCCCCAAAAGCCTTCCACGGTTTTAATTATATTAATTGAATAGCTATCTATTAAGTCGGTCCTGTTGTTTTAACTTGAAGAGACTGTCAACTGCTGTCGCACTTATTAAATTCGCTTTATTAATTTCTGGGAAAGGACTTCATTTTGTGATATTGCTTTGCATGTTATGAGTTTTCTGTATTACGAAAAATAAGTGGTCTGTATTTTTGATTACTACAATTCAACCTACGTTAATGGTTCATGAGAAAAATTCAATATAATTTATTCCCATAAATAACAGTTTTTTTAAGATGCCGCACATGTGACACGTGACGTGAAAAGTAGGTATACATTGTATAGCGACATTACAATATGCCGTGATGTGCACCTCTGCTTACCCCTTCGGGGATAATATCCGTGACGTTGCATTGCATACTTTTACAATATAAATAAATTTGACAAACAGCAAACATATACAGCATTCACAAATAAACCAGAAAGTTTATTCCTAGCTTTGCAAAATGAAATATGAATTTTACAAAAGTCGTTTCACCAAACAAAAATACAACGTTGCAAAGGAAAATTTAATATTGAAATGTAGTTCCAACGATCCGACAATTTTGGTCGGCTCCAATATTGCTCTTACGGGTGTAATCGAAAATAGTCATGATTTATACCGGTTTAACCGAATTGGGTTTTAGCTGTAGTGTAGTCGGTGTGTACGGTGTACGGGTATTTGCTTGTAGTGGATATTGATTATATTATTTCACTGGGTTTGATATGTACATTTCTTGTTGTTGTGTGAAATACTGGCTAATGCCCGCTGCTTCGTGTGCGTGGGTAAGGAAGATGACTAATTTTTATTTTCATGTCCGTCTTGTAGATTATTTTAAAATATGACACGTATTGTTTTTACTTTCTTACGGAAACAAATACCTACTTTCCAAGATACATCAATTTGAAATATCGCGTGATGGTACTTCTAGGTACATTTTATGCGTAGAAATGACGTATTTGTTCCGACTCCTAAACTTTGATTTGTTTTGTCTAAGTATTGTTCTCTTATATGACAAAATAAAAAATTACGTATCTAATATTTTTTCATTACCTAACTGATGGACTACATAGGTTTTTAATTTACATACCCCGTCGTCATCCCTATTAGTGACTTCATTTTGTTAAATAATAAATGATATTTATTTTATATTAGTCTAAGTTATTCCTTAGTACATCAGCTACCTGCCAATAAAAGTCCCGTGTTTTACTACATCGTAAAAATAGTTATTAGTCTAGAAAATATGACGCCATGCATATTGATCTGCGAAAGGGTTAAGCAGAGATGCACCTTTTCAATGTGACTGGCGCAGAAACAGACCATGTGCTTACTATTTACGTGTTACTTCAAAATTTCAGAAAACTAAAAATACCCAAACTTGAAAATTTCACAATATACCGTTTGTTTAGCAATCAAATATCAGTAAAAATTGCAAATGCAATGACATTGTAGTGACGTCACTTGAATTCGACCAAATCAATTAATCACCATACAATTTAACTTTATGAGTCGAAAACATGTATCAGTGTATTGTGAAATTGAATTAAGCCGCACAAAGGGAAATCACGAGAATGCTACTTAAAAATTAATCCTTTGACTGAATTAATTATGTTGAGTGTTGTTCATGTTAATGTCCAATACATTTTCACTACATACATTTACGCCAACAATTTTAACTTGGTTTTATACCTATTTTGACTCAACCGGATTTATACCACGGCCTCACAGAAAACCTAAAAAACCTACGTGAAACAACGGACTGTGTTTCGTTATGTGAGTGAGGTTACCGAAGGCCCAATTACCCAATTTTCCCAATCTCTGATATCTCAACAACCCTGTAATTCTTAACCTACAAAAGGCATTCTAATATAGGCACAATAAATGCATATTAATATTGTATTTTAAATAATTACTTAACACATCCTGCACGGCGCTGCGCAACGTTTAGCGGGTTAGATTCCCGCACGGAGCAACTCTTTGTATCCAATGTTGTTTCGAGGCTGGATGTAATGCGTATGTGAAATTGTATGTTTATAAACATACCCACGACACAGGCAAACAGACTAGTGTGGGTCAAGGCTTTTAAAAGAAGATAAAAGCCGGCTTTCCATATACAATTTCCTTCAGCTCTTTTAAAGGACTTAAGAATCTATAGTAATGACATCAGATACTCTAAAGTTCCTTGAAGTATCGATTTTATTCCTTACTTACGTAGCTTAAGTAACTCGTTCCCTATCTCTTCAGTTTACAGCTAATGCGCATGCATTTACGATCACTATTAATGGCTCGTAAGAACAGAGACTCGAACACTAAAATCGTATAATATTATTACCTATAAATAGTATTTCTCAGTCAGTAGCGTAACTATACCTATTACATACCTTTATGTCAATCGTAATATGTTCCATGTAAAAATGCGGTGAAATAGTATTCATTAGTCATTTCATCTACACTAAACAAATGTAGGTTGAGTATTTGTTCCTGGAGCTGCGGACTGCCTGCCTGTTTCGTTGTGTGAGTGAGATTACCGGTGGCCCATATTACCCAGTCTTCCCAATCCCTGATTCCCCAACAACCCTTAAATTCCTAATCCCGCCGGCAATACACTTGTGATGATGATTGTGTGTCCATGGGCGGCGGCGATTGCTTACCATCAGGTGATCCGTATGACCGTTTACCGGCTTATACCATAAAGTTTGTTTGTTCTTCTTTTAAGACACAACGAAGCGTTTTTGAATCGGTACATGAATAGTCAGGAGGTTATAGAGTAAAAATTACTATGGACTGGGTTAAGTAACGTTTAGCGTTAGCTTCCACGAATGCATAATCACGCAAGGACTTCCTACTTCATACTCATCAAATTCCATTTTAATAATCATACCGCAGTATCACTACGTGTTACGACTCCTCTGGGCTCAAGTCTGTCACTCCCTAAGACACTTGACCCGTCACCACCACCTATTCAGGTCAACGTTTTAATTAGTTCATACCACAAGTTCTATTAAATGCCGTCATAGTTTTATAAACGAGAGAGGTTCATGAATGGTGAAGTTCAACAGTTGTATAGTGAATCTGACGACAAATTAGGACGAACTGCAATAAAGATTTGATATTATGATAAGTTAGGCATGAAGGACTTAGTTACCTTAAATATATAATTATGTTAGTTTTTTTTAAACGCCGCCCTTAACATGTGTTTTCTCCGGTGTCGTAGGTGCATTTATAAATATATTAGTTAAGACCCGAAGCAGCAACTTGCGGATCACGCAAAGAGTTGCTCCGTGCGGAAACCACACCCGCTACACGTTGCGTGGCACCCGGTTGCCTATCCACCGCACTTACCGTGCAGTTTATGTGCAGATAGGTAATAGGTAATTTAGAATTTTATCCCCTTCCTAAAATATACCTGGTCTGTGATTTGGTACACACTCTTTATTTTGATGATAATACAATAATTATAACCGCTTAACATAAAACATATATTTTATATATTACTTATTTAATTTAAAATTCTACTTAGTTTTATATAAATACTTGGTTATGGTTACTTCAAAAATATCATTTACCTATCGTATTACATTAGTTCTTTACCTTCCCGAAAAACAATTAATAATTGTATTATGCATACTACGCAGTGTCTATTCACTGTCTTAATTATTATGTTATCGGCTTACTCACGTATCGTTTTGACGAGGAACTCGACTAGTTTCAAGCCATGCTAGAGGCTCCTATTCATGAGCAGCATTACGCAACACACGACGCGGCGATTGTCGCACTGCTACTGAGTAAGCCGATAACATAATAATTAATTTAGTATGTCTCACGAAAGTTACAATAAATTCACTGTCTTGTTTTCAATGGAATAGCTAATAGCAGATCCTGTTGCAGTAATTAAATTCTATGTTCAATCAACTACGACGTCTCGAACAATACGCTGTGAAGCTGTGCTGTGACGTTTATTAGATGTCTATTATGTAATTATATTAAACTGAATATTATGCAGGTATTAAATCTAGTATCGCGATCGCTGATCCGGAGCTGCGAACTACCTAGTGGGTTTACCGGGGCTGAGGTTTGAAAATCAGAAGGAGGAACGGGGTAGTTTTAGTCAGTAAGAGTCTGACACTTCCTCTCGCCTCGCCCAGGGCGGGAAAAGGCATTGAAACACCAGGCACAATTAAAACCATATATCATACCCACCTGAATACAAAATCCACTAATAACATCGATCAGTAAAACAAATATTCCAAAATTGCATACCTAAAACCTTTCTTGATATAAGATTGAAAATAAATAATTCAAGATCGCAGCGCACGGCCTATCAAATGTTATACAACAGTGATTTCATAGCTGACGTAAGGGATTTTATTAGAAGTTCACGAAACCAATTTCAGTATATTGTCTTTTAAATATTTTATGCTGCCGAAGCCGTGGCCTTAATCATGGCGGAGGATTTGTACCTTCTTTATTGTATTGACGTTGTTCAGAAACCGTGCATGCTATATCAGTATTAAATAGGTTTGTTTATGGTTTAGCAGTTTCTGGTTTCGATTTTTAAGGCAATAAGTGAGTGTTTTTTTTTTCATTTTTTTAACAATCGTGTAGATAAAGAAAGAAAAACAGTTTATTTGCTTATATGTTATAAAAAATTGCAAGCAAAATAAGAAAATAATTTGAAGAGTAAAGAAATAATCAACACGGCGCAAAAAGGGCAGTGCTCAGCTGCCAAAATTTTCAACCCGAGCGCGACGGCTCGATTCATGGCGCGGATTTTCAGCACTAGCTAAAGATGATTATTTTTTACTTTGACTAGTACTTCACCTGCACAATAAAAAGATAAAATAAAACTTATAAATTATTGCCAGCATTCTAATTATCTTCATAACCAAAAAATATATCATAAAATCCATCCATCGCAAAATGTAAAAATACAAATAAACAAACATACATAAGAAAAAAACAAGTTAAAACTATTGTAACAATATTTCATTGTAGTACAAGTTATTTCGAAAAGATTTATATAATTACTTAAGCCGTACATTACCGTGTATTATTATAATAAGAATTAATAATACCTTCGTCCTACTTGTATTTGTTCCTGACACGAAACAAGCGAAGTGCTTTTAATAATAAACATGCAAATCCTCTTTTACATTACATAATAATATATTAAGGCTTATGTTTTCGCTCCGAAATTAAACTTTAAATGGAAAATATTTCATAATGTAGTTGGTTATTAGACGTTGCTTAATAAAGCTATTTATAAAAGCTTTCACATCAACAGTCTATACGTGGCCACTGCTGACCAAAGGGCTCTTTTCGCACGGAGAAAGATTGAGTATTAATCACCACGCTTGCTCAATGCGGGTTGGCATATCAGTCTATAATAGCTTTATTGTATATTTATTATTTTTATTGAATAAACTTCATATTATTAAGTCACAATAATTATGTTATACAATCTCTTTTTTCGTTTCTGTGTATGATCCACCAAAATTATTGTTCTGTTTATGAGCGTAATATGTATATGTTATTTTTTCTAAATGAACCATGACATTGAATAAAATTCTAATAAGAAGCCACGTCGATTTGGACATAATTATGGTGGCCTATGTTCAGTAGTAGACGTCTTTCAACTAAGATGACTATGTGTCTTTGTGTGATAATTATCCTTCTTCGTTTGAGAAGAGCTCATATAATTACCCACTAATAGGACGTTGATGTTATGTAATCAATATCCTATGATACAGTAAATTGTCTAAATCTACTTTAAATATAAAATCTTACTTAATACTAAAACAAATTACAAATCTCGTCAAAGATTTAATCAACAACACAAATACAGTTCAATAGATTCACGCTTAAATTGCTTTTGTTAATATAGTTACAACATGGCCAAAATCATTGAAAACCGTCTCTAAGTCACCGACCGCTCTTATTAGTACCCAGCTTTAGTAATATCGTATCTCATAGTTATTGGAACTTGGTAACAGGAATTTAGTTATTTGTCTCTCTAAGAGAAATATCTATGATAAATAATATTTACTTGACAACTGCTGAAAGCCTTTCGATTTTAGCTTCTTAAAAATATACTGAAGTGTTAATTATTATCGAATTGACACTTATAGCTTAGAAGTTAGAATTGGTTTTTGCTTATCCTATTGTCCAATGAATTTTATTTTGTATGATGTAGATGCAATTTTTAAGTTCAGTTGAACTTTTACTCGAATCATTCGAATGTGATAGATTTCTGTACTTTAATTTCGATTAATAATTCAATACTATAAGGAACAAAGATTGCAGCATTATTGAATTCTATGCTGTAATGAAATGGAAATTACATGCAATAAAAATATACTGTTACTCATTAAGCGCTAACCCTTAACAAAAGTAATTTGCTAAATAGTACGTACGTCATACAACCTCGCATATAAATGTACAACATGAATAATGTATCCAGAACAAAGTATTCACGCTCAGGTGAAGGCCCCATACAGCCTTCAGCAAGTTAAAACTGTGCCTTTTTAGACTACGTCAATATTTGCGTAGCAGGCCTGCTACGTCGTAGGCGTGCTACGAGATGTGACTACGAGATTGTGCTACGAAGATGTAGCCGAGAAATCCACTCATTTGTGATGAATGATATCTTTTCTAAGCCCGTTTATACGTGCGCTCGTTTCATTCAAGCTTTTACATAGGTTGTATGTTTAGTAACAGCTTTGATAGTGAATTTAATGGGTACTTAAGAAAGTATTTATAATTGACACTCTACTTTTAGAAGCTTAAAGGTCAAAACACTTTCCGCAGATGCATTAAGTCCCTAAACGAGATAATTAAATCTGAAACTGAATTAGTCTACAAGTCTACTCAATTACGTCATCCTTATTATCCACTAAGAGCACACTTCAGAAGATAACCTCAGGCAAATTTAGCTAAAGTGCTTCCATAGTATTAAAATAGCGAGAGTATTGCACCGAGGTTGCCTAATGTAATAACATCGTAGTAAAAGGTGTGAGCACATTCACATTACCGAGAAAGCTTTTTCCACGTAATAAAAAATACACGAAAATATACCTACGTACGTTAGAAACGCTTTGCTGTAATTTTTCAGTGTTCAACGTACAGGTGTGGGAGATGTTTAATGTTTATGTTTTGTTTTTTTTCTAATGTGCTTTAAAGTGCGGTATTTGTTGGTTGCAAAAGATTTTTAGAAAAGGTTTTGGTTCACAATTCTTTAGTAAACACACATTTATAATGGAGTGAAATAAAATTATTTTCTCTTTAATGCATTTAGGAAATTAAACTTGCACACATAGTGTTTATAAAACAGTGCGTACACACACATTGTCCACACACATATACACAAGACTAAATTAGGTCTATTCTATTGTAACGCCAAATTAAACCTGAGATCACGTGTTTGACAATCATAATAATTAATGATTACCCACCAAAACTAGGAAGTAACTACTCAATTCTTCGAAAACTGTTAATTCCCAAACGTTAACTCGAAACTGTAATCTAAATAGTTTGTCAGTCATTATTACTTGTTTAATTAAAGTGACAAGCAAGTTCTTATCTCAAACTACGGTAACAGGCTCACGTTATTCGATTACGTTAAATTTTAGGCCTAGTGCGCACCAGCGGACGCGCGGCAAAGATACTGAAAAAAAAAACACCATTTAGTGTGGGAGAGCTATGCTTCGGCACGAACGGGCCGGCTCGACCGGATTGGATACCCCGATATATGGGGTATATCTATATGTATAGGTAATATATGATATATATGGGATACCACGGCCTCACAGAAAACCGACGTGAAACAACGCTTGCGTTGTATTTCATTGTGTGAGTGAGGTTACCGTAGGCTAAATTAACCCCCATCCCACTTCCTGATTCCCCAAGAACCTTCAATTCCTAACCCTCAGAAGACCGGTAACGCAGCACTTGTAACGCTTCTAGTATTTCAATTGTGCATAGGTGGCGGCGATTGCTTACCATCAGGTGATTCATATTATTATGCCTTTTCCGTATAGCGCGTCTAGTCTTTGGCATGCTGTTTTCACCCATTTGCCATAATAGCTAAATTTCATTTTAATTTTATTTATTCTAGTACCTTTACCGCGCGTCCGCTAGTGTGCGCTGGGCCTTTAACGGCAGTTTAAACATTGTGTCAATTTTCATTATAGTTCTGACAGCGCACCGGTTCGAATTCGTTAACGTTTTCATAGTGCTAGTAGGTAAGTGAATTTTTAATCGAATCAGCGTCTAGTGGAGGATAACAATGTATGTTGTTTTTATTTTGTTAATTGATTTTGGTACGAGTAAATTGGGATTGGTGTGAATGGAAATGTGGAATGTTTTAAATATCATGTTTTCAGAAATTTCCTTTACATGCTGTACATTCAACGAAATCTTATTAAATCTGTTATTCTTCAAAGAGGTAAATATAGATATATTTTCATCTGTTAAGTTATCACATTCTTTTATGAAACCCTAGATAAAGATTTCCATCAAAAATCATATTTGCCGTAATAATGTCTAAAATGCAAGGCAGTTTGTCTATTCACACATACGTTTTTGTTACTTTCTTTACCTATATATGTATAGAGGCTTTATATACAAGCATGATTAACTTAATCTTTAGTGTATGTAATTTAATATTTAAGTTTATGTATGGTATATAAGGCCTTGAAGATTATACTGGTGTCTTCATTAGGAGGGATTTCATATACCCTTATTAATGACCGAAGCTTAGTCCAAAATGTGCTTCCGTTCGCCTCACTCTCATTAATTTAGATTTTGTTAATCATTCCTGATTATCTCGTAATCGCCGACTTTTCCTGGGTCAGATTTTTCAATAAGATGAAGTATTAATGTATTTTTTTACTTTTTAAATGTATCTAACTAATAGCAGGTATGCTACGAGTACGAACATGCTTGAAAAGACTGATAACTGTTAATGAAGCAAAAGAGGTACCGTATGTAAGATTCGTAGCAATTAGCGTTGCATTGTCTCTGCCTAAAAAATACGGCATAACCCCATGGGAGACAGAAGTATATTGTAAGTTTCTATATCAACTATAGTTCTATTACCTTAACTTCTGTTATTTACATTATGCTTTCTCTTCTGTAACTTTGCACCTACCACTACGTCATTCTGCACCACCTGTCAAAGAATGCCCTTGGCATTAAGCCCACCAATTTTACAGTGTATGCGCAATAAGGTTTTAAATAAATAAATATATAAACATTGGAAATAATATAGACATAACTCCAATCTGCATTCAAACTACCACCTTTTATACAATTGGGCCTATTTCAACACGTGAAATTAATTTACCAATATAGTTAATCTACGAAGGTGTCTCTGTCTATAGTCGACATAAAGCGAATACCTAGACCCGATTGTTCCCTATAACGTTGACGAGACGGGGACGACATGAATAATTCAACGACGCATAAATCACTTCATCTGTACCACGACACGCGACGGAGCCGTAACGTGAACGCTACGATTTTAAAATTTTATGTCACATTCGAATGTGGAGCGATATGGTTCGTGAATATCGAATTGAGTGTGTTCTTTAGTTATGAGTGTGGAGATGTAGTTATATAAGTACGTGTTTATGATCTTGTGTGATATATGAGAAAACTTCATGAATTTATAAATAGATGCTTTGGAAGAATGTGCATGACAAATAAATTATATAATAAGGCTTTCTATCTAGCGGATCACCGGCTCCACCTCGTAGAGCTGGAAAAAGAACGGGGTGATTTCTAGTCAGTAAGAGTCCGACAATCCCTCTCACCATACCGTAACTCCAAAAATACGGCTTACTCACAAAACTGTGTAATTTTATAAGTTCCTAAGAAAAACAATTACTTTCCATGTTTGTACATGTACAAGTTACTATGTCTACTATGTAAGACTTAGGCGGTGAACAAAATAGAAGGCAATTTCCTTTTTAAAAAAAAAAGAAGTTATCGTTAAACCGCTATCCGAAAAAAACACAAAAATAAGGGAATTCCAGAAGGAATTTATTAATTTAATATATGTACGTAATTTATCTTATCCTTGGAATCGTCATATTGTTCTGAAGCTAAAGAACAAAGAAAATACAAGCTTAAAGGACAATAGAATTTAAACAACACTTTGTTCTCAATGCGGTTACTAATGAATTATTTATGTGGGATTTGCGTTCTCAGGTAGAGAGGATGCCGTTATGCTACGACACGCCGTCAGCCTTATACTGTGTGGCTAGGTAACCAGCGTCTTTGAATGTTTTATTAAGCAAACATGCCCATGAAATCAAATAAATAATATAATAATAAATCAAACAATATATCAATGCTGTCTGTCTATGCAAAAGACAGTGAAAAGATACGAAATGTTAATCTATTGAAAATTGAAACGCAATGACCAGCCGAATACCTAATACAATGCCATATCTACCGAAAAGTTTAAATTTGTGAACATAATTAATAACAGAAACTAACGATAGTATTCCAAAAACAGTTTGTTATTATAGTAAATTAAATATCTGTCAGAGAATGTTTGATCTACTTAATCTTATGAGTTATTAGTGCATAAACATACCGCTAGCGAGCAATAATAACCTTACCTTACAACAATAATTTACACCGTCACAAAACAAATATCTTTAAGTGATTTTTTACCGCCGCTTTCAAAGCCCAACAAAAGCCTAAAGCGTGAGAACAACATCTCTCAGCTCGTAACTACGCACGTGTAAATGTAATAATGAATTATTGCGCCGCTGGTTTCGGGGCCCGACCACTAATCCATTTACACGGCATATAATCGTGTTTCAAATCGTTTCCAATCATTCCAATTATTATTCTGATTCTGAGTTACCAATTTTCGTGGCTACAGTTACGAGTATTTAGTTGCTTACAAAATATACTAAATATTATATATCCAAGAATTGGATCTAGACTAATAAATAAAATTGTAATGTCTATTTGTAATAGACGTACGATACACATACCAAAATAACATATTTGTCTGTCTGTGTATTCAAGCTAATCTCTAAAATGGCTGGACCGATTTCGATGGGACTGGTACTGTTTGTAAGAAAAGAGAGATCTTTGCAATCAAACGGGATTCTAGATTTGAATGTTATAGACTGTTTTGAAGGGCCTGAAAACATATTTACAAAATCTCTTTCATTTGTTATCATATTGGTTACATGTTACGAAGGTCAGATTTATATCTACAGATGATATTTTCATTATTGTGAATACTAAAAGTTACGATGTAGCCTTTTAGCAAACAAAGCCAAAAAAATATTGTTATAGTTACATTTTTCAACTCATGTATTTTCCAAACACGAAATGAACATTTATTTGTAAAGAAAGAGCATTATAATTCAATGCAGACGAAAATCCAACTTAGGTACATATTCCAAGGAATCTGATTTCTACGCTCGCTTCACAGTTTTCAAATAAAGTTTCATTCGAATACTGAAATATTTGGTAGTACGAGTAGTAAATCGAGTGGCGATATTGAAATATCGGATATAAACTCGATAAGCACTAGTTTTCAAGATTCGGTATACGAAGAATGTTCTTTTTGGAATGAAATATGTTTGTGTGTACTGGAATTATATTAACAGTAAATCCTGCAAAACAGTAATATTTGTTTATGTTGTTTGTCTATTCATACTCTATTCGAAGCTACATTTTGGAATCAACACTTAGCTTCACTGACAGACTGACTGACGGACGGACAGTTCCATTTGACGTTTCAAAAGTGCCTGATTTAAAATTGATTTAAATAAATAATTTGACTTTGACTTAAACATAAAAAAACATTCTACACTCTGTTGACAAAATAACCGAAATCTTGACTGTGTTTCAAGTCCATGGAAATATGAAGATTTCCATAAAAATAGTGTTGACCAGATTAAAATCTTCACAGAATTGTTTTTATTATAAAAATAGAATAAATAAAATTTCGGTAGATTGGCCCTAAGAAAAATGAAATAAGTACCTATTGTCTTAACTGGGTAGCAACCTACGCCGAAACTCGAAATACCTAAAAATAATACTTAAAATAACAAAATAAGACATTTCTACAAACAAAATATAATAAATTCAGTCATCATTACGCGTTGGCAACATTAATACCCATAAAAATTCTGAACCATAAACGCTCCAGGTAACTATGAGTACAAAAGGGACGGGTTCCCTTTCAATTCCTAATGATAACAAAAATCCCCTTGGCTCGGAAACTCGTGGGCGAAAACATGAATATTTCTAATGATATACGAATACCTTATTCAAGTGCTCGCCTCTCAGAACGGTAGGTAAAGGCTATTCAAGGTATTCCGCAAATTTTCTATACGCTATCCATTGAATTCTAATAATACTGGTATTGTATACAAATGCTGTTGTGTTTAGGTTTGGTAATATTTTTTTTAATTAACAATTTGGGAAACAAGTATTTAGTTACTAGTCATATTCAATACGTTTTTCATATTCAAAAACGATATTTTCTTGAAGTTTTGTATGAAATAGTCCGTTATCATGTCATCAGATTTTTACGTCAATTAACAGAAAATTTGCTAAATTTGCTAAAAAAAAATTTGCTAGAAAAAATCATAAATTAAAATCTATAAAGGAAAGTGTGATTATTTTTTAATATTTTATCGTATTGAAAAGTTGAAATAATTAATTTTTGATTGAGGAAACTACCTAATTGTTCGTTAAGTTCTAGATTATTTTCGAAGGATATTGTTGGACACCTAAAGTCGTCCATACTTTTATGTATAGATTCTGAAAGTAATCATTTACGAGAAACGACTTTATTTTCAAGAAACAATGATTAAAACATAATGAGTTACTATCTAATTTCAAATAAATCACTAGTTATATAATAAAACTAGCTACAAACACCAGCTATCGTATACAAAAGCTTCTACTAAAATCGATACCACTAAGCCTTTTCCAAAAACCATAATCCTTACCTTTAAAGTACCTGATCCAATCGTTTCTATTCCAATAAAATAGAGATTATAATTTGAACAAATTGGAAACAAATTCGATCGTGGATCAACCACGAGACTTCGTAGTCTGATGAGATTTGATAAATTAAGATTATGAGGTAATATCTATCTTAGGGGATGGAGATAAATAGATAGGTTGCGGTAAATTGACCTAGATTGATGATTTTGAAGTCAAACTGGTAGGTTGAGAGCTTGAGTCTTGAATTTTACGTGATTAGAATGTAATTTTGTTAGGGCATACATGATTTTTTAGCTGTTTTCTTTCGTTGGTGTAGTCTGAAGGAGAGAAATAAGTTTTATTTAATTAAAACGTGACAAAGAATATCAGTATTTTTATACTTAATCATCAAAATGGGAACTGCATGCTTAACCGCTGCCGGGCAATGTGTCGTGGGTTCGATTTCTGCACGGAGCAACTATTTGTGTGATCCACAAATCGTTGTTTTAGGTCTGGGTTTCATGTGTATGTGAACTTGTATGTTTATAAACGCACCCATGACACAGGAGAAAATCCAAATCTAAGTTTAAAAAAAGCATTATTATAGTGCAGTCATAACTTCCATGCGACTGCAATAAATCATTTTTGTTGTGTTTATTATTATAAGAAATGTATAAAAGAAAAATTTAACATAGCGTTCATGCAAAGCCAAGTCAGGCAGCTACTCAAATATAAATTCATATTACAGTTGCGAAAAAAAATTAAAAGGGGCCGAGTTCCAACGTAATTTATATGACACACGCAACGTTGGAAAAGAATTGTTTTAATTAACTGAGGCGATAATTCCAACCGCGTACTAACAGATGACGTTTATATGGGTGTAGGGTAGTAACTGTTTAATGACGTCATAAGGCAGGCATAAAATATTGGGTTATTAATTTTCTGGTTCACGATTTCTGGTGAGGAGAGCCATACTTCGGCATTAATGGGCCGGCTCGACTGAAATGATACCTGGTTCAACTTTTCTGGTAAAGAGAATCATGCTTCGCCACGAATGGACTGGCCTCAACCGGTGTGATACCACATTTACAGAAAATCGTCGTGAAACAACGCTTGCGTAGTGTTTCGTTGTGTGAGTGAAGTTACCGGAGGCCGAATTAACCTCTACTTCAATCTTCCCAATCTGCGATTTCCTAATCACCCTTAAATTCCTAACCCCCAAAAAGCCGGCAACGCACCTGTAACGCTGGTGATACGGGTGTCCATGGACGGCAGCAATTGCTTACTATCAGGTGATCCATCTGCTCGTTTACCAGCTTATACCATAAAAAAGGTATACTTAATACTATACTTAATATACATTATATTAGGATAAAGATACTCTGATTACTATGGTAAACGTATAAAAGCTTATTCAATTCAAAAGCTTCCCTTTAAAACCACAAAAATAACAACCACTGCAATATTTCGCGAAAGTAATTAATTCTCTATAAAAATACCATAGATTTCGACACGTTTATTGGTAATTCTTGAAATGCCTTTCACGGGAAACGTGGTATATTGCTGGTTGAATCCCCGTAGGTGTTTATAGCGCTGTTCATTTTTAGTACGTTGTTAAAAAAACAGAACAAAATGGAGTTCGTGGTAAAAGTATATTGATTTTAATATATTTTTTTTATCAGTTTGACACATGGATGATTAAAGCAGTGTACTTTGAATATGTCGTAAATTTTAATACTACTCCTGCATTTGATCTCGCAGTAGGCAGTAGGTTGGCCCGGTGGCTGGGCAACTGGCTGACACGTAACGTGTAGCGTTATTCACAAATTATTGTTTCAGGTCTGGGTGTTATGTGCATGTGAACTTGTATATTTGTAAACGCACCCGCGACACAAGAGAGGTTGCCAATTTAAAAAAAATGTAAGAGAGAAGTTGATGAGTACTCATAGACCCACTTACGTAGTTAATCATTCAACGATTTGTGTTAATACAGATTGTGATAATTTTAACGTTACAGATTTCCAAAGGTAAGTGATTTCCATCAAGCGAATCGTGAACTTGTAAAATAAGATACAATTACTACAAGTAAGTACATTGACCCACCAAGAACCGGTCTATTCTTATCTACAATAAAACTAAACTCCCTTATTAACCGTCTTTGAAAAAAAGAGGATGCGATAGAATACAAAGGAACCGAGTAGGATGTCACTAACAAGCTTTGAACAGATGTCACTAACAACGGAACAACGTTATTTGTACGATTTAATTTCCTTTTATTTTTGCGAAAAGGATAAACGTACATTTTTGTTCTAGAGATTTTTCTTGATCGCGTCGAAAATGTAACTAATGAGAATGTGATCGTCGCTTCTGATATTTATTTAGATTTATCTTTTTCCAAATTGTGACTTTATCTAGTTTAGTTAGTGTGTGTAGTAAGTTAAGGAGTAGAACAATTGAACTGACATGACATACATACTTACATACATATGTATGAAAGTTCTCTGATTAAATAACAGAAAAAACACTGACTTGATTTCCCAAACATAATTTTTATTATGGGATACGCAAACGAGCAGATGGGTCACCTGGTAATTCTTGACTGCCCATCACTCGAATACCAGAGAAATCACAGGTGCGTTGAAATTTATCTTTAAGGGGTATAGGCTCTTCAATTTTATACAGGGTGACTTTGAATTCGACGTAATCTCGGGAGGTGATAATACAACTAATTTCCTAATGTATTTCTGAGGTCCTTGGGCATAAAGTGGCTACGTTCTGAATATTCATACATTTTTGGTTTTGATAAAAAAATCCCGAATATGATTACGTCATCAATAAATAAAAAAAAACTGGTTGGATTTTAGTAAAAGTTTTAATGTCAGTTGCCAATACATCAGTTATTTTTTATAAATACTAATAATAGCAGGAATATCATTCGTTTTAAAATACAAGTATTTCCTATAAATTTTGTTTCGTGTCACAATTTGGTCGATAGAAAACTGGATTTATTTCAAAAAAAATATATGACACTAAGCGTACAAACTGTTAGAAAAACTTCCTTGATTAGCACTCAATATAAAATTATTTTAACATTCTCAAAAATAAATGAATTAATTGACTGATCTTAGAGTGTAAAGAGAAAAGGGCAATTTTAAAAACATAATTCGCAACAATTTTGTTCAACAGTGACTGTATAACAAGGGAAATGTAAAAATCGACCGGCGTTTTATTCATTCGAAAACCATAAGTCATGTAGTGGGATCGCCGCCAATATAACTCGTGGGAATCGAGACATCTTACCATTGCCGCACAGTAGTTCGATACTGCGCTGGATAAACTATCACAATATCCTTATTAGCCCCAAAAAGTCAACTGAGGTAATCTAAAAAAGCACAATTAACAGGTCAACGGATACGGTTTTGATTCAAATGTTTGGATGGGTATCATTAATAATGACTTGATTGGGCTCTACTTTTTACCCAACAATTTAAATGGACAGAAATAAGATGCATTTTTAAGAAATGAGCTAGGATCATTGTTTTAAATTTGAATTAAGAAACAAGATTATGAGTTTATTCGAACACGACGATTGTTTAGTGCACTATCAAACTACTGTGCGGCAGTGGTTGGATACATCGGTTTTCAGGCGTTGGATTGACAGGGTAATGTCCCACTACATGACTAAATGGCATGCACAATGAATAACCTAAGGCCGATTGATTTTTACATGAAGTTCCTTGTTTATACAGATGGAAAGAGGAGTATGTATCGAAATTTTTCTCCGAAACATATTTGAAGATAATGACGAAATAAGACGCATATTCAGTCCAAGAGTGACCGTCATAGAGATAAGGAAGCGTGTTCGAATATATTCGTCATAGGGGTCGACAACTTTGAACAAAATTTTGCAAATAAAGATATTTTTGAGTTGCCCTTTTCTCTTTACACTCTACTTATCATCAATTAATTCATTTGTTTATTGAAATTTTGAAATAATTTTACTATGTCTGGGTAGCTAATAAACCAAGGAAAGTTTTTCTAATAGTTTGTACGCTTAGTGTCAACATATTTTTTTGAAATAAAGTTTTCTATCGACCAAATTAGTGACACAAAACAAAATTTGATAAGAAATTACTTGCTATTTTAAATCGAATGATATTTCTGCTATTATTAGTATGTATAAATGATAACTGATGTATTGGCAACTGATTAAAACTAAAACTGCTACAATCCAACCAGTATTTTTTTATTTATTGATGTTTTTGTAATCAATTCGTAATTTTTTTACCAAACCCAAAAATGTTGAATATCTCAGAAACTAGCCACTTACCGCCCAAGGACCTCAGGGCTAATTTTGTAGGAAATTAGTTGTATTATCATTCCCGAGAAATACGTCGAATTCAAAGTCACCCTGTATATTTGGATATATTGTATAACTTTTGTACAACACGACTATGTCTTCAAAACCATTTTTCTTTTATTAAACAAATATACATATTAAGTCTAAAACGCCTACCGACTATCTTACATCAACAAGACGACCCAAAATCTGTCCAAATATATCCCCCACACCTGTCAGACGACTGATAACAAATAATAACCGCGTTTTATTACGAAAAATAATAGGTAAGGTCCCGACAATTCCTCATTTTAACACCTAACCCTTTTCAGAATATCGTGGTACGACAATAATCCTTATAAATGTGACACTGAGGTACATTCGACCACAAAAGATCCGTCTTTCAAAGTATTCGTGGACCCTTCCCCTTGCTACCTGGAAAATGAGGTCGACTCTCTTCATTATCGATTTTTCTTGACTATCGAATGGAAACCCCTATTTTTACAGTCCAATTCATTTCTCGTTCACGGATTATGTAAGATTTTTTTTATCTTGTAATGTACTTGTTAATGTGATGGAGGAATAGTTTTTTGCAAGGGGGTGAAATCATCCAATATCTTTTCCCGCCTTGGATAAAGCGAGAGGGAGTGGCAGACTCTTACGAACTAGAAATCACCACGTTTCTACTCCTGCTTTTCGAACCGGAGCTCCGGTAAACCCGCTAGGTAATGAAAAGTTATCATTACTTGAGCTCTGAAAATTCCAACCTTAGAAACAACCTTTACATACACAAACTTCCAACAACAGCCAAAAATATCTCATTTCCCATTCCACGACAAATATTGGCGAACACTGCACAAACATGACTTTCTTAGATACAACATTGACCTCACAGCTCCATTCACCCTTAAGGTGATCCCAAAATATTTACCGGGCGGACCTCTTAGATACAAAGTGTTGATGTACCCTTCTTGATCAAAAGGAGCTTTAGATAGTCCCTTTAAGTACAGCAAAGTAAATCTTCCTTCAGTGTATTATTAATGCTCATAAGTTAGATAAATGACTTATCTCCTAAGCCCGGTACGACAAAAATTGGTTGAGAAATTTTGGAGAAAATGGCAGTACGGCTTACTGCCATTTTGGGTTAAGTTAAAATGTACATAGAGTTTAGAAGGTGTAAACTAAAATATGTCGGAAAGCAAACACAATATTAATGGAATAATTGAATTAAGCACTGTCCAAATATGACTGTCAAACTCAGAGACATTTAATTATTACTTAAACTATACCTTAGTAACGATTTGGTATCGAAAATAATTGCTAAGGACAGGTTTAAGTAACCATTAAATGACTCTGAATACAGTGGTGAATGCTTAATGTAATAAAAATCAACAACACAATAGAAAGAAAAGAATCTTTTTAAATAGATAATTAACAATATCTACTCAAAATATGTATTAATGAGAATTTTTCTTTAATTCACCTGAGTAAATAGTTATATTTCTTTAGCAATAGTTTTGTAATATTATTTCTTACTGAATGATTTAAATTATGTCGAATCTTACATTTGTTAAAGGTTTTAAATAAATTGAATAGATACAATCATTTATCTTTTTTATGGTCGATTGCTTTTTTTGTTGAATGCACGAATACTTTTTATTTGAAAAACTAAGCAGAATATTAATGAAAACTAAAATAAATAAGTATCTAAGCTATAAGTAGATTAATTTTAACGTGGTAGGGGTCTTGAAACGTTACCTCATTAAAAACAAAATATACCTAACCTTATTGAAACACTAATAATGAATGAATTGAAGTACAAATAACTTGTGTGATATTATTTCAAGGTTATACATATTCTACAAAAAATCCACACTAATATTATAAATGGTAAAGTGTGATTGTTGGTTTGTTTATTTATCCTTTCTTCACATCCCGGGCGAGTTTATAACGAGATTTTTCAGTAAAGTTAGTTGTTAAATAGTTTCACAGCTTAGCTAAGCTGATATCTGATAGAAATGTACCTTAAAGCTAGCGACGGTTTACATAAAAATTAGAATAAACAAATCATATCTGTGTGTGTACCACAGCATAATTTCAAAAACCAACAAAGTAAAACCAAGTCTTGGTGGATATTAAAATTTCACTTGCTTACATGCAATCTGGAAAGCTCACGTTGGATTTTCCCTTTCGGTTTTTATGCAAATATTAATTCGACCATTCTGTGTCCACGCTCAAACAGCGGCGGCTTTGCGGAATCCATTAGTGATCATTACGAAAACTGACGTGCGGTTTAAACGTTAAACCATGTTTTTAAATGGTTAAACTTTTAATTCTGTTATTGTAAGGGAGTTTCAATATTTTATCCTCTGTTATAAAATAGTGTTTTATGTTATTTGTCATTTTGTTTTATCTCTAATTTGTAAAAGTTATATTTGGCTATGTTTTTTAATCGACTCCAAAAAAAAAACAGATTCACCGTTTTACCTGTATGTATGCATGTATGTCTTTCGGCATAGTATTTTTCAGACGTAGGAAAAGGTTTTAGGGATATTAACTGTCTTGCTAAAAATATAGGTGGTAAAGAAAATTGATTGCGATTCCCTTATTTATTAAGAGTTTTATGTTAAGTTCAACTCATTCTTTCACTATGAGCTCATCTCATTAATTTTAAAGGATTGGTGTATACGTAATATATGACAATATCAAACCCATCCTTCTTTTTGAGACATCAGTAAAATTATTTCTTCAATACCAATGAAGACATCAATAAACCCTGTCTAACAAAATAAATTGAAAAATAGTTCAGTAGCAACATAATCTGAGAGGGACATAAAAACCTTACCAGGGCTTACATAGTGGGGCTAAGGGAAACCAACTGGGAATAAAATTGAGCAGTCCTAAGGGCGGCTATGATACAACCAGATAAAGGCTTGAAGGGCTCCCCCAGACCCTTTCGAAAGCTGTTATTTGTATAGAGAATACAACGACGGAGCAATTTATTATATTGAATGTATTGCTTATTGCTTCGGGCGAATATATTAAAGTGTAACGAAACTTATCTGTCTTGTTTGACGCAGAACATATTTGTATTCTAGTATTTCATTGGAATATAATCAAATTGGACCTTTGAACAGTCTGGCCTTTGGATTTAAGTTTAAAAGGTTTTGTATTTACGTCTTGATACAAGTCTGTAAATATGCTCTACTTGAAAATTTTACCTAGTCACTAGTTCAGGTTTATTAAAAGTCATTGAGATATTCCTTGAATCGTACCCCTCTAAAACAAGCGAACCAATTCTTCGAAGCGTTTTAATGACAAAATATAAACAAAAATACTTAGCTGTAAGAATTAATAAAAATACTCCTAATTATAATATTATTTCTTATCCTAATTATTTCTAGCAACCTATCTCTCTAATATCGGCTACACAACTTTCGAGTTAACTGTGCAGTTTTAACTGTCCAGTCGAATTGTACAGTTAATTGTAAAGTTTAATTGTTTGTTGTATATGTAAGGTCATCAAGGCTGTACAGTTAAAACTGCACAATTAAACCGTAAGGGGTATAGCGTGCACAAAGACATCTACAACATAATTCAAAGAAAGAGTAAAATATCAAAATTCTAGTATGAACGTTTAACAATAAAGTATAATAAACATATTATTTTTATAATTCACAAAACGTGGGTTATTCATAAGTTTGAAAGGTGCACCTTTGTCCTTATTGTGCTAAAAATCCAATTTACCGCTGTCATCCCTTGTCAGAAAATATTGTTTTGTATCATCATATGGCTTAGTAAATCCTAAACTAAATAAAACGTGTTCATTTTCTTCAACTAGACACATGTACACTTTGCTGTGGACTAGCCTAGCGGGTTACCGGGGCTCCAGCTTAAAAAGCAGGAGTAGGAACGGGCAGGTTTTTAGTCAGTAAGAGTTTAACACTCTCTCTCACCCAAGGCGGGAGAAATCCCTAGATGATTGATGATCCCCTCAAAAAAGAGCCTTGTACATTTTAGTTAGATTAAGATTTCCTCATTTTAAAACGGACTAAGGGATTACACATTCAACACATACCAAGACAGAGAGACCAGATCTTTTAAAGTGCGATCTCCAACTAGAATATTATGTCCGTTAAAATATATGTACCTAACAAAATTTGTTAGTTTGTTTCGTGCCTGGTGCTAAATAAATATATTTTCTTTCTTTCAAATTACTTTTATAAGTCCTGAGGTTCAAAAAAGAAATAGGATGCTTCAAATCTAAGACCAATATCTTCGAAATACCTTGGTATCGGAAATCTTAAAATAGACTGTGGAAAGAGTATATTTGTAGCTTAGAATTCTTGGTTGCGGTCGTGTGACATTTTGTATCGAGGCAACAGTGCATACGTGATCAGGGAGGCTATTTTTAAATACTTTGTTTTGTAACTTACTCATGTACTTATTGTCGTCGTCCATCCTCTATGCCTTTTATCCCCGATGGGGTAGGCAGATGTGCACATTACGGTACGTAATGCCACTTTCCTATATACACCCACTTTTAACCACTTGTGTTAAGTAAACTATCATGTACCTAATGTATGTCGAGAAATGCTGCTTATGAAGACGCTCTTATAAGCGTCTAGTGTGGCTTGAAACTAGTCGAGTTCCTCGTCAAACAGTTACGACTAAGCCGCTAACCATAATAACAAATTTAGTATGTCTCTCAAAAGTTATAATACATCTATCATGTATGTACAAGTATTCATTATGTATCTACATAGTAATCATTATGATAACGAATTACACATCTTTGGTCGAATAACCATGACAATCCATTTCACAAACATAATTATTTGCAACAGCTAAGTACGTTATCTACAAACGAGAGGACCAACACGTCAGTTAGACTTGAAATGATTAATTGACTAAACCTCGTTATTAAAATACCTTTGACAGAGTAATCGTTCTTCTTTGATTGATGAACGAGTGAGCGTACCTGTTCGCAGATCTTACAATTTTAACGAGTTTATAGGTATTTTAGTTTCTGAAATTCATTGATGGTAAGTACACTTAAATGCTTAGTAATTGGATGATAAATGATAGTAATTGCTGATACAACAAAATATAGTTCTAAACTAAACGTTAATGTTTATTTACAACTAGCTTTTGCCCGCGACTTCGTTCGCGTGGAATAGTGACTTCCGGCAAATTTTTGGTTTTAACCACATAGTTCCCGATCTCGCGGGATCTCTTCAAAAATGAGATGTGGAAGATATTCCAGGGAACTCTTCAAAAATCAACATAATGAGCTCTGCGTTTGAATTTAATAGATGTATACTCACTTAGGGCATTGAAAAAATAGTTTAAAAACGGACTTAAACTAACTTAAAACTAAAGAAAGCTACTAATTTATAACAATTAAAAAAGAAACTATATTACAACCTATCCTCTATGATATAATAACCAAGCTTAAACTAAATAATTTAAAAGAAACGACTTAAATCTAATCTAATTAATAAAAAATTAGACCCAATTTTATTAAAAAAACTAACTACAGTAACTACTAATAATCGATATCAAACTAAACCTACGTTAAATAGTTTAACCAAAAAACCAGGAAAACCCAACAAATAAACTTATTAATTGACAAATACAACGAAACCAATTTAGAATATACGAAACAGCAGGACCACTACAGATAATCATACGACTGATAATACACTTTTTCTACGATAGTACCGAAGCGCTCGGCCGATACCCAACCAAATGAATGTAACGAAACCATAGCGCGATCTATTTCAATCCCAACGCCATCTATCGAATAAAGACAACTTGGATTATTTATTTATACTCCGTTCGGGCATTTTCTTTGTACTAAAAGTTTAATTATATTGATATTATTTTTTTCATACCTTTTTACTATTTATTTACTTTTTTTCGATGAATTAAAACAATAACATGAACCGAAGTCGTGTAACGATCGACATAGAATTATTTATAAATAATTTATTTCTTATTTTTATTTTTTGATTTTTGAAATAAAAATATATCTATGTCTTTTCTAAGGTTCTAAACTATATCTGTACCAAATTTCAACCAAATCCGTCAAATAGTTGCGGAGATTAATGGTATAAGCATAGAATGTTCGACGTGATCCTTTAATTTGACATAACTTCTTTGATTTATGAACCGATTGACATGAAACAAACACTAAATGTAAATTTAAGCATCCCACAATATATTCGTGAAAACCGCATCCAACTCGGATTTTAGCCGTTTCTGAGATTAGCGCGCACAGACGAACAGACAAACAGACAAACAGACAAACAGACAAAAAAAAAGTTAATTACATTTTTGGGTTCGACATCGACATAACAATAACCCCTGCTATTTTTTTTATTTTTATTTTCAATGTACAGACAGCACTTTTCTACGATTTTATTATATGTATAGATATATCTTTCGTCGCATAGGTAGAGACTGAAAAAAGATTCAAAATTTCCCATTAAATTCATGACCCCCAAAAGACCGGCCCCATAGGGCGGCGGAGATTGCGTACCATCAGATGATCCGTCTGCTCGTTCACCGACTTATACCATAAAAGTAGTAAAGCAACGAATAACACAGAAATAAAAACATCAAGTAGAATTTTTAACACAAACTATTGTAATATTTTTACTAAAGCGAAAGTACTCAATAATAAGGACATGCATCATCCACACCATTGCAAACAAAATTCAAATAAGATTACCGTACACAATATTTGCGTCCTCCTACTATCAGGATATTTCAAAGTAAGACGTAATCTAATATTTAAATCTTTATTAGAAAACAACATGGCTGCGTAGTCCTTAACAAAACCCATTTATTTTAAGAAAACAAGACAGAGAAGAAGATAAAATAATTAATGGACCTCTCCAAAAACAATTGCTTGCCAGCGACATTCATTTATGGTCGCAAAAAAAAAATATTCAAAATTCGAATACTCGACACAAACGTTTGAAAAACGAACGAATGAGACTGCTAACTTTTTTTTTGTGAGAATCAAAAAGTAATTTACGCTCCCGAAGCGCCTATCTATTATTACATTCTGTATAATTCATTCTTTCTTCCTTTTAATACATTTTCTCCTGAACTTTTGATTTGAAACCTTCAATTTAGGTCACAACGTTCATTTTACCATTTGTCCCTTAGACTTTAATGGTGCCTGAAGAAAGGAATTAGTCTGGAAATAAGCCATTTACATCTCTCAATGATTTAACTACTGTTTTGTGTTTCATCGATCAAGTTTAGTGGAGTTTTTAGATTTTTCAAGGACTATAAGTTTGTAAACTGACATGGTCACTAACACTATCATTAGACGAGATTATGAGTTTCCAATATTTCACCACTGTTGCAAGCGCCATGATTACGAATGAACTGATAACATTAATAAACATGGTAAATATCTCGTCTCAAGTTCTAATGATAATGTTTCAAAGTGATAAATGCAATTTCAACAACTATAAGCATGTATAGGTGAGAAGTAGTAACTTGTACTTAATTTACACCACTTTTTGCTAAGTTTACTCTAATAATATTGTTCCGTATTTTACTAATTGATAATTACATAATCCTTTACCACCATAATTTCCAAGTTAAAACATTTCAAACCAAACAGATCTTAATATCTCGTTTGATTTCATTCCCAAAAGGAGATGCGGGTCCACTGTTTTATTATCGAAGTTCCCTGCATATTTCACTTTATAACCAAAGTTTAACTTCAGTAACTTGCAATGACATTCCTTGAGGTACGATTTCCATCAGCTACATACCGGTTTTTACGATGTTTGCCTGCAGAAGATTCTATAATATGTTGGTTAATACGTTTGCTTTCAAAATTGCAGTATCTGCATAATAGGAGATATCAATATAGGAGATTTACTATATGTTTGTCCTCGGAGTGATATTAAACAACTACTTCACACCAGTATTCTTTAAAAGGATAATACATAACTATCGGTCGAGCCGACCCAATCGAGCTACATAATATAATAGCAACTAGGCTGATATTAGATAACATACTGGTCGCAACCTAAAGATTTTCTAAAGGTCACTAAAAACCAAAAAGCCACTGAACTTTAAATTGGCAAATTTTAACAAACCAGAACACAAATTGACCTTTCGAAATGGCACTTGAAGGCGCTCGTGTGCTCTCCTTGCCTTGAAACGTTGCAAATATATTGAAGCTTGGCTCTTGAGTGGATTTAAGTGATCCCTCTGATGGAAACCTGATTAGTGGGGTACTGAGAAACAGTGCCTTACTCTGAGATATACGTACCTACGTACATACATACATACATAAGTACGTATGTAGAATTAGACTTGTGTACTAATGTCATTTCTTGTGCCTTTAGTCGGTGTAAGATTGAGTTGATGCATTCAAATTGTAAGTTGATATAACTGCCTTGTAGATAAAGTGTAGAAACAAAGGGTAAGACGATTTCGGTTCTTGAATCGGGTAAGTAGCCATAGATTTTTTTCCATAACCAATTTCAGTACAAAATCTGAAATCGTGCTATTTAAAATGTAACAATAATCTCCTCCCTCACAGACCCATATAGATAACATCACCGGTCATGATTTCACGAATCCAATACTCCAGTACAAATGAGAAATAATTCAACCAACAACCACAAAAATAACAACCGCAAAATCCAACTCTGTTCCCATTAGCATAACAACAAAAATAGCATATCAGTGCTTTAATTAACGCAGTCACAAACAGTGCACAAGTTGGCAACAGAAGTACAACAACTAGTACAAGTTGTAAGTAAAAAACTTTTAGTTCGCAGCGGTTAAAGGGAATGCTGTGGAAATGATCTCTTTACTCTTTCTTGTTTTTGTTTCAAGTTTATTAAAACTGAGTTTTGCTTTTGTATTGTTTTGTTTTGTTTTAGTTCACTGGTTTTAATTTGTGTTGTAAAGAAATATACAACAGTCCCTGGCCAGATTAGTTAATGCATCTACATTATTTTAGATGTTTAGACGTTTCTATTAGAATGTAGAGTGATGTTATAAATCTGATAACCTATCTTACAAATGGAATATCCTCGACAAAAGATTTTTAAAGCGCAGAACAAACAAAATTTACAATTTTGTATTATGTAGTAGATATAGATATTACTCAACATTGTGATTCTACATTTTATAATATTGTGTAGTAAAGATATAAAAATGTACTTTGTTCTAATTCTACATTTAAAAAATTACATAACCCAATTCCAAACTTCATTTTGATCCCTTTAGCCATTTTGAATTAATTGCGTAACAAATATACACACAATCACACTAACCCACTAATTTTTTTTACATTTATTAAAATTTTACATTTATAATATTAGCAAGATAAACATATGAACCGCTGCGCCTTAATTCGGCGTTGTGTCGGACAAGTCCGTGAAGCCGAGCCTCGGTCGGAAACGGAAATGAATTCGATATCGCTATGTTATAGAGATGTTTAATATTGGAACGAAATCCAACCAGTTACACCTACATAGCTATACGTTTTATTGGTAAGCTGGGTACATTTAATACTGAGTACCTATTTTTCATTTTTGAGGGGAAAATTCGTCCAATGACTTCTCCCGCCTTGGGTGAGACGAGAGGGAGTATCAGACTCTTACTGATTAAAAACTACCCCGTTTCTACTCCTGCTCTTCAAATGGAAATAACCCGTTAGGTAGTCCATAGCTTGCTCGCAAAACTGTCGCGAAATACTGCTTATGAATATGCCTCTATATTTATTTCAATTAATCCTAAATTAGGCACTTTTGAAACGTCAAATTGAATTGTCCGTCAGTCTGTATGTCAGTGAAGCTAGGCGCTCGTTCCAAAGTGTAGCTTCGTATGGAGAAGAACGAGCAAGAAACTCTATCGTTACTCTTATTAAAAAGAAATGATTTGAAACTAGTCGAGCTCCTCGTTTAACAGTTACCTAAGTAAGCCGATAACATAATGATTAATTCAGTGTCTCACGGAATTTATAATAAAATTTTGCCATTTGTGTACATTAAGTGAAATACGGAATTTATTTGCGCAAATAATTTGCGGAATAAACGTTTGGATTCCGGAAAATTGTTTCAATTCTTGGAAGATTGGAATGTTCTCGTAATGTTGGATTTTGATCATTTCTGCGAATCCCGTAAGAGGATTTCCATAGGGAATCTTTTAATCATCCGATTTGATTCAATCTCAACCGGTACTGCTATTTATAAAGTAACTTTTCAGTAAAATTACTTCAATCCCAAAATATTTTAATTGTCATTTTGAGCAAATATATGTTATGGACATTTAATGATCTTGAAGTTATTGTGTTAAATAATTAATAGTATGTTCTTAATATGTCTACACCAGCAATGATAGTATGTGTGAATGTTTTTATATTTATAATATGATCTCAATGTAGTATCTAAATTATATTATATTCTATTCTAAAATATTTCATTTCATTTCTTCATATTTCTTTTTGCTTCGTTCACCAAGTGAAAAAAGATTTTCTAATCTCCTAACTACTACAAAATAATAATTTTAATACTTTATATAGAACAAATACATAATAGAACCTTTGAAGCGAATTTTTCAAAAATTATTCAGCCATTAGTCTCGTTTAACATTTTTCCAATTTATCTTCAAGGTTCCAGTGGTTTGTGAGAGCTTTTTATATATTTGTTATTCAAATAACTAAACAAAAAGGTTTACTTGAAATTTAAATTTGGGTACTCAAGTGACTTGAATATCTTCAAGTGCTCTATTTAAACAAACCTCGTCTTTTTAGAAAGTCAATCTGAAAGTAAACAAACGTAAAGTTCAAAATTAATGTAAATTGAATAATATTTTTAAATTCGAAGTGACTACGTAGATGCTAATAAGAGTTGATTGGCAATATCGAAAGCCTCTTGCCTATGTACCTATCTAAGAACAAATACTGATTTGCTTAAATCTAAAATTAGTTTATACGATAAATAATAATTAGTTAAATTAAGGATTTGATACAATGTGTTTATATAACTTTAATTTTGCTTTCTTTGCTTTTTCATAGGATAAAAGGGCCAAATCAAAAGTAGGTACTTTGAATAGACTGATGAACTGTTGATGTAGCGAAAGACGTATGTATGTATGTAGACCTATGGAGTTTCTTGCTCATACGTTATCTATAAATCTACAGGTTTGGAATGTAGCAAATAGCTTTACTAGAGGACTGATCAACATACATACGTTATTAATATTTATCTACTATATGCTTTGACGTTCAAAAGTGCCTACCTGGTCTATTTGAAATCCAATGATCTTGATTTTGACTTTTAAGATTCGTACATCATTAAACGACATCTTTAACAAGCCGTGGTGGTCACCGGTTAGACCGATAATAATAATGTTTATCGGAGGATATGTTGCCTTCAAATACGTTAAATCTATGCCTTGGCATGTCAAAGTTTCTTAACCTTCTCTAGTTGTAGTGAACCGCAACGCCATCTACCGCTAACATACTAAAGTAATTGCCAACCAAGCTGATCAACTCCTTCAAGTTTTCTTCTGGAGTTGTATAGTTGTTTAAAATAAAATGTTAAAATTCTTATAATGTCCATAACTTTACATAGGCTCTTGACCTAGTAGTAAGTTTAAGATTATCTAGAGGGCGCTTTTTATTTCTTGCAGGCATTGTAGAGTTCACATAGGTTTTTTTATGGAATAATTCGGTAAACGAGGATCACTCGATGGTAAGCAACTGCCGCCGCCCATTTGAAACACCAGAAGCGTTACAAGTGCGTTGCTGGCCTTTTGGGGGTTAGTAATTTAAGGGTTGTTGGGCCTCCGGTAACCTCACTCACACAACGCAAGCGTTGTTTCACGTCGGTTTTCTGTGAGGCCCTATCACTCCTGTCGAAACCGGCCTATTCGTGCCGAGGCATGTGAGAGAGCCACACTCAGCTATGCTATAGCACTTATGTATGTGATTTTAGTTTCTTGTCTATTACAGGGGACGTAAAGAAAACTAACTATATTATTAATGTGTTCTACGCTACAACGAATTTCATTATGGAAACGATTCTGCAAATTATTGAAAGGATTTATTTTGCTTAATATATGTATGTTATCTACCTTTCCACGGCATGATTAGGTACTAGATGAAAAACAGTTTTTTTTTGTGAATCGAATTCAAAATTCTCACTTGTAGCACAAATAATAAAATCTTGTTCATTCTTTGTTAATATCGTTCTACTCGACTCGATCTTATTTAGTTTAAGGATTAGCATTGAGTATATTAACCAGGTTTGGCTGAATGACAAGAATGGCTGTATCTTGATTAGAGCAATTAAGAACTGCCGCTCACAGTTTAACCAAATCGATTGATATAACATCTACTAACAACAATGGTACAATGCTACAGGGATATGAATAAATGAAACGATTATAACGTCGTATTATTTATTTTCGTGTGTGTTCCAGCCGCCCGGTACATATACGGGCAGCGTGTACTCTTTACGTTAAATTCACGTATGTAACGCTACTCTTTACCAAATTGTCGAAATACTGATATTATCCGAGGGACCATCGTCCCGCAACACAAACGTACAGCGGCATCAACTTTGAGAGAGTAACACTTGGCCATCTCTTGCATCAAATGTAACATCATAAAATCTAACAATAGAGAAGATTCTTTATAAATAGATATAGAAAAACACGATATTCTAAACTTTAAAGATATAGGTAGTCGTATCGAGTTTGTACGTAGGCCAAATTATATAGGTACTTTCTTATAACCAAGTTTGCTCTATAAATGACGCTATATAACCATCAGTTTGCATATAAAACTCTATCACTGTGTACATCAACAAACAAACAAATATAAAAATCAATAATGAAATTGTTTATCTACATTAAAATATATAGCATCTATCAATTAAATCGTTATATTCATTTAATTTGGAATATATCTAGTTAAACTTTTAATTGTTATAATATACAAGATATATGGGCGGGCAGATATCAAGTCAATGAATATGTAACTCTAATCGTGTATAATAAGTTTTTATTTTCAATAAATTAATTTTATATACTTATAGATGGATTCTAACAAGTGCTAAAATTACAAAGACGTAATAACTGTATTACAATTCATTGGTACCTAGGTGTAACGTTTCAGAACCTAAGTGTAGTCTCTCAGAATTATTGCCCCATTGAAGCCAACTTAAGCTGTGCGCCGTAGTCACTACACACTACCGCCGTATCGCGGCTGGCTACAGGACTGTCGAGCGACACTTCAAGCCACTCACAACATTTAGAGCTTGCTCGCATCGCTAACCTTCTGTTATACTGTTTCTGCCATCACTCGTCTCAACAAACTAAACCAGACCTTCTTACTACTGCTTTACGTTATAAATCTTTCAATAACTGACCCTACTTACACTTTTGTATATTACTCAACGCGGTACCCAGACAGTGACAGAGAACAACTCGTATAACAAAACGTCGACCATGCGAACACCCGTACAGCTATGAATCCAACCACCACGCCTTAGTCATGATTAAATGTGAACAATACAAGTCATGATCAATCGTATCAAAGTCTAAAGTAGTATAATAAAAGGCGATAGACCTACTGTCGATTACAATGTCTTATGATTACACGTGTATATTTTAAACGAATTTCGTTAAGCTCATAATTTTACTAGAACGAGTAAGGCGCAGCGAGTGGAAGCCGTCGGTCCCCATTACCGGACAACTATCGTGATAACAGTCACAACTAGATTTTCGTCCTTCAGACCAAAAGGACATCAGAAAAGACTCAAATATCTTCAAAATATTTATATAAGATCTCCCACCGAACAAAGAACTTATGACTGTACTACACTAAACACGTTTCTGATCAATATGATCCACTGCGATCATCCTCATTTATCTAAATTGAGTGTTTAAAACCCCTCTATTCTCTAATATTTAATATTAATATTTTGCAATAGAAATCATTTTTCCACACGTATATAAATAACATCTAAAACATTGAGTGTCCGGCAATACGAACCGACTGTCAAAATCTTTATGAAGGCGACCGTTCGATTAATACAATCCGTACGATCGGTTAAAATTATCGCTACATATTGTCATCGATTTTCAGCCTTCATACAAGATAATGTAACTATGTATTCGTACACGAATTCCTTTATAGTAAAACGTTATGACTGACGTCAGGCCCCTGCGAAGAATGAACTGAATGATTGAGAATAAAAGGAACTCGTGCACCAATATTGATATTATATAAATTTATAGAGGTACAGCAAGGCGAGGTTCTCCAACGAAGCCCTAGTCATTATTACAAACGAGGAACAGGTACAAAAAGTAAAAAGTATCAAAAACATTTTGTGTCCCATATCAGTCGTGTTATTTGTGCAATGCTATTTTTATAAACAGTTAATATTTAATAACAAAATTTCGTCTTGAAGTGTCGCTCAAAAGTAATAAGTAACCGTGTAGCCTCCGACAGACATATAAACAAGTGTATAATTAATATGCTTTCTAGTATAAATGGACCAATCATGGCAGTGAAAGTAGGATCAGTGCTGTCATTGGTCGATTTCTCCCACTCTTATATGTCTAGCAGACGCTAGATAAGAACTGAGGTTATGTTTTCGAATTTCGAATGCTAAACAATTTTGAATACAGTATAGTCTATAGCGAATCCATTCGACCATTCACATTATCCGAATTTCAAACACATCGCCCCTGATCTTGAGAATGCGACCGATCCACGCATTAAATTCCTCTCCTTCATAGAATTAGCGACTCGTAAAAATGCGTTCTAATACTATATTTAATTAATATAATAATATGTTATATATTTATTACTTTATTAAAGAACAGGGATTATTTGAATAGTACTTTAACATTCATAACAGCTTTGCGTTTTCTAGACGTTTTCCAATATGCCAACGTAATCGCTCGTTCTACGACGGATAGCCTTCGAGTCTACGAGCTACTCTGATATGGTCTCAGTCTCAAGACAGTCCGTACGTCTGATCTATGATACACTCTCCCTACTCGAGCTACTGACTTGTGTCCGTCGTCGATACTAACATTATAGTGTAATATTATTTATAGGTTAATTGTTTGGTTCTCGTAAGTCTTGTATTGGAAGCTGCTTTGTTTGGTGATTCTAGTCTGGACATTCACTTGATTGTTTCGATTCCGTACACAAGTCTCTGATATGTGGGATGATGTGTGTAGCGCCGCGGGCCGCCCGCCGCGGTCCCACCCGAATGGTACAAAATTGGAGCGTACCTACATATACGTTTATTATATACAATGTACAATACAATACGATAAACACTATAGTGGCTACGGGGCGGGACGCCGGCGGCCGGCGAGGCGTGTCACCTCGCGCCTCAGCATGTATACATTCTCACAGTAATATACATCGTAACTCGCTCTATATATAACAAACATTACACGAACGCGCACCACGCTCGTCGAATAAACAACATAATATACAGCGGAATCGTAGCACTCTTTCGATTCGATTAAAAAAATTGACTAGAAAATCTCAATTCGCTACGAGCACTATGCGTGCGTGGAGGACGAGGAGAATATGTCGGCGGCGCGCCACGCCTCGGCCTCCTCCTCCGCGTCGTACTGCTGCAGGAACGGGTTGGTGGAGCTGTAGCGCGGGCTCAGGCCGCCGCCCGCCGCGCGCCCCGGCGAGTTCAGCGTCACGGCCAGCCCCGCCGACGTGCCCGGGATCACTGACCGCGGGGACTCGCGGGATCCCGGCTCGCGGGGCCCGTCTCGCGGGGTGTGCTCGCGCGACGTATCGCGGGGCGTGTGCTCACGAGAGTTGTCACGAGGGGTGTGCTCTCGCGACGAGTCCCGCGAGGCATGCTCCCGTGCGTCCCGCGGCGTGCTAGTCCGCGGGGAGTCACGAGGCGAGGCTCTGGGAGACGCGCGCGGAGAAGACCGCGGTGACGACCGTGGTGATGCAGCGCGCTCCGGTTGCCTCAAAATGGAGGATACAGATCCTCCATGTTTAATAGTGTCCGCAGGGCTGTGACTGCCTGAGCTGCTACTGGGTGAACCTGGAGAGGAGACTGTCACCTGACGGGACCGAGGTGGAGCGGGCAGTGGGCCTCTGAGCGGCGACTGCGGACGATATTGGCCTGCCCTGACTGATGAGAGAACCTGCAAAAATATCAACATAACATAAGGCTCCTGACAGTCACTGAAATTATATGACCATTCAAATACAGGCTATTATATAAAAAAAAAATTGTATAATAATGATGACTTACATGTGCGGGCGGCGAGCGGTCTGGCGCGGGCCGACCCGAGAGAGCTGGCGGCGGAGATGCTGCTGATGCTGCCACTTGAGGCCGATATGGACTGACTGAGGGCGGAGCTCGGCCTGCCGACAAACAATACCTACTTAAACATCCTACCACGCGGCATACAAACAACCAAACGCTTTCAATTTCATACCAAGGAGGAGATGATTAGTAGACTCAACAGGAAAATGATTGAAAAGTGAAATGAGAAGTTTATTGAAGTTGACAAAACTGGGTAGGTACTAGGAACTATTGAAGTATTTATATTGAGTAAACTTGTTTTGTTTTTAGTCAAGTGTTCTCCTCTTTTTGTAAGGTATAATATTGCTTATTATACTCGTATTAAGGTATATTATACCTTGGGGGAGCGTGAGTGAGGCCGCTGGCGACGCACTGACTCTGTTTCCACGCGGCCCGGTTACTGACTCGCCGCGCCGAACTGTCTACAAACATACATGCGTTAAGGTACCGCTTAGCCTTTAGACATTCAGTGTTCTTGTCTAGTGTATAAGTATAGTAATAGAATAGCTAGAGCATGCAGAAGAAGGAATTGGAGAACTAAAGGGTGCTAATATGACGCGATAGACTTTAAAATGTAGCTTTAATCAGGCTTAGATTCACAGGATCCCTCTAAATGGACACTGGCCTTTGGACACCTCAGTTACAACTGCTATTTCCAGAATTTGAAGAAAAACATAAATTGTTTGTGAAGATCACATTCCTGATTTTTTATATCAGTTGTCTTCTCGGGTATTACTGCGATAAAAATTTTAAAAGTGACAAACTTTTCAGTGTCATATGAAAATATCAAATGACATTCATAAAATTGGTGTTCGCCTGGATAAGTTCGGAGTTAGATTGACAAATTCCAATCGTTATTATTATTTATTTGATATTAAGTATTTTTTAAATTATTTGGCCCTGAACAGCTTCAAAGATGAAATGAGTAGAGCAATAAATGAAGATAGCAACGTGCGGAGTGGATGTTGTCTAGTCGTGTCATGGAGGTTGGTTGGAGTATTCTAGTGGGTGCGTGCGTTTGTACTCAGAGTCAGTACAGGTAATGATGTAAAAAACAACAGTCATTATAAATTGAGATAGTGGTTCTAACTGCAGCCTTAATATTATGTATTTACTTTGATATACAAAAAAATCATCTTGTAAAGTTAAATATAAAAAAATAAAAATTAATTCCGACAAGAACCACAAAATATTGTTGTTTTTTACTCATTAAATGTAGTGTAAAAATTAAAACGGGAGATGACATTACCTGAACGTTTAGGCGCTGGCCAAATTTGCAGCAGACACTGCAGAACATTGATAGACCTCTGATAGTCCAATTCTGTTGGTGGTTGAGAATGGAGCATCAGAGGTGGTGCTAGAGCCACTGCAAGATGCTGTGGAGACATCTTGTTACGATCCTGAGCAGCTACCACGAGAGCCAAGTGGTCCAGTAAGAAGACCAAGGTCGCTCTCGAAGCTCGTGGTAGTAACTCGACTACTGAAGCCATCAATCGAGCGTTTCCTTCTCTGTCATCTGGGAGACATATGCCTAAAAGGAATTTAGGTGGTTAGTATGATTGATTAATATCATAATATAAATGACTAGCTACTTCCGCACGATTTCACCCGCTCTGCTTGGTTCCTATTGGTCATAGCGTGATGGTTTAGAAACTATAGCCTTCCTCGATAAATGCACTACCCAACACAAAAATTATTATTCAAATCGGACCAGTAGTTCCAGAGATTAGCGCGGTCAAACAAACAAACTCTTCAGCTTTATAATATTAGTATAGATATAATATATTTTTCATAAGATAGACCAAAGTAGTCATAAAACTGTTCTAAAACTAGAAATGAATATCTTCAGAGATGTACTCAAGTTACTTGGCAATGGAATACAAACCTAGAGCATCAAGGGTCATCTGATACATGCAGCGGCTGAACAGTGGCTGTGGTAGCTCCCGAAGGTAGTCCTTCAGCAGACCAGTGATGACGTTGATGTCTGGCACTGAATCCGGTGCCAGTTCCACGCCTCGAGCATTTCGTTCGAACGCTTCCCGCAGAATACGTTTTTTACTTGCCGACCCACATAGACGGTAAAGTCCTAGATACAAGAAGAACAGTTTTGTAATTTAAGAAAAAGAAATACAAAGGAAATAATCAAGATGTAATTATCTTAACTAGATAACTTTTGTGTTAAACATTCTGTTCCCTCAATTCCTTACTGAACAGTAATTTGTCGAAAACTGAATTTCCAATGGATTAACATTATTAAAGAGTTTTCTTTTAAACGAAAGCTGTTAGGTTCACTATGCGACAAATACACACAATAGCACTCATCACTCCAAATGTCTAAAGGATAAAAATATTTTATATTAAACTCAAAGTTAAAAAACTTTATACTCACCAATGATATCCAATCCACGCCTCTCAATCTCTTCAACACATCGCCTCACTATCAATGGCACAGGTGGAGCGTGCGGCGGGCGTGGTTCCCGAGCTACTACTGTGTCCAGTTCAGCACCGAACAGCGCAGAGCTTCGGGGAGGTGCGGGCCTTCTTCGGAAGAGATCGTGTGGTTCCGTGTGTCTCACACGCACGTATAGAGTGCCTCGAGGTTCCATCTGGAAATATGGTATGTAAACTTTAAACTGATTGCCTGTACTACCTTTTCTAATGATGATATTTTAGTGGTGGTTAATTAGTCTAAGGTGACTTAACACGTGATATTATGATATTTACCTTAATTGCCAGCTGATGAGCAGGTGCGCGCGACAACAAGTCAGGCAAAGTGACAGCGCCGCGGTAGCAGAGCTTGTGCCGATGTTGAGGGTCCCACGAGTAGACCAGGACATCCAACTGTCTGTTGTCAACTAGATCCAGCTCAAAAGACTCGTCCCAGTCGAATTGCAGCTCACCAGTACGAACCTGTAACAAAAATCGTCCCAAGTTTTACAATGGAAATCACCAAAAATACTTGTGTTGTAAAATTTTATTTTATCCTGAATACTTACCACTGTACGGGCTTTGTGTACACGATCGCATTCCAGTACGCAATACAAGTCTCTAGGTGCAACTGGAGGTTGTGCTGGCGCCAGTGGACCTGATGGTGGGGATCCTGGCGATGCTCCTGACGGCGATGGCCGAAGACCACGTCCAGCCAAGAGATGCACCCACAGCATACCAGAAATGCCACCAGACAACCGAGATAGACCCGTCATCGATGCAGAAAGACCACCAGTCGCTGGTTTCTCCACTTTATACTTTAGGAACTCTGCAAAAATGATGATTATTTAAGCACATGTATAAATAAACTTATTTTAGATATATTTTATGTGACAAAATGAACTCATAGTATTTACCGCTAGGATTAATATCAAGATGCCTCTGGTGCCGAGAACCAGGAGTTGGGACTGGGCTTGGGTTGGGGCAGTTGAACCGAGATCCTAGCTCAAGCAGCTGTCGGACCCGACGAGCTGATGGGGAACCGCCGGCTCCTCCTCCAAGCTGTTGCGTTGCTCCTAACTGCTGCGATGACACTGAGCGAGCTGGTAAGTGCCGCGGTCTTTCCACTCTACGACCCGCAAGACCTAATGATGATCCGAACCTGCTGCCACTTTCCATCTGAAAAGATAATGTATTAATCGCAAAGAAACATATCACTGCCATTTTACTTAACTGACCGAATACTGCGACAATTCTTACGTTTTTGAGCGCATCGTGTATATTTTCAGCTGAGTAGTGCGTAGGAAGTCTTGGGCGCAGTGTCTCGTAGAGTGCACTGGTGGAAGGCGCTCGGGACAGCCACGCTCTGTACTCGTCTGAAGTAAACACTGAAGGAGAGGACGGTAAACGACCTGTACATGAAATGGTGCCTTAAAAATAAGGTCTTTTAAAAAGGTTTTCTATTTTTAGTTTCTAATTTTACTCACCTCTGGAAGAACGAAGATCTAAACGAGAAGATAAAGGCTCCGGCTCATCTTGGAGAACACTTCCTGCACGTCTACTTAATCCCAATCTATACGAAAGGACAATAAATAATAGCTTTAACCTATATTACATACCAAATAATGTCATTGGAACCAATGCTTACCTTTGACCAGTTCCTCTCACATCCCTCGGTAAAGAATTAAACTTCGATCCAATATCCCTTCCTAAAGTGCTACTCCTGTAACCACTAAGTCCTGAGTAATAAGGAGTTCTAGTAGGAGCCGTAGCCTCAGTGTCTGAAGAGTAGTCGAGACTTCGATTCCTCCTAGCTGTTCCAAATTTACTACTATACGACGGTAGACCAAGTCCAGTGGTACCGTATGCTCCACTCAAAGTGGAACCTAGCCCTGTTCCTCCTAATCCTGAACCTAGGCCGGAGCTCGTCAACCCTGAACCGACGAGGCTGGAACCTGTGAGGCCGCTGAGTCCGGTGGTGGAAAGGCCAGAAGGAAGCCCAGGGCCCAAGCTGGTTCCAGTTAATGCAGAATCTGTTAATCCAGTGCCTGTCAGGCCAGATCCTGTCATCCCTACACCACCGTACCGTTGATTGTATCTTAAGCTTGACGCTAAAAGGAGAAGTATTTATTAGAAATTGGAATTTTATACTGACATACAAGATTATTTTCAAATATAAACGTTTTTTTACCTCCTGTCGCAGCAGAGGCCTTTAAGCTAGATCTGAGCAAAGAGTGTCTACCGAAATCGGAATGAGTTTCTGCCCTAGGCAACTGCTGTTCCGATCCTGATCTTGGAACTCGACCACCAAACCGTGTACTGAAATAAAAAAGAAAACAAATCAAAAGTGACCCTTAAAGAAGGTAATTTTAAGATAGTGATAGTAAAAAAAATCTTTTAGTACCTATCATACCTTCCGCTGTCGGCAGGGTAGAAAGAATGAACCTTCTCTGCCAAGCTATCCAAAGTATTTGGATAAGACCTTTCGTACGGTACGAAATGGGTCGCTTGGGACTTCGGCTGCTCTGTAATTACCGGTGGTGGTGGACGGTAGCTGAGAACGAAACGAAAATATATAACGTTTTTTAACGAAAAGAATGGTACTTAGATAGACCTTATAAGATGGTGTTGACCTTACCTCCAGGTGGAATGATCAGACGACGGCCGTGGATTGTAATATAAATCCAAAGCCGTGGAATCTGGTGACAGAGCACCGAGCTGTATCCGACTTCTTTCTTCTCTTCCGTCGCCAACTGGGCGAACTCCTCCACTGGGACCAGTAGACCGAAGTGTCCCATGTCTGGTGAGATGAAAATCACTACTCACTTACTTATTACACTGACTCTATAAATCTTCTTACTATTTTATGTTTTTAGTTAATTAAAGAGTTTCATTTACAATAGGGTAGATGACAAATTTTTATTTTAATATCCGTGTTGTAGATTGTTTTAAAATATTAGACACACATTTTTTATTTTCTTACAGTGACAAATACTTTCGATCTTTATTACTGTAAAATATCGCGGGACGTCACTTTTAGGTACATTTTATATGTAGATAATATGACGTATATGCTCCCACTCCTAAACTTTAAAATTTTATGCATGTCTAATATTTTTCTAAATTTTTTTATTACCTAACTGACGTACTACATAGATTTTTTATTGTCACACCCCAGCATCAACCCTATTATTATCAAGCCACTAGCAATTTCACAAAAGGGTCAATTATTGATATCTTGACGATTAACTAATTTATCTGTAGTTTGAATACTCACTGCGAATAAAGGCCATCAACCCTGTCCCGGTCTCTCTCGTCGTCATCTCGACAGTCCCTCTTGAGCACAACAACTGGCGGTGGCTTGTGCTCCGACCGCGGCATCGATGGAGAGCCTGGTCCTGATTTGCCTAATAATGATAATTGACAATAAATTTGATACAGATAAAAAAATTAGACCAGTTTTAAGAAAGGTGTACATACAAAAATTTTGATGTATTCAATTTGGAGATTTTTTAATCTTTTATTTTAGGGGTTTTTATTCTTAGATGACAACAACGGGGTCGTTGTTGTAGTAAGCAATACAACCAAATATTATATTCTAAGTAACAGGATATCAATTTGGATAATTTAATTTTAACCCCAGGATTTCTAACATATCTGAATATCCCACTTAATTATCATTGATTAAATGTGTTCTGCTACTTGATTTAAGTCTCCTCACAACTGCTCACCATGGAGTCCATTAGCCAAAATTAATCGATTGTCTTACATCTATGAGATTAATTTAAAAACTTTTTCCTTATACCAACCTTTCCTCTGCCTCGTACATAACAGTAGCCTCCTTGGTATCGACATGATGATAACGACATCATCCAGTGACATTCTCCGCACATCAACTAGATTCACCGCAAGGATCTCATCCCCAACTTTGAGGCAGCCACTGTTATAGACGGCAGATTCCAAAGCTATCCGAGATATGAACACTCCGTCTGTCCTCGCTCCACCATCTCCTTCTCTGATGTACAGTCCCAGGGTTTGACCGGGACGCTTCACAATTTCAACTAATTGGACTATGTGTCGAGAGTCCTGGGAACAATATGAATATTCATTGTTAATATTAAATAAGCCCATATAATAAAAAAAACCGTATTAAAGAAGAAAAAAAATAGAGCACAAAATCTTCAATACGTTTCATTGAAAATCTGGCAACAGATGCAGCCGTTTTCAATTCGAAACCAATCTGACACCTTACGACAATAGTATTGTATTGCACAAAGCAAAACCGCCGCAATTCAAGGAAACCGCAAATGGAATAAACCACAGAATCTATAGCGAACAATATTACATAGCTGTGGTATGAGCCGTACTGCACATCCCAACAATGCTGGTCTAAATTGCGTTCACATTCCCTACGATCTAGGCCAGCCGGGCTCGAACAAAAGGGTTCACTAGAGTAGCGTTCTTTCACAGTGGGTCCCGTACTAGGTTACGAGCAGACTATTCGGGTCAATGGAGCGGGAAAATTACCTGAGAACACTGGTGTTTTTCAAAAAAAGTAGTCTTCAAGTCTCAACGTCACCTCCACCGCCACTTCCAATCACAGTTCCCAACTAGTTTAAATATTCATGACCCTCGTTCTTTGTAAAGAACAGTGAAATGATTGGAGTAGGTATTTTATTGTTGTCTTCTTTTATATTTTCCAATCACGATATTCTAGTTTATTTTCATAGAAGTTCGTGGTATGATCAGTATTCAACTATTCATTGCGGCTTACGATTTGTTTTCAATTTATTGTTGTTAGTTTCGCTATTGTGTGTTATGGAAGACGTTGAGAGTTTATACAAAGTTGCTCCGACTTGAGGTAAAGGTATTGTTACGAACATAGATTGTTGTAAAGCGAAAACTATTAACTGTTCAAGTACGGAGTAATACAAGTTAGGCTAGCAGTAATTACAGCTGTACTCTACCAACTCCATACAAGTGTTTACTCGTTAGTCAATAAGATTAATTATTTTTCCAATATACTTCATACTGTAATATATCTGATTAATAAAGTTAGATGCTACTTTCATATCGAGAAATTATAGTTACTTGATTATAATTTACAGTCGCACTCAGAGACATTAAATGATTACTTAAACTATTCCTTAGTAACGATTTTGTTCTGAAACCAATTACTAAGGACTGGGTTAAGTAATCATTAAATGACTCTGAGTACGGCTGTTACTTTTGCTTACCTGTAATGAGAAGAATTTCTTGGCGGCTTCAATATTGTTACGGCCCACTTGTCTGATTTCAAGAATCCGTACGATCATCTCGCCGCGGCGCTCGACCGCCTGAAAGTAAAATAAATCATAACATCAAAATAAGATTAATACATTTATTAGTAGTTCATAAACCGCATGTTGTATTATAGAAGAAGCCTTAACTATTTATTAATAGAAATTTCCCTTGTCCAAACCAGGAAATAGACCCGATGATTTGACTTACAAATCAGTTACAGACTACATTTATAGAATCATCGTTTATACCATTGACTTAAAAGCAATATTCCAACCATTCCCTTACATAGCCTTCATTTAAAATCAATTAAGTTGAACATCAAAACATTTTCCCTGAGATATGCTTTGAATGCAAAGTATTTCACTTCTAAGAGAATGCATTAAATAATATTAAGGTACTGACCTCGAGCGCCGCGGCGGTGGTCGAATCGTGGTCATTCTCCACCATTTCAATCTGCCTGAATATTTCATTGCTCACTCCTGATACCTGTGTTACACAAATAATGACTTTAAATATAGGTTAAAGAAGATTTATTTTCAATCAATGGAAAAAACTGATGCAAACGTGTAAGATGAAAGAAAGTAGATTCGCGCCATAATGATATAAATAAAATGTGTTATTCGATTACAGATAAAAAAATGCGTTCATATTATTTCAAAAATGGAATGCAGACAATATTCCTATATTTTTTCAAATAAAAATACAATTGTTTTAACATTCCAAACTTAAAACACAATAAAAGTTTAGACAAATAATATTGTGATTTCAATTTGTATTTGTTCGATTTTTAAACATGCTTTTTGAACACGTGTTCCGAGCCATATTTAAAAAATAACCGGTGAAAGGCAAACTCTTCTAAACCTTTTTGTTAAAAAAAATGGAACTTGTAGAAAATGTAATGGTAGTATAATATACATATAATATAATATAATAATATACCTTTCGGAAGTCTGGCTGCAGCACGCAGGGCGGCGCATGGTTGGCGCGCGGCGGCTGCGGCGGCCCGGGCGGTGCTCGGCCCGGCGAGGCCGTCAGGTCCGGCGCCGCGCGCCCGTTCTCCTGTAACAATAAATATTATAATCACATTAATTTTGTAAAACATGATCTTAAAGAAACAATCGAAGTCTGTGGCATTAATTTGGGTTTACTATAACCTCATCTTTGTATATTGTTATAAAGAAAATCAAAGACGGATAGAATTATTTCAATTTCACTTCAACTACGACAGTAACTAGAAAAATTGGTCCGTAATATTAAACAAAAAGTCTCAATATTGCAGCTCCTTTTACCATTTACTGTTACCTAACCATAACTTGCTCTGTGTAACGCCTGTAAGTGACATTATTAGTTATTTTCTCCCACGATAACCGTTGAGCTACGTAAAACTGTATAAAAATAATGCCTAGAATAACTTTCTTAAGTGAAATGACCCTATTTCTTGCACTATTTGACGTAAAGTAGCAGTTTTATTTTATTTATTATCGTGACAGATCATTTTTATTGATCGCTTTACTACGTGTTTCTAGTGTAAAAGCTTTTTAAGGTCAGCTAGTGGTAGTTATGTGAAACAATTGACCATCTATGGCAAAGGTAAACTGAAGTTACACGCAATTGTTTCAATTTCATTTATAAAGATCATAGTCAAAACCTTTGCATTGTGTATAAAATCAATTTTTATTCACAGTTATATACGTATTTTACAGTAATGTATTTATCATAATATGTTATTGTATGTACCTATTTATATCGTACATTTATCCATTCATCAATTATTATCTTATCTAAAATTTCATGTCAGACTTATTTGCTCCTACTGTAGTATCAACATATAAAAGTTGACAAGAAAGAATGACTGTTGCATTATGTCCACCTTTGTACCATAATTATAAATAAATGAATAAACAGAAAAATTTAAATACGTTTATGTAATCATAGAAAATTTTCAATTCATTTACATCATCGGACTTATACTACGAAATTATATTCCAATTCTCAACCATCAACATTTTAACACAACATTCAATATTAAATATCACACCACAATACAGATCAAGTTCCCACATCCCAACAGATACAATATCCCGGGCCCCATCTCCTTCTACATTCCCGTCATTTCCTAGAGCCCGGCGCAAAGGCACAATACCTACATACAAGACACGTCCTATTGCTGATGAGATAAGATACTAATTAGCATATCTTATGAGTTCGATTTTCTACCTCGCGAAGGCTCTTTGAACGTCTTAATATGATATTAAATACGTGCTCCGTCGACGTTAAACAACGGGAATATTAGCACGTGAAAGGAAAATTCAAAATTATTTTACATATACATACAATATACTTCATTTATGTATGTATGTATGGCCTATGTAAACGTTACATTCTCTTCCTACACGTGCCAGGTTGAATGATTGTTTAAACTCTTGTTGTTGAAATGGAAAGACGAATGTTTAATTCTTTTTTCAACTAGTCCTTCCGATTTTTCAAAACAATTTGTCTTTCGATAACATTAGCGGCTTAGTTAGTCATGAATGGTTATTCTTAGTCGGTTGTCACTATTGCAATAGTTTAAAGGTAAATCTGATTTGAACAGTTCTCGATCCTAATTTAGATAAAACTCATATATTACACGTCGTTATTTATCTAGTCACTAGCTTCCCGTGGGGTAAAAATAATCCTATCACTAAAATCAGCTCATACTCTGTCTGTATACTAAATTTCATCGAAATCCGTTCAGTGATTGACGGAAGTATATCCAAACATCCCAACAAACAAAATATTCACGTTTATAACATAAGTGTGATTATAATTTAGATAGTAGATAATATATAGAACGTTCAAAAACCTCACTTCTAACAAATCCAAAATAATTGGAATACTTTCAAAAACTGTTCACAAACTAAATACAATACTGACCGCAGCCTAACCAAAGAAACTTTCATTTGAAATTCAAAGGCCACCGTCAAACACCGAACATAATGTAATGTATCGAACCCTTTTCATTCAAATATTATTAGACTGCAAACAAACATGGCCGCTATTCTTATTTCCTACGTTCTTCCGACGCGGGTAATATTGTCACATTCTTTGAATGTGGAATGTGAATGCGGTGCGAAGATATCGATAGGAAGGAGCCATTTTTATTTTTAAAATATATTATGGACTGCAGAGGTTTACTTTTTGAAATGTTATCTACAGTGTAGTATTTTAATGTAATATAACACTATTATGTGGTAAAAAAAACTTAAATAATAACGATCAGATACTATTTGGTTACTACTTGTTTGATATCAAATAGTTATTATAGCTCCATTTTTATTTTCAGGTTATCGTTTAAACTTTGTGTAAATAGAAAATATCAATCACATCACATTTATGAATAAATCTTTAAATAAACATGGAACTGAATGAAAAAACAGCGAATGACGTCACGTCATACAACGGTTCATGAATGATGAATGAAAACTCGAGTAGAAGTCAGCTGCAGCATGCAATTATTCATGAATTCCTAATTCAAATGATGGAAATAGAATGGAAAATACCAATGAGAAATATCAGCCAAACGAGTGCGTCACACAATTCTTGTAAGATTAGAACTTCTATCAAAAACTGATAATGTGTTTTAGAATATTTTCATGTAGTTTTAGGGATTAGTTCGCTTTTGTTGAATATTACTATAGTACTTCATTATTATATCATGCAATTACCTCAAATAAAATTACCTAACATTCAAAAGATTAAAAATAGTCAACCAGATTTTAATCTATTTTAAAGGAATCCAAAAGCCCTGTGTACAAAATTGAGTACCTAAGTCAAACTCCCCAATCTAATATCATCTTATAACAAATCAAAGAACGATTTGTCGGTCTATCATTGTCGTCCATCCCCTGATTCGTTTGTGTGAGCGTTAAAATTTTTGGCGGTCGATCAAGTGCGGGGCAGGGAGCCGAGGGGGCGGGGCCCTGACCTAGTTACGAGGCGCCCCTGCGCCCCTCTCGCGTACGCATGAGGTCACTGTACTGCAGTTGCAAGCCCCCAAATACCGCAGGGTGACTGGACTCATCCCACGACTGTATTAGCCACGCAACAACCGTACAATTGTATGCCAAAAACCGGTAAAGTTAAAAGAAATATGCACAGCCATGTGTCAAAATTAAAATTCGATTTGGGTTGGATGGGATGGACGTTTCAATTTTAGAATTGTATGTATTGTAGGTATTGTCACGAGGTTTGGGTAGTGATAACAAATTTATTTTTTAATAATAAAATGTCAAACATAACAAATGTATTTGAATCCTAAATATATGTATCGGAAATCTTTACATCAAATATGAGATTTTTTTATATTGATATTTCAAGTAGAAAAAATTAATATTTCTTTTTTTTAAGATTGCAGTAAAAATTCAACCACATGTGAAGATTTTATTTTAAATCTACTACATACACAAGAAGAGACTGCATCTGTATAGTAATATATTCAAGTAACTTGTATTCAAGCGCTACGCTACATGCAAATTTCTACGACAGTTAGACTGCTACGAGTTGCTACGAAATTCGTAGCCGCGTAGCAAAGTCTATTTTTTAAACATTCCTTTGTGTCTTTTACATCTTTACACGACGATGTATTTGTATGAACTCAATTTGTTCAACTTACTGAATAACCTTCCACAATAGAATAAATTGTATGGAATAAAGTAACGAAGTTTCGTAAGAAACGTTGGTTTGTAGGAAGACAAAATATTTGATGTTTTATTTCGTTTATAATGAGATCTTTTATTTTGAAAGAAGCGTCATAAAGTTGTTTGCTTCAGTCAACCTTCAAACATAACAAAAATATAAAAGCATGACTCAATTTTCAACAAAAATCAAGGCAGAGTTAATGATACCTAATTAAAGACTAGACTGCGAGTGTCTGTCTGTCTGAATTACATAATGATGGAAAATACCAACAAAAGGGTCATACAAAAAGTAATAAATATGTATGTTTATACACTACAAAGTAAATTCAAACCACACAATAGTACTAACGAAGTAATGACAACGTAATATAAAGGAGCGCGTCATGCAACAATATTTCACTTCAACAAATGTACCGTTGATTCATTCTGAGCCCGCCCTAATAGCTCCGACAAAAAAAAGTAAGTAAAAAAAGATCCGATTAAACCACACGATTCAGCAAACGGGCCTGCTAACCTTTCTGTTTGCATACCAATTACATGGCCAACATGGCCCATGTATTTACAAGAAGCAACTATGCAAACCACAACGACGTAACCACCTGCCGTTCGACATTAAATCCTATTCCAACAACGTAAGTGTCATTTTCATTTGTCAGTTGTTTTAATATTCTGTGGATAATAGACTTCTGTTGGCTGTCATGCAATATCCAGTGCAATATGGCTGCGGGATCTAATCTTAGGTTTTATTAGAGCACTAGACATAGGACACTGACTCGTTTGCTCGTAATCTAGGTCTTAAAGATATATTTAATGGCTTAGCCGAGTACTGCCATTAGATAAGAGTAGTTTAAATCAGATCGTTTTAACCTGTTTATTTTTATGAGTGATTTTTTTCCATCTGTTTGGCAAACAGATGTTATTTACGTAGAATAAAGTATCGGTGAGCTCGGTTTTTGAAAAAGTATCGATGGAGCAAAAACTCTATCGATACTTTTTGGAAAAAGCTTATTCTATTTTGACCTTTCAAAAATGCCTTTAAAAGGTTTAATTGAAATAAATGCTTTGACTTTGAGTGTAACTTTCAACTATCAATTGTAACGATTTACCTTAAAGGTATAATGAAACTCATTGGGAATTTTCCAACACTGATTAGACTTGAAAATTCCCAAATACTTTTAGTTGTAACTAAATGTCTGTAAAAAAAGAAATTAATCAAAATACACTATTAAAAATTAAAAGAACCCTAGTTCCAAGCTAGCTAGTCTCAAGCCATGTAAATATTTCACAAAGCTAAAAGGTCGTATTCATTGCTTATACGTTCTTCGAACGCCCACAAATAGATTACTAGGGGTTTCTGAATAAATGATTTTGACGAACTGCCGTCAAACAGGGCTAGACCTGTCATGCTCTGTCATGTTAGTCGGAAAACAAACTCAGGTACAAAGTGAACTTAAAGGGCATGTACTGTTTATATATAGAACTGAGATATTATGTAAGGTAAAATGTTCTGTGTTATTAGAAACTGTAAGGAGTAAGCCTTTGTTTCGCTCGTGGACGTCTTTTAGGTGATGATGATAATTTAATTAGACGCTAATTTTCTCTTTAAATTTTGTAAATACATACATACGAAAACTAACATCATTGTCTTATCAGGAAACATCTTTCATCTGTGATACTTTTAGCAAGGATGTAGATTCCTGAGAAAGTAGCCATTAGCTGAATACAAACTTTGAGAAGAGTGACGTGAAAAAAGTAGCATTAACTGCCAAAAAAAAGTGTTAAAGGCAAATCCTCTGTTAAGCGTCGGTCACCAGTGTCTGACGTGGCGGTTAAAGGTTTAAAAACTAAATCCGACTACGTGTTTTCACACCCTTTTGTATGTGCAATGAAAGTTAACGAATGCGTACCATTCAGGCTACATACAGGAAATCCTGTAAACAAACTTTACAGACATGTAGTTATAAAAATAAAACTAGTTTCTAGGGCAAACATAAAATAATTTTCAGTAGCTATCTCGCTGCGGATGCGCGCCGCGGAGTAATCACCGGCTCTAGTAATAAAACTGTCTCGCTGTACCCTCCTAGATTTATCATGTAGCTGTTCAAGAGTTCAACTACACTGATCTATTGAACTTTTCTCTAACATAACAGAAACTTAGGCTTGGTTTTATCACTAAAAATACAATCAATCAATTTACCTTTAAATGTAAATGTATGAACACTTTTTTCCGTAGGTACTTGAAACATGAGCGACATATTCGCTTCACGTATTGTCATATAGATAAAAATACTTCGCTTCAAATAAATTGACACCCGGAAAAGTAAGAGTGACATTTACGCCAATTTGATTCAACCTAATGATGACTGATTCAATGAACTCGCTACGCTACGCATGCATCGTAGCAAAAACGTAGCGTTCTCGTAGCGTAAAGAGTAACGTTTGTAGTAAAGTGCTACGCGTGAGTTGCTACGATCCAATTTGTGTATAACTGGTTAGTACCGTACGTTTGCGGTATGAAATGTGATTTAGATTGTTTAAACTGTTTTGAGTTTACTTTAAAAAATATGTGCATTCAAATATGATTACAAGATTCTATGACACACATAAAACAATAATTCTAATTTATGTCCCACAATATGTATCGACACTACCATAATTTCCAAACATAAATATCCCACTCAATAGCGAAACACGAGCACATAACAAGCCCATACATTTATTTAATACACTCATTACCCGCATAATTCCGAAACACAATAAATGGGAACAGGCTCGTTCGCAAACGTTGTTATCGGTATTAAATAACTCGGATTCGCCGCAACGTTGTAAATTCCATTAATTCACATAAACGTAGTGACAGCGAACCATTGCCGGTAATTAATACCAGACGCTGCTCATATTAACTACTGGCTTCTGCCAGTGGCTTCGCCCGCGTTCCCGTGGGGTAAAAAGTATTCTATCACACAATTTAGTTCATACCCTATCTGCACACCAAATTTGAACAAAATCCGTTCATTAGTTTCACCGTAATTGATGAACAAATATCCAAACAAACAAACTTTCATATTGATAATATTAGTGTAAAGTGTAATGTTACATCAACTAGTTTTTAAATTAAATAGCTATATTCATTGTTAAGTAATGCTCATGAACTTAATTGATGTTTTTCTTTAATTCAAGCAAAGATTTTTATTTGCCTGAAAATAAATACAAACTTCTGTAATTTTAAATCGTTAATTTGTAAGCTATATCGGTGTGCAGGCCGTAAGGACTTACGATTTAACTGTACAGTTCGACAGTTCAACTGTACAATTAAAACTAAAGGTGTAGCGTGCATAACTGTACAAAATGCCATGACCTCCATATCATTACAATCAATCATAGTCTTTACGGACGACCTTTGAAATCAATCATGGCTCTCTTTGTGTATTTAAATTTTAGATTAATTATAGTTAAAACAAACACAACATCCATTGGAATAATATACCTGAGTGATACCACGGCCTCACCGTAAACCGACGTGAAACAACGCTTGCGTTGTGTTTCGTTGTATGATTGAGTTAACCGGAGGCCCAATTACACCCCTTCCTCCCAATTATTCCAATTCCCCAACAACCTTTAAATCCTAAACCCTCAAAAGGCCGGCAAAACACTTGTAACGCCTCTGGTGTTTCGGGTGTCCATGGGCGGCGACGTTTGCTTACTATCAGGTGATCCGTCTATTCGTTTACCGGCTTGTACCATAAAATAACAACTATTTAATTTAATCCAATTAATATACATTACATTATAATTGTTTTTCACGAAGCTTAGACCTTGCAAACTGAATCTTAATATTATGAAAACTAAGTATAAATTTACTTTAGAAAACAAAATTAATAACGCTCTATAGAGAAACTTATTACATTCACTCTGTTTAATTAAATAAAATTAGTTCTTCGTTTATGTAAAGAATAAAGAAATAATTAATATTATGAAACATTGTACTGTATTAAATAACTCTAGCTATGATAGTTATTCTTCGTTCTTTAATATTCCTTTAGTTAGTTTTCTCAATCATTTGACTAACTGTTTTTCTTTTTGCTACCATTTAGATTGGTCATAAGTAATTTAATTCCTCACAATTTTAATCTAACAAAACAAATTAATATTTTCAAATTGCTGATATATGAGATTTGATACTTGAAAAAGTACCTTATTCGAAAATTTTGTACTATATCTATCATTTGTATCACTTCTCAATATTTCTTAAATATCATATAATAAGTCCAAATTACCTTCAGACTACACACGCGACATCAATCTGCATAACCTAAGCCACTTTAAAAACGTTTACCCATTCAAAAACTGACCGCGGCAAACGTAGCTTACCCTAATAGCGGTTAGTCCACGCGTCTATTACTGCGAGCTCCAACCAGTAATGAGTAGTTATTACCAAGATGAAATATGATGGCAAAATGAAGATCCTGACAAGAATGAGGTCAGGTGAACTGTGATAAATTATATTTTTAATTTTTGTAAAATATACTGGGTCGAGTTGTAAGGATTGCTTTATGTTAAATATGTTGTATGTTTAAGGGATGCAATGAGACTTCTAAAAGTTGTTTTGTATTAGTGTCTCCGTATGTGAGAAGTTATTAAAAAATCTGTATCTAAGGCAGCATAAATTCTACTGAATAAGGCCGTTATGTCCGTAATTTTGTTAGAACTTTAAAACTAATGTTATTAGATATTATGTGATAACAACAGACACAAATAACAATACAACAATTTCAAATAATAATTAAATCAGTCATTATAAGTATATCATTTAAATATGTCAATAATTAATGTATGTCATATCTAGGACAAATGGAAGCGTCGTGTTATGTTTTATTAAGTTTACGAGTTCAATGCTACAAGGCTCAGATTCGCGGTATGAATGAATAGCAATTTGTAAATTATTAACTTCAAAGTGAATGAATTGGAATAATGGTTTGCATTTCTCATTGTTAAGTTGTATGTATCAATTGGTTGTGAGTCAAAAAGTTTTTAACCGGCCACTCCCAGCGCCTCCCGAGCTTACACTCGTACAAATCAAAGTTACGTCAACGCCCTGAATGCCCCACGTGTTCCCGCCGCTATTCAATGGTAAATCGAATATACGCATATCGTGTGAACTGACTTTCTGCAGAACATTGAATAAAATGTTAAAATAAAAATCTAGGTAAACTAAATGAAATTTTTAAGTCAACGAAAATTAAACGTTCGTTTTGCCAAGGCAAACTATGTCCAACATATAATTAGTTGAAAAAATATACAGACAAATCCAAGACGTACATTAAAAAGACGTCGTGAAGCACACAAGGGGCCTCGGATCGATGGTCCGTCGTACTCCTAATCGATAGCGCCGTACTACTACCTCAATGGGGTGCGCGCGCCGCCCGCCTTACGTAACGCGCAGAACACCACCTGTTGCTTAATACTACCACCCATTTATAACCCGACCACGTTGAAAATGCCGTCTCACCTTCACGTAGAGCCGATGGAGCGGTACTACGAAATTTGGGCGGGTTACCTGGAGTCAATGCACTTGTGCAACCTTCGGCGCTGCACTCAAGGGTGCATAGTGGGGTAGCGGTGTGTAGGTATGATAATGATCTTCGTTACCGTTATTGGAAGGCGTAATGAAGAGTTTACGCTGCAAAGGGCATAGTAGTGCATAAAGTTTCTTGGTACAACTCGAGTAAAAATGGAGTCCTAACTAAACAGATTTGTACTTGCAGATTTTTAAGCTTGAGTGCAGAATGTTGTTTCACGGTCTAAATAGAGATTTAGATCCTGCATAATAATGTTATTGCAGGTTTTATTTTGGTAGTTTTTGAATTTTTCTCTTTTCTTTTAGTCCAAAACCTCTACAGACTTCGAGTGAATTAGCGTTCACCCGTAAATAACCGATAAAATCGTGCGAGAATCCGGTTTTCCGGATGGTTGCAGAGATCAGACGGCGCTACGCATAGGACCGGAAACTGTGCACATCACGGATGAGTGGACCGGTCGTATGCTTGTGTGTCCACTTGTTTCAAGTGCGGAACCCGGCAATCAGGCGGGAAATACTCAGACAAAATGTCTCAATGGAATTAGGTAATAGAGAAAGACTTACGAATATTTTAGAGCGTCAATAATTAATTAACTCAGAAATTTCTCAACTCTTTTGAAGTATGGCAAGAGCAATGACCTTTCAAATAAAAAAGCGATCTCAAAAAATATATTAATTAAATTACTTACCCTAAAAATGTACAAAAGGTTACTCGAACTAAATACGATATTGTTTTGAGATTTCACATTTAAAAAAGTTGACAAAGGGACCCTACGCACCCACGCAGGGTTGTTTAAAGAAGCCTGGGTACGAAGATCAAAATCATTGGACCAGTGACAGGTTGATAACTAACGCCTACGGAACCCAAGTTAAATGTTACCCTTGTTGAAGGGTAAAAGACATATTGCTTGACAATTGTATGGTATTAGGGTAATTGTTAAGAGCTTGTGTTTGCTTTAAGAAATGGCGCTCGATAACTGTCTTGACCTATCTAACACTGCGTTTCTGACTTAGTGAATGGTGAATTGGTTTTCACAATGATGTATTTATCTTTCATTCTTTTTTTCTTTAAAAAAAAACATAGCAAACAGGCCGCGCTAAGATTTTCTCCTGTATCGTAGGTGCGTTTACAAACATATAAGTACACATGCACATGACAACCAAACCCGAAATAATAATTTGTGAATCACACAAAGAGTTGCTCCGTGCGGGAATCAAACACGCTACACGTTGCACGGCAGTCAGTTGCCCAGTAAACACGTCAACCATGCAGTCTAAGACTTTTGCGATTTTTACAAGATAATTACTACTGGAGAAGAGCTACTTCAATGATGAAAGAAGACATTAAATTATCATACTATTAGATTCTGTGTCAAATTTTTGAGTCCAAAAATAGTTGTGCAACCTCTTGGCTTCAAAATAGAAGATTAAGATGAAAATAAGAGCACCAATCTAATCATAAAAGTAAGTCGTAAGTCGTTTAAATATAGACAACGCATAATTTCACCAATAAACATTATAGGATATTCTAAGACAAATGTCTCAAAACGACCTTTAGAAAATCATGCACATACGACATACAGGTACGACATTTCGTAATTCAATGAACAGGAACCGAACATAGACAAGATATTAATCAGTAACACTCATAACATTTATGTGAAATTGACACATGAAAGGTTCGTGAGGCGTATGAGCTCAACCTTTCAGCCCACGTGCCATCTGTACCGCCCACACGATGATATTCCCCAAATATTCTTATAAAATAATAATCGCTGACATTAAAAACATAGCCTTTAGCTACTTGAATAACATTATTTTAAATTAATGGTATTTTCTTACAAAAAATGTTATTTTTAAACACGTATTTAAATGAGATTTTTGGCGTGTTTGTTTACAAAGTAATTATTTAATGGTTAGTCATGTGGGTGGTTTCGGTTTGTAGACTTGTTCTTGAGTTTTATTTTAATAAGAACATTTTGTACTTCAAATAACATTGTACTTATTTATATGCCGAATAGATCACTTTTCATTCAATAACCTACTGCGAAAAGTACCAGCCACAATTCCAGACTTTAAACTGTCGGTGAAAAATCGGAATCAAAATCCGAATAATTGGCCTGTCCTCTTGTTCGGCCATGACACATGAGTCCACTCTATCAACAAGGCTTTCCAGTACAATTCAACCTACATTTTAATTATACCAATCACAATCATGTACAATGATAGATGATATTGATGATATTGACGTGTAAAAGTGTTATTTTATAACCTATTTACAAAATAAATATCATTTATCATTTATTTAACATGATACTTTGGACTTAAAACACCCAAAACGACCTATAATCAACAGCTCAGAGTAGAGTAGACTGCTGGACTATTGGTATCCTCTACAAAACAATGGATTTGCAGGCTAGGCTAGCGCTAGCGAAACAAGCGTGATCGTAGTTTTTTTCTGTCTTTTTTAACTTTGCCCACACTAGGATATCTTCGTATGCTGTGGTTGCGTTTAGCGACATACATACAAATGACACCCAGACCGAAACAACAATTTGTGGACCATACAAAGAGTTGCTCCGTACGGGAATCAGATGCGCTACATGCTGTGAGGCAGTTCGTTGCCCAGCTACTGCAACCGAGCAGTTTAAAACGGTGAGATATAAGAACATTGCTACTTGGTCTCTGTTAAATAATTATGTAGTCCCTTAGTTCACTATTACTCTTACGACCATGAAGCAAATACTAAAAGGAAATGTCATAACTGAATTTCCCTTTAACATAATGCGGGACAATGTCCTGAGAACGTGGGACGTTACAAACCACGCCTCATTTTCGTTCTCTAGGTCCAGTTGCCTACAAAATCTTTGCCAGTTGTCCACATTTTTATGTGCTACTTCCTGAGCGCTTATAACCTTTTTACTTATAATATCATTGGGCAGGGCCGTTTTTATGTGTCACCTCTTTGTACTTGCTTCATGCTTACGACCGCCGTGGGAAGAGTAGGTGACAAATGGTTCTACTTTACTGACACTATACAGCTAAAGTGACCCAAAATTAAATAATATTACATTCAGAATATCTTCGTAACCAAATTCCCATTGACTTGGTTCCCGTAACATAATTCTGTTACCCGTGATTCAAGCATTAAAACCACTTAGAGTTTCCTCACCCCATGAGAGAATTAGAGCGCGAAGATAAGTCCATTCAGTTTAATTATCCCATTCCAAGGGATACCATCAGATTGCTATGGAAGTTGGAAGAATTAGCTGACGAAATTATTTAATAATATGGCGTTTATGGAATTGTGAAAGATTTTTGGGTGAATGTAGGTAAATTATTTTTTATTGCTAATATATCATTGGTGTTATGGGAAAAACTATTAAAGAGCTATCAGACCAACACAGATGGGACCCAGTAGGGCTGATACCTGATCCGGAACTGCGGGCTACCTAGCGGTCTAATCGGGGCTCCGGCTTGAAAACCAAGAGTAGGAACGGGGTAGTTTTGATGAGAAAGAATCTGACACTCCTTCTCGTCTCGCCCAAGGTGGGAAAAGTCACTAGAGGATTTTCCCCACTCAAAAAAAACCTTTTCATAATTTGGTACATCGTTTTGAAATATATCCCCTATGTAAATATAATAAGTATCTATCAGTCTGTCTGTCTTTAGAATAAATTGATCGAATTATGGAAAAAATTTTAGAACTATAAATATTCTCGCTTAGACTTATCATATCTATATGCCTTTCTAGATACAAAGAAGTTACATAACTGTATTGTTTGGAGCCAAACGTATACGAAAAGCAAAAAGGATATGATTTGTGTTTACATTTTCTTTTCACCTCTTGCCAAACACTAACATCAAGCGCAGGAAAAATAAATTGTTTTCAGATTTAAGGAGATTTTAACAAAAACTTGGCATTGTATCAAGAAAGAATAAAATTTTTGGAGAGGAAATTATTTCGTTACGCAAATTGTTACTGCTTATAATATCTACAACTGAATGCTAAATAAACAGTTAAATACAAAACGGAATCATGATAATACGTTTGAAAACGACTCTTCAAAAATTCTTTTACAGTCCCATAATTGATTTTATTTCTTTCTCGAGTCTTACTTTTTTTGGGCAAAAATCAAATGACTTCTCCCGCCTTAGGCGAGGCGAGAGGGAGTGTCAGACTTACTGACTAAAAGCCACCCCGTTCCTACTCCTGCTTTTCGAGTCGAAACCTCGGTAACCTGCTAGGTAGTCCGCCACTAGAAATTAAATCTAAACATCATTTCAACCTACATAATTTATAAAAATCACTGTGCAATCACTTTGATCATCAATTCCTTACAGAAAAACCTCATGAGATATATATAACACAAGTAAATTATTCATAACCTCGTTTCCACACAACTCAATCTCCTACACACCTCACAGAAGCCTAACTAGAAAATATTTCATTAAATTCTTTCCACTTTTAGTGTACCCTAAGGTGTCAGTAAAAAGGAATAGCGAAAACACACGTCGCCCTATATAAAACATGTGCACATGAAATGGAGTGGTTTCAAAGACCCGTGAAATGGTGTCTCGTGAAAAAGGCACTTCGGAATGCGATAAAACTTGCCACAGCGTTTTGACGTTTTACTTGAAGATGCCAAGTACAATTTTTACTGTATACGAGAAGATAGAAATCTTTGCGACGTATGTAACAGTTGTAATTGGGTTGGAATTATTTTGTAGAAGTTCATGCTTAGTTAAAGTATTTTCAGTACAACGTTAATATTGTTTTTTTATGGTATAAAATGGTAAACGAGCAGACGCATCACCTGATGGTAAGTAATCGCCACCGCCCATGGATACCCAAAACTCCATAGGCGTTACAATTGCGTTGCCGGCCTTTTGGATTTAGATGCAATACTTTACAAGACGACACGCATGAATCTGATAACGAAATTTCATATCGTACTATTTCCGAAATACCTTAGCGTCTCTTGGTTAACTTTATCTCCCTAATGCTAATCACAAATCTATAAGAAAATCCTATAAGCAATTACTCACACAAACATCACAAATGGAATTTAGATTTTCACTTCAAAAAGTAAATAAATCTGCTCAATGGACTTGAAGGCATACATTGAATATTTGAATACCAAACAGTCTTCGATCTTTGATCAAAATATTCAGACGTTTCACTTAAGCTAAGCTGTATCAAAAAAAAAAACAAAACTAAAAAAAAGAAACGGTTGGTTCAAAAGCTTACAGGGTTACCACAAAATCAATTTTCTTGAAACAAAAAACAGGGGAAATGCAGTTTTATAAAAAAGCAATCAAGTTTTTCAATCAGGAAGGCTGCATGTAATATCTGAGGCTTGGGGCGATGGCTCGAGCAGGCTATTGGCTAGACAGGGCACGGACAACTGTCGGCTCTGATCATGTCATCTGATCTACAGCCAATTGCTTTCTATCATGAAATTCAGACGTTATTAATGTAACTGACTTGGTTTTGTTGAAAATTTGTACTAAGTAAATTCATAAGTTTGCCTTCGTATGATAATATTATTATTTTAAATCTTAGAGACATTTAATGATTACTTAAACTATTCATTACTGCCACACTCAGAGTCCTTTAATCATTACTGAACCTAGTCCTTAGGAATTGTTTTAGTAACGGAAGGACTGGGTTAAGCAACCATTAAATGATTCTGGGTACGGCAGTTAGATCTTAAAAGAAAATCTAATATCGCGTTTACTTTGCTATTAAATCTTTCCATACTTTCACCTACACATACTTTTTTTGATAGAAAATCATCACTTGCATTGTAAAATTAATCTCATGATTACATTGTTTTATTTTTATAATAGAGTTCTTATTTGTCCTCCATATTATTACAGTGCGAGAAAATCGAAAGAAAAAACAAACATCCATTAACTTTATATACCAAAGAAAATCTTAATCTTAATTTCAAATAACTTCTTCTAGAATCTACTACCCCTTAGCATAATTCTGTTTGGTAGTAGTTAGTAGCTCAAGGATATCGTCTAGACAGGAGACAACCACCATTATTAATAATGTCTACTGCAATATGTTTTATTGTTCATCTTGCTGGAAACTGATGTGTGTCGAGGTTAGCTAGACAAGTTTTAGGCTACCTAAACTTATGTATTATGTATTCCGTGGAAAATTAATGGGAATGCCATGGCAGATGAGTCATCGGGAATTCGTATCATATAAATTATGCAACTTAACTATTTAATATCACAATATTTTTGATAATTTCGTGAATGAAAATGTAAATCTAAGGACTTGTTACACAATGTCTGATTAACCGCTATGTATCAGATAACTTTGAATTAAGAACGTAATTTGTATGCTCTATCTGTCACATAAGTTTATCGGGCTCTTATATGAAGGTGGTAAAACAGACATTAAGTTTACGATGATTATTAAAAAAGCATAATAATTTTACCGAAATGTACTCTTTGGCTGACTAGATATCCAACACAAGACCACGTGCAAAGTCAAAGTGATCTGTCTATTTTCTATTTTTTATAGACTTTATATTATATGTAATAGACACATATTAAACCTAAATAAATAAAGAAAGAAATAACAAAAGTGCTAACTAAAATCTTCCATTAAAACCGCTTAGTGCGAAGTCGAGACAGGCGCCAGCCGTCAGCTAAACCCCATTACAAGGCTGGTGACACTATGACGTCATCACCCACAGATAATTGAAGCTTACGAGGACATCCCATGACCTTTCTGTGAGAAACGACCTATTTTACAGATGAATTGGTATCTTTTATCTTATATACTTATTTTATATTGATGGGTATTCTGTTAATTTGAGTTTACCTAGATTTTTGGTAACCATCGCATGCATACAAGACTGTATGTGTAACATGACCTCGGTACAAACTGGCCATTTAGAATCTTAAGGTGTTTGAAAAAAGAACTGAGATTGAATTTGAATTTTTCTTTTTTTTTGGTATTTTTAAGTTGTAAATAATGTGTTAGTTTAGATGAATAATATAATTTATTTTATCTTTTTATTTTGCTATTTTTGAGGATTGTTTTTTTCTTTTATTGACAACATTTTTACTGATACTATTTTATTCGATATTTAAACTAAAATAATTTATATGGACTGTGAGTGGTAATGGAACTGTCAAAGGATAAGTAATTTTATTACAATGTAAAATAAAGTTCACATTACTTCGTTACACACTTAATTCGTTGAAAAGCAAAATAATATTATACACAAGATAATAGCAAACGCACTAAACAATAGAATACACTACATGTTTCATACATTAAACATTTTCAATTCAAAGTAATAATTCTCTGAGAAGAATCCTCTACAATACATTACTGCAATTTATTTCAATTAAATACCTTATATTAATGTACAAAACGTGCAATCTCCTATAGAAACCTTTTGTGGCCACATACACAATGAAATGATTATATTTTATGATTTATGTCTAGAGATTAATTTTCATTAGTAAGTCTAGAATTTTCTGTCTAAACCTCTTTTAATTTTCAGTGGTGTTTTCTTTTAGTGTTTTTTATTAGATTTTTTAAGTGAATTCTATTTTGTTTAGTGTGTAGGATTAATAAATAAATAATTAAGCACCGACTGTAATTACTTTTTTTCTACGTAAATTTATAATGATTCCAAAAGTACGTGGCAATATTCAGCTGGCACCTTTATACGAGAGGGTTTGCCATTCGTTTTACGAGCTTACTCTAGAATCCAATTCCGATCGATCAACATTGATATTGTCAAATTTTGTACTCTTGAGTATGGGCTAACGCCCAGTGTTGCAAACACTAACGCCCATTACATCAGTATTGCGTGGATATTGAATGAACTAAATAGTTTTAAGTTTTGTTTCATATTCCATACTCTGAGTGCTATTTTAACAGCTACGATTAGGGTTGTATAGTTTTGACATTGAATAATTATTGAGATTTTATTGGATTGAAATATCATTAACATTGAGATTGGTTTCAAGAGCAAACGCCCTGATTTGTAAGAGAGCATTGGACCTATTTCTCTGTAAAGTGTCTTACTTTTTTTTTTTTTTTTTTTTTTTTGAGGGGGAAAATCTGAGTGCTATTTTAACAGCTACGATTAAGGTTGTATAGTTTTGACATTGAGTAATTGTTGAGATTTTATTGGATTGAAATTGCATTAACATTGAGATTGGTATCAAGAGCAAACGCCCTGATTTGTAAGAGAGCAATGGACGTGTCATCTCTGTAAATTGTCTTATAATTAATACCCACAGGAAGAATCAGGGTGCTGACAAACGTACTATTCTTCTCTGTCGTCACTACACTCCACAACTCTACTATGTAAATGTTAGTAAACTAAAGATGCTTGTGTTTGTCTGTATATGTGGGATTATCCTAATTATATGCTGTTTTGCAGAAGTAGTGTCATAATCCTTTTATCTGTGAGTTGCGTTGTGTCTGCGTCACTAGTGCAAAGTTTAAATATTAAAATTATGCTTGAAATATAATATTGTAATGTATGAGCTTAAGGAAACTATTAGAGTATGATATACGATGCTTAATTAAATCAACTTGAATATCTGTTGAAAACTGAAACCACTCAGCTACTTTATAATTTAATATTATATTTACTCTAATCAGTCAAAAAGATACTAAATTATAATCATTATTGCGTTAAAATCTAACCGAAATTTCAAATTCATTTTTTTTTTCAATATTGTACATGCTTGTAGTCTTAAATAATTACATCAATTTGAATTAGCCATGTCCTGCCCTTTAGGCAAACAAATAGTCAGGTAGAAGTATGAGTAAGCACATTAATAAATACAATTAATTCACGTAAAAAATAAAAACAAAGAAATACATCAATTATGATTTAGGGAGACCACATTATAGCAGTGATTAGTCCCATAAAAAGTATTTTATAGAGTAGAACTTGTGCACTTAAACCTAACATAAATTACCAATAAATAAAAACATAAACATACTACTTTATGTAGTAAACCAACAACACAATTTCCACCAATAAATGTCGTATTTAACCGACAAATAATTGATGTAGGAGAAGCCTTGCGGCGGTAATTCCACATAATTGTTTCATACGGCAAACTGTTGAAAGTACCCTTTGTACCCCTTAATTTATTCTCGACGTTTATACGTATATAGTACAAAACAAACGGTTACCTTGTAAACAATGCCGTCAGAGGAATTCCTTCGTCGAATAAAAGCTTTATGATACATCCCTCAACTTGATGTAATCTCAAGTATTACAGGATAAGTTATGGATAATTTTGAATTGTTTTCATGTTACCGTAAGTTGGGAAGAGCAAGTAATTTTGATATGAAACACGTGGAAGGTATAGTTTGTGAGTTATATATGTTACCCTTTGAAATCTGGACACGATGCTGCCGTTAAGAATTTTATTATTTATCTATAAATAGGGATGATGACGGGTATGAGAATTAAAAATCTATTTAGTCCGTCAGTTTGGAATTAGAAAATATTAGACACGTAGCATTCTTTTAATTCTCATGTAAGATAACAATACTTAGATAAAACGAATCAAAGTTTAGGAGTGGGAGTTAGGTACATCAATTCTACGTATAAAACGTACCTCAATATTTCGACATCACGCAATATTTCAAATACATAATATTATCTTTGAAAGTATTTGTTTCTCTTAGAAAATAAAAAAATACGTAGCTAATGTTTTAAAAAAAATACTGGACGGACATTAAAATAAAAATAATCATCAACCCTATTATCAAAACTTTGATCGATGATCAAAACTGCTTGTGAAAACCTAGTCCTCAATTTTGAGCCATGAGAGAAGCATCATCATTAATCCCGCTCCTAACTGAATTCCATGTTACTTTTCAAGCATGTATTTCGCCATTTATGTGTGAACAACGAAGTGTAAACTCCACAAAGCTGCCAGAGTCTAAATATCCCAATATCCCAAGTCAATAGTTCACTGTCTGGCGTTGTAGATTCAACCTTACCACAGACCACTAGCCTAGCATGCGGGTATTGCAAACAAATTACTCGATCTGCTATAGCAATGGGTTTGCAGATAGAACACATTGTTGAAGAAATGGGGTAAGGATTCCTATAGATATTGGCTCTTACTAGAATTCTATCTAGCCTATTTTTTTAATTTTATTTATGTCTTGTTTTATAATAGTTAATACGTACTGCTCATGTTGCATCCATAAATGAATATAAATAAAATAGAAAAAAAAGTGATTATATTTTTTTTTTTTTTTGATAAAAACCAGGTAGCGAGCAGATAGATCACCTGATGATAAGCGATCGCCACCGCCCATGGTCACCAGTATCACTCCGGTCGAGCCGGCCCTTTCGTGCCGAAGCATGGTTCTTCTGCACTTGAAAAATGTATAGAAATTAGCACGTCTTGGTTGCAAACTTTATAGATAGAATGCTGTAAATAAAACTGAACTCCAAACTCTCATTTGGTAAAGAAGTCACGTTAAATCAATCGTTTACTGTTTACTGCTTTAATATTTAAAAACCAATACATTAACTTGATAAGTTGCTTCTAAGTAAGTGAATCAATACGTCTTAAAGATTTCTCTTAAAGTTTATTTATTGAGCTCACGAACTAAGCTGCGATTTACGGGTTTCTTTGAAATCTATAAGAAAAGAAAATAAATATTCTAGTCTTCTAAAGGGGATTAATTCTTTGAATCTGTGGATTTTATAAATTCTGTGTAATCTATTATACGAGAATTCATATGAAAGCGTTGCATTACGAAGCTTAGAGGTCACAAACACATATTATTTTAACTTTTATAACAGTAATTTAGTGGGACGATTCTTCAACTGTCTCTCTAAGATTAAGATATATGACCGTTATTTTTTAGCCTTACTCTGAACTTTTTGTCTCTTTCTCTCTTTCTTTGTAAGGTTTTTCTAATAACTAATTTTCTTTTTCGCAACATTCGAAAGCTTAAAATAATAAAATTAATTTACAAAAACATATTTCTAAGTATCATGTTACGTTTTTTGCTACAAGTTGTCTCGTCCTACAGTTTTAATGTTTAGTTTAGAATAAGCTAAAGAAACCTTAGACAAAGTGTGGAATTACCAGGAGACGCCTACCCCACATAGCCAGGGGCTTTGGTGACTCACCGACTAAATTAATTCCTTTCTTTGTCCCGTTTGTACCGAGGGTGATTCAACTAAATAGGTATTAAGACTATAGTGAGAAGTTCTTCACATGTTTCTTAGTCATATGTTTACATTACTGCAAATATTATAATAGAGTAGTTGAGTAAAAGGAACGTTCTGGATAGTGATGTGATGTCACTTGTCCTTCGAAAAGGTTAAGTACTTAATTTATAATCTAAGTGAATCGACAAAATATACATACAAATGAAATAGAGGATATGATGAATCACTCATAATATGCATTGTTGTTTCCAATATGACTAAATAAAACCTACAATTTTCTCGCTATAACAATCTACATGAAACCCAGTGTTCTAGGTTATAAAGCTCGCACAAATCCATTGTTTACTATTTTCGATCTACAAGTACAATATAAAGACATCAAGCTTTACAAGGCAAAATTTAATAAAACACATATTTTAGGGCCCGTTGTACATTATTATAGCCCCAAAATAACTGTCATCGTCCCGGCCTATGTAAATATTTATGACACAACATTGCCAAAGTTTCATACTAAAAGCTTGAAGCTCTTGGCGAAAATTTTTAAGCGGGACATATTCACAAGTCGCGTAATGTCCCGTGGTGCTATTAAAGGCACTCCAGCGTGGTCCCACGTACGGGCCATTATAAACTTTGTACCATATTACCCTCTACGTCTTATGCCATATTGGGCTACTTTAAAAGGATTGGATATTTGCATTTTTAAATTTTAAGCAAAACTTCTTTGGTGAAGATTGATGATTTTGTTATTCAAAATTAAGTTGGAACCATTACTTGTGCACACATTTTCATTAAATGTAATCGTATATATCGTTCTGAAGAAATCCTGTGCTGTGGACTACCTAGCAGGTACTGGGGCTCCAGCTCGAAAAGCAAGACTAAAAATGCGGTGGTTTTTACTCAATAAGGGTCTCATTAACTCAAGAGTCTGATGACTCCATCTCACTCACTGAATTCATTCTCTTACTGACTAAAATCCACTGCGTACCTATTTCGACCCGAAGCCCGGTAAACCTGCTAGGCACTCCGCAGCTCCGAATCTGAAGAACCTAAAACTCTAAACATAACAAGCCCTTTATTTAATAAGATCAAAATTAAATGTAACTAAACCTTTCATATAAACATATATTTTACCATCATATTTGTCATCATAATTTTATCTTTAACCCTTTGTAAATAAAGGTCAAGTTGCATCGTAGATGTTACAACTCATTAAGGACGCCTCCACTCTACTCTAGACGGCCACGCCTCCTTGAATCTTACACGAGTTCTAGACAGATTTAATGTTGAATAATTCGTACATAACGAGTATTTGTTAAATAATTTCAGAGTATCTTGTTACTGAAATTGTATATTACAATAGGTAACAAACATTGCCTATTCTCTAATACAAAAGCTTAAAATAGGGTAGATGACTAATTTTTATTTTAATGTCCGTCTTGTAGATTATTTTAAAATATTAGACACGTATTTTTTATTTTCTTACGGAAACAAATACTTTCGAAGATATATCCATTTGAAATATCGCGTGACGTCACTTTAGAGTACGTTTTATACTCTATAGTGACGTAGTTAGCTCCCACTCCTAAACTTTGATTCATTTTATCTAAGTATTGTTATCTTATATGACAAAATAAAAAAATACGTGTCTAATATTTTTTCATTACCTAACTGACGGACTAATTACATTTTTAATTTTCATACCCCGTCATCATCCCTATTGCGTTACTAATCTTGTGTGTCTATTTAGGTTCAGTTTGTGTGTGTGATAATATTTAAATAACATAGTATATAGGTCAAATTGTTACTAATGAACACTGTGAGTTAAAATAAATAAATAACAATAAATAAAATGAGTACAAATTAAAACCCCGTTACAGTCAATATAAAAACCGATAAGTAACTGCAATAGAAATATCTAATGCAATAGATTAAAAGTAGTCAGCAAAATAAATAGTTTAGTAAAAGACCAATTGTATCAGGAAAACCTTAAATTCAAGTCACATACTCAAATGAATCGCGCACGACCAATTAAATGCAACTACAAATTACCGTGCAGCTACAACAAACTCAGCGAAGTATAAAATAAACGAATCACTCATAATCCAATTTGCAACTAGTCAACTACATAGTAATTGTTACATAGTACCTAACTGGAAAATTAATCACGTACTAAATACTGTGTTGTTTTTCAAGTCCATTAATTATTGTAGCACACATAAAATTACTCCTTTAATTGCTTGATAAGTGAAATGGCGACCGACGCTTTTAAGCGCTTCCCACCGCAGGTGTCGAACTATACATTATAAGTATGTTCTATTATGTGAATTATTGTAAGAGCTCTTGCTGTATACTGGGCGTTATGTAGTGATTCAATAGAGTTAGTATTTTAAAGCTATTTAGTGGATCAGTCATGAAGCATTTAACACCTACTTTCGTTTTCTAATTAGGTGTTACGTTATGTCCAAATTATACGTCTCAGATGAAGCGTATATACTTTAAATATTGCATGCTAACCAAATCATTATATCGAACAACATTTTTAATGTTCCAATTTTGACGTAAAATTAGATTTACCACTCGTAAATAATGTTGTAAATTATTACTTTAATTTGTTGTTCGCAGTGCTTAACGCCTCACGTTTTTATTTCCACACTAAATTATAAGTTACAAAGTCATAAAGCAACTTGTAATCATGGTTATTTATTGGTTTTGTCTCGCGACGAGCCTTACGAGCTTTCTGTTTTGTTATTTTTCAACGAAATCCCACGCATCAAAGTGCGCTAATATCAGTAAGTGAGACTGCGTGTAAGACTATGTACAGTTGTTATATAAAGAGCTGTGGAACAAAACGCTTCGTCTTAACGTACAATAGTCCTCCCGGTCTGACGCCCGACCACCCTCCCCCCCCCCTCCACATCACACGCCCTCGCCCGCCTGTCTCTGTGAGCGGCGCCTAATGAGAAGCGTTGAAACCTAAAATTTGGTGCCAACTCGAACTCTGAAGTGCTCTAGACGGTCGAGAGCTGAAACGTCGACAACTGGAGCGAAGCGTTAACATCAGTTACAAAGGAAAATAGCCCCTATCTCATAGAGATAAAAATAGAAAATGGATTCTGTAAATATATTTGTCAGTCTCAAGTGGCAAATGGCGGTATTGATAGAATTTTTACGGTTCTATTTTTAAAAGCTTTTATGTCAGCTGTAACCTGATTTTTCAAATACGATTGCTTTTACATTTCTTAAGCTTGCATTTCGTGTGGGACATTCCCAATACTCTTTACATTAATGTGTCAAACGAGTATGAAGTGACAGTAATATTTTGTTGTGACATGCAATTGTTTCTTTTCCCATTACCTTGTTGTATAACCATGAACACAAAATCAATACTTTCATCGTTAAAATTATTACTTAATCACCCCTACAAATCAACCGCTCGACCTACCAATCATTATGTTGATGTATAATTAAGTAGAAAGACACAACACATGATTAAAAAATACTTACGTAGAGTAATTGGTCGAACTGACAAAAAAATATACTGAGAATATTAAAGGAACCTAAGACTATCGGAAAACATGTTTAACATAAAAGAACTCCTTTACGGGCAAACAATGAGATTCATTAAATAACAAATACTTTGTCTTGTTAACAAAAGCTTTTGCAGGAAATTTCTCAATACCGAGCCTTCTTATGAACCCACAAAAAATGTCTTAAAAGCTATCAACGCGTACCGTTCCAAAGGCACTTTCTGAGTAAAGATTTTTTTGTATAAAAAATCAAAGTAAATCATTATCTAGAAGCAAATTAATAAGGTTTTTTCAAAGGAATGTCTAACAAAGAAAACATTTAGAGCTTATTAAAATTTTCTAAGTTGTAACGATGAATAGTTTTTCATCGTAGCTCGCTACGAGGGCTACGAGACTACGGGGGCTACGAACTTTCGTAGCATATTAGCGTTTTTATGGTACATTAAGGAGTTTGTATATTGACATGTTTATATAGTCAACCTCTCTTAAATATTCCTTATTGTTCTTCATTTTAAAGAAGTTTTTAATTTAAACGATACCCATATTCCATAGGAGTTACAACTTGAAGTCACTAAAGCGTGAAGTCCTGTTAGTCCAATTACTGAAGCTGTTAAAAGTTTACTCACTAACGGTTTACCATTAGCCGAGTGACTATTAGTACACAGATTTTACGCTACACTTACGCTTCTAGCGTGAAAATCGGAACCAATGTTACAAATGCCAGAGTATGTTTGTCTTTCTTTTACGTCACAACGAAACATTTTAGTATTTTTTTTATCTGGAGATATAACCATGGTTGGGAAGTTAATTCTTAGAAAAATTATCAAGTCGTTGTGGTCCCAAGGTTTAAGACACCTACTTCTTATGCATAAGTGTGCAGGTACGAAATCTACCATCGGCTAGTACCAATGTGACTTTTTCCGAGTTATAATGTGTACTTTCTTGGACCAATTAGACATCATTGACCAACAGTGAAAAAATATAGCGAAGAAACCTGGGGTTATGATTTCTAATTATAAATTTAAAATTGCCAACCCGCATTGAGCAAACGTAATGATTAATTCTCAAACCTTCTCATGCAAGTATAGGTTAGGTGTAAACGTTCACCGATTTCTTTCTAATTAGTATTTAAAATAATCCCTTCCTAAAACTAGAATGTAAACAGCTAATGGGTAAATAATTGCATTGACTTTCCATATCTATCGGTCGACTGTAATTTCAGTGAGAGATAAGAATCAAAATGGATTAACATTTCGTATTCCCGACGACCGCTTCTTTGAATTTTTTATTTTCATATTTATGTCAATGTGTGTGTAGAAGACATAGAGTTATTGGTGGAGGGGGACTTGTGTTGTTCTTTATTTAATCACTAGCTTCCGCCCGCGACTCAGTCCGCGCGGATGTCGGTCTTCGCTCGGATGTTTTATTTCTCCATTTTGAGTAACTCTGACAATGACATCTTATAAATATCTATTGGACCCAAATATGGCTAGGCCCATAATAATTAAATAGATCCCTCTATTGGGCTACTGCTGTTGAGCTCGCGTTCTATAGTATAAAACAGAAAAATTAAGTTTTTTTTTACGTATTTTTCCAGGATAAATGTGTCCTATTTTATGGCCACGATTTAATGAATTGTGTATTTTGAAATCAAAATCTAGAGTAATAATATGAATATTCTAATAATAATTGAGATCTAAACGATTGAATGATTACTTTTCAATCTGAAATGAAACATAAAAGGTGTAGAATTACGAATCCATCACCCAAGCTCACCATATTCAAATATTATGTTTGCCTAACTTTATACTTACTAACCAACTTTATAACCAACAGAAGCCGCGATAAAAATAATAAATTTAAGTGATATACATGTTATTCTGCCCCAAATAACATCAATAAACCATGGCGAAGAGCCAAATAAGGTCTATGGAAGGTTGTTCTGAAAACTAGGTTACATATTTATTTATGGTCTTAGCAAATCTATTGTCAATAATACAAACATAACCTACTTGGCATCGTCTGTGTTAGATAAACCAGATTTAGAAAAATAGAGTACCTATACTTTTTTTGGGATAAGACAGTAAACGAGCAGACGGATCACCTGATGGTGAGCAATCGTCGCCGCCCATGGACACTTGAAACACCGGAGGCGTTACAAGTACGTTGCCGGCCTTATGAGAGTTAGGAATCTAAGGGTTGTTGTGGAATCCGGGATTGGGAAGATTGGGAAGGGGGTAATTGGACCATGATAAAACATGATATAGGTACTCTATTTTTCTAAGCATAGACTACGGCCTATGTATATACTTATATGTACCAGAGTCTGCTATATTATGCTTAGACGTGCTCCATCATAGGCCGCATCAGCGCTAACCACCAGGCAAGATAGTGGCCAAACATCGACCCCCTCAAATATATAATATAAAAAATATATATCACGGAGAAAGCAATGGCTTTGACAGCCTTGATTTTAGAGGTATCCTTAGAAGAAATAAAATTTTATTTCTCCTATCTAAATGACTACTAGGGTCTGTAATTTACAAGAGAAGGCACCGCAATATAAAGTGCTAAATACGTTTCATCAACTTTTCGCTCGTTGCTTTAATTAACATTCTCTACCAACTAAAAATAGTCTCACCGTAGATTTAGTATGTGTGACTGAAGTCAGAAATGAAACTAAATTTCCCAGGAGACATCATAACCGTCCACTTAAAATGAAATAAATAAAATAAACAGACATATTTTTTATGTATACATTCCATATAAGCCGGTGATACCAATAAAGTAATAATTATGTTAAGGAAAATTCATTGTAAAAGAGATTTAAAGAGAAAAATCCGTCGAAAAGATGTTTTCCTTCGCATTATCTCGTACATTTACAAGGAAAACGTGTACAAATAATGTTTTTATTCAAATGTTTTCCTGATATTTCGTCCTTTAAGATTAACTTTTATTCTAAACCATTCTTGTAAGCAATAGGATTACATAAGATGAAATGAACACCAATAGAAATGAACTAGATGTTTTATCTTGCAAATATGATTTAACGTTTTTCTGTCCACGTCTTATGACACCATTAGTAACATAGGATATCGGAACATTAAATTAGGTGTAAGATTTTGTAATAACTATTGATATTGCAAATCTTCGCAAAATTATCAATAACTAACTTTCGGATTTTTATAAATATGAAAGTACACACGTGACTACAACAGAAAGGGGTAGGCAGAGATGCACGTCTGTTACGGCATGTAAAACCGCTATACACTTGTGTTATAAGTCCCATGTAATAGGAGATGATCATATTGCCATATGAATAAACTTTACAAGTTAGGTATAATCTGACACCCTTACTGACGCACTTTTTAATTCACTAAGGTTTCTCGTTCGATGCATCTACGTCCCACATGACGTCAGATGAGATGACGTCATTACGTGGGTGTTTATCTAAAGTTAGGTCACACGAGATGAACGCTTCGATGGATACAAGGATGCGTGATCATTGTGTGACATTTAGAATATTGGTAGCGTTCTATATTTTATGTTACGTTAGGTACCTATTAGTTATATTATTTTAGAAAGATCGCTGCTTCCACCTCCAACAGGGTTTCATAAAGTGAGGTCTAGAAGTTCGTAGTAGGTATGTGTACCAGCGATCCGTAGTAAGTCAGTTAAAAACAGTCTCTATGAGGTCAGGTTCTCGGTTTTGGTGTCGATAAATACAAAAAGTCGAAATCACTTGAACGCCCCCGATAACATGCGCCTTGCTTTGTTGAAGACAACTTCAGAATTCAACGTTCTTACCTTTTATTCTGAAGTGAAAAAATAAGTACAACACATCGGAAAACCTCCTTTAGAAACCTACAAAACTTGCCAAAGTCTTAACCTCGCCTAATAGTCTTCAGACTGTTGAATGTGACAGGAGATTTATGCTCATTAGTGACTAACTATTAAGCCCACTTACCCCAGTAACTACCAATTAACCGAATCAAATGTCATAGCAATTCATCAAACGAAAATTCATCAAAAATAATTCTAGTAATTTTCCTCAGCAGCGACAAAGGTTACAAACGTAAAACAAAGAAAGAAAATATACTTTTATACTGAAACAACGTTAAAAGTTGGGTAAATTGGTTAAACGACGAACAAAGACGGGAAAGTCGACGGACGATTGAATTTATTATATAAACCTATTGTGAATTGCCTCGGCTGATTTATTTAAATTGAGCCAGCTAAATGGAAGCAGTAGCTAGCTTCGAGCAATGATCCTTTCAATTTGTTTAAGATATTGTCTTAGAACGTTTGTTCTTTGATTCTTGCATTTTTTGTTATTGATTTTATAAGTTTTTTTTTAATTGTGATTGAGTTTGGTACACTTTTTTTAAGAGGGAAAATCATCCAGTGACTGATCCTGTCTTGGGCGACGCGAAAGGGAGTGTCAGATTCTTCTTGACTAAAAACCAGCCCGTTTCTACTCCTATTTTTCGAGCTGCAGCTCCGGGGTTTGTTAAAATAAGCAACCTTATTGAGATGTTTTTCTTTCATTGTCCTAACACCTATTTGTTGATAACAGCAATACCAATATTTTTTAAATAACCTTGTACTTTTTCTTTTTGTATTATGTACTAGGTATGTACCAACAAAAAAATACTTTTATATTTGATAAATGAACAGTATAAACATCTACTCGTATCACATCAATTTGCAATAATTACAGGTAATTCCAATAACAATATTACAACAACCCATCAAGTTCAATGAACTTTATAAATCGAAAACAATAACAATAACCATCAATAAACAAAAGCAACACAATATTCGAAATTCGAACGAGACAGCGAATGGATGGTTCCATAAATAACAGTTAATGCACTGTTACAATAATCGAATGAAATATCGATACGATTTCGAGTAATGTCATCGATGCATTGATATTCTTGTCTATGTATTGTTGCTGTTCTTGATGAAGAGTGATAGAAGAATAACTATTGTATACATTAGTTAATTCATGCTCCTAATTTTCTTTTTATGTGAATCATAGAAAGTTTTAGAAAAAGATCACCTTTGCCTCTACATTGTAAGCCAAGTGAGTAACAAGGAAAATATATGATACCTAAGTAGAATTCCAGAAACTCTCACATTTAGGATGCTTTTCCAGCAGAGATGTGCTATGCTATGAAGATGTAATAGCTAAGCTGTGAAACTATGTGACCGTTTCCACCGATAGTAGCAGTGCGAGGAAAATACGCAGCTCGAGTATACGTTGTATCGATAGTAGTGAAGCCTTTCATAGAAAAAACATAGCTTTGCTAAGTGAATTTCCGCCAGTGCTAAGCTACCTGTACCAATGAATAAGATTGGTGGAAGCCAAACGCATCCACAATAGGGTGGAGCGTCAAAAAAAATTTTTGATTTTCACATTTGAATAGCAGCAGTTTGTTGTATTGTACTCCCAAATGTACGAGAAAAATAATAAAAAAAATATTGGAACCCACTTTTAGCCCTCTACTGCCGCTTGAAGTTTATAAAAAATCTTGAAATCGACCCATACTAAAGAACTTCATATACAAAGAAATAAACAATTATTTTATTATTATTGTGAATTATAATATCCTGTATATCATAAATTTCATAATAAGTAGTCCATATAATGGTAATAAATTGCTAACGTATGATAATACTACGCCAAATTTATTAAAAATCCAATAGATAGTAAGATAGTGGGTACTTTGTAAGTTGAGTTGTGTAGTTGGAATGTTTTGATGATGATGTTATTTACATTTCTACCTTCACGTTAACATTATTCCAGTGCTATTAATTGTGTGATTCAGTTCGTTTTAAATTGTGAGTTTAAAATTAATAAAATACCTACGTTATAATGTCGAAGAGAATTTTCCGAAACGAAGCAGATTGCCCCATTTTTGGATCACCTTGTTTGATAAATAAATCTGTGCTTCCAACTGTAGCAGATACTTTAAAGCATATTATTTTTGTTAGAAACAAAGAAAAAGAGAAAAATATTGGAACAGCCTCTTATTTCTAGTGTTTACAAAAATCCGGGTAAAATGGCTCATGCGCGTTGGTTGACAACAGCTAACAGAATCTTGAGACTATATGTTTCCACACTCAATCCTTCAACACAGTTAATAAAGCTCACAGAATATATTGTTAAAGTTTATGCTCCCGTTTGGTTTTCTATAAAGAAAGAAAGTTCATTTAAACAAGGCCCAACACACGTATATAAATTAATAGAATTTTCCCGAAACCTTAGCTCTGACGTTAAGCAGATTATTGATCCAGTTATACAAAGAAATTCATTTTTTGCACATCCTGAAAATCTTTTATTAGCTATGTTATACGATAATCGGCCACATATAAAAGAATTGGCAATAAGACGAATAATCGCAGCCAGAAAAAGTCAACAATCTGGGATAAGATTATTAAAAGTTCTGAAGTTAAACTACGACGCAAAAGACTATACTGATATGATTGTATGGAGTGAATCACAGGTAACGTCTCCTCCAATATTAAGGGATATCAGTGACATAGAATTGGTAAATCTACTTGCATCTGACTTGCCAATTATGGTGGAATTGCCGGATTACCCATGTCACACAAAGCGGTAGAACGATGTGTAAAAATGGTCACTGAAGCATCAACTACAGTGTTTGGGAAAAAGCCAGAGATGGGTTAATTCGTTCTATAATAAAATTACGGTCAATAATGCCATATTTTGAGACGAAAAGAAATTTTGTGGTACCCAAAAAATAAATTAATAATTTCGGATTCTTTCTCGATTTTACCACTTCTTGCATTTCAATTTCTTATTTTTATTTTATTTTATTTTTCTCTAAAAAGATGTTTATATAAAACTGGTTTGTTTTTTTATAATCTGAATGATAAAATATACTGAAAATTTGATTTTTGTACCATTATCTATATGTTCAGAAAAATACATTATTTGATTTTTTTTTGAAACTTTAAGCTTTGGTAGAGGGCTAAAAAGTATATCAAAAAAAATAAAAAAATATATAATTACGTATAATTTTGCCAAATGCAACTTTCTGCAAGTATTCAAAAACGATTCGATTACTTTTTTTTCTCCATACATTGACGCTCCACCCTAATCCACAATAACGTAACATAGCACATCTCTGGCGGAAAAGCACCCCTAAACTAACACCACATAACACAACAAACGAATCAATCCACCTGTACAATAAAATCATCAATGCACAAAAGTCCTTGAACTTTGCCTATCATCCTATCGATATCCGAACACTGTTCCCATTCATGAAACAAGTTACCCTGAGTAAAGTTGTCCGCCCACGTAGTGACGTCATCAGCTGCAATATTGTGTGCTGTGACAATAGATAGTGGGACACTTTGGCAAGATAAAGAGGACGCACTAAGCCTATTAGCACGCTTCACTTAGCTGTTATCGTATCTAGTTGTCAGGGTTTTAGGGCTGCTTTTGTGAAAGAAGAAAATGTTTCGTATGTTTTGTGCTAAAATCTTTTGCTAGTAGTCCATTGAAATGTTACATGAGCTTTACATTTTTAGAGGACGCAATTTTATTTTTTGATCATGTAGGGGGGTCAATAGAAGCTTAACTTGAAGTTTGTGGGGTCGCAACCCTTGTCCCTCGGCCGCCATCTTGGAAAAAGGGATGGAAACACTTTTTTTGCTATATCTCGGAAACTATGCATCGTAATAAAATTTTTAAAATCATAATTTGTAGAAAATTATTTTGCCTACAAATATGTTTAATAACTTTTTGCCCTAAATTAACAATTAAAGAAGTTATAAGTAAAAAAGTGAAATTTTGTTAATAAAATTTTCTCTTTTGCTCTATAACTTTTTTTTTACATTTTATAAATAAATGGCTTCAGACCAATCTTGTAGAATATTTTTCGAGAAAAATTTTTCCCTACAACTGTTTTCAATTTCATTCATTAGAAACTCAGTTACAGCGCTCCGAAGTTAACCGGGTTCGTCAAATTAGTCCAGTCAAATAAGCTTAAATTAGGTAAGAATCTCGGAATGCGAGATGACCAGCTGTAATTTTGTAAATACTTGTATATTGACACCCTAAAACTTGTCTCAAAACCATGGTATATATGGTAGGGTGTAAGCAACTCTTAAAATTCAGGGTCAAAGGTCCCAAAAATCGTATTTTTGCGGTTTTTTGGAAATAACTCATTTCCTATGGGTTTTTGGTATTTGTATTCATTATCAATATTGTAGAATACAAAATTCTCTACAACTTTTGTCTAAATTTTTTTTTACATGGTGAACCGTTTTCGGGTTAGAGGGCGGAGAACGCACGGTCACTGCATCACATATCAGACATTTTTTTTTTCAGCTAACCTATCCGTGATGGTTGGTTATGGATAGGACATTAAAAAAGACGTTATGGTTTCTAAAACCATTTTTCGTCAAATTCAATTATTTGAAAGATAGACGCTTCCAAAGTGGAAAATTGACTGTGCGTTCTCCGCCCTCTAACTCGACAACGGTTCACCATGTAAAAAAAATTTTGACAAAAGTTGTAGAGAATTTTGTATTTTACAATATTGATAATGAATACAAATACCAAAAACCCATAGGAAATGAGTTATTTCCAAAAAACCGCAAAAGAACGATTTTTGGGACCTTTGACCCTGAATTTTAAGAGTTGCTTACACCCTACCATATATACCATGGTTTTGAGACAAGTTTTAGGGTGTCAATATACAAGTATTTACAAAATTACAGCTGGTCATCTCGCATTCCGAGATTCTTACCTAATTTAAGCTTATTTGACTGGACTAATTTGACGAACCCGGTTAACTTCGGAGCGCTGTAACTGAGTTTCTAATGAATGAAATTGAAAACAGTTGTAGGGAAAAATTTTTCTCGAAAAATATTCTACAAGATTGGTCTGAAGCCATTTATTTATAAAATGTAAAAAAAAGTTATAGAGCAAAAGAGAAAATTTTATTAACATAATTTCACTTTTTTACTTATAACTTCTTTAATTGTTAATTTAGGGCAAAAAGTTATTAAACATATTTGTAGGCAAAATAATTTTCTACAAATTATGATTTTAAAAATTTTATTACGATGCATAGTTTCCGAGATATAGCAAAAAAAGTGTTTCCATCCCTTTTTCCAAGATGGCGGCCGAGGGACAAGGGTGGCGACCCCACAAACTTCAAGTTAAGCTTCTATTGACCCCCCTACATGATCAAAAAATAAAATTGCGTCCTCTAAAAAATGCATAATTCGGCCCTCAAATTGTAACATTTCAATGGACTATAGTTGTTGCAACTTTTAACAATTTATCTTAGATAAACTAGAGCTATTGTTTGGTAATATATATTTTTTTATTATATTTCGTAGGAGTTGTGATGCATTTTTAGCTAAACTTTGGGAGAAATAATCCGTTAATATTATACCAGAAATGTATTCATTTCGCTCATAAAGAGTATGAAACATAAATGCCATAGAGAATCTGGCTATCATTGTGTTGAATCACACTGAAACTAAGCAACTCGTCAATAAGTACAGAACCTTTTACTATTTGGGACGGACTATCAAAGTTTTTAACAAATGTGTCAGGGTTGGTATATTTCAGCTGTGCATACAATCATATCTCATACATATTTTGCATCAAAACCTTATCAGTTTTTGAAAGCAACGAACTGCAGCTACGTTACACATAGGTAACAAATTTTATTTTTCCAATATTGCAGTCACTGTCGTGATAACAATTTTAATTTAGAGTATACGTCAGTATTGTTTCTCTTTTCTCTTTTCTCTTTAAAAAAACGTTGCCCCACATTAGGATTTTCTCCTGTGTCGTGGGTGCGTTTACAAACATACAAATTCACATACACATGACACCCAGACCCGAAACAACAATTTGTGGATCACACAAAGAGTTGCTCCGTGCGGGAATCGAACCCGCTACCCGTTGCGCGGCAGCCAGTTGCCCAGCCACCGCACCAACCGTGCAGTCATTTGTGATGCCATGAACTTATAAGCGTAAACAATTTTATTTGAGAGCGTTTTTCAGACTTTTGTGTATCGTTCAATGATGTTGAGTTTGGAATGAAAGAACCTATTGAAAAAGTAGGTATAATTACCTACACCTTCACTGCTAACGCGGTCATTATTGCTCTAAGTTAAATACCTTAGAATTTGCCTTCAACAGCTTTCAGTCAGCAGCTAATAAAGTCTTAAAAAGAAAAACCCGTTCAGAACTGCGAAAACAGTTTCACTAAGCCACTTAAAAGGACTTTCCAAACATAACCGAGAAATGTTAACTTCTCGGTATTTAAACTCCTTAACATAATTACTTTAACTATGTAAATCTACCCTTAACTGGGTGACACTTCATCATCGAGTCGCGACGGTAAATAGTTGTCAAGTGGTTCTAAGAAACCATGGAAAGTTAGTTACTAATTCAAAGTGCGTCGTACTTTGATTATCGTAATTTGACGTAAGCCACGCCCAGCTCGGGTAGCTCAACCCTCGGTGAAGGTTGAATGGAGTGGAGTACTGGAGTCACTTCACATCACAATATTGTGCCGTAGCGTTGATTATCTCTGTCGGTCTCGAGTTGTTTTGAATGCGGTACGCGAATGAAATATTGTTGTGTGTGAAAACTATGGAAAAGTGCGGTTGTACAATTCTTTTTAGAATGGATTGTATTGTTTGTTTCCTAACGGTTTCTATTGCAGTTTTCAAACTAGGTAATAATTAAATGGAATATCTACAGAAATCGATTTTACAGATTCGATTCCCGGGTCGGGCAAAGGATTACTGGTCTTTTGCCCACCCCTTCCGGGATAAAAAGCGTGACGTTGACGTTGCATCTACAGAAATCATTATATCCTTTTATAAAGTTCTTGTTAATTTATCTGAAAGGAACGAGCGAGAGCTTGTAATAAGTCTTATCATTTTCTTTTTGCCCAACTGCCAAAAAGACGATACTCAAAGACGAAACAACTCATGTCGCCTTAAAATACAACCTAATTACTAAAGTGTTTTAACATTTAACAACCAAAATACACTCGAAAAATGAACCAGTAAATATAAAATCGTTTTGATGGTCCCTCCCATCAGGTATGGTTCATGATGTAAGGTTGTATAAAATATGAAGACCCCCTACATATATTACGTCATCAGTGTAAAACCGACGGAATGGTTGATGCAAACGCTCTGTTGAATGTAGAAAAGTGTGGTACTAAAGAAAGAATGAGGGAATATGAATATTAAAGGTGTGTTTTACATGTGCAGGTTATGTCTGTCACCTTCGATTTGAGTTTGATATCAAGGTACAGTCATTTAAACTAAAAACTCACTGTTTACTTACGTACATTAATGGAGAAAATCTCTACTAGTTTCGAGTCACAGAGGGACTCTTTATTATGAGCAGCGTGTGTGGCGATGTCGCGCAGGCTACTGTCGGCGAAACTAGTAGAGCTTTTCTCCATTAATGTACGTGATTTTATTAGTTAATTTAGTATGTATATGATAGTTATTATAAAAATTTAAACATACTGAAATATAGTGTATTTTCAAGTTTAATTTTATTTATAAACGTTAGACACCCTAGTTTTATTTTAAATGACTTTAAAAAAGTAGGTTCTCTTTTTTACCTTGCAAAAATGTCTGCGAATAGCAATCTTTATTAAACAAAAATCTTTAAAATATCCCCATTTTACTCAAATTAAGAACAAAATCGTAAAGAACAGAGTTGAATATTGAATACCCATTTTTTATATCTGCCGAATTTCACCCCATGCTTTTTTTGGGGAGGATCATTGACCTACATAACTCGTAACCAACACGGTAGCGTTAATTATTAATTATTAAATGTAGCAATTACTTCAATCGGGATTTCTGTTTATCCAAAAATTAATAAAAGATTTATACAAACAGTGTAAATCTTTGAATTAAGTATACCTAAATGTATTTTTGATCGTTAAGTCGAAAGTTTTGAGCCCCTTTCCGCCTTTTGTAATTATGTTATGTGACTATATAATAAAGACAGAAATATCTCAATAAAAATGATGCTCCTCACCGAATACACACAAGCCGAATTCCAAGCCCATATACCGAAATATAAACCATGTAATGAAGTTACATCTTCACACAACTGAATTCTAAAAAATATTCTACCTAATGCCTTGTTCGGACTACGCGAGTACTTACTTTAGTCAAGTAGCGAGTATCTGGTAGTTCTCTCTCGCTTAGATTTTGGGACACGAGCGAGAAAGAACTACTAAGTACTTTGCTACTGGACTAAAATACTGGCGTAATGTGAACAAGGCATAAAGGTACTCAACAAACGGTCAACCAGTAAATCAAAAAGACAACCCACCCACATGGGACTTATAACACAAATGGTGAAAAATGGGTGTACATTATATAGCGACATTACATGTCGTAATACCTCTGCCTACCCCTTCGGGTATAAAAGGCGTAACGTTGCTATGACAACCCACAAAAAAGTATCTAAAATTAAAAATTCCCTTCAATCAAACCTAAAAACATCTAGATTTGTAAACTCAGTACACCTATATCAGATATGTATCTATACATCTATCTACACACAGTGAGCGATTCGTGACATAAATCATTACAGCGATATGACAATAAAACGCGACGAATAAAAGTCGAACTTACGTGATGGTAACACGAGTTATAGTTGTTCAAATATCCATATTTATAACATTACGGACGGAATGTAAAACATTTGTTTAGTGTGTTAATGTAATTACATCTCTATCTGCCTTGATATAGATGTGGTAATTGTGCAACTGCTTAAAAGTACTAGTAATAGAACTTTATCCGGCAAGACACAAATCTCGGTAGATGTAGACGACTATTCGACCAATGAGGTTATCGTATATATGCATATACCTATCTACATACTAAATAAATATATGATGCCAGATTTCATTGTAACTACCTATGGCTTTTGCAACCTGCCTGATACTTACTTACCATTTGTGTTATAAAGTCCCATGAATAGGAGGTTAGCCTTAATTAGTATTAAAGATAAATTATGAAAAGTGGGTGTACATTGTACAGTAGCATTACATGCCATAATTAGCAACTTTGCCTTCCCCTTCTGGGATAAAAGACGTGTCACGCCTTATATCCCAGATGTATTAATACACCTAAATAAATACATTATATCGATCTCAACCTTAGTAGTAGTACTCTCAACCTACTTAAAGTAATAAAGACAAAATTTTCCCCAACACTTCAGTAAGTAACTAATTTCTATAGTACCATTTGTAAAACGTTTACATTTAAAATGATTAATGATAGGCGACAAAAGTAATTCATAAGTATGTAGTATTTGAACTTAAACATCAGTTTAAGTGACAGCGATCGCACGATAACGTGTAATTACATTTCCAGTTTAAACGGCCATTAAATCTTCTGTGTGTGAGTATAAATTTGTATCTATGTTGTTATAATCTTTAATATGTGTGAGTATGTCAGGGGGTAGACAGAGTTGGAGCTATAGTCCAGTGTAGACATGGGAAGTTACGCTGTGAATGTTGCTTCAATGGTAAAGTGGCCGTAAATGCGACTGCTAAGTAAGATGTCTGGGGTTTGATTTCCATTCTAGGTAAAGTTTTAGAGCGACTTTTTCCGGTTTATCAATAATATGGAGCCTTTTTTTCTTTTTAAAAAATAACACTTGAGTTTTCTCCTGTGTCGTGGGTGCGTTAACAAACATATAAGTTCACCTACACATTTATGGATCAGAGTTGCTTCGTGCGGGAATCGAACCCGCTTCACGTTGCACAGCAGCCGGCCGAGCCCAGCCACCGCGCTAACCGTGCAGTCCAATTGGAATAGCGTTGAGTGTATGATATAGATATACGTTTTTGAGGCAAGTCAGTAGTGGTTGGTAGTGACTTACAACCACTATGCTATACCTAAGAGATAATCACATACATAATAATGATGCTATATAATTATGTGATTGGAAAATCATTTAATCTCCAAACATTAGTCTACTTCTCAACCTAATTGCATTTAACATTACCTAATAATTAATTTAATGTAAAACTAACCCTATTTCAACGACAAATTATGTTCAATATACCAAAGCATTTTCTTAACATAAAGATCAAAATGTTCAGTACAACAATACAAGCTATTTTATAATTATGATAAAACTTCACACTTATCAAAAAGCCCATTATCACACACATTCATCATCCAATCGATAAAATTAATGGTCACATAGTACTACGAACGATAAGCGACTACGGTACCATGAAACTTTACCTATAAGTTTAGCTTAGTACCAATGTCTTTGAACAAGATGGCGAGATGCTGCACGTACCATGTACCCAAGGCGGTATAGCGCAACCTTAACGATCACTACTAACCAATCATAGTTTAAACAGATTTATATTCGAATTAATAGCTACTGAGGGTATAGTAATCTTCTATTGAAGAAGTTTATTTCAGGACCCAGGCGGCCGGGCCGTACCAAGTTAAAAATAGAGTACCTACAACTAACAACTATGTATTTTCTATAATCATCAAACCACATAGTCGATGGTCACAAATAATGATCGATTCCACGGCCCACTTTCATATGACCTACAGATTGATTACCCGCCCTTCAACGTAACTTCACTAATTGCTTAGAAAACGTGAACTTTTCAATGCTCAGTTCTTTGATTAATTAATCGTCAGGATACTTTAATAAATACTTCTACAACTACAGGTAATTAAGTAATTAGTAACAGTTAAAGCAGTTTAGGACACCAAGCTACTTAAAGAGAGGGCATGGGTCATGACAGCTACAGTATGGTTGCAACTAATTAATGGGAAAACTACAGCATGAGGAGACATTTCATGACACAAACTTAGGCTAAGGAAAGATGGGAATCAAGAAGAAGCATGATTTAGTGAGGCATTAGTGAGCGGGGTCGTCGAACGGCGTAACGAAACGGCGTCGGCGTCCGGGCCGGGAGGGGCGACGGTTTCGGCGCGCGCTATCGATCGGATCGCATACCTTCCTGCGGCCGCAGCAGAGCATCCTCCGAGCGCGCGACTGTCCGCCCGGCGAAGACTTCAACCTGGTAAGTTTTCGCCACTGCATGGGTACCGGTTAACGCGGCGCTTGCGGGAGCGGCCGCGGGGCCGGCTGCTCGCGCATCGCGACGCCGCGGGCTGGACGCGGCCGGAGCGCGCGAGCCTTCCTCGCGAAGTGCCCGCCGCACGCCCGCGCCTGCGCGCTGCTCGCCACTCCGCCACCCTCTCGCCCCCTTACTCCTCGCGATTAATAATTCCGGCTACGCTGCCAGTGCGTATGTGGGTTAGTTTTTTGGCGATCGATGCGATTATTCGGTGCGAGCCGCTTCCGGTCGCCAGACCATCGCGGTGCACCCCGAGACGCCAGACGACCTATTAATCGCTTTCTGACATCACCCCTTTAAGTGTCGCGTTGACGCTATAGGTGTCCTTAATGCTTACCGTGAATATAGGTCAGCCGCATTAGTAGTAAGTATAAATCACTTAACATGCAAGGAACGATTATGTGCCCCATTGAACTATATTGGCAGCCTTCATTGTAATGAACTGAATGCTGAGGAAGCTCATAGGAGATTGATTGATTCTCGTTTCGCTTAGGCAAATTCATACTTCATTAGTAACGAGCTCCTGGATCTAGGCATTAGCTAACTACACTAATTTAGTCTAGGCACTACGTCATAGTAGCATCAACAGGTACTAAATACTATATCGTCACTCGACTCACTAAAAGCAAAATAACCCAGTGAAAGGTTCGCAGTCTAAAATTGTAAATAAAACCATCACATCCCAGTTGAGCATAATAAATTCATCGCAAAACGTTCTAAAGCGCCAATAATTAAGGGTATAATAATTACGTACGAGGGCTAAAAGTCAAACGTGTTTGGACTGATATTAGCCTACAATACGACGGTGAGGGTTACATCCGACCGCACAAAGACCGGTCAAAACCACACGAGGCCCTCCCAGCCCTCCGAGAGGGTTGTACAACCCAAAAACGAGCTTTGAATCGTCCGGACGGATCACTTTCGTACTTAGGACCAAATTAATGAAATTTCACTAACGTTTTTCCCGTACGTTGTTTTCCCTATACGGGATCCGTTATCGTGAGGCGATCCGGGAGAATCTCTTTCGAGGAAAACTCGGGGAAATGACTTGATAACTTTGAATGTTATCTACTTTGTGAGATATTGTGTGTAGCTATTTTCAGTTAAATTGCTATTGTGAGACGTTTATGTTGATTCATAAACAGTGCCTACATTTTTCATATAATATCTCTATATAAGGGTACATGGCGATAGATTTTATTGTATAGATATTTATTCAATCTCACAATAATTAAACGCGCATAATTTATAATTCGATTCCACTCAAATCAAATGTACACAAAACTTACCGATATTACATCCCCGAAGAATTTTACGTCCAAACTTTCGTGGGCTAGAAGACAGACTCTAATCTACCCATGGACATGAATGGGCGAAGATAATGATTATGACATAACCTTTGCCAATCTCCTGGATAAAACGCTATTGTGTAATAGTGCACACTATTACTATTGTGTAATAGTGCTCCCCTTTGTAAGAACATTGACAGTAAGAGCTAAGCATTCACCCGAATAGAGCATATTGGATTAAGTACTTAGCTGCAGACTTCTCTTTAACACGCAGAATAAATGCATTGTCCAGTCTACTAATACCGAATGTTGTTACACACCCATTATTACTATTTGAATGGTTACATATGTATAACTGGCTCACTGGATGATCCTAAGTACGACTGCCGAGTCAAAAAAAGTACTAGGGTGCTTTTTCAGAGATGTACTATGCTACGTTGCTGTGAATGCGTTTGGCTTTCAACAATCATTATTCATTTGTACTCATAGTAAGCTACCTCGGCTCGAATAAACCATCCAATCAGAGCGCCAAACGCGCTCTCGTTTCGATTACTTTAAACGTAAAGCAAACTCGTACTAAGAGTACAGTTTCTTAGTAAAAAAAAGTTTCCATTAAGAGTCAGCTTCATCCTTATTGTAGACAAAAACCGTGTTGGGGTGCTATACTATAAATCTTCGCATGCCAAGTGGAACTGACGTCGAAGATATTAGTTCATCTTCCTGGGAAGCGAGGAGTTTAACTATCTAGTGTTTTTGTGGCTGAATGCTTCTACAGATTCTAGGTTAGTAACTACTTACTATTTAATTTTGTAAAATTGACTGCACGGTTGGTGCGGTGGCTGGCAACTGGGTGCGCAACGCGGGTTGCGGGTTCGATTCCCACACGGAGCAACTCTTTGTGTATTGTTGTGTCAGGTCTGGGTATCATTTGTATGTGAACACTTGTATGTTTCTACAGACAGGAAAAACACTAATGTGTGACAACGTTAAAAAAAAATTGAAGTGGAACTGGCAGACATTATCTAATATATTGATCACAATTGGTTATACCGGGCATACAATCTTACTACAGGTCCTGAGCTAAATTCGATCTACGGAATCAACACTGTTTAATTTAATTGACCATTAAAACAGTTAAGTAAGAATATAGTTTATGTTGTTAAAGCAACGCATAGAGAGAATGGAATAAGCACCCTGTCGTGATGCCCAACAACAACTTATGTTACTTAGTTCTTCAAAACAGAGGCAGTGAAATTCCTCTTTTTCTGTAAACGTACTCTTAATACTTCTGGTATTGCAGGTAACACATACATAATGCAACATGACCATCAACCACCATGTAGCCCGTAAACTCTGTTGCTAACCATAAGGACTACGAACGCAATATAAAAAAATCACAAGACTGTTTTAACGAAGTAGTCTTAAGACGCAAAAACACTTTACATCGACCGAAAAAACATCAGAATCTGCATAACAAGGTCACGGGTCCCTAATTCCAAAATGGCGTGGTCCTCAACAGAATTGATTAGGGCAATTTCGTAAATTATATTTATTTTAGTTTCACCGTTTCATCGGCTCGATGTGGCGAGAGCGTCCGTATCGAGTGTTGACTTTGTTAAGAAGTAATAAAAAGAAAATTGTTGTTAGCCAAAGGAAATTAAAGGATCCGTTCTTATTTTTTTCTGCTATTGGGATTTTGTTTACTGGCAAAATCAACTTTGAGGAGATAAATTACGTAAATGATGATTATATTGGGAGCAATTAATTTGGTCATATTTTAGAATATTATACATCTAAATATTTTAAGTTATACGCGTCAGGCACTCAACCTGTTAGCTCAGCCGCAGACCCAAGAGGTAAGCTGTACCAAGGATATCCTGGACATCAGCCCATACGAGATTAGAACGGCCCGCAAGCAGATTAAGAACAACAAGCCGCGAATAATTTTATGACACATACGACTTAGAACTGTTAGCGCCTACAGTTTTTCTCAAAGCAAACAGTAACATTTTAATAATTAATCTTATCTTATATTAAACATATTTTAAGACTACTCCAGAGAATACTCTAGAGATATTTGTTACACAGATTTTATAGTGTTGTAATAAAAAATACTAATTACCTACTATAGTGTTTTGTTGACTGCATACACATAAACTTAAGACTTAATTTTTAAGCCCATTTGTGTTGCAAAGCCTAACTAAAATGTCCCCGTGGTAATAATTTTACTAAGGCGACATAAATTCACTGAACGAGAGTAACCAATTTTTGCTCCAGACGGGAACCTATTAAACGATTATTTGTCGGTGTTTTACCGCCGTTTCTGCCGACAAGCACTTAGCTACACTGTATTGAGCACTTTACGACTAATAACTATTACTGTGTGTATACAAAATATTTGTATTATGACTGGCTCTTTTGGTCATAAGTGCGACTGCTAAGCAGAGGGTATCTGGTTAAATACTTAGTGACAAAAAAGTTGTCAGCTTCGTGGGCCACATAGTATTTTTATATTATGTGTATATTGTTTTTCAAAATGCTCCACTTCCATACCCACCACCCCCATCATATAGAACTTTGGCTGGCAACAACTAAATAGGTATTAAGAGTTTGCCCATGCAACGCGCCTTGTACCTTTATAGGCCATAAATCACTTACCGAATATATACCGATATTGCCGAACGGATAACTAATCTGGTCTTGCGTCTATGCGTCTGCTCGTTTGCTTCCTATTACATTTATAATTAATAATGGTTTATCTTAATAGGCTCGCCTCACGTTCTTACTTTTATTCATCAATGACGTAATTGGCAAAAAATATTATAACTATACTATTTATTATTTTCGTTACAAAAAATGTGATATCCCTCTCCCCACACCTCATATGGTACGTTATCTTGTACCATTTATTTATTAATTAACTTAATTACCAGAATACATCTAATCAAAACAAAAATTAATGACAAAAATGCATTCATCATAAAGTCCCCTTTTGCCCCACAAACAAACACATCCCCACTTATTACTAAAAAACATCCCCACTTATTACTCAAAAACATCCCCACTTATTATTAAAAATTTCGCAGTAAAGAATGACACATTCTGCCATTCTGCACCGTTCGATGTGATGGAGCAATTGCGTATAGGTGTGTCTCAATAATTGGCCAATTTCAAACCAATTTCGTTTGATCCATCTTGATAACGGTTGATTGACTTTTCAATGGAGTTACAGGAACTATTATAAAATGGTAGCTAGGTAAATTGTTATTGATTACTTTGTCATAGTTTGTGTGTTTAGTTTTGATAATCAATGTTTCATGTAGTGTGGTGTGGTGATTTTATTTTGATGATTAGGTATGTTTGAGTTCGTGTATAATTTGAAATGAAAGTGGTGAATGAAATACATTTTGTCACCGCCCTTGGTCTCTCTTTTTTATGGTGGAAAATCATCCAATAAATTCTCCCGCCTCGGGTGAGTCGACAGAGAGTTTCAAACTCTTACTGGCTAAAAACCACCCCGTTCCTACTCCTACTTTTCGAGCCAAAGCCCCGGTAAACCAGCTAGGTAGTCCGCCGCTCCGGATCAGGCATCAGCCCTTCTGGCCCCCATCTGTGGTGGTCTGAAGTTTCTTTGAGGCACGCGACGCGCCGTACCGTACGCGCCGTTGGTCTCCCTGTGACTTTGTCCCACAATTGACAGAACCGGGCAGCTGCACTCGCTTATCTTATAAACTTGAACTTTTTGAACTCCAATACACTTGTCTAGGGTAAATATTAAGACAAACTCTCTTTTATACATTAAATACTTAATGTAAATAAAGCTATAATAGTGTACAAGCATTTAGAGCCACGTAACTACCGCTACTGAAAGTCATGTATTTTTTTTTAAACTTTCCAATACGAAATCTACTGGAAAATGTGAAAGATATTAAATATTATACCGCAAGATACAACACTTTTCCTTTTCCTAAAGGGGTATTTAGAATTCAGAAGTACTTATTAGTAGGTACTTTACCTTATAGTGTTTTGTAATAATTACTAGCTTCTGTAAGTGGCTTCGACCGCGTTCCCGTGGGATAAAAAATACTGTTACCTAAGTCAGCTCATACCCTGTCTGTGTACCAAATCAAAATCCGTTCAATTTTTTCAGCATGATTGACGGACAAATATCCAAACATCAAAACAAATAAACTTTCATATTTATAATATTAATGCGATAGTGTGATTCTACAACTTTTGAATTGAACTCCCTATACACGCCAACTAAAACAAAGTTCTCCAACAACAATAAATAATAATTAGATATTAATGAATTAAAATTATTGACCTAGAAATATAATGATACATGAGTAATGTACTCGTACGACATAAATTAGATATCGGAATGAAAAATAAATATTGTTGTCCCGAGCTCTGACACATGCATATCTGGGTTAAAAGATAAGGATATAAAACGAATTTGACCTCATTTCTACAAATAGTTTTCTTTGTCGCTTCATCCAGCTTTATCCATACGCTTGGTCGCAGTTACTTTTAAAAATACATATCTTGATATATATACAAATCAATTACTTTTCGTTAGTCTCGCTTAAACTTGAGAAAGGCTGGACCGATTTGGCTAATTTTGGTCTTGAATTATTTGGTAAAGTCCAGGGCAGATTGAAAAGGTAAATAAAAAAAAATGTTTACCTGGTCAGCTTGTTCGTAATTAATGTATACTTTTAAACTGCGATCTCCAAACCGCTTGTTGTAGAGATGACATTACCTTCTTTTGTACAGAAGACCTATTACCAATTTACCTAAGACTTAGTCTATGTTCACATGGCAAGCGTCAGGGTGCTTTTTCACCAGAGATGTGCTGTGCTACGTTGCTGTGGATGCGTTTGACTTTCACCAATTATATTAATTGGTACACGCAGCTTTAGCACTTGTGGAAACGGACTCAGTTAAGTTATGTTTTTTGTATGCAAAGATGCGTGCTATGGATGGCTTCGCTACTATGGAGACATCGCATACTCGAGCTACGCATCTTCCTCGCACAGCTACTTTGCGGCAGCGCATCTTCGTAATACAGCTACATCTCTGGTGGGGAAGACACGCTTAAAACTACGTGAATTTTAACCAATAAAATATAAATAGACAAAAGGTAAATTCTAAAGACCAACGACTGACAGAAATCACTTAAAAATAAAACTCAACAACTAAACCCTCATTAAATATTTAAATAACTTAAATTAAACATACTTAGGTACACTTAGAAATAAATGTTCGTTAAATTAGGGACATTTTTCCACACATTCATTGGTGATGCTGTCTCGGACGGTCCCAGGGTTACACCAGCAGTCGCAGTAGTGTCGTCTTGCTGAATGGGCGCTTGGAAGACCACAGATGACCTCGAAGGAACAGTCAGGGCCAGGATCGTACTGGCCTGGTGGACATTCCGCTGGAATTTTCAAAATGACAACGATTAATTCTACGTAGGTAATGTAAACTTGACTAATCCTAATATTGCGAAGGTGTTTTAATAATTTGGACTATGGTAATGTAAACTTTTTGTATTTAAATTGGTATTGACTACGCATAGTCCTGTTATACTAGAGGTTAACTGATTAAACCTAGATAATGTTCAACAACCATAACTATTTTCTGACCCGGGTATCGAACCCAAAACCTCATACTTGGCAGTAAAACTAAACTGGTCATTATTCTGCATTAACAAATAAACTATGTACCTAATACATTAACTAATCACGTTTACAACAACTAAGTATACTTAAGCATTACCTACTATTATTAAAAAAAGAAAGAAAAAATGAAAAAGTATTTATTCAACAGTAGACATATTACTAGTAGTATTACTTAAGCACATACTTTTTACTATTCATTCACACAGCCTAATGTGAAAGGGCAGAGACCTTATAGTTATTTATAATGATACTACCCACACTAACACCTTATCTATAACTATATCTATCTACTTATATATTGACTTGTATACTTAGTTATACAGTATAATAGGCAATAGGCTCACCCCCTATTACATAGCACTTCCACTTACACAAATGGTGATAGTGTAATATACACCACATTGGATTGCGTGCCGTTATGTGCACCTCTGCCTACCCCTTCAGGGATAAAAGGCGTGATGTTGCATCATACACTTAGTTACACACTTCACTTAATCATTCAAATAAACACAATTAATGTAATCAGAACTTGTTCTAAACTGTGTCGAATAACAACATAAAAACACATGTAGTCGTTTGGGAAAACCCTATGTAAACAATAAATATAATATAAAGAAAACAACTTACCATACAATTCTTGTAAACTTAAGACGATAGTGAACAAAACAAATAAGACTGTCAAGCGAATCATGTTGTCGACACACACACACAACTACGAATGCAGTGTATCACAACACATCAAGTGTTTAAATAACTTCTTCACCTTGATTATCTGTGCCACTAATTTGTTCAACTAGCACACAAAAATTATACATCTTAAACCAATCATCTTACACTGTTTAAACCAGCATTTATGACTTCAAAACTATGAATTATTTTAGCACTATTCCATTCTGTTGTAACAAAAATAGGTCACAGTCATTCATTGATAGATAGATCTATTTACTTTACTTTAATTAACAAAATAAATAACGCACATTGAAGTCAATTTAATGAATTGTTATCAATATTAACACACTATTATGAAGAACGATAAAAATACTTTGTGGTACAGAAAACTAATTTGAAAACGATTAGCTTCAAGCGATGAGATGCGACTGATTGACGTAGACCTGTTTCTCACGTGTTATATACAAACGTAATATAACAATAGAAGTATATAAGTACTTACATGTATAGGTGTATTCGTGTTTTTATGAAGCAGGTTATAATTATTCTATTTTGGTCACGATACGTTGGATGTTTCTAGGCGTAACATTACACTTGGTTTTTCCGATGAAGTAAAACGTAAGTTAATAAAATTCTGAAAATAAATAGATTACGTATAGTGATATCCATATACCTATAGTACGAAGAAACATTTTATGCGTTACATTTTTTTATTTTGCCTTACAGTATGTCGATTTGAGTAAGATGTGCTAGGAAGATGCGCTGCCGCAAAGTAGCTGTTGTAAGTACTCTGATTCGACCATCTATAGTTGAAACTTTTATCTTATTAGTTGAAACCTTTTCCACCAGTGCTAAAGCCATGTGTAACAATAAATATGATTGGTGGATGCCAAACGCATCCACAGCAACGTAGCATAGCACATCTGTGTTGGAAAAACAACCTTAACCATACTTAATATAGTTCAGTCACCATTGGCTCAGTCACTACACCAACCAAGTTCTTGGAACTATATGTATATTATCTTACCGAACTACGAGTATAATAATTAAGTCATTGTCGTCCCACGTAGCATTCAATATCCTATAGCAACTTCTGACGTCACACAGCACGAAGACTCATCATCCAGGAAGCTAATAAGTCACCGATATACAAAATAAAACGTACCTATTGAAGATCTCTTTGCATATACCTGTATATATGTAATTGTATTATATCATACTAATGACTTTTTTAACAATAAATGCTACGGTTTGTGAGCACATAATTACAAGTCGTCAGTCATTGTTGTGCGGTTTAAGAGAACGAGGGTTTTCTGCCTTTTTCGGTCTAGTGACCAATTAATTTGCCAGGCGTAATAGAGCCCACAAAATATGATGTATAGATGTTTTTTGTAGGGAATCAGTGTGTTCTGGTTCGTGGTAAAAAATGATGTAGATCGTTAATTGAGGAATTTAATTAGTCAGAAGTAAGCATCATCTGTCTATTGACTAATGTGTTTTGGGTGTGATGATTCATATGATGTGTCTTCTAGATATCCTTTTAGTTATTTGTGTAGTTTTTGTTTAACGTGTAGAGTTTAAAGAACTAAATTGATGTTTATGTACCTATAAATATAATAAGTGCCAGTTAATATTGTTTGTATAATACTTATTTATTAAGCACCGTCCTTGTTATATCCTATAATGTAGAGAAATAAACTAAAAACAATCTGATCTACAGCTAGAGTACAAGCAAAATAAATTGCTTTTATCTTTAAACAAGAAAAATATTCGGTTTCGCATTACATTGGAGGTGTTGTTATTTTTAAATGTGTGACACTTTTTCCAGTAGCATCATTAAGCATATGCAATAGGCTTCATTCGTTTTGCGATTCTCCGGACATAAACAGCCCATACTCGTACCTATATGGTATTTAAGATGTACAGTATGATACAAAAAGTAATTAAAACACAATTTAATAATTAATAATACTAAAATTTAATGTTAACATCCTTTAAGGTCGACGCATGCGTTGGTATCCAGATTTCTGTACGTGCCAGGTAAACACCAACAATCGCAGGTATGCTTCGGGTATGCGTGAGAGCTTCTGGTTGAACATGATGGTTCCAGGCCACAGTTTGGTCCAGGGTTGTATTCACCAGGTGGGCAGGCCGCTGGAAAGTATGTATTTTAGTGTTAGTTGAAGTTTTTTGGCTTGTGGACGTAAATGCGTATATCTATATATTAATACGTGATGCAAAAACTTTGGACCACATTTTACGAAAATTGCGCGGACGTAGGAGCATAAAATTTGGTACACTTATAGTTTATGTGTAGGAGAAGTGCATAGCGCTAATATTTTTCAAAAATAGTGCTTATAAAGTACATTAAATCAATAAATAAAACATTACACACACATGCATAGTATCTGATCGTATTTGACAAAACGTCAAAATCGATAGACATTGCGATGATATTCTCACGTCTCATATGAAAAGAGTTTTATAAAAGAGTTTGAATTAAATAAAAATTATCCTTCAACGTACGTTAAGTGGTATTGTAAATTAAATCATATATGGTCGAATTTCGGCCACTAGGCGACCACTAGTTCTAATTAATAGCCTTAGTTCTAATTAGTTTGGACTTAAATTCCTATAGGACAATAGACCAAAGTGAGTGCTTTTTTTAAGGGGGGAAAATCATCCAATGTCTTCTCCTGTCTTGGGCGAGGCGAGTGGGGGAGTGTCAGACTCTTACAGACTAAAAACTACCCCGTTCCTACTCTTGCCTTTCGAGCCGGAGCGTGCCGGAGCTCCGGTAAACCCGCTAGGTAGTCCGCAGCTCTGAGTGCTACATTTGAAATATACGCCTTTGCTAATACTGTAGTCTTCAAGGAATAATATTTTCAAATGTTATGTTTTCTGACTCTTCTAATGTTAATAAAAACTTAATATAGATACCCGAGTAGGCCCGAAAGCTAGTACGGATTTTTAAGTTCCAGACCATAGGCACAGGCCAGTGCACGCGTCAGCTACGTCATGCTACCGCTTGCCGAGGTAAGTAACAACCTCCTTAGACCTTAGACGCATCAACATTGCAGTGTTCCTATACACGTAAGGTTTGACTCGTATAAGGAAAAGATTTAATAATGATATCATCACATCATGTACATATTGTATCTTCAATTCTACATTCCGTAATTCCGATATTTGCCCCTGTATGTTATGTACCTCTATCTACCTATACCTACCACATATTATCGTCACGATAGGGGTGTATTGTATGGTAGTCAACTCGTTCTACCCTGTTCACCCCCAATTTTATCGCAATTATGATAAAGGGAAGAATTGTGAGTAAATGGAATGTTTACGACCAATAAAAAGATAAAGATTGAATAATTTACCAGCCGTTTTATCAGAGCGGTATCCGGTAATGTTATGGAAACCGGTAAAACTTTGGTAATTGGTTCAAGAGGTAGGAGTTCTACATTTCTACAATCAGCCGGATATAAGAAGTTAAAAGATAGGCACTGTTGTGTAGTGACTAAGGTTTCACGATGTCAAGGAATTATGAAGACTGCTTAAAATAGCAAGCCTTACCTATATGTAGGTATTCGCTAATGGGACAGACAGAGGTGCACATTAAATTATGTAATACAACACCTTGGTGATAAATAGTATCACCATCTGTTGCATTGACTGCACGGTTGGTGCGGTGGCTGGGCAACTGGCTGCCGCGCAACGGGTAGCGGGTTCGATTCCCGCACGGAGCAACTCTTTGTGTGATCCACAAATTGTTGTTTCGGGTCTGGGTGTCATGTGTATGTGAACTTGTATGTTTGTAAACGCACCCACGACACAGGAGAAAATCCTAGTGTGGGGCAAAGTTTAAAAAAAATATACTTATTCTGTACCTACTGGTGCAGGAGTTGCACGAATTAAAACCCAGTGATTTACGTTGTGTTAAGAAACATAAGTAGGTATTATGGCACATCCTATCGCACTGTGCATAATTATATTATTATTTATAAATGGGTCACGCCCTATTTATCTTGTAAATACCTTAATAAGTATGCAAGAGTATCTGTATACATATGTATAGGTTAGATAGGTAGCCAGTACATAAGTAGCACATTCATTATAATAATGAATAAGTAACTAAATATATACTAATTTTAATTACGAAGCAGAATAGGTATCACAATCCTAATCTAGGTACCTACCTACGTACCTATATTTATTCATAGGTAGGTTTAATAATATCATCTTTGTGATAGTATCATTACACTTTTTATGGTAAAGGCCGGTAAACGAGCAGACGGATCACCTGATGGTAAGACACCAGAGGCGTTATATAGGTAAGTGCGTTGCAGGCCTTTTGGAGGTTAGGAATATAAGAGTTGTTGCGGAATCGGGGATTGGGAAGATAAGAAGGGGGGTAACTAGGCCTCCGGTGAGCTCACTCGCACAACGAAACAAAACGCAAGCGTTGTTTCACGTCGGTTTTCTGTGAGGCCGTGGTATCACTCCGGTTGATCCGGCCCATTCACACACTTACACATTTATAATGTAGAGATTTTCAATTTAGTTCACTTAAGTAACTGCCTAATTAGCTACCTATGCATAGGTATTGTTTTTACTCAGAACACTAAAGTAACTAGGCTAGCTCTAAGCTGAACAGTAAGCAAGTAAATGGTTAAGCAAACCCAACACTTTGAATGAAACTTGGACGCCTTACCTACAGTAAGTTACACTACTGCAAGTTTCTTACCAAGTTCTAAGTTGAAACGGGCAGGTGCACCGCTAGAACAATACTCCTGCAGATAGTTAAACACGTCACCATTTGAATCAATGGGGGCTAGAACGTACCGTTTTTTAACCGACTTTCCAAAAAGGAGGAAGTTCTCAATCCGGCCAGTATGGTTTTTTTTGGTCTTCAGATGGCGCAAATGTAGCTAGAATTATTTTTGTCCAATCACTGCAGTTGTCAAATATTGAACGCCCAATGGTGTGACACTAGCTAGTTCCTTATTGGACAAAAAATGGGAAGTTCGCACTAGTGCCATCTGGTGAGCAAAAATATAGTTAGCCCCTATTGGGAAGTTCCAATTAAATTTCTTAGTAGGTAGGTACTTAAATGCGTAATTGTAATTATTAATTACTTAAACATTAATGTTATCTGCTTCGCAAATAGGTGCCTCGCTAATTGTTAGGCGCCACTACGCCACACTAGATACTTAGTAATTGTTACTAATCAATTACAATGTTAATGAACTGACGTACCTAAGTAGCTACATGGTAGTTAGGTATACCGAAGTTGTCTTTAACAGCTGATAGTTAACCAGATACCTACGCCTCATCTCTCGAAAATATTTAATATGCAACGTAAACGTCACGCCTTTTATCCCTGAAGGGGTAGGCTACACATTACGACACGTAATGCCGCTATACAATGTACACCCACTTTTTCACCATTTGTGTCATAAGTCTCATGTAATAGGGGGTGAGCCTATTGCCATATACTGGACACAATACCAGACTGCGACTACTGAGAATATTTTCGAAAAACTGAAAAAAGCCCAGTACCTAATACTTTGCCCGACCCGGGAATCGAACCCGAGACCCCTTGTCCGGCAGTCGCACTTGCGACCACTCGACCAACGAGGTAGTCGAATATATTTAATCTAGAAGAAAATATTTAATCTATCTATAGGAACGAATTTCGACATGAAGACACTCGAGGGCTAAATACAATCCTGTAGTGTATCAGTTTTTTTTTTAAATAAACGTTGGGTGTGTTTACAAACATACCGAGTTCACATTCACACACAAGACACCCAGACCGGAAAAAACGATTTGTGGATCACACAAAGAGTTGCTCCGTGCGGGAATCGAAATCGCTACACGTTGCCGTACAGTCAAATTAATTCATAACAATAAGCTAGGTACCTATGTTAGATTATAGAGCAATATTTTAAGTTATTGCACATAAATCAAATTTTTTATCTTGAAACCCAATTGGTACTTACTTCTTAAGCAGTTATCTCATAATGATATTTAATAATACTGGGAATAATACTTAAAACTTTGTCAACTTGCTTGATATTTACGTATCTAGGTACGTGTGTGTACCTATCTAGGAATTATTTATTTACAGGAATAGACAATAGCATAAAATCTATACTAGAAAATAAGTAGGTAGGCTTTTTTGAGAGGAGAAAATCATCCAATGACTGCGAGAGGGAGTGTCATACTCTTACTAACTAAAAACTACCCCATTCCTACTCCTGCTTTACAAGCAGAAGACCCGGTAATCCGCTAGCAGTCCGCAGCACTGGGGGTAGCTAGCTACCTAAGCAATAATTCATTAGCGATCTATTTACAAAATAAAAACTAGTAAAAAAGAAACTCACCTAGAGCCAATGCCACATTTAAAACCACAAAACACAACACTAGCTTCAAAAACCTCATATTTTCCATGTGTTAGCAAGACGTGTATAATGCAAATACGAAGCGATGCACCTTTATAAGACCTCTAGAACTATCGAAATATCGATTGAAAAAATAAAACAATCACAACCGGTCCGATCACTGTTCATTTCGAATCTGTTTTGTTTTTGTTTTACGCGCACAGATAAAGGGTTATAAGGACGAGTAATTGTGTGTTTGTACTGTTAACAACTCAAGTGTTGGAGAATTTAGGTCATAACTTAAGTACCTAGGTACCTATTATGTGCGACTTTAAGTCGGGTGGGTAGACCTTCGTAGTATCGGAGTAGATAGATAGGTACCTCTACCTATTTATTCTTGCAGTATGTATAGAATTTTAGGTACACAGTGTCTAAGTACCTACATCCTTAACCTAATTTAGGACTACCTAGTGGGTTTACCGGGGCTCCAGCTCGAAGGGCAGAAGTAGGTTTTAGTCAGTTAAGACTCTGACACTCCCTCCGGCCACGCCCAAGGCGGGAGAAGATATTGAATGATTTTCCTCCTTTAAAAAAAACCCAAAGTAGGATCTTTGAATTTAAGCGATCCATTTTTGCGTTATGCTGACTCTCCAAGTTAATGGATAGTGATTATGTTGGTAGGTATCTAGATACCTACGTTCCTTATTAGGTTTATTATTATTTACACTTTGATTATTGGATCGTGTTCACTTAGGTACTTAGGTATCTACATACCTAAATAAATGTACCAATGACCAAATTTCTTTCTTCTTTCGTTCAAAAAAATAAAAAAACCGACTGCCGACTATCGTGGTGGACCCCACCACGATAGTCGGCAGGGTAGCTACACCTAGGCGTTACTCACAATTACCCAATCTAGTCTAAGTATTTCTACAATAAAATCAAGCCACGATACAATATTATATGCATATATATATATATATACATATATGGGTATATGCATCCCTTGTCCTGATTCTCACAACCTTGACACAGTTACACCCTAACATAAGACGAATGGGAAGGTATGTACTTACTTACTTATGTATACACTTCCTATAGCAGATCCCATACACAATTTACGTTGTGACCATCTGTACTTGTACCTCTTTATATGATAGCTATCCATCAGATATAGGTAGATACTTAATCTATTACATTAAGTAGATACTTAGGTAATTATACAGATGATAAATTGTACGTTAAAGTAGGTATCTAATTGCCGAATAGTTGTTTGTATGTCGATAAATCAACAGGTAAATGTTTAATTAAGACCTACGTGGATAAGTGGGGAGGGACACTTCGTCACAAACCAGGAATCATACTGGTAGTGAAAGCGTCACGCGCACTCGTAATCTTAACTACTAAATCAATAAGCCATCAATGAGCAAGAATCGATTAATAATAAGTAATATGTAGTACTAGCTGTCCCGTCACATTTCGTACTGCCCCCAAACTTTTATTTTCTCACCTTTTAAACCTGCCCTGGAAAATAAATTATTTTGGTAATGTGCAGGACATTACCAAAATAATTTAATTCAAGACAAAAAATTTCCAAATCATTCCAACCGTCTCGTGTTTTAGCGAAACTAAAGAATAGCAATTGATTTTTATATAGGTATATAGATTTAAATAAAACATGTTTCTACCAATGTACTAGATAGTAAAATAGTTGTTCTAAAAGGTCAACATAACAATGTTATTTTTTTCTGCTCAAACTGCAGTTTTGTTTTTATTTCTGATAAGATACTGGTTAAATAGGATATAAGAAAGAGAACAAAAAAAAATATATTAGAATAGCTGATTAACTGAATTTAAACAAAAACAAACTGTATTTTGTAGCTAAATAAAGTAGATTTTCAAGTTGGTAACAGTATTTTTGATGTTTTGTTTAATATGATTGTGTTTATTTACTTTCACAGAAATGGTAATCGTACTGAAAAAAAAAAAACCAAAAATAAATGATAATTTATGTAACAACAAAGTTTATTTAATGCATTATTCTTACATTACATAGAAACATTGATGGTTTCAGTCTAGTTATACAAATATGTACCATAATTGTAACAATGGATGACTTTACTAAAATATGACTTACAATACTATGCCTCCATAGTTAATTAATTAATTAATAATTTATGGGTGTAAACAGAATGCTCCCGAAAAACTGGTAACTGGGAACCAGGCGAGCCGGTGGCCAAATGCCATAATTTATCAATAGTATAAAAATAATGCTAGAATTTTCTTGTTTTTATACTTTTAGACATTTTAGTTTTTGTGTTATTCATGCAACGTCAGGGTGGTTTTCCGAAAAACTTTAACTTTTATTTAACAAATCATTAATCTCCTGCATTATTAAGCATCGCGGTAACTTATTATCATCCTTATTTTTATTGTATTGGTTGAGAGCAGTGTCACAGCATATTTTATTGAAACCAAATTTTGTGTTTCAATCGGCAGAATTGTTAACTTTTGGTTGAGGCTAATGACGCCGTTAACATTTTGCGATTTTTTTCGGAAAACCACCCATCAGCCTTAAGCAGTTGATTACAACTAATATTACATGAAATAAAAATTGAGTTCCTCAATTATTTGAAAATATATGTCTTATTTTACCATCACCTATTAGCGGCATTTGGGAGCATTCTGTTTACACCCAGTATAGCTTGTTGATTACTTGATTAGAATAACAAAAAAATAATTACTTATATCAACTCATATTTCCAGTGGCTTGCAATAATACCAAGTAGAATTGCATGCCATTATTAAAAGTTGAATATCAAGCATTATAAAAAATAATGATAAAATTAAATAAATCACACTAGTGACCAGTCACTATATGTACCCAATAGTCTCAAAGTTTAAAAACCATTCTAGAATCAAACTAATTTGTTTAGTATTTAATACACAAAATGTCTACAGATAACAACAAGGACTTGTTCTACAATTACTCAAAAATTAGATATTTTTAAGACATATAATTTAATAATAATTATATCAAACAATCAATCAATTAGAATAACAAAAACACAATCAGATATTGTAAAACAGACATTAAGTTAACTACAAAATTCCTAAACTAGATCCTAAATCTTAAATACTAAGTACTAATTACTACTATTCTGAGCCATTTCTCTTCGCAGCTCAGCCCAAGGATCTTGCAGCATTGACGGATGTATGTAAGCTTGTACATTGAACCTATCATGTTGCGGACTATGGTTGCCACCACCATAGCTTGTGTTACTGGAGTTGCTCTGAAATTGGAAAGAAAAACATAATTTAGTAAAGGATTAGGTGTTATATGGTAGGAGAGATATTGTGGATAGTAAATGGTATGTTATACAGTAGTTCTGAGCTTATAAGTGTAAAATAAAAGTTTAAGTATGCTTATTGTTTTGGTTAGTTGGTTTTTAAGACTATGTTACAACTATGACTAGGTCATTACATAATAACTTTTTAACATGTGGTGATTAAATCACCACATTTTAATTTCCCAAAAATACCATGTGGTTTGTGGTATTATTGCTTTACATTTTTTACATGATTATGGGACTTTTCCTGTATGGTCTGACAATAATTAATATAGCATGGTAAGCATGTATAATATTCAAATCGTATGTGATAAAATAGCACATTGATCGCTTTTTTACTTAGATTTATAGGCCACTACATTGAAAGGTTTATAGAGACAGTTTGTGGCGCCTTATGTAAGTTATGATAACTTTTTTTTGCTTTATCCGGTACTAGTAATGAAAAGTACAGTATCAATATAGGTTTTTGATGTAAATCATCATAAATAATTGCAGTTAATACTCACTCCATAGCTAGATCGAGAGTTATTCCAGCTATTATTGCGACCACCTCGATTTCCACCGCCACGACCCTTATATCTTTGGTTGTGACTATTGTTATGTTGCCATCTGTTCTGAACTGGCGTGCTCTGGTTCAAAGGTATAAAATTATCCGACATTTTAATAGTTCAACCTTTTTAAACTTCTTAAAACTCCTCAAATTAACACAAACAAAACAAACGTACGTATGTTTATGAATGAATTACAAGTGTGACAAGTTGACAAAAATAAGTCAAAGTTGACATCATTAGTGTTGTCATATAAGAAATAACTTACAAATAATTATTAATCGACTATTACGGAATAATAAACAATTTATCATTTACATTAAAAACATATTAAAGTCAAGATATAAAAACATAGTTATCCTAATAATTTAATAAATTGTAATATGAACAACACAAATATATTATGTATTTACAAATTTGATGAGTTCCTTCATTTAGAAAACATTCTGTCCTCATTCGAATATTTGAATGATCTCAACTTTATTTCTTCTTTTCGTAATATATTTCAATATTATTAAATTATTTAAAGTTAAAGTAGTAATTCTACTAATCATTACAAAATATTTTCAGGATATAAGATTATTCATAATTACCTAGTGTTGTGATTTTGTGTAGTATTTATTAGCAATAAGATATTTTTTCCACCTAAAATATCCTCAAATATAAAAAAAATGGTTTGCTTCAATACGTTACATAATATTTTGTCATTCAATTTAGTGTTTTTCTTTTTGTCGTAATTATTTAGTTTACTATTTTCTCCTTAATAAATGACATCTGTTAATAATACTAATTCACATCACTTCGACTCTTCTGTCAAAAATTTGATCGAACGCAGGTTTTTGTTCGGAATTGATTAAATCTATTTTCGGAAGAAAATAACAATTCTTCTAATATGATTCAGTGAATGTTGTGTATAAAACTTGTTGAAGCTGGCGGCGTTTGGTGTAAAAATGTGGATTCCTACGAAATCACCAAAGCTAGCTGTCGGTAAGTTGTATTTTTTTTAATCAATCAGCATTACGCGGTCCGGATACATCCTGCCAATTACAGCGGAAACGAAATAACATGTTATGAATTTTAACTAATAAAGACAAAAGTTATGAGAGGCTAGCTATGGTATTATGATAACTTCTTATAATGAAGGATGTTCTTGATTGGTCACTCAATCAAAGATAGAATGCATTGTTTGTCAACCAAGTCTGTTTTCCTTAGTTTTCGGCCTTGTTTTTCTGACTAAGAAGTTGTTTTTTGTAATGCCTATTTATAGATTAACTTGTACTTAGTGTTCAAAATACATGCCTCTTTTTTTTCTTTTTACATGGTATACTTTAAAAATATTTGTATATTTTTTAAGACAGTTTATTCTTTTTTTAAATATTACTATAATAGGTAGTATCTTTATTGTGTTCCCATTTCTTTGTTAGATAAATTCAAATATAAATAAAAAGCTTATCTAAATCTCTTAAAATTGAGTCCAACTTTTATTTAATAAATCTGTTTTTATATCAACTAAGACTAATTAGGTATTCAAAAATTCAATAGTAAAACCTAGTTATAAATACACCAAAATAATTAATATAAAATTCTATGAGTAATATGAAATTCCTTTATCATAATTTCATTTTTCTCATATTATTGTGTATTGCAACAATACTGATTTTATAACTAAAGCATCCTATCTTATCTACCACTCTCAATGGTTCATTTATTTCTCTGTGTAAAGTTACATAATGTACCACAAATATTGCATTCATAGTAATATGCTGAATGAAATACAAAACATTTTTCTACCTTTTGCTTTTACCTGGAGCTGCAGATTACCTAGTTGGTTACTGGGGTTTGGGTTCGAAAAACAGGAGTAGGAATGGGGTGGTTTATAGCCAGGAGAAGTCTGGCACTCCATCTCGTCTTGCCCAAAACCTATGCTTTAAAAAAATATATTACAGATGTAATGTCTTGATATTAATTGTTATCCATTAATAAAAATTGATTAGTTTGTAGTTATGTATCTAATTGTTTATTATCTTCTTCAAAATATTATAATAATGATTAGCTGAATGTGTTGCTAAGCGCAAAATAATCTCAAGATCAACTTAACAGATTTCTCTAATTCTGATTTGTTGGCTTCGTTTTTGTTAGAAGAAAATTGTTATGTAAGAAAAAAAAAATAACAAAGTTGTGCAGAAAAATTGCATACACTAGTATCCTATAATAATAAACTTTTTGGCATTAGGTCCGGTGTATTAGGCCTCACTGGAATGTAGGTTTCAGATAAACTTATTTTCTATTCCATCTCATATTGCAACACTTCAAAGGTTAATAAACCTTCTAGGCTACGGATGAATAATCTCTGCTTAGCCTTGAGAGTCTGTTCGTCGAAGATTTTTCTTTAATAAATAAAATAAAATAACAAATATACTTAGTAAAGGTACAATTATTTTATAAATATATTTGTCTAAGGCTATCTGTGGTAATATTGATCTTCAATAAAATAAGTTTTATTATGTAAATATTTACATTTCAGCTGTTTATAACTGGAAAGGCGATGTCAGATATGGATTACCATTGGAAATCGGAGAGACTGTCCAAATATTGGAGGAAAATGGAGGTAAGTTCTTCTGTATTACATAACTTTATTAACATAACAGTAATTGTGGGAAAGTAATAAAAACATATTCAATGTTTTATGTTTGTGTGATGAAATACTTTTATGGTGTACTTAATTAACAATTTATTACTTGACAATGGCTTAACAGAACAGTAATTTAATTATATATTGTTATTTTCCCGTAGATATTATAAAAGACATTTTATATATCAGTAAAAAGGTCACCTAAATAGTTGATAACTATATCTACAAAATTATAAATTAATTTGAATTGGTAAATCTTTTAAAAAATGTTGTAAAGTAGCACCACAGCATAGCTCAGCCAGATCAAAATTTACTAACTAGTAAAAATATCTAAAATTGAAAATTGTAAAGAGTTAATAAAATCACAAATGTTATTAGCTACTTGTTCTCCAACATTACATCACTGCACAGAGTTTATAAATTAATTTATGCATACAGACATTGACACAAAAACATAACATGAAATGTTAATTAGCTACAAATTCTAGTTCTCTTTAGTGCTTATCTATGAAACACAACCACTATTATAATGTACTAAATGTATGTAATTATTATCATCCCACAAACTAGGTACTTGGCTGACCTATAGGAAGAGACCTAGCTCTATTAATTAATTTAGGACATCAAGTATTAAGTACTCAATTGGGACTTGATAAAATTATCTGCATAGATAATAAAATTATGTTTGTTAATACGATTAACTAGTATTAAGTATCTGTATCAGTAATTCATGTTTTTGAAATGTACTTAAATAACTATGTACTATTATGGTGCTTATTCCCTTGAAAGTCAGAGGACTTAATACTAGTTTATTTTACGTGAAAGAGATCGGAATGATATCGCGTTCTGCGCCGTGATTGGCCTGCTCGAATGAACCAACCAGAGCGCCGAATGCGCTCTCGTTTCGTTCTCGTTAAATGTAAAGCAAACTCGTACTAAGTCTAAAATTCCCCAAATGTGAACGTTAGAAATTACACCTCAAAACCTGTTGAAGGCAAATTACTAATTCCTAAGATTATTTTTACTTAAGACAGGATTTCTTACTAAGATACACCAAAAACTCAGCATAATTTTTATCTCATAATTCTTCAATTTCCTTCCAGTCTGGTACAGAGGCTTCAGCTCCAAGAACAGGTCTTCGTGGGGCATATTTCCATCATGTGTGGTGTCCATACGGCCATGCATCGTGAAGGGATCAGGTGCCACAGCCATAGCAGAGCTGAAGGATGACCCTCTAGTCCGGGAGATAGCATGTGTCTTGAGAGAATGGGCCCGATTGTGGAAAAAGCTTTATGTGGTAAGTGAGATCTTATTTACTGAGTAAGGATCTGATCAGTTTCAGATCATTAAGACGTGATTTGAGTAATTAAGAACATTGATTTCAAAGTCAATGTTCTTTATAAGAATCTATACTTTGAAAGAGTAAAATTTCATCTAATTAAAAGAAGTGCAATGCGACTGTCGCCTGCCGCGGAATGGTGCTCATGAATATGAGCCTCTAGCATGGTTTGAAACTAATCGAGTTCTTTGTCAAATAGTTACGTAGCCGAAAAAAATATTAATAATTTAATATGTCTTACGAAAGTTTACAGAGCATTGATTTGCACCCCTGAAATAATAAAAAATCACTTAAATGGAAATTGTCTTATTGTTTTTAATATATCAGAAATAAAAAAGGATGTCTTAGCAACATACGAGTATCATAGCAACTTTAATAGACCACAAGTATCATTAATGTAGATCACTGCTCGAGTCTACAAGTACTTGTTTAGCAATGAGCAAATGATTCATACTGTAATGACCGTAGACTGTCTTTGTCTCGTCACAACTGCTGTATGTTTGTGAAACTTCTACATGTTTTATTGTTTTATAATTACACGACAATTAAATTACATTGTGTGGCTTTCAATAATATTTATAACTCGTTTTACTAATATTATAGGAAGTTGTAGTTATAGAATAGTTGAACTTTAGAACTGCTAAACTGCTTTACCTACACCTCATCATTATCACATACATTAATTAATGTTACGTTGTTCATTACCTTGTTCATACATAGCATATTTAATACTAATTAATTTTAGCAAATTACTTTCAGTAGGTAGGCAATGGCAGCTACTACAAGAAACCAATACTTATAAAATTTCGTCTATAACAATGATTTATTAGAAGTTTTATACTTAAACAATAAATCATACGATTTATACGTTGCGAACGAAGTTAATTGCAAACTTATTTAGCCATGGCATTACTTGAGGCAGGAAACTCGTCACGCGTTTAGAATTTCTAGTGAGCCACGAGCCACGATTGAAAGTAAACGAGCAATAAATAAGTATTTATTTAAGCATATAAACGTACAACGCATATTCGCATATTATAATGATGTGTTACGAAGAAAAATCTGCTTTCCGGTACCGATAAACTGAAATGTTTATGTGGGCTGTTTTTATTGAATATTAATTGTTTTATATTGATATGTTTTGTTGAGTGACGTTCTTGTCGTTTCTGCTGTGCCTTTAGAACGGTGTAATGACAGCAGAGTACCTCATAACACCTTAGTCAGTAGGTAGTCTAGGTAACTGCTAACGAGTCAATTCTACCCTGAGTTTCCTGATGGGTATAACCTGTCTCTCAAGGCCCGAGTGAATAGTTGCTCATCAGACTTCACTTACCACCAGGCGAGATAGTAGCGAGTAAAAGTCGACCCATCAAATATAAAAAAACTAGGTCTCATAAGTCATAAGAGGTGACTAACGAACTAACTACATATTGGACAAAGATCGTGCAGCAGCACTGATAAAATCCACAACGTGTGGACATTATTAGAAACCCCTTTTATGTAGAGGAATCCCATAGTATTCCAGCAATGGACTGTCACGGATTTTTCATGTTACATTTAACCAGTTAAGTTATTAATTCAATTGTAATAGGGGACGAGTGGACGACAGAGGATTTCGATGACGGAAATCGCATATTTATCTCAATTACGCCAAGAAATAATGTCGTGTAGCAGAGTAGGGCTCACTGTGTGATCAAGAAAAGTATAATACTATACAATAAAGTTTTCCCAGCAACGAAACGCGTTTTGCTATTTGAAGTGGTGTCCAAAAGTGTACGTATTATTTTTTACACCCATAGGTTGCAGTTACAATAGGGTCTTATTGCTTTGTGCTTTAAACAATATTATTACCAAATATTTCTATAGAAACGTTCAATGGACTGCGATTTGTAAAAAGATCCCAATTTACTACAATGTTGTATAACGGTATTTTAATTGATTCCGGGTTTGTGGAACTACGAAAGAAGCTGTAAGGCAGTTGTCCCACCGGCAACGATTAACGAGTAACGAGTAGAGCTAGAACTAGCAACGAGTTAGCGAGACGCGGGGAGCGAGTTTTTCGATATTTGACTTCGAAAAGTGTGCGAGTAAGGCGGGCGATTACTCAATTACGATACGCCTGTATGACCGTGTCGCTTGGCGAGTGTCGCCGAGCGAGTGTTATCTTTCATAGCTCTTGTCGCTCAGCGACAAACTAGTGAAGCGAGCACTCGCCGGCAGTGAGAACAGTCAGCGATCAACTGTTTCTATACAATGTGATAGGGGTGGGACTTCTAACCGGTTAAGGCTGAGTACTACATCTAATTTTATCGACAAAAATAATTATATGGGGAACCCCTAATTGAAAATATTGAAAAATAGCGATTTTTTCGCGTAAAAATAATTCACAAATGATTTTTTTTTCTCACCAAAACATTATCAAATATATGAAAAAAGTAATGAATTAGTTAGCCAAGGTTATTAGCTACCGTTTGTTGTTTTTTTTTTGTTTCTACGACGCATACAACCTTTGATATCAAAAAAAGTAAAAAAAATATTAAAATAGCCATAACTTTCAAGGGGAGGGGATTCGACCACTTCGACCCCCGACTTTTGTCGATAAAATTAGATGTAGTACTCGGCCTTAACGGGTTAGAAGTCCCACCCCTATCACATTGTATATGCATCTCTTTTGTTTACACGGAAAGTATATCTATTGTACGTTTCTTGAGCGAGAAAATAGCCGATAGTTAGTCGTTTTCTCGCCGTTGGTGGGACAACTGCCTAACACATATAATGACAAATAGTTAAAGTACACAACATATTTATAGAAGTAATTTAACTGTATAACGCATATGCAGTTAAAATTCTAGTTGTCCTATAGGTAATATCACACAGGTATTTCGGAAAATGAAGACCCAGCATAGCTGCTGTAATGAGTATCAGCAAAGTTACGTTTCAAAATACAAGTGAACCTAACTGCAAATATTCACACTAATGAATAAGTGAATGAATTATTTCAAAATTTAAGATAAAGGAATTTTTTAGGGTTCCGTAGCCAAATGGCAAAAACGGAACCCTTATAGATTCGTCATGTCCGTCCGTCCGTCCGTCCGTATGTCACAGCCATTTATTTCCGAAACTAGTTGGGCCTACATAGGTGAAACTATGTAAGATGGTGTATTTCGGTAACCGCTATTAGAATTTTGAATAAAAATTAATAAATTTAAAAATTAAAGGGGGCACTCCATACATGGAACTGACTCAAAAAATAACTTTTTTTATTACATATCCGTGATGAGTGTCTATGGATAGGTCTTTAAAAAAGACATTAAGGTTCCTAAAACCACTTTTCGTCAAAATCAAGAAGACCCAGCATCCAAGTAGGGAATCAATTCCGAGACACTCACTCAAAAAAAAGCAGTCAAAATACTAGAAAAATAATCTATTAAGTACTCAAGTATTTGCATACCAACTCACAATATAAAATATTATCGTCTTACCTTAAATACACTAAAGTATAGACATGAGACAGAAATTCAACCGAAATGTTAGTTATTTGCTTTTAAACATCCATACCTATAGGTATCTACTTAAAAATTCAAACACATCCTATTCACAGATTTCTTTGTTATTTTCTCAGTTATTCATGAGTCATTGTTTGTCGTGACTCGTTTTCCGTGTGAACTACTTATTTTCTATGCTTTTTAAGAATATTATGAATACTCGAAGACTTGGTGGTAAGGTTTTAAGAATTGGTTGAACTTGTCATGTTTTGTAACTGGCCATAATTTCGGGATTTATTCGTCTGGCTGCCTGCTGTCTTGGTACTGCTATTTATTATGAAATTCAGTAATAATATGGGTTTCTTCTCGTATTTGGAAGGTAGGTATTCATACCTACCTTCCTTATAAATACTTTGCTCAGCCAGCATTAGGCTTTTGTAGGCTGATGATGTTGATGATGAATTGTTCCCGATATAATGTTATGGTAATACATATAAGTAGGACTGTTTAATTGCGTAATCCTTTTTGAAGATAGAGGTTTCAAAGAAGGTGGCACAATCAATTGGATTGAACAACTAAAACTCTGTGCACTTCATACATATTTATAACATCTGTAATAGACCGAGTAGGAGGTAGCTTTCGACTATTACGCAGTAGATGTAATGAACAGCATATTATTATTAAATTGTTCGATGACGATATTGTTAACGTCTATAATGGGGGACCAATCAAAGCTAATTAGGTACCTATGTTCAGCTAAACGGCAACTTGTCACTCATCATCTTAATTGGCAGTTGATTTGATACCTATGGGTGCTATTGTAAGTAAACTGTAGATACACTAGAAAATATGCGAGAGTGATAATCAGTTTTGTTTTTGAAAGAAATAACAATACGTAGTTGCAATGCAATATTGCTTTAGATGTCAAGAACAATATTCCCAATCTTCGTCTTTAAAGTCAAAGTCAAATCATTTATTCCAATCAAACCAAAAATAGGTACTTTTGAAATGTCTACGAATAAATACTAATAGTCTAAAATATATAATAATCGAAATAAGTAATAGTCTATCAGTCTGTCCGTCAGGTGCTAGGGCTAGGTGCTCGTTCCAAAGTGTAGCTGCGTCTCCGTCCCATTCCAAGAGAAAGAAACTGATGGCTTTGGTTGGACTAATGGTTTTACCGCTTTTCAAAAACAAAACAAATACTTATTTGGAAATAAAAGCCGCTGGTGTGGGTGTGCATGTAATACCCTTCAATGAATATACTTACGCTATTCTACGGATTTTCCCACAGGGCGCAGTCACAATAAGTTCTTGTTGCTTTGTGCTTTAACAATATTATTACCAAATATTTCTATAGAAACGTTCAATGGACTGCGATTTGTAAAAAGATCCCAATTTACTACAATGCAGTATAACGGTATTCTTAATTGATTCCGGGTTTTGTGGAACTACGAAAGAAGCCGCAATACAAATACATAATATGATAAATAATTAAATTTAACAACACATATTTACTGCATAAGGCACATTGAGTTAAATTACTTCATTGTTCACTATAGTCAATAATATGTCCCCTTACAGTTTGTCTGTTCTCAGACGAGATGCAGGTACTTCCCGCTTCGTGAATCCCCACATCCTTATTTTCACTTAGTGCACATACTCCACTTGTTATAGCTTTCTTTCCAGACATCTGTTGTCTTGCGAGATCGTAACACAATGATTTATTTCCTCTTGCGATGTAGAAATCGCGAGCAAATCAAATATTCTATTTGGTTACTTAATAACAGGCAAACTTTTCTAATTGAAGTGATAGCGTTTTCAATACATCAATAATCAGTTTTTGTTTTATTACAGGCGCTATTACACCCTATATCAATGCTGGCTTAATCAGTAATTTGACATACCACCAAAAGTTAATTTTATTTGTTTTATCTATAATAAGGTACATCAACAATATGCAGAAAAATATATTAGTTATATATATTTTTTTTTACCGAGACAGATATCTTGTATATCTTTAACAGATGTACACAACGTTCACTGCAAACATCAACGTAAAAAACAGGATAAAGTGCGGTCTTAATTAGTTAGAAAAAGTTGTTCACCTTCGTAACCTATAGCACCACAATAATTAAGCATCAAATAAAAAACCATTATATCTTAGTTATAATTTTTCTTTATTTCTCCAGGAGCGGGAGACCTACAGGTTCAGTGCAGTAGCCAAGGTGATGCGGGAACTCCTAAGTGGGAGACGAGCACTCCTGGCCGGTACCCTGACCCAGGACCAAACTCGAGCTCTAAGACTTAAGCTGGTGGCCAAACTCGACTGGGGTAACAGGTGAGTCATAACTGCATGTTTCTTTTGAAGGATTCTGAACTTATGAAGTTTGCGAAGTAGAGACTTTAAAGTCGGGTTTCGCTTGTTGATGCCAAATTGATAGGGTTGGTTTTTGTTTGTCTACATTAGAGTGTGATAGCAGCTGAGATTAAAGCCAATTTCTTAGCCAATTTCGACGATTAACATGTAGTATTAAAAAAAAATATATACCTTCCTTGATAAAAATTGTGTACTGGATATAAAAATTGTATACTGGATACAATGAAGCATACGCTAGGGTGTTATAAAATGTAGTCAGTACTATCAATAATGATGGCATAGAACCTCTTACATTCTATGTATTACATTATTTGTTGACATAAAAAAAAACCTAAAACTATGTATATTTCCATCCAGTTATATAAATGAATGCTAGAAAGTAGGTAATTGAGTAAAGGAATCTTCGCTTCTAATAAAATATAGTTTCACCGTTCACGTGTTTATTGTGTTTAATTTCCTTTCTAGTAATAAATTATGATTTTTATTTCTTCGTATCTATTGACGTTTTATTTTTTTAAAGCAGTTTCTATTGACGTCTTACGGCTGAAAGAATATTGTGTGGTTGGCTCATTGCTTTACTTTATTCACTTGTCAATTGTACTGATCATTTTCATCTTTTCTTTGGTGTCTAAGTAAATAAACTTGCAAGTAAATATTTTCTAGAAACTGTAATGCATTTTATCAACACATCAATGCAATGCAATTTAAAAGGCAAGTTGTTAAGTCACTAACTGAAACTGTGTAATCTACGTATTAACAACAATCGTACAAATCTTACATCCATGTCCTACATCTGACCGAATTTTAATTTAAATTTTTAATAGTTAATCCGCGAACAATGGTGTGGATCATATGTTTGTTAAGTGTTATTTATTACTTTTACTGTACTAATGTAACATATGATTGTTAATTGTTCCTAAATAAATAAATAAATAAATACATCTTTGAGAATTACGTCATGATTTGTACCTGCGTATTTGTCTTTTAGATAATATCTAGGTACTTACTTTATTTTTTAGCTAAAGGGAACGAAAATAAAACAGAAATTAAAATATTTGAAGTCATTTATTACCGAATAATAATGTAGAATAATGTAACACATTGAAATAATGATTGTTGCAGTCTCAGAGATATTACGTAGGATATGGGCAGCATCTTATATTCACTACAAAACATTTTATATAGGAATGGCAAAGTTTTATATTATAAACTAGTCAATACAAAGCAAACTGCCGTAGTCCAGTTCCATTGCAACACAACAAGGTGCATGGAAGACATTTTTTCGAGATTCCAAGAGTCTAATTCATTTCATTCACACAATCTATTAAAATAATGCATGACTCAAAATCTTATTCTACAATAATATTTGAGATACGTTGAGAATCGTGGCCTTTCCTCTGGACATCTTATTTAATGGCACATTTGGAACAATTTATGAGTATAATTATTCATTTCGAACTTATTGACACACGTACCTTGATTATCCATTCACACGTCATACATTTACATAATTATGATCGTTTGTCTTAGTACCAAATATACTTTTGATATCAATCACGAGATTGAAGTAACATTATATAAAATTTGACTATCAGCAGATACTCCCAGACCTAACTACACATAATATTAGTTACATTTGTATCCTTACCATAATGCTTACTAAAATCAATGGAACAAAAGAAAAGCACGTATAAAATACTCTATATAATATCTATCTACTTAATTATAATCGAAAGACTTATTCAAGTCGATATGTTTATTCCGAAGCATTGTTATAGCTTTACGTCTACTACAATTAACTCACTGAATATTTCATATCAATTGGGTAAAATCTAAGACCAGCCAGTACAGCATGGAAATATAGATCACGTTTTATCGAAATGCATGGCTTTGTCTTAACATTTTATCAAATTATTAATACACGAAAAGAAGTTAAAATTAAACATGTCTTAAATATCTCACGTGTGAGGCTACTCACGAAAAGATGTGGGCAAGTCTATAATATATTTGATGAAAAATATAATAATATAAATGTCTATATATAACTTGCCCAGATCTCCCTTGCTGTTAACCTCTATTATAGTAAACTAATACAAAAGATAGGCTATACTTATGATAGAAATGATTGTATGTATACTTCGTGTGTACTTTTAAATATCATTTGCATTTTATTTGCGAGTTGAATTGAACTTACAACACTAGATAAACACGAAACAAATAGTATTCAGTAAACAGTAAAATGTTGCTTATTCGCAAAATCAGTTAGTACCACAGCAAATTCCGTATCAGTATAACAAACAGTTCTTTGTACATCATACGAATGTTTCAACAATTTTTTTTTATACTAATTTAATCGTAGTTTTTCACTAAATTTAAAGCTCGAGGCAAAAAGGCAATTGTTGTCTTATTTTTAAAACAGGTAAAATAAGGAATGTCATGGTCATTCATGTCGTTGGAACTGAATTTTCTTACATTACTGCGAATGAGCGTTACGATTACTAAAAGAACAATACACTGCGTCCTACACGTTCTGTGAAGAAAGTAGTCTTGGATACAAGAGCTGAGATTGTAATAAATGAATTGTATAGGAATCTCACTTATATGATCTTCTCAGATATCGTATTCGGGACTACATAGGACGATGATAGCGTTGCGTGTATTGCTTGCTCAGTCTCAAAACTTACGTCTCTGTTTCCTTGGCGTACTTGTCAATGTTTGGGTAGATCGGGGCCATCTCGAGGGTGGAGGGTGCTGATGGTGCGTTGGAGTTCATGTGCAGCCTTCGTGACAGTTCGTCTAGCACTTCACCGAACACGCGCAGTGACATGTTCTGTCCTAGCAGATGCAGGAGTAGGAAGTCACCCACCTAAAAAGAAAATAACATTTAACACACGTACTCTAACATATTGACGCCAAAAATCGTTTGTATTTGCACTGTTTTCCTTCATCTTTATGGGCCTTTTACGCACCTGAGTTTTCCTAACGAGTGATTCGACTCCAGCTGGTGTTCCGAAACGGAAACGTCTCTTCAGGATCGTCTCGCGAGTGCTTGGCAATAGGATCACTGCTGCTGAGTACACCAGGGCCAAACCGCTCACTACTGACAGGATGATGAACCTGGAAAAGAAACACATTAATAAGTAAACATAATTTAAAGTAGACACGTACAAAACTAAGGATAACATGATACTCTAATTCCAAAGTAAAACAGACTGTAGGTAGTGTTAAATATGCAATGCATGAAATCATGCATTTTAAGTAAATAGAGGTCAACTCACCAGAACCACAGGAAGATGAAAATCTTCTCATTGAGAATGTTCAAGGCGAGTACGCAGAGAGCGTCGTGTTTCTGGATCGTTCCAGAAGCTCCGAATTTGTGGAATGTACACTTGGTCAGTCTTGGGAAGACTTCGATCTGGAAATAGGAAGTTTTACATTAGATAACGGTAGTAGAAAGTCAAATATGTTTAGTAAATGATATACACACAGTTAAATGTTACTGTGATAGGTACTTGTCTCAAAGTTCTGGACTTACCATAGGGTCAGTTCGTTGTTCCTGGTTCATGTTAGAGAACTTCACCACATCGGTACCGTAAGTCAAGAAAGCACCACCGAGGAATGTGTCCAAGAAGAAAATGTTTCCGACCTGAAATTATCAAAGTAGTCTGTTAATGTATGTCTTTTAAGATCATTTTCATTTAGAGAAGATTAGCCATGACTTGGCCACGCCTCCCATTATATGGGGTTTAATCTTTTTAGGCTATCTAACAATGGCCCCTTGTATCTTCCACTCACGATTGTAATACATCTCCATACATTTTTACTGGTTATTTATTCATTTTATATAAATTTTACGTCTGAGAAATACAATATTGGAAGTGTTTAAAGCAGAATGATATTATGTTGACCTCTAATTAGCTACGATAAGGGCACAAGGCTACTGATGATATGTCATTACTATTATCTTAAAACGAGCATATTAATACTTTGTCATAGAGCATTAGATTGTAGATACTTACCACGTTGACGAAGTTTAGAATCTCGCAGAAGAAGTAACCGAAGGAATAAGTGTTGTGCATGTGCCTAGTATCCACCAAATACTGGACAAGCCGGTTCTGTAACACACAAAACAGAATATTAGTCATGAACAACATAGGTCTCTCAACAGAACAGAAAATTACATAATAGACGTTCCAGGCTCAGTTAATTTGTCTTATTAGGGACGTTCATCAAGTTTCATTAGTATCGGGACTTATCTCAATTGTGCCACTTTATTAAGAAACCAGATACCTATGTATATTGGCCTTATTAATGTGCTGACATTATCTGTTTACCGTTCCACTGGGAATATTCTACAAGTATATCAACGTTGTGGTACTTACCAAACGGTTGTTTTTATCGTCTGCAATACTGGCAGCGGTACCTCGCATACCATCAGAGATCATGCGGACTTTGCCCTCTTCCCAGTTCTTCCAAACCCAGTGAGGCACGTAGAAAAGCAGACCCTGGAAACAATTAGGTTAATTGTCAATTACATCCAATATAACATTATTTCAGCGTACGCAAACGTCATGGAATTGAATAGAAAAATTATGATCGCGCTTCAAACCTGTTTCTAGTAGCAAAAACTTAAGAGGTAGCAAGTCAGATTTACTCGCTCGAAGAAAAATTACATCATACATTGCGCAACGCAGTACAAAGACCTCTCGGTCGATTACAAAGAAGTCTGCAATTTTTAATGACTGGTATTTATTGATTGGTAAAAATATCTTACTTGGAAGAACAGCATGAAAGGCACCCATTGGTAGTAGGCGTGGATGCGTCTCTCTTCCTCGTAGTCGTTTCCAAGACCGGGATGTGCGATGCCTCGGGCAGGGGAATTTGGTAAAGTGAATGTGTAGGTGATCCAGCAATAGGTGTTCAGAACGTGGCCAGGTACAGCTCCGTCGTTGATACATGAGATCGGTTCGCCTGGAAGGAAATAATAAAGTTATATCATACATTCTTAAGTACTTACAATCCCACGTTTCTTTGTGCGCAATGAAAATATAGTCATGATGCAAATATTTATTTAACCTTCAAAGGAATATAATCATTTTTATTAATGACATGTGAGGAAAGTAACAGGACCTCTCTATTTCTTGGTATTTAAAAATGGTGAAGTAAGCTGAATTGCGAAAGTTTGTCCCCTAACCGACGTAGGCAATCGTGCTGTGGTTTTTTACCTGACGTGGATTAAATGTAAATCGTGGTGCGTCATTGTTAATTTAGGGTAAATTATAGCTGCATTTTCCTTATCAAAAGTTTTTTTTTATAATATAAGTTGTTAGACCCTTTTCTGAGTCACGTTATGACTACTTAACAGTGTACAGTTATGTTAAAGTCCACATTAACATACTCGCTATGATTAAGGCCATTAGAACTTTGCTTCGGGACGGAATCAGCTATATGGCAATATGCATTAAGATGGCTTGTTATACTTATTGAACTTATCGATATTCAAATTAAGGATATTATGTTTACGTTGTTGCAAATCTATGCTTGTACTCCTTTCATATCCATGGGAAGTGTTTGTGTAGTAGTGAACAGGACCAGATATAATTAGTTTGTTAATATGAATACCTATTCATAGCCCTGACATTGCAACAACAAGTTGCGGATGACGCTAATATCGTCAGTAATAGTGCATCTGCCCGTCCCGTCGTAATTGTCGACCGTGATTCAAATCACCTTGTTCGCAACGAGGGCTGAGTTCCGATGTTATATGTTCCTGTTATCAATTCATAAACGGCCCGACGTATAACACAAAATTGTTTAATTTATCTCAAAAGAACGAGGTTTGTTTTTAAAACAAGGTTTTTATTCATATTTTTTTCACATACCATGTGAAATGTTTCATTATGTACAGTAATGTGAACAAACGAGAATTTAATTTGTCCTGTTTCGTCCAGTTATATATAATCTCATTTAATTTGGGTGGACGGCACAATGACATGTCAATACCACTCTGTTGGATCACAATGTTGGGAGTGACCACACTTGCTGCAAGGCGGATGCTGTGAACAAAATTCTGAGAACGCCGCTTACAACCAGGCAGTGTGTTAGTTTACCGCTTGTTTTATCCGATTTCCTCAGAGGAAAATATCATGATTGATACTGCGTTCATCGATATTATTGCATATGTATTTACCTACAATGAAAACACTAGCTTCCTACAACTACGTACGTATATAGAAACGAAACCTATTACTGACTGGTCAATATGAATGACCTAGATACGTTACATAACGAAATGAAAATATTCAACGTTTCCAAAAAGCATTAAATAATTTCCGCTTTCTTTCGATCTATGAATGCCATTTGCATAGGTCACAATGCATTTCGAAATATTGTATCATATGAATACCGTTAGCTCTGACTCAACAGTCGAGGTGTCGAATTGACCGAAGTCACATGCTTGCTAATTGCCCCATAACGAGCACTTGCAATTGTTAGAGCATTTATCGCCGTCTTGATAATCTCAAACGAACATACAAATAAGAAATAACGACTTAACAAGTAACGCGTTGACATCTTTATAGCTTGGTGCATGACAAAGAGTCCACAGTCGTAACAGAGAAAGGCAAGTTGTATAAGAATATAATCTAAAAAGTTTGCAATAAGGAAGAAATGATAAGTTTCATCGACAAAGAGACAGTAGCAGTCTTCTTTATCTTCAAAAGTGCATTGACTTCATAAATTCTTACAATCGAGAGAAATCGACCACGACACATAACTGCGATATAATCACAACTCAGGCTTTTACCAACAACAAAACGAGCAAATTACCTTTCCAATACTGTTAATGTTATCACCAAGCTATTCAACTTATGCTAATTTTAAGTTACGTTGTGCACTGTAAAAGTACTTGATAAGGATTTAAAACTGTTCTATCAACAGTACCCTGAAATACTCGTTTTGCTGCGATTGCCTGGTTATTACTGGGTCATGGTGAGCTAGGCTGCATAAACTTAATATTATTGTACCTACATCATAGTGTACAAACATGGCATATGCTCATTTAGAACAAAAATATCATAAATGTCGTGTGGAGAATTTAGGTCGTGACGTTAACCAGTGTCATAATAACGTTGACCATTGCAAAGTGACGCTGACAGTTTATGTTCGTCCAAAATTATTATGGATCTATTGTTCGTCACGTACTACAAGCTTTATCTCCCTACACATCCCTTTTTTACAATTTATGTACCGATAAAATGTTGCGTGTGACTTACGCAGCTATGATGCAAGCAAAATCATAAACTTTGGACCAAGTTTTTTCTAGTTTTGTTCATTGTTGTTATACAATTCATGGAACGCTCGTATCAATAGTATACTACAATTAAAAGAAAAAATCTTTGTACGTTGTTGTAGGCAAACCTGTTTCCAAATCAATCGTCTTTATATTTTTAAAACAATTAATCAATGCTCGTTAGTTCATTCTTACGCCATGATGCATAGTAACAGGCAATCTGTAGCAGTCTTATCGTTGCTAACTATGGTATTATGATTACTAACACCTGAGGCGTAAATGTGATTGTATAGGCTGCATGTAGGGCAAAATATCGCCGACTACAAACATTGCAATAAACTCCATATGGATTGCTGACTAACTACCTATGAGACAATGTGCACCGAGTACGTGACCCAGCGTAAGGAACCTGGACGCTTTAGTATGCAAGTTTATTTGATATTACTATTGTTGGATGGTATGTAGAGTTGGAAAGTTACAGACAATGAGCCACGGCCTAATGACCCATTAAATGTCTTCACCTAGTGAAAATTACTAACACACTTGCACGTAATTGTTTATTTTAGAATTCAAACTCTTAGACTCAATTTCTACATCTCGAGACACTAAACAGATTTGTTAAGAACAGGTTAGCTAATTTGTCTAATGCAATTTGTCTGTCACGAACTTTAGAAACTGCAGTGGATAAGGAAAACTGTAAATAGGGAGATCAAATGACAGTTGATTTTGAACAATACGTTTATAAACAATAAATCCATTTAACATACAATTGGAATTAATACAGACCTTGTGCGTTTCAAGTGTAAGTCACGAAGTATGATCTTGTTTGAATTTGAATACTGTATTTTAACTATTCGTTTCCTCACTGAGCAATATCGTCGTATGGTTAATAAGTATAGGTTACAAGTGGTCATTAAGGAGTAGTTTGTTTGTGTTTGTGCCTCATCAAATGGGGAGCACGCGATAACGTCGAACGTAAACATCGTTTGTTCCACCGGCTCATTGGAGCACTTCCTAACATCACGTTCGTTATTATGTAAAGACGTAATAAATGGTAATCAGCTCGTTCACATGGCAAAGAACTAGTTAGTTCTATCTGTTTCTGTATCGGAAACACTCCAATCACTTACTGCCTAATAATAGTTTTCCTTAAAAAAGTCAAGACAAATTAATGTCACCTCTTTTCTATGAATCATAGACGGAAAACTTGTTGAGCAAGATAAAGGCAAACCTTAATTTTTGGACGATAACAATCGTAAGGTAAGCAGCCAACACGCAAACGTATTGCATGTGTGTCATAATCGCTTCATTAACACGTAAATCATTAGGTAATTGGGGATAATGTACCTAATGGACGGACGAGTCGTTTAACGACTGTTTATGGTCTTTATCGAGTTCATGATAACTGTTATAGTTCTAATAAGCTCGCGTCTTGATAGCATCCAGATGTGCGTTATGTAACAGACGCTCAGGCTCGTCAATGGGACATTATTTGGAAGCTAAGACTTAAGACTGATACATTGTTAGGAAGTAATTATTTTCTTCCTTGAAACTCTATTAGTGCCCACTTTATTCAGTTTTCATAATGTATCATTGAAGAGTACATAACCTACACGATGAAACTGTCATTTTATAATGGAGTTTATGAGTAATGCGGATAGATACCAATATTTACTTACGATAAATATAGCAGTATCATACATATATGTTTAATTTTTAATTTATGAAACGAGTGAGTGTAAAACGGAACAAATAGCAGAAGATAAATAAAAGAAAGGATTCCCACAGGATTTCACTAGTAACGTAATATAAACATCCGCAATAAAGGCTATTTATAACAGTTTAGATGTAAACACTAACATTTAACGCGTTCTACATTGTATTTGACTTTGAACTGCTGTTACTGTTAAACTCCAGTCGACCGTAGAAAGATTACCATGACCTTTGCTTTCCATGCTTTGGTGATCAAATGACACAATTAAAAACGTGGCTTTTTTGTCAAATGTATTTATAATCGAGTTTTCCATTTCCAAGGATTGTGTTTAAAAGTCAGATGTGTGAATGTAGAACACAGAACAAATGTGAAACGTTAAGTTAGAGAGAAATGATGATGCAATAGTTACGGAAAATGGGTCATTTCACATTTGAATTGTCTTTTTTTCGATATCTTATCTAAAATGTAGGATGGGAAAAGCGAAAATTGTCAAGTCAACGAACGATTGACACGAACCGTGCCTAAATAAGGACAAGCGAGAGATGCTTTTGTTTTGACGGGCTGGGAAGCGTCGATAAATAGATGCAAACGCTCGCATTGTCTAGCAACACACGTAAATTACTATGCACAAACTTTCCACAATCGGTTCATTCGAACACTTGTTGCCTAATACATAATCTCATATGCTTTGTAAGTTCACTGACCCGTTTCGCTCTACTGAATTGAATCTTATCACGTACGCTTACGAGTGTATGTTTGTACAATCAATTTGTCATGACGTCTCAATTTAGGTAACTGTTACACACGGTGTTCCTGCACTGAACAATGACCTGAAAATGATTCACAGTTTTTAGGTATTTACAAGATTTGACCAGACGGACTGTTATGTCTGTTTAGAGTCTTTGTGTTATACGGTCTTTAGGTTACTGTCTAGGTCAAGATTTGCATCTTTGAAAACATTAACGTTTGTAATTAGGTGTACTGAGTTCAGCTTTCACTAGATTTTTATGATTCTTAGTAGTACTTTCTCGCATATGATGGTAATGTTTGTGATAATTTAAAGTTTATTGCGTACTTTAGTTAAATTTATGGTCTTTTCTCATGCTCGCGTAAAATGTGGGGTCTATATTTAATCACAATTTGTAATAAACTTTAAGTCTATGAAGGTATTAAACGATACAAATGATTTCACAAGACTCAATTTCAAAATAAATAAACGCAAATAGCCAATTGTGTGCAAGAATATAATAAGACTAAAATAAGCAATATTATCAGAACTCTATCAAGTTACAAGGTTAACAATAGTTAAGTAATTCCATCTCATACATAATGTTTAAATTATAATGCACCTTGTTAGGAAACAGGTTGAATCTCCATGGAGCGTGAATAGGGGAAATATTAAGTCCTAGTCACATGTTTTCATGGGAACTATTAAAAAAACTTCCCTTGAATTTAAATGTTCACTAAGTATAATTATTCTGAAAAGTTACATTTTATCTCTTTAGTTTTACTATTGGTTTCCTGAATTTGCCACTTTACTACTTATCGTCGTTTATTTTTGTCTGTTCATTAGTATCTAAAGCTTCCTTATTACAGTTTCTCATGGATTTAACAAAGGATGTGTTCATTGTATCAATACGACAATGACATTCTCCGTTCAGTAAATTGTTGACTTTATAGCCATTTCTTATTGTGTGTTTCGCTAATAAACTATAGACAATACGTATAGAGCTGTAACCTGTTGCCGTCCCATCGTCTATCAGTCTAGCAATGCGACAATGACCCATATCCCGTTTACGACTTCCGTGAGTAAATCACTAGCTGATATAGGCAATTTTCTAACATTATCATATCAAAGAGTTTAATCTACGAACGTGCGTACTTACTTACTACCTATTTGTGTTATAAATGCATAATTTTACGCAAGGAACTATCTTAGGACCAATGTAAAAATCATAGGCCCTAAAAGAGCAAAAAAGAAAAGTAAACTTACCAATAAGGTTATTAGCGGTGACAAGAATACAGCACAGGAACAAAATGGCTGATGTGATGCGATAGTGCATTCTGAAGACCATGTTGTCGATGACAGCTTTGTCGATTAGGTAGCGGACCTTCACGAAGCCCGCCACCGACGATACCAAACCAAATACCGCCATTTTAGATGTGTTTCTTTACTTTCGTTGTCTGAAACAAAAAGCAATACAATCAGTATACAGAATATAGAGTAAATCTTATCTAGATCCAGATTTACTCAATGTAAATCATTATCAGATTTAAAAACATGAAATTTTAATTGATTTGCAAGTGAATGTTTTTTTGCTATTGCTTTTTATCAAATACATGACAAACTAATAACCCTTTGTCTACATTAGAACACTAGTCACAAAACATCACTATAAATACATCGACGCGTCTTAACTAACTTCGTGACAAGTGCCATACGCCACCCATACGAAATTAGAACTTAAACGGTAAACTTTATTAGTGTTTTGATTCTCTCAATGTGCGTAACAGCTGTGTCGCCTCGTCGTTCTCATGTCTTCATTTTCGTATAAACATTGGCTTTGTACGTTTATATCCCAATTTGATAAACAGTTATTTGATGAGAACACGATTCAGGTTTACTAGGGCTGGTCATTTCAATCAATGACCCCAAACATAATTCAACGATGTATCTACTTGTCGTGCCTCCCGCCCACGCCTTGTCCAGTCGGGTCCAAGTTTTTGTAAACCAATATTTTTTCTTCACAACTCCACGTGTAAATATGTGGAGTCGTCGTATTGACTTTTATACTTTACTAACTAAACCTGTGTTCGCTGTGGTCTATGGCCGTAGGATGTGTATAAATGAATGAATAGTTACAATAGTCTGGTAGACAACTCATGATAAATGGATCTAACCTTGACGACTTCTTGATCCCGTTCCTACGCGGTGTCGCTTCTAACATGTGCTATTTAGGTCGCTCGCAGGGGGCAATATTAATTGATCATTGAAATTTGTTATGAAATCATCTCGGACACGAGCGTCTATTGTAATATTGTTATTGACAGAGTCGAATATTGGCTTTTCATTCTGTACGATATGTGTCGGCATTTGATAGCCTTAGTTTATGTCACTTTACTCGACTATTGCACGCAACTCTTAAGTTTGTAGCATGAAATATTTTTTAACTATTTTGCGAACATAATCGTAATCGTGTTAGGATTGAGTGCGGTGGAGGCGAATGGTGCGCCGGCGCAGGGCATGTGGCGGGTCGTCGACCGGCCGCTGTTCGTGCGCCTCCTGCGTTTTTAACCTCCCTCCTCCCCCGTGCCCCCTCGCTGCTTTACCTCAACCGACCCTGGCTGATGCATCGCTTGGCAACGCGAATTTTACGCGGAAACCAGTTTGAACGGCGACAATCGTTACAAGTTTGCATGTCGCGATCTTGACAATTGATTAGTATTAGCTAGCGTCTAGTGTATCAATTCAAATCAATTTCTCAATTGGTTATAATCTAACGTTTGTTAGATTCGCAATACTTCTAAATGACATTCTCATCAAATACAAATATTTACTTGTCATTCGGTCATCGGTAGAATCGATACGTCGACGTATTCCCAGAGTGATAAATATTTTGAGGAACTCGTTGTTTGCTAACGCCGTGACTGATAATGGGCTCGTGGAAGAGGGGGAGGTGAAGCGTACATTCCGCTGTTTATGACATGCACAGGCGCACAGGCAGTGGCGGGTGGGTCCGTCCCTGAACCTTTTGTGCCGGTCTTAACTGCATATCCTTGTTCCACTCGCTTATTACCGCAGCCCATTTATCACCGGCACTTCGCCTTGCTAACTTGCTTTTATATCTTTTGTTATAAATTACTTCGGCATTTATTACTTCTTCTCTTGTAAATCAAAACAATTGACTGTTTTCATGTATGCCGAACTAAATAAGTTCGATTTTATTCCTATATTCGTTATGATGAGCTACGGCATATGCAAGTTCATTACTTATTTTAAGTCAGGGCACGCGCGCCTAACAATCACAGCTGAATGGGCACTAATTGCGGTAAATGTGAGTCGCTTCGAGCTACACAGCACACGTTCAAATTTAATACAATACTGACTACTTTCGTGGGAAAGAATCTCAAACCTGCGGTATCGATGCCTCAGTCGGACAATAAAACATTTCATCAGAAAGCGTGACTAATGACGTGAAACGATTGCTCTGAATATTAGGTAACGTTCAGATTTGCAGTGCAAGTGAACGGCCCAGTTTGTCGCTTCTGTTGTAATTTACGTCTCAAGTCTCGCTCGCGGCTAGGGAACGTACTGATTCAGTTTGGTCGGCTACTGTCGTCTCGTGCTTGATATAATTAACTCTCATTGACTGCGTTGATTGTTACCAACATTCCTTCCCGCATTGTTTACATTGTAAAAAAATACGGAACCACGTGGTACCCCTTCTTAACATTCGTTTGAGTTGAAATTATAGGCGGTGGTCAGATAAGTTGTGTTGGTCATAACATCCGCGGTGACTACGCCCGCCTTTCGTCATGTTTTGTGTCCACTCGCACGGAAATGCGCTTCTAATGTGGACCTGCGGTTGCGTTAATGTGGTCCAGATTATATTTCACAGACCTTTTTAACTACACGCTCTGATAAAATTCTCGAATGCTTTGCTTATTGGCGTTATTGCGATTGCAAAGAATTAATATCTCACAACAGATAATCATTATAATAATATTTTATCTTCCTCGGGTCAAAGATCCACGTTGGAATTATTTATGGTTTGTAAACAAAGTCATGTTTTATAAAACTTATGCGGGCTAATTAATAGCGCGTGTGCAGCGTACGCAATGAGGTATATAATAGGACTTTCGAACGTGCTTAGTATTTATCTACATTTCTCTGCTGGCATTCTTCTAATGCCAGGCAAAGAAATTCAAGAATCATTTTCTCAAAATCCTCCTTACGTTCCCGGTACCATTTAAATATTTAAAACGAACTTGAAAGCTTTACAAGTACAAGAATAGGCGTGACTGTACTGCCAATTAGTGTTACTATTATTTTTATATGAGAAACATGAATACTAAACAAGTTTGCAAGTTCAAGGCATGTTTTAGAGGTTATCGCCAGGCGCTTCGGCGTCATCATGGATGCAGGTGCCGTGGCCGCGCGCCGTGACAAGAATAATATGTGAGACCGGTTAAAGATGCCCCCTTTTGTGGCATCATACCAAAGAAACTCTCACACGGTACCTAATGAGAAGCCGATAATTTCTTACTCTTTCATACGTTATTTGAAATTTAAATGTGCTATACGGTAACTGTTACGAAATCATATTTAAGGCACTTGATATGCTGACCTTTCTAAATGATCACCTTAGATAACGGCAACACTCCATGATTACATTAATGTCATTACTGAGGAAACTACTGTTGAAATTCATTAAATGTTCGTAATAACCAGTAATTATGACGTCTAAATTAACTAGAGTAATACAGTCCACCTATGGAAGTTATTATTAGTACGCTGTCGTTTGTACGGTAGGAAATTATTTTCTAGTCACTCGCAATGTAATTGTTATTTTGTTTTGTACGCGAACATGTCCGGGTTGTTAAAATTAAGCGGGCAGAGGTTTGATTGTTTTTATTTCTTTATTCACCGTGTCCTTGGTCGGCACATCTTCAATGAAGTTTCATGGACCGTGAATTTTGCGTGTGTAACAACATGTGTAGCCGATCTTATTAAGAATCTCCGCAATTAAATAACACGATCTGTATCTTCTAAAAATACACCGAATTCTAAGTTTTATGAATTAAAACGTGGTAATATTCATTCAAACAATGCGGTGTGAATTTGTTCATCCCTTTAGCTGAACTTGCTTTGTCCATTCTATTCAAATGGAGTTCCCGGTAAATAGAACGGCGTCCCTTTCTCCCTTACTCGTCGCTCAGGTAAACGGGCACACAGCCGCTACCTGTGACCATGAGAAACGACACTAACTCTTCCATGCGTCTTTAATTCATAACATCATTAGGTTCATATGGATTCAGTAATCATTCGTTCATTACTTATCCACCATTCCTACCTCGCAAGACAGCGATAGGAATAAAAAAGAAATGTGATGACTATGCACAAGGCTTTTGTTCCCGCACATGTATGCTGTCAAACAACATTCCTCGCGTCGTCGATATGAGTTAAGCTCGACTCAATCCAATCCAGTAAGCTTTTGTGACACAACTCACTTACCTTTTAAACCTAACTGTTACTTCTCCAGCAACTCCGGTATCAAATATTTAACGATAGCAAGTCGCTCGTTCTTTTGTACACAACACTGATCACAGCCTCACTTATTTATCTAAAACTACTTTGCTACAATAGTTCAACGTCATTGTATTACAAGGGATATGTCATACAATAAAAATGAAGCGGTTCAAGTAAAACGAGTGGCAACTAGGGGCCCGCAGCACAGCGCACCAGCTGCTCGTGGGTCGGAAATGTAACTGAACGAACTAGCGGCCCGATTCGATCGGCCTCGTACACGGTGACTCGCGCGGGATTTTACTACCAATGTTTGGCGGCTGTGTTGCGCGCGCGCATCTCTATCTGTCTCTTTCTTACCCGCACCAAGCGCGTCTGGCTCGCATGTCTGCCGTCTCCCTCTAAAGCTAAAATGCACAGTAGCTGGTAGCTACGGGTACTGAGCGCGTTCGAGTCGAGGGTCTTGACTCCGTCTTGAGGTTTCACCGTGAGCAATATCTCTCGTGTCGATTTTTTTGGCGAGATTTTGATGACTGGTTTTGAGTTCGACGGGTGAAGATTGCTTGCGGCTGTTAATTAACACATTTTCAAGCAATAATAATTTACTTACTAAGTTGCAGTATTTTCCTTAAAAGATATAAATGCATTTTTATAACAATTTGTCCTTAATCTTACATCTTTACGAGTTGTTTTGAATGAGTTTAGAAACTTTATGTCAATGAAATCAGCTGGCTAGCTGTGGAGTGTTGTTTAGATAAAGGAGAGCTTATAATTCTTTGTTCAGATGATATGTCTAGATTGAATATATTAATTAAATAAATATTGTGACAGAAATTTTCGGTCATTCACTTTTAATGTTCCGATTTTACGAAACTTATTAACAAAATCAGTGTGACTTCTTCATAAATACTTAAAGGTTCATAATGATTATTATTGGTCCAGTCCTTGCGAAGCTCTGTCGGCTGCAACCTCATTGGACAGGCATGCGACCGTCTACCTGTTCCTTAAGTCGATATAAAAAGCTAAATACAGCTGAGATGTGGTCTTACCCGATTGCCCATATTAGTACTTTATCATTACGTAAGTTTAAACCAGGTCCATTATTGACAAGCCTACTTCGTTATTATTATTTTTATTTCACCACGTACCTACATTTTCTAAATGCTTTATCGCCATATTTTAAGCTAGCAAGCCAGTTTTGCTGACGTCCGTGCTTGCAAAAATATTTGCTTCTCATTTCTTGGACCGTGGGACGATGATTAATAATCTTTTTTGGCAGCCGTTCCTTTTTTAACTTAATTAAGACCCATGAGTTATGGTTGTCCAGTATTTTACATTTCTTCCTAGTAATATGTTCTTTTACACCTTTTCTTCAATGCAGTTTGTCTGCATTCTAAGTTTGTGAAGCTAAAATGGGAGATTAGCAAAAATATCAACCGGTTGTCCCGCCCATTAAAATAACTTAAAAGCCTTCTGAGTCATCGCTTGTGAGCCTATCTCTTCCACGTGGTATTTTGTGTGCAATGTTACTTAACCTTTTTCTTCCATTTTTTAGCCAAATACTTCGCAGATTTTAGGTCTTATTACCTACTTGCCTAAAAGTTCTTTAGTTTTTCTTTAGAAGTTTCCAGTGTTATTTAAACATTTCAATGCTGATTATCTAGAATATTATAATTAGTCCTCAAATATTTGTCTAAAACAGAAACATAAATAACGGTTACTACCAAATACAGACATCATTTGAATATCACCGCGAATTTGTAAGGAAAATTTCGTTCCAAACCACGTAAGAAACAACACAAAGAAAGCTTTTTAAAATTCACCAGTCGTAACAGCATTTTATATAAAAGTATTACGAAATAATTGTCTAATGAAACGTTGTAACGTGATGAAGTTCTATGCGCCGGATCTCTGCAAAACTTGATTTACCTGTTTGGTCTGTCACGATGAAACCTAGCTTCATTTCTCGTTTATTTTCGGCTGCGAGAGAAACACTGATTCAAGTCTGTGCTAGGAATTTATTAAAAAAAAACGCTCGTAGAATTATAATGAAATTCCTTTACGCATCTTGCTTGGTATGTAAAATGTTGATGGTTTCTAATAAAATCACAGTGTTTGATTTAATAATGAACAATTTTAGCTTTATTTAGATTCATTTATAAATCTGTATAAAAATAAATATGATGTATGATAATCCTTGTCCAAATGAATAAATGAGTTTAGTTAGGGTTACACCCTAATTTAAACCCTAACCTTGCAAAAATAGGGGTTTATTGCATCATCTCACTTCTGCTAATAGGTGACTAATGTCCACATTAAAGAAAGAATATGAATATGTAGGTAAGTACAGTAAGAAATAGATATGTCTCTTCTAGTCAAAGCATTATTTATTGGCTTTGGCACCTGGATTTTCCAATCCTATTAAATTGTGAGCATTTTTGTAGCCTAATTTTGGTGATGATACGTGCCATAGCTATATGTAGGCAATATTAAACGATTGAAACCACTAAAATATGTTTCGTAATAATAATTACGTATTGCTATAATTGATATTACCCCACACAATTAATTAAAGACCTCGTTGGTCAAATGGCCGTAACCGCAACTGCTGAGTATGGGGTTGTAGTTCCGCTTTCCCGTTCTGTTTTTTATTGATTGGAAAATAAATGGGTTGTGTCTAGCATATCGATACCTTAATAGCAAACCAGGCAACTCCACATGTCGTCAAATTTTATTTTGTTAACATCGAATGGAACAAAAAATATGATAGTTTCAAGGGTTTTCTGAAAAATTTGCTCATAAGGAGTTAGCTGGTTTGCCAATTAAGGTATCGATATGAAGATAGGCTATAAAATACTAAATGAGCCGAGTACTGATAGTGCGAGAATGATGTTTAACTATTTGGCTCTGATTGAATGATATTTGGTTGATTTGTAGTATAAAAGTCCCTAAAATTAAAAAGAAAATAAAAATAGGCTCTCCCGTAATGCAATATTATTAGACTCAAACTTCGGGAAATAAAAGATGTGACGTTATGATTAAGGTACTTAATTTGTAATTAAGTAAAGATAATACAAAACAAATTATTTACGACTAAGTAGATAAGTGCATCAACATTAATAAACTTGACACTTCTGGCTTGGCCTTGCGGATATCAAACAGGGACCCACACTTAGAAATAACAATACGTATATGTATAGAAATGACGTAAATATACTCGTCAATATTTGTATACCTACCAAAGTTTACAATTTACAACTTCATTACTTCGTAGTGAACCATAATAGGCAATTTATCCCATAAACCGTTGGTATGTAAAACCGTCATCAAATAACAAAATATATACTCATATTATGGCGCATTAACTTATTCTATCAGCCTTATTCGGAAATTATATGCAAGCGTGACGTCACTCAACTAATATATTGGAAATATTGCCTACGTCATCACCATGTAAATGGTAGCCAGATAATTTTATAGCCTTTATATCAAACGTCGATTAGACAGGTCATTCAACTTTGAATATTTAAGTAGGTGGCTATGCTATGTCAATTGGTCGTTGACCATGAGTAGAAAAGATATTCACACTATCTTTGGACGGGCTCGTCTACAATCTACATACTACCGATTAAAATGGATGATGGATGGTAACAAGCTTCTTAATATGGTAATATTTATACATATTTTCCTCTAAACGTGTTGTGTTTGGGTAGTTTCCTCTTAATTTTATTACCATATACAACAAAATCACAGTTGTAGTATTTGTACGTTCCCAAGTCACCTACTGCATGCCAAAGAATGCCATATTTAAAGTTTCAAGCATTCGGAATATCGGACAAAGGTACCTCGTCTGCATACATAGTTACGTTCACACCTGTGAACCTACATTCAAACGATATTCCAGTTGTGTAAAAAGAAAACAGTTCCACGTATGTATCACAAACGTTAAATTCGAAGAAAAACATCGGCAAATACACGAATTCTGCCCATACGATGAAGTATGCGAAAGAACCGTTAGTCCCACCAATCGAACTGATACAAAAGATGATACCAAAAGTATGCAAAGGGTATAAATTATGGCGTAATTATTTCTTTAGATAAAATCCCTTGGATAAAATGTTCTAAAGTGATTATATCTAGCATCGTCACTTCACATTCCTAGCAAAGTTCTTAAGTTCTTTTTTTAAGAGTTCTCACTGTTCTCAGTCGCTTGCGCATTGGGTGGCGTGCGGTAACCACCTCCAGACATCAGCCAATGTCGCTTGAATAACTGGTTTGGTGACCTTTC